>NC_135818.1:71748946-72948946 GCF_964213995.1 Mustelus asterias
CTCACTCATCAACTCAACTCAAGGTAAATGAGTTGATGGTGCAAATCAGCACAAGTGGGTACGATCTGGTGGCCATTACAGAAACGTGGCTGAAAGGTGACCAGGACTGGGAGATGAATATCCAGGGGTATCAGGCGTTTAGGAAGAATAGACAGGAAGGAAAAGGTGGTGGGGTCGCGCTATTAATAAGAGATAATATCAGGGTAGTACTGAGGGATGACATAGGCTCTGAGGAACAAAACGTGGAATCATTATGGGTAGAGATGAGGAATAGTAGAGGGAGAAACACACTAGTAGGTGTGGTATATAGGCCCCCAAATAATAATGTTGAGGTAGGGAGGGCTATAAACAAGCAGATAAGGGATGCGTGTAAAAACGGAACGGCAATAATCATGGGGGACTTCAACATGCACATTGACTGGCAGACTCAAGTCGGTAAGGGTGGAATGGAGGAAGAGTTCTTAGAATGCTGTCGGGATAGTTTCCTTGAACAGCATGTTACGGAACCGACGAGGGAACGAGCTATTTTGGATCTGGTATTGTGTAACGAGGTAGGTAGAATTAAGGATCTTATTGTGAAGGACCCTCTTGGGTCTAGTGACCACAATATGGTCGAATTTCTGATTCAGATGGAAGAGGAGAAAGTTTGGTCCGAAACCAGTGTCCTCTGTTTGAACAGAGGGAAATATGATAGGATGAGGGATGAATTGGCTAAGGTAGACTGGGAGAGCAGGCTGGCAGGTAGGATAGCTGAGGAACAGTGGAGGATTTTTAAGGAGATCCTTTTCAGTTCTCAGCAAAAATATATTCCAGCAAAAAGCAAGGATTGTAAGAAAAGGGAGAACCAGCCGTGGATAACAAAGGAAATAAAGGAGAGTATTAAAATAAAAACAGCTGCGTACAGAGTGGCCAAAAATAGTGGAGAAACAAGTGATTGGGAAAAATTTAAGAAACAACAAAGAGAGACTAAGAAAGCGATAAAGAAAGGAAGGATAGACTATGAAGCTAGGCTAGCAATTAATATAAAAAATGATAGTAAAAGTTTTTATAAATATATAAAAAGGAATAGAGTGGCTAGAGTGAATGTTGGACCCTTGGAGGACGAGAGGGGGGAGTTAATAGTGGGAAATGAGGATATGGCTGAGTCTTTAAATAAGTTTTTTGTGTCGGTCTTCACGGTGGAGGACACAAATAGTTTGCCAAATATTAACGATAGAGGGTTGGCAGCAGGAGAAATACTTAATACAATTAATGTTACCAGAGAGGCAGTGCTGGGTAGACTAATGGGACTGAAGGTGGACAAGTCCCCGGGTCCGGATGGAATGCATCCCAGGGTATTGAAAGAAATGTCAGAGGTAATAGTGGATGCGTTAGTGATTATTTATCAAAACTCGTTGCATTCTGGGGTAGTGCCGGTTGATTGGAAAACGGCTAATGTTACGCCGCTGTTTAAAAAAGGAAGGAGACAAAAGGCGGGTAACTATAGGCCGGTCAGCTTAACGTCTGTAGTAGGGAAAATGCTGGAATCCATTATTAAAGAGGAGATAGCAGGGCATCTGGATAGAAATGGTTCGATCAATCAGACGCAGCATGGATTCATGAGGGGAAAGTCGTGCTTGACGAACATGTTGGATTTTTATGAAGATGTGACTAGGGCGGTTGATGGAGGAGAACCGGTGGATGCGGTGTTTTTGGATTTCCAAAAGGCGTTTGATAAGGTGCCCCATAAAAGGCTGCTGAAGAAGATTAGGGCACACGGAGTTGGGGGTAGTGTGTTAAAGTGGATTGGGGACTGGCTATCCGACAGGAAGCAAAGAGTCGGAATAAATGGGTGTTTTTCCGGTTGGAGGAAGGTAACTAGTGGCGTGCCGCAGGGATCGGTACTCGGGCCGCAACTGTTTACCATTTATATAGATGATCTGGAGGAGGGGACGGAGTGTAGGGTAACAAAGTTTGCAGACGACACAAAGATAAGTGGAAAAGTGAATCGTGTGGAGGACGGAGAAGATCTGCAGAGAGATTTGGACAGGCTGAGTGAGTGGGCGAGGATATGGCAAATGGAGTATAACGTTGAGAAATGCGAGGTTATACACTTTGGAGGAAATAATAACAAATGGGATTATTATCTCAATGGAAACAAATTAAAACATGCTACCGTGCAAAGGGACCTGGGGGTCCTTGTGCATGAGACGCAAAAGCCCAGTCTGCAGGTACAACAGGTGATCAAGAAGGCAAATGGGATGTTGGCCTATATTGCGAAGGGGATAGAATATAAAAGCAGGGATGTCTTGATGCACCTGTACAGGGCATTGGTGAGGCCGCAGCTGGAATACTGTGTGCAGTATTGGTCCCCTTATATGAGGAAGGATATATTGGCATTGGAGGGAGTGCAGAGAAGGTTCACCAGGTTGATACCGGAGATGAGGGGTTTGGATTATGAGGAGAGGCTGAGGAGACTGGGTTTGTACTCGTTGGAGTTTAGAAGGATGAGGGGGGATCTTATGGAGACTTATAAGATAATGCGGGGGCTGGATAGGGTGGAGGCGGAGAGATTCTTTCCACTTAGTAAGGAAGATAAAACTAGAGGACACAGCCTCAAAATAAAGGGGGGTCGGTTTAAGACAGAGTTGAGGAACTTCTTCTCCCAGAGGGTGGTGAATCTCTGGAATTCTCTGCCCACTGAGGTGGTGGAGGCTACCTCGCTGAATATGTTTAAAGCGCGGATGGATGGATTCCTGATCGGTAAGGGAATTAAGGGTTATGGGGATCAGGCGGGTAAGTGGTACTGATCCACGTCAGATCAGCCATGATCTTATTGAATGGCGGGGCAGGCTCGAGGGGCTAGATGGCCTACTCTGCTCCTATTTCTTATGTTCTTATGTAAATGTGCGTCACATCACCAATCCCCATTGGAAACAGTTACCCGGCAATGGTTTTCCCCAAATTGGCCAATTAGGGGCCAGAGAGGGGGCTCGCTGTACAGTTAAGGAAGGCTTCCGATGCCAGAGGGCCAATATGAGGCCTTCCAGCTCAGGTGGAACAACAGCTACAGATCAAGTACGAGAGAGTGAGAGAGGTCATGCCCCATCGTGAGGCACCCTCTCATCAACATATTAAACAGGTCAATTAACAAAATGTCCTCAGCAACTGGGTCAACACTCTAACCAAACAGATGTGGGTGGTCCCAAGGCCTACCTGAAGTGCTGGTCCTCCAGTCTACTAGCCTCAATCGGCAGCTGGATTCATCTCCATCACCTCAGAGGATTTGCAGTCCGACTAGAAAATTCCAGTCAGCCTCTGTACATGATCAATTAAGGCTACTTTTCACATCCCAACTAGATATCCGCCACTTGTGGGTGAATAGTCCTTCGAACCCCTCATCCAACATCTGGGAAAAGGTCCAAAGAGCAGGATGATGCTGGGAAGCCAACACATTGGCCAGCGATTTGAATTTGTGCATCTGTCCACCTCAGTGAGGGGTGATAATTCAATCCCTGGTTTCAGAGTTTCACACTCTCTGGGTGGGGAGGGGCAGAGATATTTCTTCATGTTGATTGCACAAATGGAGCGATAGTGTTTTAAACCCCCAAACTCATTATCTTTTCCATTAGTTGTTCCAAATGTTTAATTGCATTGTTATGAACCACCCCAGTGGACAACAAATTAATATCCTGGCCGTGCTCACCCCAAAACCAAAAAATCCCACCCGAGGTCAACAGATCTTTGCATGGTCCACCCCCCGCCTGTGACGATTCCCGTGGAAGGCGAGACAGAAAATTCCCCCCAAAGAGTGGTACAAAAGGAAAGTTAACTGTCCGATTATTTCGGAGATTTATATAATTTAAATATCAAAAACTTATATTAGAAAATATACAGAAAGGGTTAATTGACTTGGGACACTCTGCAGGAAAAAGCTAATTCTATGTGACTGTTGGTTAACAACTGAGCTATTGGAATGTTCCAGAAAGGGATCACATGCTCTGATAAATGCATGGTCAATTGATTTTGCATTTTGTTAGACTTCTGCATGAGTCACCGCGCTGCCATAGCGAAGAGTGAAAACCACAGAAAACAGATAGGAACCGAAACAGACTCGGGCAAAGGGGAAGGATACTTTCCTGAGTTAAAAATAAGCAATGTCACAGAAGTTAAACAGTGACAAAACTTTGCCCTTAATTCACACTGTTAGCTGAGTGAGACATCTCACAATTGTGAGGGATTGAGGAGAAAATGAGAGAATGGTCAAAGGCATCAGGAAGCCTCGAGGAGAGTTTTTTTGAGTAAGGCGGAAGCTCTAATGAGGGAATAAGAAAGGCAGAATGCAGGGGCGTAATAGTTGAGATTTTGTCACTCATTGAATAGAGGGAGAAGGGAACTACGGATTGTTCCAGATTCGGGGGCCAGAACATTCCATTCTTGAGTCCAAAGGAACTTGGGAGAGATTCCCAGTGTGGGTCAGGAAGGTTGACCACATATGATCTTACACAGTTCAGCTCATTACATATGTGTCTACAAGGAACATAGAACATAGAACAGTACAGCACAGAACAGGCCCTTCAGCCCACGATGTTGTGCCGAGCTTTATCTGAAACCAAGATCAAGCTATCCCACTCCCTATCATCCTGGTGTGCTCCATGTGCCTATCCAATAACCGCTTAAATGTTTCTAAAGTGTCTGACTCCACTATCACTGCAGGCAGTCCATTCCACACCCCAACCACTCTCTGCGTAAAGAACCTACCTCTGATATCCGTCCTGTATCTCCCACCAATTCGCAAAATAGGGGCAGGCAGGGAGTTGCAGCCAATGTCATTACCTCATGGGGTTGAAGGTCCTGGCGCCATATTGAAAGGGCACCAGACAGCCTACACTATCTCTTCCACTTTTGCCTGGCCAGTGCTCCACCGTTCCCTGCTAACCCTTCCTTCCTTGATGCACCTTGCAATGTCACTACCCAGTCTCAAGCATAGGCTGGCATTCATAGATGCTCCTTAAAGTGAAAGATGCAGTGGCCAACTCACCATTAATCATGGACGAGTCTACTTTGCTAGGTGCAGGCTACTTGTGCAGTCGTAAAAGTGAATGTTCTAATTTCTCACTGGCAGGGAAATTCATTTGGAAGGAGAACTTAATTCTGGTGAGGTGGACTTTTACTGAACGTGCATGACTTGCTAATGCATGCAAAAGGGCATCTGGACATTATTCATTTGTTGCCTTTAACCCACCTTTAAAGTCTTGAGAATTTAATTGTGTTAGGAGGTTGGAATGAAAGGGAAGGTAAAGAGTTATAAGGATTATAGGGCAAAAAGAGGGCACGAGATGTTCTTGGCAGGCAGGATTAAGGAGAATCCTAAGGCATTCTATTCATACGTTAGGAACAAAAGAGTTGTCAGGGAGAAAATCGGACCTCTCAGGGACAAAGGAGGGGATTATGCTTAGAACCCAAGGGAATAGGGGAGATCCTAAATGAATACTTTGCATCGGTATTCACGAAGGAGAGGGGCGTGTTAACCGGGAGTGTCTCGGAGGGAGGTGTTGACCCGTTAGAGAAAATCTCCATTACGAGAGAGGAAGTGTTAGGTTTTTTAGGGAACATTAAAACTGACAAAGCCCCAGGGCCTGATGGCATCTATCCTCGACTACTCAGGGAGACGAGAGAGGAAATTGCTGGGCCTCTGACGGAAATCTTTGTTGCTTCTTTGGACACGGGTGAGGTCCCTGAGGATTGGAGGATAGCGAATGTGGTCCCGTTGTTTAAGAAGGGTAGCAGGGATAACCCAGGAAATTATAGGCCGGTGAGCTTGACGTCCGTGGTAGGGAAGTTGTTGGAGAGGATTCTTAGAGACAGGATGTATGTGCATTTAGAACGGAACAATCTCATTAGTGACAGACAGCATGGTTTTGTAAGAGGGAGGTCGTGCCTTACAAATTTGGTGGAGTTTTTTGAGGAAGTGACAAAAACGGTTGATGAAGGAAGGGCCGTGGATGTCGTCTATATGGATTTCAGTAAGGCATTTGACAAAGTCCCACATGGCAGGTTGGTTAAGAAGGTTAAGGCTCATGGGATACAAGGAGAAGTGGCTCCATGGGTGGAGAACTGGCTTGGCCATAGGAGACAGAGGGTAGTGGTCGAAGGGTCTTTTTCCGGCTGGAGGTCTGTGACCAGTGGTGTTCCGCAGGGCTCTGTACTGGGACCTCTGCTATTTGTGATATATATAAATGATTTGGAAGAAGGTGTAACTGGTGTAATCAGCAAGTTTGCGGATGACACAAAGATGGCTGGAATTGCGGATAGCGAAGAGCATTGTCGGGCAATACAGCAGGATATAGATAGGCTGGAAAATTGGGCGGAGAGGTGGCAGATGGAATTTAATCCGGATAAATGTGAAGTGATGCATTTTGGAAGAAATAATGTAGGGAGGAGTTATGCAATAAATGGCAGAGTCATCAGGAGTATAGAAACACAGAGGGACCTAGGTGTGCAAGTCCACAAATCCTTGAAGGTGGCAACACAGGTGGAGAAGGTGGTGAAGAAGGCATATGGTATGCTTGCCTTTATAGGACGGGGTATAGAGTATAAAAGCTGGAGTCTGATGATGCAGCTGTATAGAACGCTGGTTAGGCCACATTTGGAGTACTGCGTCCAGTTCTGGTCGCCGCACTACCAGAAGGACGTGGAGGCATTGGAGAGAGTGCAGAGAAGGTTTACCAGGATGTTGCCTGGTATGGAGGGTCTTAGCTATGAGGAGAGATTGAGTAGACTGGGGTTGTTCTCCTTGGAAAGACGGAGAATGAGGGGAGATCTAATAGAGGTATACAAGAGTATGAAGGGTATAGATAGGGTGAACAGTGGGAAGCTTTTTCCCAGGTCGGAGGTGACGATCACGAGGGGTCACGGGCTCAAGCTGAGAGGGGCGAAGTATAACTCAGACATCAGAGGGACGTTTTTTACACAGAGGGTGGTGGGGGCCTGGAATGCGCTGCCAAGTAGGGTGGTGGAGGCAGGCACGCTGACATCGTTTAAGACTTATCTGGATAGTCACATGAGCAGCCTGGGAATGGAGGGATACAAACGATTGGTCTAGTTGGACCAAGGAGCGGCACAGGCTTGGAGGGCCGAAGGGCCTGTTTCCTGTGCTGTACTGTTCTTTGTTCTTTGTTCTTTGATTGGCATGTAGTTGCATAGAGGACTTGTGGAATTTGTGAGATGCATATTAGACTAGAAGCAAGGTGCAACTGATAATTTGTTAAGCAAAGTGGAGTCTTGCAGTCTAGTGGCCTAGATCAGAGTGACACTCTATTTGCAAACTGAGTAGTTTTCTCTCTCAGAGTCAAGTTGTTGTGTTGAAAGCAGAAGAGGCTGTTTGTGTTACATCCCAGAAACTAGAAAAAAGGTTTCCCAAAAGCAAGTGATAGGTCTTGTGTGGAAATTATTTGCTGGATTTGGCTCACAGTGTTAAAATTTCTAGGATGTTGTTTTGGGGCAGCTGTATTTTCAGAGTTTAGGAAAGTAGATAAATTAAACTGGACAATAATTCGAGTTAAGAGGTAAAAGTAAAGTCCTCACACCTATTCTGTGGCATTCCATTTTGCAGCCAATAAATCTGTTTTTTGCACGAATTTCTCTGGGTATTTGAACAACGGTAACCGTTAACTCGATAGGAAAGATCTGTTACATTTTACTGTCTTCTCAATAGAATGTCCCAAAAAAAAGTTGTTTACATTTTAACGTCCTGACCAGGCAAGCAGGCTAACTTCTACCCTTGGGCAGTTTCATGTATGTTTGGCCAGCACAAATGCAAAAAGATCACCTGACCTTCACCTCTGTTTTTTAAAAGTGAAGTGTCCATTTTTCCATAAAGCCACTGCTACACAGATGGGGAGGCAATGGCCAAGTGGTATTATCGCTAGACTATTAATCCAGAAACTCAGCTAATGTTCTGGGGACCCGGGTTCGAATCCCACCATGTCAGATTGTGGAATTTGAATTCAATAAAAAATATCTGGAATTAAGAATCTACTGATGACCGTGAAACCATTGTCTATTGTCGGAAAAATCCATTTGGTTCACTAATGCCTTGGGTCACTGTCTGTGTGGAGTTTGTACATTCTCCCCGTGTCTGCGTGGGTTTCCTCCGAATGCTCCGGTTTCCTCCCACAGTCCAAAGATGTGCGGGTTAGGTTGATCGGCCGTGCTAAATTGACCCAAGTGTTAAGGGGATTAGCACGGTAAACAAGTGGGGTTACAGGAATAGGGCCTGGGTGGGATTGTGGTCGGTGCAGACTCGATGGGTCGAATGGCCTCCTTCTGCACTGTAGGGATTCTACGGGATGATGCCCTTAGGGAAGGAAATCTACCATCCTTACCTGATCTGGCCTACATGTGACTCCAGAGCCACAGCAATGTGGTTGACTTTGAATTGCCCTCCAAGGGCAACTAGGGATGGACAATAAATGCTGGCCAGTGAGTGCTGCCCATATCCCATGAATGAATAAAAAAAATACAACTGCATGGACATGATAATGGGAGACTTGGGCTTGAAATATTTGAAACAAGTGTGCACATAGATAAAGCCATAAACAGTCCAGCAGAATTTTGGACTGAACAAGTTGGGATTTGAGTATAAGAGGAAAAAGATAGTGACCAATTTGTATAATTAATATTCTTATGGTGACAGTATGCTGCACAATTTTGGCATCCCACTCGAGAAAGGACATTAAATCTATAGGGTGTGTGCATGGAAATTCATTAGAATGCCACCAGGAAGGGGTCTTCAGTAATGTGGAGGTACTTTCGACACAGAAACAACTTTTGTTGGAGCAGAGAGATCTAACATATAGCACCCGAATGGCCTGAAGAAATTTCAAAGCATTTAGCTGCCAATTAATTACTTTTGACATGTAGTCACAGTTGTAATGTTGGAAAATGTAGCAGCCAATTTGCGCACAGCTAGGTCCCACAAACAGCAATAAAGCAGACTCTCCAAGAAAGAAATTTATCTCCTGGCAGATTTCAGTCTCCAACTTCAGAGAGGGGAAAAGAGAGACACTGCTCTTTCTCAACTCCTAAAGCAGCATCTAAACTTGATTATTCTGTGTAAGACCAGCTTCCCTATCACATGACCATAACCGCCAAACATCCCAATCAAACTCCACTCTGCAAATTCCCAGGGGAAAATGGCGGAACAGCATTAGTTCAGATTAAAACCAACATTCTAGCCATCAGAAGCAATTATGCTATTGCAGCAATAATACAGGATGCCAGTAGACAGAGTGGCTCCAAGTACGTAAAACAGATCCTGCACAAGAACATAGCTCAAATACATTTCTTAAAGGCACAGTATCGCCACACACTGAGTGGGACAGTCCAGTCTAGTGTTAACTTCACACCTGATCCAGTGTGCAAATAAAGGCTCTTCCTTTGTCAAAGCAGGGATAAATAGTTGTACTGTCCTTGATCAGTCTTTGCTTTGCAATAGTCTAATGCAGTGTTTCACAGCTTCAGGGGAAACCAATAGATTAAAAACATAAAAGCAGAAATAGAAGGATTATGAAATGATTAATGAACTAGATAGGTATCATCTTCACGTTGAATTAATTAATGTCCCACAGTTACCATCTCCCGTGGATATTTCTGAGTTTCATCCCTTTTCAGGAGAGTTGTAATTCAATTTTTTTTGTGCTCCAGTACCTTGTCTGTTTTTTAGCATTACTCTCTGATTTATAGTATTTGCCTTTTTGACCTTGTTTTGAAATGAAAAATCATTGTCTTCCAAAACAAAAGATAATTTCTCAACTGCTTTCACCCCTTTCATCAGCTTGAGGGTCCTCCAGGAATGAAGGAGATCATCTTAAAGTTTCTAATCTGGTTAAGCTTCCTAATGAGGTTATAATTAAGTTTGCTTGCTTTTTAATATGTGTATTAGCCTGACTGTTCCCGTTCACTTCTGACATGATTACGATTTCACTCTGTTTTCCATATCTCCTGGTTGATAATTCCAAACACTACTTCTGTTCCTTCATTTCTGCTTTTAGATGGCTCTAGGTTGCCTCAGTTAATCATTATACTTACCTTTCCAAATCAAAGAATAGAATTGAAGGATAACCTCATCTACCTGTCCTTCCATCTGTATCTATCAGTGGCAAAATTTGTCTTTGTGGAATCATAGAATCCCTACAGTGCAGAAGGAGGCCATTCGGCCCATCAAATCTACACCAACCACAATCCTACCCAGACCCTATACCTGCAACCCCACACATCCATCCTGCTAGTCCCCCTGATGGTAAGGGGCAATTTTCCATCGCCAATCAACCTAACCCGCACATCTTTGGAGTGTGGAAGAAAATCGGAGCACCCGGAGTAGACCCATGCAGACACGGGGAGAATGTGCAAACTCCACACAGACAGTCACCCGTGGCCAGAATTGAAACCAGGTCTCTGGAGCTGTGAGGCAACAGTGCTAACCAAGCTGGGAATCGAACACGGGTCCCTGGCACTGTGAGGCAGCAGTGCTAACCATCGTGCTACTGTGCCAGAATCTGCTGGGAATGACGGAGAAACAAACAGGGAAAATTAGAGTGAACTCAGCGGCAGAGAGAGAAATCATTACTTGAAAAACACGGGGGCTTGTGGGTGAACTCCCATTCTCATGAGACGAAGAGTGAATCACCCAGTAACAAATTGCTTTACAAAACAAATTGAGGCCACACCCAAAGTGTTTCTCTTTCAAATTCTGGCTAAGCTTTAGAGCATTGTCTGTTTTAATTAAAAAATGGTATTATCTGTTAAAGTAGATAGATGAAGCATACAGACTGCAATTATCGTATTATTTAACATTGATTGTCTATAATTATAGCATTGCCAGATGATGCTATTCACTTTTATCTTCAGCAGGAATGATCTAAAGCCAGACGTAATATTAAAATGCAAGGAGCGATAACATTCCAGTTGACCTACTGAGTCACTGTCCATAAATAATATTTCTTGCCTCAGAGGGAAGTTTGTTCAGTCTAATTTGTAAAATAAAGAATGATTTTTTGTGCTTTATAAACTATATTGTCTTTTTTCCTGTTTACATCTCCCTGCTTGTAAACGCACTGCCTCAGTAATATTCTTCGAAAAAATGCATTAATTCCAGTTGAACTAGAGGAATCAATGTCAGAATTGGAATGCTTATCACTTTGAAAAATAAAATTTGTCGAAATTGGAATTACTAGTGGACATGTATGTGTCCATTGTCTTGTCGATTTCACATCCAAATCACTGAAGCTTCAATTTTCTTGGACACTCTCATAACTTCCCAATGTAATAAAGTTTTATTGTGTGGCATTGGGGGTAATTCTAACCTAACTTTCTGGGTGTAAAACCCATGGTGGTACGGTGGAATAGTGTTTAGCACTGCTGCCTCACAGTGCCAGGGATCCGGGTTCAATTTCTGGCTTGGGTCACTGTCTGTGTGGAGTTTGTACAATCTCCCCGTGTCTGCTCTGGTTTCCTCCCACAGTCCAAAATAAATGTTCAGGTTAGGTGCATTGGCCACACTAAATTCTCCCTCAGTGTTCCTGAACAGGCGCCAGAGTGTGGCCACTAGGGGGCTTTCACAGTAACTTAATTGCAGTGTGAATGTGAGCCAACTTGTGACTAATAAATGAACTTTAACTTTAGATGATGTGTGCTTGTAGTTGTGATTTGGTCATTTGAAGTAAAACCAATCTCCAACATCAAGTCGTGGTTTCCCTGTGCGTGCTCCCTTGTCAAAGCATGCTTTTGCTTTACCTTGTTACTTTGTGATTATTTTTTCTCTGTTTTCACTCTGACATTCTCATTGGATAGCAATAATGGCTTAAAAACAGTCAACAGTATATGAAAGTTGAGACCAATTGTGAGTTCAGTCAGTGTCTACCCGACCAGGCGTGTGTGGGGTTAATCGATATGTGCAAAGTGGGTTATGAATGGATTGTTCAAATGTTTTCCAACCTGCTACATCTCAGGCTGCCTTTGATCACGCTGTTGAATTGTTCGCCACCATTCAATTGTGGGTTGTTCCGTGATGTAAGATGGTGATGAATTCCTCAGGTTGCTAGGAACTCAATGAACTGACTGGAAACAAAATCCTTTGTCTGTAATGATAGTCTCCGGTAAACCCCATTTTATAAACAACGTGCCTACACTGTCAATGACCAAAGTGGTGGTTATGGGAATTGTTGTAGTGATTTCCAGCCATTTGCCATGTAGATCATGAAGAACAACTAAAATGTCAACTTAGAGTGGTTGCCATGGTTTGGTTGGCCATGGGGTCAGTTGTCAAAGGATCATTTAGATCCAAAACGTTAACTCTGTTTCCACAAATGCTGCCAAACAGGAGCAGGACATGGTTTCATAGGTTTTTCACTGAGTGCACATGTTTTATAGTTTCCAGTGAACTCTTCTGTACAATGATCTATTGATGGCCACCAGAATGCTTCATAGGATCATTGTTTAACAATGTCCGAAGTATTTTCAGGGCTAAGATGCCATATGAATTATTGTTACAATTTTGAGCTAATTACTCAAATTCTGCATGTGTTACAGTTGTTGACAGAATCTGTCGGGGCAAACAGAACTGTACAGGGCAGCACGGTGGCACAATGGTTAGCACTGCTGCCTCACAGTGCCAGGGACCCGGGTTTGATTCCCAGCTTGGGTCACTGTCTAAGTGGAGTTTGCACATTCTCCCTGTGTCTGCGTGGGTTTCCTGTAGGTGCTCCGGTTTCCTCCTACAGTCCAAAGATGTGCAGGTTAGGTGGATTGGCCATGCTAAATTCCCCCTTAGTGTCAGGGGTCTAGCTAGGTTAAATGCATGGGGTTGTAGGGATAGGACCTGGGTGGGATTGTGGTTGATGCAGACTTGATGGGCTGAATGGCCTCCTTCCACATTGTCGCTTTCTATGACTCTATGATCCAATGCTAGTTGGTGAAGTCTAAACAAAGATACAGAGCCTTTCCCTTAAGAGTTTATTGACTCTGAGTTGAGTGTCAACACTCCTCAGTCATCTCCAACAGTGTCCAGCTATCTCCTCTTTATTCAATATATAATATTAAAAACAGAAAATGCTAGATAAACTCAAAAGGTTTGGCAGCATCTGTGGAAACAGAGTTAGTGTTTTGGATCTAAATGAACCTTTGACAGAACTGTACAGAGTTTTGTAGAAGGATCATCTGTACAGGATGTAAGGATAGGAATAAATGGTTCATACTCCCATAGCAGGCTGTGGTTGGTGGGTTACTGCAAGGATCAGTACTTGGGCTTCATTCACAGTTTATATCAACTGATTTGATTTGATTTATTATTGTCACATGTATTAGTGCACATATTTTACATATTTTACCCAGAGGGTGGTGGGGGCCTGGAATGCGCTGCCAGGCAAGGTGGTGGAGGCGGACACACTGGGAACGTTTAAGACTTATCTAGATAGCCATATGAACGGAGTGGGAATGGAGGGATACAAAAGAATGGTCTAGTTTGGACCAGGGAGCGGCGCGGGCTTGGAGGGCCGAAGGGCCTGTTCCTGTGCTGTATTGTTCTTTGTTAGTATACAGTGAAAAGTATTGTTTCTTGCGCGCTATACAGACAAGGCATACTATTCAGAGAGAAGGAAAGGGAAGAGTGGAGAATGTAGTGTTACAGTCATAGATAGGGTGTAGAGAATGATCAACGTAGTGCGAGGTATTGTCCATTCTAAAGTCTGATGGCAGCAGGGAAGAAGCTGTTCTTGAGTCGGTTGGTACGTGACCTCAAACTTTTGTATCAATAATTTGGATGTGGAAACCAAATGGAATATTTCCAAGCGCACGGATGATGCAAAGCTAGGCGGGAATGTGTATTCTGAGGAAAATGTAAAGCCAAGAGATGAGGATTTGGACAGACTTAGTGAGTGGGCTAGAACATGGCAGATGAAATATAAAGTGGAAAAATGTGGGGTAATCCACTTTGGTAGAAGGGACAGATGTGCAGAGTATTTCCTAAATGGTAAGAAATTAGAAAGTGTAGATGCACGAAGGGACCTGGGTTCTTGTCCATAAGTCACTGAAGGCTAGCATGCAGGTGCAGCAAGCTATCAGGAAGGCTAATGGAATGTTAGCGTTTAACACAAGAGGATTTAAGTACAGGAGTAGTGAGGTATTGCTTCAATTGTGCAGGAGCTTGATTAGGCCATACCTGGAGTGCTGTGTGCAGTTTTAGTCCCCTTACTCAGAAAGGATATTAGTGCCATTGCGGGACTGCAACAAAGGGTCATCAGAATTGTTTCGGGGATGGCAGGACTGCCTTTGAAGAGACCTTGGGCAAACAGAGCCTATATTCTCTAGAGTTTCAAAGAATGAGAGGTGATCTCATTGAAACCTACAAAATGCTGAAAGGAATAGACAGGTTTGATGCGGGTAAGACGTTGTTCTACACTCCCTTTGGTTGGGGAGTGTAGAATCACAGGGCATAATTCCAAAATGAGGGAGAAGCCACTTAGGACTGAGATGAGGAGAAATTTCTTTACAAAGAGAATTGTGAATCTTGAATCTACCCCAGAGAGCTGTGGAAACTTAGTCACTGAGTATGTTCAAGGTATAGATTGATAGGTTTCTGATTAACAATACTGTAAAGCGTTATGGGAATAGTGTGGGTAAAAGGCATTGAAGTTTTCAGTCGGCCATGATGGAATAGCAAGTAGGCTTGGTGGGCTGAATGGCCTGGTCCTGTTCCTATCTCTTCAACTGTTTCATCGCTGATCTTCAATCCATCATAATGTCAGAAGTGGGGATGTTCACTGATGATTGCACCTCCATGGCTTGAATGAAAAACGTGATTTACTTTTGTGTCATCTCTTAAGGTCGCAAAAATAGTGGGACACCTGAGAGAGAGGGTAAATGGATATTAAGCAGGGGTAGAAGAGTTGGGAGGGCTGATGAAAATCTGGCTGAGAGTGCTTTAAAATCAGGGGAAGGAGTACCATTACCATGCTCATGTGAAATTTCTCGACATTAACCATTTTCATATAAGTGGCTTCATGAGAAAATAAATTACAATTAATGATGAATGTCTGTTCGATTTTAACTTCTATGACTATTGAGGGCCCCACCTAAACACAAGCTGACTCTTCATCCTCTTTCAGATGCTGACCTGCACTCCTGTGCATTTCCGGAATTTTCCATTTTTATTTCCATTCTAACCTTTGCCTTTTTGATCCCCTTTCCTTTTATTCTTGTCAGAGGCAGAGAGTTCAAATTATTTTGTGCGTTATTCAATCAAAAAAAATTCTGCTTTTGCATTTATGACCATAAGATCATAAGATATAGGAGCAGAATTAGGCCATTTGGCCCATCGAGTCCACTCCACCATTCAATCATGGCTGATAAGTTTCTCAACTCCATTCTCCCGCCTTTTCCCTGTAACCTTTGATCCCCTTACCAATCAAGAACCTATCTATCTCTGTCTTAACTGCACAAAATGCCCTGGCCCCCACAGCCTCCTGTGTCAATGAATTCCATTCTGGGACAGCTGTGGAACAGCCATTGTATTTACCACTTCCAGATGTTTACCAGATTGTATCAGGTGATTTGACAGATTTACAGGAATCTCAGAAACTTTGACAGTTGAATGAGGATTTGGTTCTGTAACCCAAGGGTCACTTTGCACCTCTGATGTACTTATGCCGATAGCTTCTTGGCTAAGTTATCTCAAATAAAATACCATCGATGCTGTTACATTTGCTCAGATCCAAAAACTGTTTTATCAAGATCCCAAGTATCAAGTTTCATCAATGCTTATCATCGTGTTATCGTAGAAGCTTGATTTTCTGAGTTATTCATCTCAAGGGTGCATTATTTAATCAGTATTTACGCAGGCATGCACACTTGACATCGGCATTGCTCATAAAATGCAGTTAAACCTCACTTGGGGGTCTGAGGGATCACCATAGCTCAAAACACAATATATATCAATTCTTTAAATGACATGCCCTTTGTCCCACCTTTCTCCACAAATGGGTTACTCATTCACTGCATACCACGGTGCAGTGCTCAAATTCCAAAACCCAGAACGGTAAAACTTTAAGCAGGTTTTGGAATTTTATCTTGTTTGTTTTGGTGACAACTCCGATGAAAGGTTCTTGGTTCTTGGCAGTGTACGGCCAGATAGCTGTCTGCAGGCTCTCTGCTAACTTTGGGCGACACGGTGGCACAGTGGTTCGCACTGCTGCCTCACAGCGCCACGGACCCAGGTTTAATTCCGGCCTCGGGTGACTGCCTGTGTGGAGTTTGTGCGTTCTCCCCATGCCAGTGTGGGTTTCCTCCAGGAGCTCCAGTTTCCTCCCACACTCCAAAGATGTGCAGGTTTCGGTTGTTGGCCTAAATTGAGGTTAGAGGGATAGGGCCTGGGTGGGATTGTTTCCTCCCTCTGCACTGTCAGAATTCTATGATTCCATGATTCTACCTTGTAGACTCATCATTCTTCGTGTGTATTGTATTCTGGGTGCTGAATGGCTATTTGACCAAGGGAGTCTGACACTATCCTTAACCAGCATTCTGCATTACAGGTGCTGTTTGCTCTTAATGCCATCCTTGGGAGGTATTGACTTCTCGTTACAATACTCTTTGGGTGCGGGTTGGGTGAATTGGCCATGCAAAATTGCCCCTTAGTGTCAGAAGGACGAGCGAGGATAAATGCATGGGGTTATGGGGATAAGGCCTGGGTGGGATTATAGTCAGCACAGACTCGATGGGCCGAATGGTGTTCTTCTGCACTGTAGAATTCTATGATTCTATCAAATTATCCTCTACTACCTCAGCCAAAGCACAGTTTTGAATATGTGAGATTTGACAATCAACAATCACGGACTATTTTGCTCTTTGCTTTTTGGTTTGCTTCATAATCAAACAAAAGCCCCTGCTCTAAGCTATTGTTCATTTTTTGATTTAATTTATTATTGTCACAGGTATTGGGATACAGTGAAAAGTATTGTTTCTCATGCACTATACAGACAAAGCATACTGTTCATAGAGTACACAGGGGAGAAGGAAAGGTGATGGTGAAGAATGTAATGTTACAGTCATACCTAAGGTGCAGAGAAAGATCAGCTTAATATGAGATAGGTCCATTCAAGTCTGATGGCAGCAGGGAAGAAGCTGTTCTTGAGTGGGTTGGTACGAGATCTCAGACATTTGTATCTTTCTCTCGACGGAAGAAGGTGGAAGAGAGAATGTCCGGGATGCGTGGGGTCCTTGATTATGCTGGCTGCTTTTCTGAGGCAGAGGGAAGTGTAAATGGAGTTAGTGGATGGGAGGCTGATTTGCGTGATGGACCGGGCTTTGTTCATGACCCTTTGTAGTTTCTTACGGTCTTGGCCGGAGGAGGAGCCATACCAAGCTGTGTAAATACTTGCGGCAATGGGGATAGGTCCGGGGTGCGATGCTCTGTTGGAGGATTGGTGCAGGCTCGATAGGCTGAATGGCCTCCTTCTGCACTGTAGAGATTCAATGATTCTATTATAGTCCCACAATCATGAACTCCCAACAGACATCTCTCATACAGTTAGTGACAACCCAGAGGGAATTTGTTGGATTGATATCATAGAATCCTTATAGTGCAGGGGGAGACCATTCATCATGCCTAGTCTGCACTGACTCTTATAGTGTACCTTCCCAAGCCCTCTTCCCCACCCTAACCCCATAACCCAGTAATCATTCACCATTCACTTCTCACATCATGGGGCACTAAGGGGCAATTTAGCATGATCAATTCACCGAACTCACACACCTTTGGAAACCAGAGGAAGCCCACACAGACACGGGGAGAATGGACAAACTCTACACAAACAGTCACACAAGGCCAGAATTGAACCTGAGTACCTGGCACTGTGAGGCAGCAGTGCAAAACACTGTGAGGCAGCAGTGCCACAAGATCAGCTTTCAAGAAAACACCATAAGAAAGCTATAATCCAAAGGGTTATGCAGTGAAAGATAATAAATGTTACCCCATGTCACTTGCAGATATTATTTTATTTATGTTAACCTGAAACGTGAAAGAAGAAATTTATTTATACACCTGCCCACAGTAGTGTGAGGGCAATGGCTCTGAAACTCTATCGAAGTTCTATCAATTTCCTGTCACAGTTCTAGTGGGAGACTGGAGAGACTTCTGCAGAATATTGGGGCCTAGTGATTTATGTCATAGGAAACAATTAAGGATATTTAATTCCCCACCTCTGGAATCTTTTACAAAACTCTTTCTAACTTTTTTCTTGAAGATACCTCAATTTCACTTCCATGCACCAATACCCCATAACTCCTGCAGCAGTCTAACCACAGCAAGCTGTGTCACTACAGATCAGCCAGTTTTGCAAAGCTCTTTGTGATGGACAGTTGATGTGCTGGAATGGAGATCTGTTGGTTCAGTATGTGTATCTTGTAACATAACACTGACAACAGGGGAGTACGTGTGTGTGGGTTTGTGTGTGAATTCATGTGGTGAATTTGATGTGGGCTGCTCATTAACAAATACCTTTATTTTTGTCAGCTATTCGTAAAAGTACAATATTTCACCCTCTCAAAGGAGCTTAGGTTGGATTCCTGATCAATGATGTGTTGATGGCATTTGGAGATTAAAGCTGTACCAGCAATAGCAGAAACGGAACTGACCTCAATGACTTTCGGTGTGAAAACCTAGACAAGGGAGTAGCTCGCACTCCTGTTCTGTATCCCTGGGACTTTTTCTTATATATGCCTGTTTGTGAGCATTGCCAAGAACTGGTTTGGGTTTCATAGGATCCCTGCAGTACAAAAGGAGGCCATTCGGTCCATTGAGTCTACACCGACTACAATCCCACACAGACCCTATCCCCGTAACCTTGCAAATTTACTCTGCTATCCCCTTAACACTAAGGGGCAAATTTAGCATGGCCAATCATCCTAACCTGCACATCTTTGGACTGTGGGAGGAAACCCACGCAGACACAAGGAGAACGTGCAAACTCCACACAGTCACCGAAGGCCAGAATTGAACCTGGGTCCCTGGCGCTGTGAGACAGCAGTGCTGACCACTGTGCCGCAGTTTGAGTTATAGACTCTCCTTGTGAAAATAACTTGCAACCCTCGTTGTCTAGGGTTACTCATAGTGGACGGATGCTTGACTAAGGCACTGGAGGATTTGTGGACACACACACATGCACAGCAATAGTCACTTTGTTTGGAAAGGTTAGGAAACAGAGGGGCGGAGAGGAGCAAATTAGCCAAGCATTATCTTTTGTACTATCACACAGGCTGCTCCCCAGTGCATGAATATAAAAACAACAGTTCCCTCTATAAATCTGCCCACTGAAAGAGCTCACATGGCGGAAATCTCTGCCACTGTAAGAAAGCATCCATCAAGCACACCTTCTCAATAACATGGGGAGCATATTTATGTATCCCTGCCGTATTCAAAGTGATTAAAACTCTGCCATTTGTAGAAATGCATCCGTCAAAATCCATAGACTACTAATTAATCAGACATCAACCATTCTAATCAACAGTTAATGGTAGTCATTGGTGACTTGCATGTGGATTTCCAAGACGTCACTTTTTTAAAAAAAAGTTTTATAACCAATTAGCTCACATTAGAATAAAACAGGCCATCCATATTGATTTGTTGAATTAAACTTCTCAGGTGATTTATTTGCCCGGTGCTGTCAGGCTGCAGCGAGCAGATTTGGAATTGTTTCTGGAGGCCACAATGAATCGGAGGAAGTGACCATAACCACTGCTGAAGCATTCTTCTGAAGTTCGTCCTGATCATAAATCAGTAAAATCGCTGCCAACAGAAATTCTGAGATCCCACACATGTTTTGCCAAGGCAGCAGTAAACTGTTCTAAGCACTGAAATATAAAAACAAAACCTGCATGATTGTACAGTACCACAGTTAGAAGTGACTACAGTCAGTCCGGTTTCCTCCCACAGTCCACAGAAGTGTGGCACGGTGGCACAGTGGTTAGCACTGCTGCCTCACAGTGCCAGGGACCCGGGTTCGATTCCCGGCTTGGGTCACTATGCAGAGTCTGCACGTTCTCCCTGTGCCTGTGTGGGTTTTCTCCAGGTTTTCCGGTTTCCTCCCACAATCTGAAAAATGTGCTGGTCATGTGGATTGGCTGTGCTAAACTCTCCCTCAGTGTACCCAAACAGGCGCTGGAGTGTGGCGGCGAGGGGATTTTCATAGTAACTTCATTGCAGTGTTAATGTGAGCTTACTTGTGACGAATAAATAAACTTTTAAAAAAAGATGTGTGGGTTAGGTTGATTGACCATGCTAAATTGACCCTAGTGTCAGGGGGATTAGCAGGGTAAATATGTGGGGTTACGGGAATAGGGCCTGAGTAGGATTGTGGTTGGTGCAGACTCCATGGGCCAAATGTCCTTCTTCTGCACTGCCGGGATTCTATGCTGCATTTATTTATTTTATTCATTGGATGTGGCCATCATTGCTGGGCCAACATTTGTTGCCCATCCCAAATTGTCCCTGAACTGAGTTGCCAGCTAGATCATTTCAGAGGGCAGTTGAGAGTCAACCACATTGCTGTGGCTCTGCAATCACACGTAGGCCAGACCGGGTAAGCATGTTATATGTGTGAGGCTATGCACTTTAGTCAGAAGGATAGAGGCATAGACTATTTTCTAAATGGGGAGAGGCTTCGGAAATCTGAAGCACAAAGGGACTTGGGAGTCCTGGTTCAGGATTCTCTTAAGGTTAACATGCAGGTTCAGTCGGCAATTAGGAAGGCAAATTCAATGTTAGCATTCCTGTCGAGAGGGCTAGAATACAAGAGCAGGGATGTACAGCTGAGGCTGTATAAGGCTCTGGTCAGACCCCAATTTGAAATATTGTGAGCAGTTTTGGGCCCCATATCTAAGGAAGGATGTGCTGGCCTTGGAGGGGGGCAAGAGGAAGTTCACAAGAATGATCCTAGGAATGAAGGGTTTGTCATATGAGGAGCAATTGAGAAATCTGGGTCTATACTCGATGGAGTTTAGAAGGATGAGGGGGGATCTAATTGAAACTTACAGGATACTGAGAGGCTAGATAGACTGGACATAGAGAGGATGTTTCCACTAGGACAAGAACTCGAGGGCACAACCTCAGAGTGAAGGGATGCTTCTTTAAAACTGGGATGAGGAGGAATTTCTTCAGCCAAGAGGGTGTTGAATCTGTGGAACTTATTGCCACAGAGGACTGTGGAGGCCAGGTCATTGAGTGCCTTTAAGACAGAGATAGATAGGTTCTTGATCAATAAGGGGATCAAGGGTTATAGGGAGAAGGCAGGAGAATGGGGATGAGAATCATATCAGCCATGATTAAATAGTGGAGTAGACTCAATGGGCCGAATGGCCTAATTCTGTTTCTATATCTTATGGTCTTAAGGTTACAAGAACACAAGAGGTGGGGAATGGAGCGGCCCGTATGGGTCTAAACCTCCCTGTTTAGCACCATTTTGGGTTGATCCTGGATTCCAATTCCACTGCTTTTGTATCTCAGGATTCCCTGAGAGATCAAAAATCTGTTTTTGTCTTTCCGGATTAAATATATTCAATGATGGACCATCTAGGGTCGAGAATTCCAAAGGTTCACAACCCCTAGGGTGAAGAAATGTCTCCCCATCTCAGTCATAAATCATCAAGCCTTTATACTGAGACTGTGCCCCGTGTTCTAGATTTCCCAATCCCCAGGGGGAGGCAACCACAGAGTGTCGAAGTAAAGTTTATTTATTAGTTACAAGTAGGCTTACATTAACACCACAACGAAGTTACTGTGAAAATCCCCTAGTCGCCACACTCCGGCGCCTGTTCAAGTACACTGAGGGAGAATTTAGCATGGCCAGTGCACCTAACCAGCACGTCTTTCAGATTGTGGGAGGAAACCAGAGCACCCGGAGGAAACCCACGCAGACATGGGGAGAACGTGCAGATTCCTTACCAAATGTCATCTTGCATGTTTCAGTGAGAAATTGGTGTTCTTGTGCAGATAATACCAGCTAGCACAGATTTAGAAATATAATTAATGGTGAGGACATTTCAAAGTATCAGAGGCAGCAAAAAGGCCCAGCATATTGGAAATCTACCAAGTTGGATACCTATTGTTTTTATTCATTCGTGGGACATGGGCATCGCAGGCTGGCCAACATTTATTGCCCATCCCTAGTCACCCTTGAATTGAGTGGCTTTCAAAGGGCAGCTGAGAGTCAACCACATTGCTGTGACTCTGGAGTCACATGTAGGCCAGACCAGCTAAGACAGCAGATTTCTTTCCCTAAAGGACATTAGTGAACCAGATGGGTTTTTACGACAATGTTTTTCATGGTCATTCTTGGGCGGCATGGTAGCACAGTGGTGGGCGGCACGGTAGCACAGTGGTTAGCACTGCTGCTTCACAGCTCCAGGGACCTGGGTTCGATTCCCAGCTTGGGTCATTGTCTGTGTGGAGTTTGCACGTTCTCCTCGTGTCTGTGTGAGTTTTCTCCGGATGCTCCGGTTTCCTCCCACAGTCCAAAGATGTGCGGGTTAGGTTGATTGGCCATGCTAAAATTGCCCCTTAGAGTCCTGAGATGTGTAGGTTAGAGGGATTAGCGGGTAAAATATGTAGGGATATGCAGGTAGGGCCTGGGTGGGTGTAGACTCGATGGGCCAATTGGCCTCTTTCTGCACTGTCGGGTTTCTATGATTTCTTAATTCCCAATTTTTCAAAAATTGAATTCAAATTCGACCATCTGCCATGGTGGGATTCAAACACGGGTCCCCAGAACATTAATTGAGTTTCTGGGTTAATAGACTAGCGATAATGCTATTAGGCCATCGCACCCCCACAACAACTTCCAGATCTCAGCTATAGCCTTATGAAGAGGCACAAAGCTGAAGCCATGGCTGTTGCAAGGATGGAGATTAAGTTAGACGGCTGCTGATCTCACGTCATGTTCACACACATTCTACCATATGGTTGCAGTGTGGCATTGGCTCCAGAATCTTGACATTAAAGGAAAGATTCCAGGAAAGATAAAAGAAGAAAATAGTCAAGTAACTTAAAAGGCTGAAGAATGTGGAGTGCTGAGATAGAAAGTTGAAACAAGAGTTGCTGCACATTACAAGTCACTTCTTATAACTTAAGGAATTAAAAAAAACAGATAAAAAGGAATTTGTGGCTGGGATTGTGTTTAGCAATTGAAATTCAAAACCTAAAGCTTTGTGAAAACAGGTCTTTGCTCAGTAACTTAATATTGTGTTCATATGAACTGATTCAAGTTTAGAATTACTGTTACCATAAAGTATGCTTCTGCGGGTTTCAGAACAAGGAAATTCTCAGTGGCCTATTGTTTTGAAGATGCAGTTTTCTGTGTTGAATGCTTCACTTTACATAGTTCAGCCTCGAATTAATTATAACTGGTGGTTGCGTCCGTGCAAGGAGCCAAATCCTTCCATGTAGGGCACTCCAACTTGCCAAAAAGTATAAAATCAATTGTCAGATAAGAGTATCGATGTACACCATGTCATTTGGTTCCTGCGAATTGTACTAAGCACTCCATTTTGGTTGGATTTAATGCAGCATTTTTGGAAACCTATGCTGTCATCACAGAACCTTGCTTAGGGCAAGTATGAATTGTGAAGTCTATCTCAGGCCCACACACGCTACATTTCACAACAAAGCAAGCTGTCAGGCATATGGAAGATATACTCATGGTCCAAGTTGCTTTTGAATATGCAAATGATGTCGAAAGGCTTCAGTGCTTTTCCCTCTGAACTCCATCACCACGTTCACCTTGCTCATGTCAACCTCAGCAGAATCATACTTTGGACTGTGGTCGCAGAAGTCGGATTGTTAATGTTGAGATTTGACTTGTTCCTTCAAAACTTGTTCCTCAATCTAACCTCTGCAGGGATGACCTCATCTTGACAGATGACTGAGCTTTCTGAATTCACTATCTGCAGCAACAGTGCCACCTTTATCACTGCGGCGATGGTTAGCGGCATTTATATTTTCCCAGACAGGGACTCGGAATTCTTTGGCGAGTGACACAGCTCCTGAATCCCAAAAGCCTTTTCAACATCGACAAGACACAAGAGGCAGCAGTGTGATGGCCTAGTGGTATTATCACTAGACTATTAATCCAGAAACTCAGCTAATGTACTGGGGACCTGGGTTTGAATCCCACCATGGTAAGTGGTGGAATTTGAATTCAATAAAAAAAACCTGTAATTAAGAATCTACTGATGACCTTGGAACCATTGTCGGAAAAACCCATTTGTTTCACGAATGTCCTTCAGGGAAGAAAATCTGCCATCCTTACTTGGTCTGGCCTACATGTGACTCCAGAGCCACAGCAATGTGGCTAACTCTCTGATGCGCGATATAACTCACGAGGCTAGAGATGCTCAAGGAAATAAAGGCTTTTATTTACTCTTACAATGAAGCTACCATATATAGTACACGATCCCAGACTGAGGGGTCCCAGACAGAGCAGTGACCTTTATACCTCTCCCAGGAGGCGGAGCCCGACTGGGATGTACCATAATAACTATAATACAGGTAGAACAGCCCAACCCTAACCCCAACAGTAACAAGTAGAACAACCCAACCCTAACCCCAACAGCAACATATATACAGACTCATAGTACTGGCCAGACCCTGGCTCAGTACTACCTGGTGGGAACCAACGATGGTTCACCACACTCTCAACTGCTCAATGAAATGGCCCAACAAGCCATTCAGTTGTATCAAAAGCTACAAAGTAAATGAAAAGGAATGAAGCCGGAAGGACAATCTTGCATTGACCTCGGCAACGGAAAAGACAATGGCAAAAAAACCAGCTCTATTCACCCTGCAAAGTACTGTAGCATTTCAAGAAGGCAGCTCATCACAACCTTCCCAGGGGGAACAAGGGATGGGCAATAAATGCTGTGATGTGGAGATGCCGGCGTTGGACTGGGGTAAGCGCAGTAAGAAGTCTCACAACATCAGGTTAAAGTCTAACAGGTTTATTTGGCAGCACTAGCTTTCGGAGTCTCAAGCTCCTTCATCAGGTGAGTGAGGACTTGTGTTCACAAACAGGGCATATAAAGACATATAAAAACAGGGCATATATGCCCTGTTTGTGAATAAATGCTGGCCAGCCAGTGCTGCCCATCTCCCACGATTGAATAATAAAAACCTTTGATTTGATTTATTATTGTCACATGTATTGGGATACAGTGAAAAGTATTTTGCACACTATACGGACAAAACATGCCAGTCATAAAGTACATAGGGGAGACGGAAAGGAGATCATGTTACAGTCACAGCCAAGGTGTGGAGAAAGATTCGCTCAATATATGGTAGGCCCACTCAAAAGCCTGATGACAGCAGGAAAGAAGCTGTTCTTGAGTTGGTTGGTACATAATCTCAGACTTTTGTATCATTTTCCTGCTGGAAGAAGGTGGGGTGTGTCGGGTCCTTGATTATGCTGGCTGCTTTTCCAAGGCAGCGGGAAGTGTAGACAGAGTCAATGGATGGGAGGCTGGTTTGTGTGATGGACTGGTCTACATTCACAACCCTTCGTAGTTTTTTGGGATCTTGGTCAGAGCAGAAGCCATACCAAGCTGTGATGCAACTGGAAAGGATGATTTCTATGGTGCATCTGTAAAAATTGCTGAAAGTCATAGTGAACATATCAAATTTCCTTAGCTTGTTGAGAAAGTAGAGGCATTGGTGGGCATTCCTAACTATCACATTAGTGTCACATGAATGAGTGCAAATCCAACAACACTCGAGAAGCTCAAAGTCATCCAGGACAAAAAGGCCCTCTTGATCATCACCCCATTCACCGCCTTAAACATTGACCATCGTTGTAGCGTGGCTGTGGTATACACCATCTTTAGCACTCACTGTAGCAATGCGCCAATGCTTCTTTATCTGCACCTCCCAAACCCACAACCTTGATTGTCTAGAAGGGCAAGGGAAGCAGGCACATGGGAAAATCACAAGCATGTCAGACACTGGTTCCTTTAACACAGTGAGATCAAAGTTCTGGAACTACCTCCCGAACTGCACTTTCACCACATGATGGCCGAAACATGGGCTCACTGCCACCTTCTTTGACATTTAGAATTTGGCAATAAATGCTAGCCTTGCAAGAAGTAAACACATCCCATGAGTGCATTTAAGACAAAGGATGCCTCAGAACTTTAAATTATGAAACATTATCATCTTTTCTGTTCACCAATGAATAGGATGGGAATAGAGGGATACGGTCCCCGGAAGGGTAGGGGGTTTTAGTTCAGTCAGGCAGCATGGTCGGTGCAGGCTTGGAGGGCCGAAAGACCTGTTCATGTGCTGTAAATTTCTTTGTTCTTTGTTCAATGGACAACCTATTGTCACAGAATGTCCACATTATGTTAAAGGTTCAGGTGGATGCTGTTATATTCTACATTAGGGTAGAAACAGAGAAACCGGAAGCAAGAGTAGGCCATTCGGCCCTTTGAGCTTGCTCCGTCATTCATTATGATCATGGCTGATCTCCAAATTCAATATCCTGATCCCCCTTACCTTCATATCCCTTGATCCCTTTAGGCCCAAGAGCTATCAATACATAGAACATAAATTTAGTAACATAAAAGCAAAATGCTGCGGATGCTGGAATCTGAAACAAAAACAGAAAATGCTGGGAAATCTCAGCAGGTCTGACAGCATCTGTGGGGAGAGAATGGGGCCAACGCTTCTAGCCTAGATGACCCTTTGTCAGAGCTCTCGAAATGTTTTCTTTATTCTTTTCCCACAGATGCTCTTAGACCTGAACAAAGAACAAAGAACAATACAGCACAGGAACAGGCCCTTCGGCCCCCCAAGCCCGTGCCACTCCCTGGTCCAAACTAGACCATTCTTTTGTATCCCTCCATTCCCACTCCGTTCATGTGGCTATCGAGATAAGTCTTAAACGTTCCCAGTGCGTCCGCCTCCACCACCTTGCCCGGCAGCGCATTCCAGGCCCCCACCATCCTCTGTGTAAAATATGTCCTTCTGATATCTGTGTTAAACCTCCCCCCCTTCACCTTGAACCTATGACCCCTCGTGAACGTCACCACCGACCTGGGGATAAGCTTCCCACCGTTCACCCTATCTATGCCTTTCATAATTTTATACACCTCTATTAAGTCTCCCCTCATCCTCCGTCTTTCCAGGGAGAACCTGTTGAGATTTTCCAGCATTTTCTGTTGTTGTTAATATAGGAACATACCTGACTCCCAGTTGTGCATATGAGTGATCAAGACAAATCCTTCTGAGCAAATATCGTGCATTGTAGGGACAATTTGAAACAATTTAGTTTTGAAGTAGAGTGACCAAAGAGGTGGCTCATTTATATACTGACAAATTGTACTTAAAAATAATTGGAATACAGCACATCAAAATGTTATGTAGCAACCTGCACTCAAATATAATGCACAACACATGGTGGTAATGGATGCTGAGTTCAATAAGCGGCTTTTTATTAATTTGTTTTTGCAGATCTAGACAACGAAAGTAAGCACCCCTGGCATGAGTTCAGAGAATGTCCTAAGGAACCTTCCTTTAGTACACAAGGTTAGGGTAACAAAGGAAGTTAAGTAAGGGGGGGAAAGGAAGGGGATGAGATATATGAGTATTCAGATAGGAAGGTAGAATTGGCAGGAGAAACTCTGGAATTGGGCAAGGCAAGAAGCCAAGAAAATGAAGGGAAGTTTGTCACTGACTGAAGTCTGACTAACAAGACATTACACCTCAGGATATTTGGAGTCAATGTTAGGTTAAATGAGGAAAACAGACATGAATTTATGGAGTATTCTGAAATAATAGATGATGCACTAATATGCCTACCTCAACCACGGGGTAAGCTGAAAATGCCTTCTCACATCTGGATATTGCACATAACTAACTGTTGCAGACTGAAGGAGGGAATATCAATGGAAGAAGAAATGTGATCCTTGGTCGTTGATGAGTTTATAGATATTGGCTTGAAGAAAGGATTCTTTTCAAAGTTTTCATTCTAGCTGAAAGAAATAAAATGTTCCTCCTTTCATAGAATCCCAACAGTGCAGAAGAGGCCATTCGGCCTATTGAGTCTGAACCAACTCTCTGACAGAGTGTCTTATCCAGGCCCTCTCATTTATCCAGGCCCTCACATTTCCCATGGCTAGTCCATCTAACCCCCACATCTTGGGACACTAAGGGTCAATTTAGCATGGCCAATCCCCCTAACCTGCACATCTTTGGACTGCGGGAGGAAACCAGACCACCCGGAGGAAACTCACGCAGGCAAACTCACGCGGGGAGAATGTGTAAACTCCACACAGACAGTGACCCAAGGCCGGAATTGAACCCAAGCCCCTGGAGCTATGAAGCAGCAGTGCTAACCACTGTGCCACCATGTCGCCCAATATTAGTGGGATAAAGCACAGTTATAGCCACAAAATAATAGAAAGGGAGACCCTCATGAGGTAAGGATGATACAACGATAAAAGGTGCAGAAGAAAATGCCAGCTCAGGGCTAAAAATGATTCAGAAAGTTACTGAAAGCACACAGCATGTAGACAAATAAAAATAAAATTACAGAAGCAAAGAAAAGGGTAAGAGTAACACAAGACTCCGTCGTATAACATTCTTAGTTACTAGTCAAAATCTTTCTTTCCTTACGCTTTCCACTCTCTCATTAATCAATACAGACTGGCTATAAAATACACTATTTATTACATTAGGTAATGATGGTTGCAAAAACATTGTGCCTGTTCATGTTTTACATGCATTTGTATTCAGACATTTTTATGATAAAACTAAGGCCAGAATCTTATGGATGGCTGGCGGCGAGATTTTCCTATCCCTCCGCAGTGAATGGAATTCTGGCTGGGCGGCAAATTCTCCGATCTCGTAGCCATAGAGTCATTGAAGTTTACAGCATAGAAACAGGCCCTTCAGCCCAGCTTATCCACACTGCCCTATTTTTAACCACTAAGCTAGTCCTAATTGCCTGTGTTTGGCCCATATCCCTTTGTACCCATCATACCCATGTAACTGTCTAAATGCTTTTTAAAAGACAAAATTGTACCCGCTTCTACTACTACCTCTGGCAGCTTGTTCCAGACACCACCCTCTGTATGTAAAAAATTGCCCTTCTCTCCCCTCTCACCTTAGACCTATGCCTCTAGTTTTAGACTCCCCTACCCTTGGGAAAAGATGTTGATTATCTAGCTGATCTATTTGTAGACCTCTGTAAGATCACCCCTAAGCCTCCTATGCTCCAGGGAAAAATGTCCCAGTCTATCCAGCCTCTTCTTATAACTCAGACAATCAAGTCTCGGTAGCATCCTAGTAAATCTTTCCTGCATCCTTTCTAGTTCAATAATATCCTTTCTATAATAGGGTGACCAGGACTGTACACAGTATTAGAGGTGTGGCCTTAATAACGTCTTGTACAACTTTAACAAGACGTCCCAACTCCTGTATTCAATGTTCTGAACTCACTGCAGCAGGAGTGTGGCGTGAATGGCGGGTAAGATCACACCCTAAAAGTATGGTTTCCTTAATAAAGCATCACAGTACATACCAATACCCAAAAGCAATTTGCTAATACCCTGGTCTATGAGCTGCTTATCACACTTCTAGCTTCAGAAGTAGTTGTGTTTTTTTTTAGCTAATGGTATTAAAAGACAAGTACTGTTATCTTATCCACAGCTATCCTATTTATTTTACTTAATCCGCTTCTGTTGTACTCTAATTCACACTTCCAATTGTTCTGTATAAATCCAGGTTGTAGGCAACACTGATTTCAGTTAAATCATACAGGGAAAAATCCATCTTCCTGAAGTAAATATCCATCTTCCCTAACCTTCTGTGGCTGCTTCTCACCTACTGGGGTTTTCCTTTGGGAGAAGTTTGTCTGTTGCTACATTTTTGACTTGATATCTACAAGATATCCATTCTGCTGTTTGCTACAGCATTTTCGCAACCCTGCACTCCTTGGCAACAACGAGCATATGTATAACCAGGCTTGTTCAAAACTGACATGCCAGCAATGCTGTTCCTTACTCATCTATGGATCAGTTATAGGAGAAACAAGCTGTTGGTGTTTCTGCAAAAGATATTTTCTGCCTGTCAGACTTCACAATGGGTCTGTAGGGATAATTTAGGCAGACTGCACTAAACACACCACTCCTTTAGCAAATGAATCTTGTTCTTAGGGTTAAGATGTACATCATAGAGAATTGAAATATGTAAAAATAAGGACTTGTAAGAATTCGCTTCCTCAACGATGTTGCAGTGTGACGATTATTGAAACAGTTCCAAAGTGTGGTCTGTGACCTCATGCTATAGGTCGGTGAACTGGTAAACCACAAACCTAGAGCAGTGTTGTGGCGTCTCAGATTTGAATCTCACCATGGTAGACGGTTCAATTGGAATTTAAAAGTAACCCCCCTGCAACAGCTGAGGCTCATCCAATTTATTAACGGAGGCCCCTGGAGCTGTGGTAGCTCCCTGGCAGGCTGGACCCTCTCCATGTTCAAGTTCAACATCAGGGCTTGCTAGCTGCTGCAGGAGCTCTTAACGTGGTTTAACGAGTCGCAGATTATCTATTCAGCTATGGGGAGGCGATGGCCGAGTGGTATTACCACTGGACTATTAATCCAGAAACTCAACTGACCTTCTGGGGAGGCGGGTTCGAATCCCGCCATGGTAGCTGGTGGAATTTGAATTCAATAAAGAATTAAGAATCTACTGATGAACAAGAAACCATTGCCGATTGTTCGAAAAACCCATCTGGTTCACTAATGCCTTTTAGGGAAGGAAATCTGCCATCCTTATCTGGTCTGGCCTATATGTGACTCCAGAGCCACAACAATGTGGTTGACTCTCAACTATCCTCGGGCAATGAAGGATGGGCAATAAATGCTGTAAGAAGTTTAACAACACCAGGTTAAAGTCCAACAGGTTTATTTGGTAGCAAAAGCCACACAAGCTTTCGAGGCTCCTGGTGTTTAACCTGGTGTTGTTAAACTTCTTACTGTGTTTACCCCAGTCCAACGCCGGCATCTCCACATAATAAATGCTGGCCAGCCAGCAACGCCCATTTCCCACAAATGAACAAAATAAAATTCTCCATAGGGTATAAAGATGTGCTAAAAAAAATAGACTTGGCTGACCGATGTTAGTTTCCTCCTGCGGCCTATAGGTCACTGAACTGCTAATCCACAAACCAAGAGCAATGCTCTGGGAGACACTATCTTGAATACCATCACAGGAGATTAAGCAGTTTCAATAAAAAATCGTCCTGTGGCAGGCAGGGGTGAGCTGAAAAATTTAGGGTTCCGCTTGTGGCCTTGTGCTATAGCTGACTGAACTGTTAAACCACAGTTAAACTTAGTTTAACAGCAATGCTCTGGGGTTCCTGGTTCGAATCTCACCAGGGTAGATGATTAAGTTTGAAATTGAATTCTAAAATAAACCTAAATGAAAAAGATCCCTATGCCTGGACAGAATCAAGCTCCAGAAACAACCCCTATGATTGATTTGGTTATAAAGGAGGAGGAATTGTCACAGCTTTGGCACATTTATTTCTTCTGTACTCCAGACCTGAAACTATTAAAGCTCATTCACAATTGGTCTTGTTGCTGAGTGTTCAACCTCTGTGACTGTGGTTATCCATCCTTGTCCTCAGGATCTCTCTTCTGCCTTTGACCCAGTCGATCACACTGTCCTCCTCCAAAGCCTCTGCCCTGTGGGCTAGTCCGGTTGAATTGCCTTCACTTGGTTGCGCATTAACCAATTCAACCTCACATTGAGTAGGTGCAAAAATCGTTTCCTTTCCTCTTCAATACCGTTAGGTCCAGAGTCTCCAAAGAGCTCTTGTTACACCCACCTCTTGCCCACCAACATGCTGATCCTTAGTAAAAGACTTTGGAAACATAGGCCAAAATTGTCAGTCCTCGTTCAGGGCTGGGATTCTCTGATGGTGCTGAACGTGAATGGAGTTTTGGCTGGAATGCCCAACAGCAGTGCTAAATTGCCCCTTTAATGTCAGGGGAACTATCATCACAGAATCATAGAATCCCTACAGTGCAGAAGGAGGCCATTCAGCCCATTGAGCCGGCACCAACAACAATCCCACCCAGTAAGCCCGTGTATTTACCCTGCTAACTCTGCTGACACTAAGGGCCCTATTTTACAATTGCCTCGCGCCCGTTTCTGGGCGCAAAAACGTGCTAAAATCGGGTGAGAGGCCATTATCGCGATCCATACCCGCATCCGCGCAGATTGCCACTTTACTGAAATCCGGGAAAGGCGGCGACTCGATTTACGCCCAAAACGGGCGCAATGGCGATTTAAATGCATTTGCATGCATTTAAATTGAATTAATAAACTGCTCGCCCAACTTTATCAGCATTTCCCCCTTTACCACCGCGTTCGCCAATCCGGAACCGCGCCGTAATGGACCTGCTGAATAAAAGTCTGAAACGGACGCTTCAGCTTCTGAAGGGCGCGTTCAGTGTTTCCGATGGCTCTCTGACTCAGATCAGTGGTGGGGGGGGAGGAGGGAGGCGGGTCAGATCATTCTCTGGTTGGGGGGGGAGGAGGGGAATGAGGTCAGCTCGTTGTCTGGTTGCGGGGGGGAGGAGGAGGAGGCCGGTCAGATGTATCTCTGTGTGGGGGGGGGGAGGTGCGAGAGGGCCGACCATTGTCTGGTGGTGGGGGGAGGGCTGATCGTTGTCTGGTGGGGAGGAAGGAGGAGGCGGGTCAGATGTTCCTCTGGAGGGGAGGGGGAGCGAGGCCAGACCATTCTCGGGGGGGGGCTGGGGGGGGGGGAGGGGGGAGTGAAGCCAGTTCATTGTCAGGGGTGGGGGTAGTGAGGCCTGATTGTTGTATGGTGGAGGGGGGGGGGGGGGGTTGAGGCCAGACCATTCTCTGGGGGAGGGGGGGCAGTGAGGCCAGATCGTTGTCTGGCGGGGGGGGGGGGGGGGGGGGGGGGGCGGGGGTGAGGCGGGTAAGATGTATTTTTCGGGGGGGGAGGCCCGATTGCCCACTGGTGGGAGGGCAGATGGATCTCTGGTGGGGGGGCAGATGGATCTCTGGTGGTGGGGGGCAGATGGATCTCTGGTGGTGGGGGAGCAGATGGATCTCTGGTGGGGGGGGGCAGATGGATCTCTGGTGGGGGGGGCAGATGGATCTCTGGTGGGGGGGGCAGATGGATCTCTGGTGGGGGGGGCAGATGGATCTCTGGTGTGGGGGGTGGATGGATCTCTGGGGGTGGGCAGATGGATCTCTGGTGTGGGGGCAGGGGGATCTGCTGCCATTCTGCAGGCGATCGATGGGGAGGGGAAGGGGCAGGAGTGGCGATCGGTCTGGGTAGTTGGGGGGGGTGAATAAGGCGGACAGTGATGTGTGTGGGTAGTGGGTGGGTGGACAAGGGGGACAGTGATGTGTGTGGGTAGTGGGTGGGTGGACAAGGGGGACAGTGATGTGTGTGGGTAGTGGGTGGGTGGACAAGGGGGACAGTGATGTGTGTGGGTAGTGGGGGGTGGATAAGGGGGACAGTGATGTGTGTGGGTAGTGGGAGGGTGGATAAGGGGGACAGTGATGTGTGTGGTTAGTGGGGGGGGTGGATAAGGGGGACAGTGATGTGCGTGGTTAGTGGGGGGGTAGATAAGGGGGACAGTGATGTGTGAGGGTAGTGGGGGGGTGGATAAGGGGGACAGTGATGTGTGTGGGTAGTGGGGGGGGGTGGATAAGGGGGACAGTGATGTGTGTGGTTAGTGGGGGGGGTGGATAAGGGGGACAGTGATGTGTGTGGTTAGTGGGGGGGTAGATAAGGGGGACAGTGATGTGTGAGGGTAGTGGGGGGATGGATAAGGGGACAGTGATGTGTGTGGGTAGTGGGGGGTGGGTAAGGGAGACAGTGATGTGTGTGGTTAGTGGGGGGATGGATAAGGGGGACAGTGATGTGTGTGTGAGCACCATCACTCCCGCTTTTCGCTCCCAGGCCGCTTTCTCCACTTTCTGCGGCTCGGGAGCGATCTGACACGGGCGCGCTTTTTCAAATTTTTTTCCAACTCCGCATGCGCAGTTCAGAGCTCCGATCGTTTTGGCCGCACTAAGCCCCGCCTACAGCGCGAATGGGACTGGAGATGGCTGAGAGCGTATGGGGGCGCCTGAAAGCAGATTTCTAAGTCGGATCTGCATTACGCCCAGATTCGGCACTTAGAATGAAAATGGTAAAATCAGGCCCTAAGGGTCAATTTAGCATGGCCAATCCATCCAATCGACCCATCTTTGGACTGTGGGAGGAAACCAGAGTACCCGAAGGAAATCCACACAGAGATGGGGAGAACGTGCAAACGCTACACAGACAGGGAGTCTAGCAGGGTAAATACATGGGGTTACAGGAATAGGGCTCGGGTGGGATTGTGGTTGGAGGAGGCTCGATAGGCTGAATGGCCTCCTTCTGCGCTGTAGTGATCCTATGATTCCAAAGGTGCTTCACACATGCAACTTGTTGCTGTTGAAACAGCAATGGTCAATGCAGTGAAGTTTCTGAAAGAATGCCTGAATTAAAAGATTGTTTTTACAAGTTGCTCATAGATACACCCATTAAGTGTCCTGGCATCACCAGCCTCACAATCCAACAGAGCCTTTCAAAGCAGCACTCCCTTTAAGCAGCTGCTCCAATCCAAACTCCCGATCCACCTGGCTGACGGTTCACCTTCAATCAAAGTCACTAAAACAGATTAACGGCTCATTATCTCAGCGCTGTTTGTGGGACCTTGCTGTTTGCAGCTTGACTGCTGGGTTTGTCCACAAAATCCCAGTCACTCTGCTTGGAAAGTAATTCATTGGCTCGAAAGTGCTTTGGGATGCCCCGTGGCTGTTAAATGTGCAATATAAGTACAAGTGATTTCTTTTTCCTCACCTGCTGCCTGAACAATTTTTGTATATGAGGAAACTGTGCAGGGAAACGTATTTAATTTATCCAACCTAACCTAATCTGACATGGCCTCCAGCAGTTGGAGCATTACCTCTTTCCTCTGTGACTGGGGAATCAGCCCTTTAATTTTAAACTCCATTTTGCTGAGCAGAGAAGCTCCAACGGAGGCCAGGCTTACTGAAACAATTGCAAGGGGACATTAAGGAGTGGGGCTAATGGCACCCATTTTATTCCATTGCTTCAACTTCAACTGGGTATTCCGTGAGTGTTTGCATTGCAGGAATCTCCGAATGAGTGAGGGCCCATTGAGTTTGATTTATTCAAATATTTTCAATCACAAACAGGAGCCTTTTTTGATTTACTATTTGTAAAATTAACAGGTATGAAAAATATTTAAACGAAGAGAAGCCTCTATTTTTTTAAATGTTGATTGCCTTGCTCTGCACTGAAATAACATCTCAGAGGCCAGCGTCCCCTCATCAGATTCCCTTTATTTGCAAACTTATCTCTGCTCCTAAGAATGCTTCAGGTACAAAGTCAGAATCTGAAGTGTCAGTAGACCTGACACTCCCATCTTTATATACAGGTAAGGCTCCCTGATTGGGTAGCAATTATGACCTTAATCAGGGAGCTCATACTCCAAGAGGCCAACCTCATTGGCCTCGTTGAAGTCATTACGTGCACTGAAATCATAATTGCTGTTGCAGAAGGAGTTAATTCAAACTATGTTATTTGCTCAGGAGATGCAATATATATTGTAAGTAGTCTCACAACACCAGGTTAAAGTCCAACAGGTTTATTTGGTAGCATGAGCTTTTGGAGCGCTGCTCCTTCATCAGGTGAGTGCACCTGTAAAGACTTGATTACCGTTTAAGACTCGCATTCCAACCATTATCTTGTAATTGAATTTGCGTCTCTCTGCCCTGTTTGTAAAACAAATCCTGCACTCACCTGATGAAGGAGCGGCGCTCCGAAAGCTCGTGCTACCAAATAAACCTGTTGGACTTTAACCTGGTGTTGTGAGACTTCTTACTGTGCCCACCCCAGTCCAACGCCGGCAGCTCCACATTATGTAATATGTATCATCACAGGAAGTGATGCAATGTCAAATGATCTTTTCCTTGTTGATCCTCGTGGCAACATACGATCATACGAATCAGAATCAGCGACTCAGCCCCTCAAGCCTACTATGCATTCAATAAGATCATTGCTGATCTGATTGTAACCTTAGCCCCACATTCCTGCCTTCCCCTCGATAACCTTTCTTGTTAATCAGGAATCTATCGCGTTCCGCCTTAAAAATATTCAAAGATTCTGTGTCCATTGCCTTTTGAAGGGGAGTTCCAGAGACTCATGGCCCTCAGAGAAAAATATTTCTCCTCATCTTCATCTTAAATTAATTTTTAATTATTTTTAAACCGTGACACCTAATTCTAGATTCTCCCACAGGAAGAAACATTCTCTCCACATCCATCCTGTCAATGAGATAAAGAATCTGGTGAACTGGTGCGGCGAAAATAATCTCTCCCTCAATGCCAACAAAACAAAGGAGATTGTCATCGACTTCAGGAAGCGTATCGGAGCACATGCCCCTGTCTACGTCAATGGGGACGAAGTAGAAAGGTTCGAGAGCATCAAGTTTTTAGATGTCCAGATCACCAACAACCTGTTCTGGTCCACCCATGCCGACACTATAGTTAAGAAAGCTCACCAATGCCTCTACTTTCTCAGAAAACTAAGGAAATTTAGCATGTCAGCTACGACTCTCACCAACGTTTACAGATGCGCCATAGAAAGCATTCTTTCTGGTTGTATCACAACTTGATATGCCTCCTGCTCTGCCCAAGACTGCAAGAAACTACAAAAGGTCATGAATGTAGCCCAATCCATCACGCAAACCAGCTTCCCATTCATTGACTCTGTCTACACTTCCCACTTCCTCAGCAAAGCAGCCAGCATAATCAAGGATCCCATGCACCCTGGACATGCACTCTTCCACTTTCTTCCGTCAGGAAAAAGATACTGAGGTCGCATACCAACTGACTCAAGAACAGCTTCTTCCCTGCTGTCATCGGACTCTTGAATGGACCTACCTCACATTAAGTTGATTTTTCTCTACCTCCTAGCGATGAATGTAATGCTACATTCTGCATTCTCTTGTTTCCTTCTCTATGAATGGCATGCTTTGTCTGTATAGCGCACAAGAAAAATACTTTTCACTGTATACTAATACATGTGACAATAATAAATCAAATCAAAATCAATATGCCTCAGGATCTTAAAGGTTTTGATCAAATCACCTCTTACTCTTTGAAACTCTAATGGATAGAAACTTAGCCTCTCCAATCGTTCCTGCTATTAGTCTAGTAAATCTTCTCTGAACAATTTATAACACATTTACATCTTTCCTTAGGTAAGGAGACCAGTAGCCTCCTTATGTCATCTTCACAATTTACTTTCCCACCTATCTTTGTATCATTAGCAAGTTTAGCAACTGTACCTACAGTCCCTTCATCCAATTCATTTATATATAATTGTAAAAAGTTGAGGCCCCTGCACTGATCCCTGTAGCACACCAGTCGTCACATGCTGCCGACCAGAAAATGATCCACTTATGCCAACTTTCTGTTTCCTGTTGGCTAGCCAATCTTCAATCCATGCCAACATGTTACCCCCGATACCATGAGGTTTTATTTTTCGTAATAACCTTTTCAACTGCCTTCCAGGAATCTAAGTATGGTACATCCACACGTTCCCCTTTATCTGCAGCACATGTGTCTCCTTCAAAGAACTCCAATAAGTTGGTTAAACATCAATTCCCTTTCACAAAACCATATTGACTCTGCCTGATTGCCTTGAATTTTTCCAAGTGTCCTGCTGTAAACATCTTCTAATGGCTTCTAACATTTTCCCTATGATAGATGTTAATATTTTCCTTAGCTCAGCAGACTCCGTAAATGTTCCATGTTAGTACAAGAGGGCCAAGAATATTACAACTATTACATACATGGCTCCTACTGCCAAGATGATGTTCAGTACAAAAGTGACATACACCCTGGGCGCAGACTGTCATCCCCTGAGATGGACAGATAACATCATATGTAGCAAAAGACAAATTAAATTGTATGTATTTTCTATTAATAGCCTTCAACTATTGAACTAAACCTGACTGTTTTATTTTGTACCCTGGTCTTCAGTCAGTCGGAGACTTGAAATATTGATGTTTTGTTTCTTGAGACTGCGTGACCCAACACATTAATATACTATTCTTTTAACTCTGAGGCCCGGATATGAATCAGATCAAGTTTTGGCAACTCCTGACATACTTTTACAAATTCTCACGGGCTGATAGATAGCTGTACAGAGAAAGGTAAAAAAAAAACATGCATGCAAACATTTCTGCATGTGTTACCTGGGGCAACGGACTATTATCTATGTGTTGATCTCATGTTCCAGACATCTTAACATTAAGAAGAAACCTTGAGTCAAAGTTGTCTTCAGTTGTAGCACAGCGGAATGTTCTCTCATAAGACAAGAGCTCATAACGAGGCCACAGCATAGAGCAAAGAAAACAAGGAAGAAGCAACATTGCGAAAGGTCTATAACTGAAAGGAAATAATCATAAACTTTCCTTTCAACTTGACGTTGATTTTGAGAAGAACTAGCCTGGTTTGGTGAATTAGCGAAGAAAAGACAACTACACAGTCAACTCACCTGAAATTTTATTTTGAAATTATATATTGAATTGCTTTCAGCAAAAATTACAGAATATGCCTCACAGCGCAAGGGACGAGGGTTAAATTCCAAGCTTGGGTCACTGTCTGTGTGGAGTTTGCACGTAGTCCTCGTGTCTGCGTGAGTTTCATCTGGGTGCTCCGGTTTCCTCCCACAGTCCAAAGGTGTGTGGGTTAGGTGGATTGGCCATGGCTTAGTGTCAGGGAGACTAGCTAGGGTAAACACATGGGTTATGGGGATAGGGCCTGGGTGGGATTGTGGTCGCTGCAGACTCAATGAGTCGAATGGCATTCTTCTGCATTACGGGATTCAATGATTCTATGATTCTATGGACTAATTGTTATGATATTCTTGCTATAGCAGTCATTGATTCTGTAGATGCTGTTTCCTGAGAGGTGAAAGTGAATTTAAAGTTCTGAGATTCTTAAAAGCCAACATTTCATTTTTCACTTGGCCCCATCGGATATAAATGCCCCAAGACTGTTTCTGTTACTTTATCCAAGTAACTTGTACATTATTTTGAAAAGAATCCCTACAGTGCAGAAAAGGCCATTTGGCCCATCGAGTCTGCACCGACTCTCTGACACAGTATCTTACCCAGGCCCTCTCCCCACCTTATCCCTGTAACCCCACATATTTACTAGAGCTAATCCTTTTGACCTACATAACTTGGGACACTAAGGAGCAATTTAGCATGGCCAATCCACCTAACCGGCACATCTTTGCAATGTGGGAGGAAACCGGAGCACCCGGAGGAAACCCACGCAGACATGGGAAGAACGTGCAGACTCTGCTAAGGCTGGAATGGAACCTGCATCCCTGGAGATGCGAGGCATCAGTGTTAACCACTGTGCCACCGTGCTGCTCCCAGGCACCCCAGAAGGGGTACTTCTGCCCAGAAGAGGAGAAAAAATCTTTTCACTACTCCCCCTGCATGCGTTGATTGAAGGCAGCATTCTGAAACTGATCAACTCTATTTATTTCCTTATTCCTGCTGATCTCCATGCTGCTGTTATATCAAAGCTTAATGGACTTACACAGCAAAGATGACTTTTAAATGTACTTAGCAGCCCTTTAAAAGCTGTTGCAGACCAGCTATTTCAACCACTTAAGCAGCATCCTCCTTCATCTGCTCCGATGTCTGCATATACAATTGGATTAAGCTGCCCTCATAAAATCATGCAACATCATCTGTGCTAATAAAATGCAAATGGTTTTCACATTAAGCCGAAATATAGCTGCGGTATAATGGGACCAGATAATCAACCTGAAAACACAACATTTTACTACAATATTTAGAAATTGGCATTCCAACTAATCCTGAGGATGAGATGCTAAACTGTGATCCCATCTGCCTGTTCTTTGTGGCTCAGATAGATATTGAAGACCCTCCTCAGTCTTGGTTCAGAGAAGGGTAAGTAGTTCTCTCGGCTTCACGAGTTACATTCCTCTTTCAAACAACAGCACAGTGAGGTAAAAATAATAAATCATTCATCTGTCCCGAGTGTGCAAGCGACAGACAAATGCAATTCATTTCATGGGACGATGGACTTTGAAACAACTTGAACCTAACTCACTTGATGGGAAAGAGAAGGATTTCGATGGAACACTGCTCCTACTTCCCATCCAGTACTGATCTACACTGATTCCAATGGAGAGGAAAGTTTGTCAGAGTGTAAAACCAACCTTGCCCCCTATCCTAAGAGCCAAATTCAATTAACATTACTCCAAAAATATGCAGGTTAGGTCGATTGGCCACGCTAAATTGCTCCTTAGTGTCAGGAGGATTAGTAGGGTAAATTTGTAGGGATTACGGGGATAGGGTCTGGGTGGGATTGTTGTCGGTGCAGGCTCGATGGGCCGAATGGCCTCATTCTGCATTGTAGGAATTTGTATGAATTCTATCATTCTGTACTGGGCTCCCCAGAGTTGCTGAAAGAGTTGTTACTCGAGAGAAAATCTTTCCTCGCTGGTTAGAGTGCCACAGTGTTAACAATATTTAATGGTAAAACCCAGGGTTGAATCACTTTCTCTGGGTGTAACCTGTACCAGATGGACTGCAGTGGTTCAAAACGTCAGCTCGCCACCACCTTCTTAAGGGCAATTGGGGATGGACAACAAATGCTGGCCTTGCCAGTGAAGCCCACTCCAGTAAATAATTCAAAACAGAAATTCTATGATCGCATTATTGTTATTGTGCAGGATGGGTCAGAGTAAAATACAGTACATGGTGCTGGCATTTGAAGTAGTCGCATACAGCTAATGGAGGACCCCGGCAAGCAAAATAACTCGCTGGGCAAACATGCCAATCCGGATTTCAATCTTCATTCAAGCAGTGGAATAGCATTTTGACACCTTGGTTGCTATTTGACACCTTGAGCAAAGATGGTAATGCATTGGACCAAAACTGCACTAACACGGAGGCCACAAAAATGTGAAATATAGATGCAAGCATTGGCCACACCACATGAAATGAAGAAGATTTCATGGCCTCTTTGTGCCAATCATTAAGTTATGTTGATGCCACAGTGTCACTGACTGTAACACGATTTAACAGTGACTTAGGGAGTATTCTATCCACCTTCCCTGCAGTCAATTCAATTTAAACCAAGTCGCAGAGAACAGAACCTGCTTGCCCTCGACATAGCAAAGCCTTTGTGTTCGGAGAACTCTGAAGTCTTAGCAACATGAGAATTGTGTCTGTCGCTGGCAACCATCAGTATTGATTGGTCAGGACAAATTTACTGATTTATAACCAATAAGAAACATTGGAATTTGAAGTGTTTTAAAAGCCCTTTTTATGATGTCATTGGGGCCCCATCAAACTCTGCAAAAGCACTAATTACTCCTATTCTAAGCTTTTTGTTCTCGCAAAAGGCCTGGGGAGATTGGCAAAGTCCCTGAACAATGCAACAAAACATCACTGATGGTTGACTGGGCAAATCAGAACACATGAACATGAACTCTCCTGTTTGATGGGTGAGAAATAAATAGTAGACTGCATTTTGGAGTGTTTTTCTTTTACTTAACTGAAATGATAAAATAAACAAATATTTTTTTTGGCATGTTTTACTTCAGTTTATCTTCCTGTCAAGATTTGTTGTTCCTTTTCTTGGCATTCCTTTCCAATAGATTTTTCTTTCAACACGTCTTAACCTAGATCTACCAATCCTCGGTGTAACTGATAGATAAAAAAGAAATGGAGATCTCCACCCATACCGCTAGCCATACACTTCTGATCGTCAGGGGGCAGACATTTGATGGGTGCAAGAAGTTTCCATTAGATATAATCAGACATTCCACTTTAACATAGAAGGATAGAAAATAGAGGCAGGAGCAAGCCAGTTGGCTCCACCAATTATTTTGATCATGACTGCTCATCAAAATCAATATCTTGACCCGCCCCCCCCCCCACTCCCTGCCCCGCCATATCCCTTAATCCCTTTAGCCCCAAGAATCATAGAATTACAGTATGGAAGGAGGCCATTCAACCCATTGAGCCTGCAATGACAACAATCCCACCCAAGCCCTATCCCTTTAACCCCACGCATTTACCCTGCTAATCTCCCTGACACTAAGGGGCAGTTGAGCATGGCCAACCAACCTAATCCACACATCTACTTTTTTCTTAAAATCACGCAATAGTTTGGCCTCAGCTATTTTTTGTGGTCATGAATTTCACAGATTCACCACTCTTTGGGTGAAGACATTTCTCCTCACCTCAGTCCTAAAAGGTTTACCTCGCATCCTCAAAACTATGACCCCTAGTTCTGGACTCCCCCATCATTGCGATCTGAATCTACCCTGTCTAATCCTGTTAAAATTTTATATGTTTTCATGAGATCCCCTCTCACTCTTCTAAACTCCAATGAATACAATCCTAACTGACTTAGTCTCTCCTCATATGGCAGACCTGCCATCCCAGAAATCAGCCTGGTAAACCTTTGTTGCATTGCCTCTATAGCAAGGACATCCTTCCTCAGATAATATACAATCTCATACAATCCTGTTGACATCATGAGACATCTACACATTGTTGATATTCATAAGTGCTTAACTCTAACCTGCCCAATTAAAATGGGCTGTTAGGGATGGAACTGGATGTAAAAGGTCATTTGTAGAGTACAGCCAGAAACTTCCTTCCATGATCTTCAGTCTCCTAACTTATATCTTTCAACACTGGTGGCACTTAAACATTCAGCAACTTTTATGGTAACTGGGACGCATCAAGATTCCTACAACTCTGGCCCTAGCTGACAGCAGTACTAACACCATATTGAGTTTCCCATGAGATTTCCTATGAGGTAGGTGGCACAGTGGTTAGCATTGCTACCTCACAGCGCTAGGGATCTGGGTTCAATTCCAACCTTGGGTGACTGTATATGTGGAGTTTGCACATTCTCCCTGTGTCCTTTGGGTGCTCCGGTTTCCTCATACTCCAAAGATGTGCAGGGTAGCTAGATTGACCATGCTAAATTGCAGTCCCAGGATATGAAGGTTAGGGGAAATTAGTGAGGTAAATACATGGGGTTACGGAGATAGGCTGTGGACAAGATGGAATCATAGAATCTCTATAGTGTAGAAGGAGACCATTCAGCCCATCAAGTCTGCGCTGACCGCAATCCCACCCAGGCCCTATTCCCATAACCCCACATAGTTACCCTGATAATCCCCTGACACTAGGGGCAATTTAGCATGGCCAATCAATCTAACTTGCACATCTTTGGACTGTGGGAGGAACCTAGAGCACCCAGAGGAAACCCACGCAGACAGAGAGAATGTGCAAACTCACACAGATATTAGCCCAATGCTGGAATTGAACCCGGGTCCCTGGTGCCGTGAAGCAGCAGTGCTAACCACTGTTCCACCCATGTTGCCCTAAGATGAGTCAGTGCAGATTCAATGAGCCGAATAGCCTGCATCTGCACTGTAGCGATTGTATGTTATATCCTGTATTTTACGTTCCTATACCTGTATGTTTAGGAAGGAAAGAGTGAACAGATCCTTGGAACATTTTTGCCAACAAGGCTCCTGTAACATTAACAGCATGTTGCCAATCATAGAGGCTCCATTCCGCTTCCATTGTGTAGACCTTGTGGCCATATGATGGCATGGCTGTTTAAAGAGCCATGTGTTGGAAGCACAGGAGTTCTCCCCCGACCACGGGCAGTATGGAACGATGTAAGAGCTGTCCAGAGTGTTTAACAAAGTATTGTTGCTATGCGTCCTTGGTGGCCAGTCATTGGAACCCAGCACTTTAACTTGGTTTCAGGAGTTGGCAGTACGATACAAGGACTTTACTGCATTGACCCATTCATGTTCATTGAAAACATTGCGGACAACTGGGCCAAGTTTGAAAGGAGTGGGGTATCTATTATGGTGCCAGAATACTGGATAATTCTAAAACGGCACAAGCATGCACCTTATTAAATCTAGCTGGACCCTAGACCATTGAGAGAAAACAGAATGGAGTGCTACTGTAATTTGGAAGCCTGTCAGGTGTCCAGGACACATTGGGACTAAAGTGACCAGGCCACTTCAAAGTTTTCACAGCCACAGACCAGAATGAAGACTTTGATCAAAGAGATGTCTGAAATCACAATGCAAAGAGCGATGTATAGGTTTCCAAGGGCTAGAAGGGGCAGTCCAGCCGCGAGACCCCTATCCCGGAGATAGTGCTGAGGTCAACTCTATGCCCCCAGCCCGAGTCCATCCAACCCCAAGACCTTTGGGGGACCGTCTGTAGCCTAGCAGCAACATATTGGCACATGGGCACTGCATTTATCTCCTTGCCGCCACCCCCCCCCCCCCCCACCCCTTCATCGGGGACAACATGCCAGCTCCACACTGGTGATGACCAGCACCCAAACCCGCTTCGTGCAGTTCCTGCTGGGGAGGTGTGTTAATGGCAGGAGGCCACTGAAAGGTCGTCCAGTCCACTAATGATGGGTAGGAATTCATGGCCTCCCTCGTCCCGAAACCATAAAGTCCCACCCGAGGTCAACAGACCTTCCCGTTCTCCACCCCTCACCCGCTCCGATTCTCATGGCGGTAGAATTCCGGAGAATATGTCAGTGAAGGGTTCTACATAATTATCGGGATGCCGCCCGCACTGGGCTGGAAACTGACCGGCGTCAGTGGGGTGGGCCAATTGAATCCGAAATGTTTTGCCACCTGGCATGAATTCAATTTTCGGCCCGGTGCCCCATTCTCCGGGTGATTGGGATTCCCGCTTATGGCGAACGGGGCCGGTTAATTCCCCCCACTGTTACATCTCACAACAACTGGTGGCTCCAACTTGCACAGTGGCACAGTGGTTACCTCACAGTGCCAGGGACCCGGGTTCGATTCCCGGCTTGGGTCACTGGCTGTGTGGAGTTTGCGCATTCTTCCCGTGTCTGCGTGGGTTTCCTCCGGGTGCTCCGGTTTCCTCCCACAGTCCGAAAGACATGCAGGTTAGGGGGATTGGCTATGCTAAATTCTCTCTCAGTGTATCTAAACAGGCACCGGAATGTAGCGACGAGGGGATTATCACAGTAACTTTATTGCACTGTTAATTTTAAGCCTATTTGTGACACTAATAAATAAATATTAAATTTAAGAGTGGTCATGTGATGATGCAACTACTTAAAGGGCCACATGTCCGAAGCGTGGGAGTTCTCTCTGAAGCACGAGCAGTACGGAAGCATGTGAAAGCTACTCAGGGTACTTCATAAGCTTCTGTTGTTGTAAGTCCTCGGTCACCAGTTGCTGGAACCCAGCGCTTCTACATTGTGCATTACATGGGCTCAATGCAAAGTAAGGGGTGCAAAACTAGAGAGGGGATTCAATGCAGCAATGTGTTTCAGGTTAGAATATGCAAGATACTTTAGGGACAAAATTCCGATGACATTGTAAAAAAAAAGCACACCTGGAAGATTTGAGCTTAAATCAAAGATCCAAGTCTCAAGTTTTATTTTGTTTTGACAAAGTTCCAATCTGTCAGTTTGAAGATTTGTTTCTTTAAACAAGCACCTCATCCGATTTCATGAGTACAAAGCGACGGCAAACTCGATGTTCGATGCCTCAGTTTTGATTATCGTCTCAGGAAAAAGTGGTAACATTGTGAGGACTGGGCTTCATTACCGGAATAATGCTCCTGAAGGTGTGGCCTAGGCAGGACAATGGGGAATTTTAGAACAAATGCCACATTTTTTTATTTATTCGTGGGACATGGGTGCTGCTGGCTGGCCAACATTTATTGTAAGAAGTCTCACAACACCAGGTTAAAGTCCAACAGGTTTATTTGGCAGCACAAGCTTTCGGAGTGTCGCTCCTTCATCAGGTGAGTGAGACACTCACCTGAAGAAGGAGCGACACTCCGAAAGCTTGTGCTACCAAATAAACCTGTTGGGCTTTAACCTGGTGTTGTGAGACTTCTTACTGTGCCCAGCCCAGCCCAACACCGGCATCTCCACATCACAGCATTTATTGCCCATTCCTAGTTACCCTTGATCAGAGGGCAGTTGAGAGTCAACCAGATTGCTGTGGCTCTGGAGTCACAAGGGCAGCACAGTGGCACAATGGTTAACACTGCTGTCTCACAGTGCCAGGGACGCGGGTTCGATTCGAGTCACTGTCTGTATGGAGTTTGCATGTTCTCCATGTCTGTCTGGGTTTCCTCCGGGTGCTCCGGTTTCCTCCTACAGTCCAAAAGACGTGCTGGTTAGGTGCATTGGCCGTGATAAATTCTCCCTCAGTGTATCCAAAAAGGCGCAGGAATGTGACATCTGGGAGATTTTCACAGTAACTTCATTGCCGTGTTAATGTAAGCTTACTTGTGACACGAATAAATAAAACTTAAAAAAGCATGTAGGCCAGACCAGGTAATGAATGTAGATTTCCTTCCCTAAAGGACATTAGTGAATCAGATGGGTTTTTCCGACAATCTACAATGGTTTCATGGCCACTGATAGATTCTTAATTCCAGATATTTTTTTTAATTGAGTTCAAATTCCACCATCCCGTGGCGGGATTTGCACTCGGTTCCCCAGAACATTAGCTGAGTTTCTGGATTAATAATCTCGCGATAATACCACTAGGCCAGGTTATATATATGCATGTGCTTGTGTAAAACCTGATGTGGAGGTGTTGGACTGGGATGGGCACAGTAAGAAGTTTCACAACACCAGGTTAAAGTCCAAAAGATTTATTTGGATAAACCAAATCAGGTGGGCCACTCACCTGATGAAGGAGCAGCGCTCCGAAAGCTCGTGATTCCAAATAAACCTGTTTGACGTATACAACCTGACTTTTCTTTCATTTAAAGGTGGATATTCTTTTAAAACCCAGCAAAAATGATAGCCTGCGAGTGTGCTGAGTACTCGGGCATTAATATCACACATTCATTTCAAGTCTTATCTTTTGTTCATGCAGCTTGGGCGTCCCATCTTCTGCCATGTTTTGGGTGACATCCAAACAGACAGTCAACAGCAAAAAAAAAGCATTTTTAGTACTGCAGTCAAAATGATGATGCCGATTGTGGAAGCATTTATTTGTTGCCGAGAAAGATTTGCAGCAAGAACAATCGCTTTTGATTATGATGCAAATTGTACGTGTGAGGGCAAAAAGAAAAAAGAAAACGAGACGAGGTTAATGCTTTCATGGCATTGCAGTTAATGTTTTGTTGTGGCTGGGAATTCTATTTTATTATTTGCCAGTGTTTGGTAACCATACAGCTCCACCGAAGAACTAAAGCAATTTAGGGACCACCGAGCTTACATTGTTAGATTTGCAAAATAAAACTGAACTGGAAGATCAAAAATACAATTGCTCAGCTTATCGAAACTCCTACTCGGGCACTTTAAATAGAAGGAAATCAGAGGGTCTTTATTAGCTAAGTCAAATCTATTTGCAGTCGTCATCTGCTTGAGCCCACAGGAGCCGTGCATTCTTAGCATGTCTCTGCAAAGCTTTTGATAAGACTTGATTCATCCTTCAGGAGAGAATCAAACAGGTCGGAGTGCACAATCCCAGGGTTTGTTTCTTTTTCTCTCTCTCTTGACAGTTGTCAACAGCCCCCATTCTGTCAAAGAAAAGGTCAAGGAAACTTTGCCAGCTGGAGAGCATTGTTACAGATAACTTATTATGTCCACGTAATTATAAATTGCTTCATTTTTTTTTAGCTGCTGTCAGAGAATGCTCACTGTTATGTAGCAGATGGAGACATTTGGTGCATTAGAGAGAAAATATTCAATGTTTGAAATGAGTGATATTTTACCTGATTATCTGGGCTTTACAGAATTATCTGTGAAAGGCGTGAACGAAGAACTGGCGCAGAGGTTGCGAACTGATCTTTGAGCACTTTATCTTCTTATTAATGACTGGAGGCAGTTATTTTAGCTGTTAGTATGCATATTTTAAAACACATGTCCTTCCAAAAGGAAACTGGATTTTTAAAATATTCATTCGTGGGACGTGGGTGTCGCTGGCTGGCCAGCATTCATGGCCCATCCCTAGTTACTCTTGAGAAGGTGGTGGAGCAATTGATAGAACTGAGTGCCTTGCTAGGCCATTTCAGAGGACAGTTGACAGTCAACCACATGGCTCTGGAGTCACATGTAGGCCAGACCGTGTAAGGATGACAGATTTCCTTTCCTAAAGGACATTAGTGAACCAGATGGGTTTTTCCGACAATTGACAAAGGTTTTAAGGTCATCAGTAGATTCTTAATTCCAGATATATATATATATATGTGTATATATATATATCAATTCCACCTGATCCGAACCTGAGTTTCTGGATTAATAGTCTAGGGATAATACTACACAGCCATCACCTCCTTTATGTAGTTGGAAAGGAATTGCAAGGCCATGGGGAAAGTAAAGAAAAGTGAGACCAATTAGATAGGTCTTTCAAAGATATGGCAGAGACAGGATGGGCTGACTGTGTGACCTCTTTCTGTGCTGTACAATTCTGTAAGCTAGATTTTGGAGTTGAGATGGAGGTTTACCAATGATTCTACTGAATGGTGAAGCAGGCTCAAAGGGCTGAATGGCCTACTCCTGATCCTATTTTCTATTTCTTGAACCATTGGTTCAAAGCCAAAAGAGGGGCTTATTTGAGTCTAGTCCCATGCCAATAAGTTCAAACTGGGCGTGGGGAGGACCTGCTGGGGCCGAATGCAGGAGGCGACCTTGCTTTTATTAATGGTGGGACCCAAGGTGGCATATTCCCGGTGGTAGCCAATTAAGAGCCCACTGTCGGTGGGCCCACTGCAGTCCAATTAAGCATGGCAGCTCACCCTTTAATGCTGATGGCTCAATAAGAAGACCAACAGCTCAGCAGCCTCAGCCACACTACTGCTATCTGTGGTCATTGCTGAGATTGGAACACCAGAAAGAAAGCCTCAATGGCTGGGGGCCCTTGAAGACAGGGCAGTGTGGTTGACTGCTGCCAGGCAGAAAAGCCACAGCACTCTGGGAATGGAGGAGCCATTGCGGGCATGACGTTACAGGGATAACTATGCTGCCGAGGAGGCCCCACCACGTCCACAGTCCCCCCCACATCCACAGTGATGTTGGGCCTTCCCAGCATGAAGCGTGGAAGTGCCTCTTAATTGTCCACAAAAGCAGGACAAATCCAATCTGGCCAGTTACCGACACATCAGTCTACATCTGAGTATGAACACAGTGATGGGAGGTGTTTTCAAAAAGCTATCAAGCAATACTTGATAATAAGCACTAACTTTCTCACCGATGCTTGGTTTGGGTTTCCACCAGGGGACTTGGTTTCCAACCTCATTAAGCCTCAATCCAAACATGGACAAAAGAGATGAACTCAAGTGAGGTGAGAGTGAGTGCCCTTGACATCAAGGCAGCATTGACCAAGTGTGGCATCGAAAAGCCTCCTTTGAGGTACCAATTAAAATATGCACAACCTTTCAGTAAACAACACAGTATCATGTGTAAAAAGAAGCAGAATAAATCATGGAGTCCCTACAGTGCAGAGGGTGGCCATTTGGCCCAGTGAGTCTGCACTGGCTCTCCACAAAAGCACCTTATCCAGGCCTTATCTCTGTAACCCCATGTATTTACTCTGCTAATCTCCCTAACCTGTACATATTGGTACACCAAGGGACAATTTAGCATGGCCAATCCACCGAATCTGCACATCATTGGAGTGTGGAGGAAACCAGAACACTCAGAGGAAACCCGCGCAGACATGGGGAGAAGGTGCAAACCCCATATAAACTCCCAAGGCTGGAATTGAGCGCAGTAGGGGGCAGTGCTAACCACTGTGCCATCGTGCCACCACGTAGTATTTCAAGAAATCAATAACTATTATGGCCGGGATTCTGCCAAAACAATTCTAATTTGGATAAAAACTGGAGTAACTCCCACTGCTTTTCTCAGCAGAATTTTCAAACAGAATCTTCCACACTCTGTGCCTCAGGGGGATTCACGCTGAAAATGAGGGGGTGGTACCTACTCCCACTGGAGAGCCCCGCAGCATAGTGCTGAGCGGGCCACAGTGCATGCGCCAATCTGTCAGAGCGGAGGTCACGCATGCGCAGTAGCTCCGCATTGCCAGCCTCCCCATCACTAGCCAGCCCAATTGCTGGCCAGCCCTGCGATCTGCATCACTGCAATATAGACCCGCCCACCCCCCGATCGCTGGCCTCCTGGATGTCTCCTGATCTCCACCCTCTGCCCCCACCCTCCCCCCACCCCACCAGCCCTGATCTTCCTGACTTTCCTCCCCCTTCCCCGGCAGTCCCAATCCCCCCCACCCCCCCAGCAGTCGAGACACCTCCCCCCCCCGCAATCAGCCCCTTCCCTCTCTCTGCCACTGATCCTTATGCAGAGTGGCAGCGGGACCCCCACATCCACTGATCTCTTCCTCATAGGTTCCCCCATAGGCACCGTCCGATGCCAAGTGGGCAGTACCAAGGTGCTCCTTGGACTGTGCCAGGGGGCCAGGCTGGCACTGCTAACCAGGCAATGCCCAAGGAGCACCTCCCCAACCCCCAATCTCCTGGAGGGGCCCCCATGGCCTCTCTTCACTCCAGCAGGGTCAGGCTGCCAGCTCCCCATTCGTGGGGAGCTGCTGTAAACCCTGCTGGAGTGAACCAGTCCTGGCGGGTGGTTGGGGGAGAGGCTAATAAACTCGGAGATTTCAACCCCGGGCCTGCTAATAGAATGCAAATGGTTATTTTAATATTTAAATCACAGGATGACACCGGAAATCCGGGTCCTGGAGAGGCGCGCAGGCCGTGATGCCCAGCGGGGAGCTCGCTACACAGCCTCCGCTGATGTCTCCTGGGCCGTTGTGCAGTTAGAGCAGAGCAGCAGGCTGGGAAAAGCACCCCCTATCGGTTTAAAAGCACATTGAATATTGACCATAACTAAACGTAGATTGTCAATAATATAAACACCAGAATGGAAAGGGAAAAAACCCACAATTTTCATAACTTTTAACTGACCATCCAGTGTTTATTTCACTTGGAGCAGGGATGACAGTGGGAGTAAAGACTAAAAAGAGTTGCCAAAAGTCCTTTAGTGAAGAATTAATGGAAAAAGAAATGGCTATTACATTAATTCTTATATTAATTGGGATTTTAATGCCATTTAGTAATTATAACAAATGCTGCAATCTGATTTGCTCATGATGGCTCATCATGGCCCAATCAGAAACATTAAAAGAATATAGAGTAGGAATTCATAGAATCCTTACAGTGCAGAAGGAGGCCATTCGGCCCATCAAGTCTGCGTCAAGCACAATCCCACCCAGGCCCTATCCCCTTAACTCTACATATTTACCCTGCTAGTATGGGGCAATTTAGCATGGCCAATCAACCTAACCCACACATCTTTGGAGTGTGGGAGGAAACCGGAGCACCCGGAGGGAACCCACGCAGACACGGAGAGAATGTGCAGACTCCACACAGACAGTGACCCAAGGCCGGAATCGAATCGGAGTCCCTGGCGCTGTGAGGGCAGCAGTGCTAACCACTGTGTCACTGTGTCACTGTGTCACTGTGTCACTGTGTCACTGTGCCGCCCCGGTTATAGCAGATAATAAACCTGTAAACACAATGTTAACGCCCATTGTGGCTTTCCTGGAGGCAGTGGTGACACCAGAAGATCCTGGTGCTGGCCAATGGCAGGCCATCTCCTGCACCATGAAACACACAGCTGGTGGGGGTGGGTGGGGGGGGGAGGCGGTTGTTAAAAATCCTGCCTACTATTTCTAAATTCCAAATTATACTGACTGTTGATGAGGACTGTAAGTGTTTTAGCATGTGGATATGTTGTATATTTTTAACATGAGACCATAAACAAATTGAAAATTGTCAAATCAGGGCTTAATCACACAATGCTACGTGTTTAGTTCCAAGAACAACTTGGGTCTTATTACTTGAGAAAACAAAGGCGTCTGTCATGATGATGGCTGTTTGAGTGCGTGGCTTTGAGTATTAGATGCTATATGCTGCTCAGATCAGATATAAGGTCTTTTTCAAAGACTATTTCCTCGGGTGGATGAAGCTGTTACAAGGGGGCATAACTATAGGGTTCGCGGTGGGAGATATAAGAAGGATATCAGAGGTAGGTTCTTTACGCAGAGAGTGGTTGGGGTGTGGAATGGACTGCCTGCAGTGATAGTGGAGTCAGACACTTTAGGAACATTTAAGCGGTTATTGGATAGGCACATGGAGCACACCAGGATGATAGGCAGTGGGATAGCTTGATCTTGGTTTCAGATAAAGCTCGGCACAACATCGTGGGCCGAAGGGCCTGTTCTGTGCTGTACTGTTCTATGTTCTATGTACACTCTGTAACACATTTGGGAGTCACCACACCTGAGGGTTGAAGGTCAGATAACTTGCACACGATAGAGTGTTTGCCAGAATGGGAAACAAAATAAGCTTGTTCTTGCAATTAAATAAGTTATTTCAGTCTGAAGTTGGGCAAAATGAAATTGAAGTACTTTTTAGTACATGTCGTACATATGAAGAGATCACAGAGGAGGTGCACAAGAGGAATTCTACACGATGTATTAATTTTAATTTAAAAATGGCTGGCTCTCCCAATTTTACAAAGTATGGCACTGCTATCGCTGCGTTCAAACCTTTGGTTATTGCAGTACATATTTAGTATCAATTTAGAGATTAGACCAGACAAGAAGTACCTTCTGAAATTGCAATTCCACTATTTCACATTGAGCAGGAAAACATATGTCAAGAATCAGAATAGATAGCAAGTGATAGCCGGCCATTTTTTTCTCTCTAAAATAAATTACCTGTGTCTGCCTCACTATCAAATCCTTCACACGGACGCTGCAAAACTGTGTAACGACACTACAAAGCAGTTAATCTCTGTGGATGTACAAGCTGTACCAATGATAGAGGTGCCATTCTGCCTTTATCATGTTGCACAATTGTGGATTTCTCAGATTAATATACAATGATAAATGTTTACTGTACAAAAGTTGCTCTGCTGCTACATCATAGACATTTATGTGAATGGTAAAATATGTGTGGCTTGTAGTACACGGGCCCAATATTAAATCTGTGCAAGTGTTTGGTTTTCAACTGTGTTAAAATTTCATCCTATCTCTCCTAAAGTGCAAATTAACAATAAAATGATAGACTATAAGATCTATTTGTTAGATGAATGTTTTGTTCGGTCCAAACAGCAAGAACACTTTTCTCATTGCAGCATTAACTTGCTGTCTCTAATTTGTCTTGTAATAGTTCACTGGCATTTCTTATTCCTTGTACAGAGAATGTTGTAAAGGCCCATTTAAGTATCTCAGCATCCCAATGACAGCTCATTTCTGCTGGTAATGCTGGGTTAATAGTGTCACTGGGAGCTTGTGTCTCCCGTATAAAGGTCACTGCTTGTCATCTGCATATTCAGTTCCCTTGAAGGATGATTTTGGCAATTGAAAGCTAGATATCTAACAGTGAAAATATATTATCTATCCATGTTTACAAAGGTGTCAATGCCATTCAAAGATTCAGTCAGAGCACTGATAGTACTCTATCTGGTTCGATTCCAGGCCTGGGTAACTGTCTGTGTGGAGTCTGCACGTTCTTCCCGTGTCTGCCTGGGTTTATTCTGGGTGCTCCGGTTTCCTCCCACACTCCAAAGATGTGCAGGTTAGGTGGATTGGCCACGCTAAATTGCCCCTTAGTGTCCCGAGATGTGTAGGTTGGATGGAGTAGCCATGGTGAAAATTAACCATGGGGTTACAGGGATAGGGAGCGGGAGAGCGCCTGAGTAAAATGCTCTGCCAGAGATTCAGTGCAGATTCGATGGGCCGAATGACTTCCTTCTGCATTGTGGGGATTCTGTGATCCTATGATACGCACCCTGAGTGCTATCTTGACAAACAGTTGATCTATTGTTGACCAAGTTATTGCGAGGCTTCTTTTAATAGATACAAGAATGGACCTGTTTCAATGGAAATACATTACCCTGATGTGTTGGTATTATCTGTCACATATAGATTGGAGTTTTATCTGTGGTACACTGTGACCGATAGCGGAATGGGAAGTGGGTGCCACTTTCTCTCTTGCTTTTTGTTGGTTCCCACATGATTGGAATTAAAATATAAAGTACTGGTGCCATGCACAGGACAGGCAATCATACGGCAGGGCAAAACCTCAGTGGTGAAACCCAACATCAGCTGACAATTCAGCAAGTAGAGATGGGCTACAACAGAGACTTGTCACAACAAAGAACAAAGAACAAAGAACAGTACAGCACAGGAAACAGGCCCTTCGGCCCTCCAAGCCTGTGCCGCTCCTTGGTCCAACTAGACCAATCGTTTGTATCCCTCCATTCCCAGGCTGCTCATGTGACTATCCAGGTAAGTCTTAAACGATGTCAGCGTGCCTGCCTCCACCACCCTACTTGGCAGCGCATTCCAGGCCCCCACCACCCTCTGTGTAAAAAACGTCCCTCTGATGTCTGAGTTATACTTCGCCCCTCTCAGCTTGAGCCCGTGACCCCTCGTGATCGTCACCTCCGACCTGGGAAAAAGCTTCCCACTGTTCACCCTATCTATACCCTTCATAATCTTGTATACCTCTATTAGATCTCCCCTCATTCTCCGTCTTTCCAAGGAGAACAACCCCAGTCTACCCAATCTCTCCTCATAGCTAAGACCCTCCATACCAGGCAACATCCTGGTAAACCTTCTCTGCACTCTCTCCAATGCCTCCACGTCCTTCTGGTAGTGCGGCGACCAGAACTGGACGCAGTACTCCAAATGTGGCCTAACCAGCGTTCTATACAGCTGCATCATCAGACTCCAGCTTTTATACTCTATACCCCGTCCTATAAAGGCAAGCATACCATATGCCTTCTTCACCACCTTCTCCACCTGTGTTGCCACCTTCAAGGATTTGTGGACTTGCACACCGAGGTCCCTCTGTGTTTCTATACTCCTGATGACTCTGCCATTTATTGTATAACGCCTCCCTACATTATTTCTTCCAAAATGCATCACTTCGCATTTATCCGGATTAAATTCCATCTGCCATCTCTCCGCCCAATTTCCCAGCCTATCTATATCCTGCTGTATTGCCCGACAATGCTCTTCGCTATCCGCAATTCCAGCCATCTTCGTGTCATCCGCAAACTTGCTGATTACACCAGTTGCACCTTCTTCCAAATCATTTATATATATCACAAATAGCAGAGGTCCTAGTACAGAGCCCTGCGGAACACCACTGGTCACAGACCTCCAGCCGGAAAAAGACCCTTCGACCACTACCCTCTGTCTCCTATGGCCAAGCCAGTTCTCCACCCATCTAGCCACTTCTCCTTGTATCCCATGAGCCTTAACCTTCTTAACCAACCTGCCATGTGGGACTTTGTCAAATGCCTTACTGAAATCCATATAGACGACATCCACGGCCCTTCCTTCATCAACCGTTTTTGTCACTTCCTCAAAAAACTCCACCAAATTTGTAAGGCACAACCTCCCTCTTACAAAACCATGCTGTCTGTCACTAATGAGATTGTTCCGTTCTAAATGCACATACATCCTGTCTCTAAGAATCCTCTCCAACAACTTCCCTACCACGGACGTCAAGCTCACCGGCCTATAATTTCCTGGGTTATCCCTGCTACCCTTCTTAAACAACGGGACCACATTCGCTATCCTCCAATCCTCAGGGACCTCACCCGTGTCCAAAGAAGCGACAAAGATTTCCGTCAGAGGCCCAGCAATTTCACCTCTCGTCTCCCTGAGCAGTCGAGGATAGATGCCATCAGGCCCTGGGGCTTTGTCAGTTTTAATGTTCCCTAAAAAACCTAACACTTCCTCTCTTGTAATGGAGATTTTCTCTAACGGGTCAACACCTCCCTCCGAGACACTCCCGGTTAACACGCCCCTCTCCTTCGTGAATACCGATGCAAAGTATTCATTTAGGATCTCCCCTATTCCCTTGGGTTCTAAGCATAATTCCCCTCCTTTGTCCCTGAGAGGTCCGATTTTCTCCCTAACAACTCTTTTGTTCCTAACGTATGAATAGAATGCCTTAGGATTCTCCTTAATCCTGCCTGCCAAGAACATCTCGTGACCTCTTTTTGCCCTTCTAACTCCCCGTTTGAGATCTTTCCTACTCTCTCTGTATTCCTCCAGAGCTCCATCTGTTTTCAGTTGCCTGGACTTAACGTACGCCTCCCTTTTCATTTTAATCAGATCCTCAATTTCCCTGGTTATCCACGGCTCTCGAATCCTACCTTTCCTATCTTTCCTTTTTACAGGCACATGCCTATCCTGCAGCCTTATCAATAGTTCCTTAAAAGACTCCCACATGCCAGACGCGGACTTACCCTCGAACATCCTCTCCCAATCAACATCCACCAATTCCTGCCTAATCCGGCTATAGTCAGCCTTCCCCCAATTTAGCACCCTGCCCGTAGGACAGCACTCATCCTTGTCCATTACTATCCTAAAGTTAACAGAGTTGTGGTCACTATTTGCCACATGTTCCCCTACCGAAACTTTGACGACCTGACCGGGCTCATTTCCCAGAACTAGGTCCAGTATAGCCCCCTCTCTAGTCGGGCTATCTACATACTGTTCCAAAGAACCTTCCAGTACGCATTTTACAAATTCCTCCCCGTCCGGTCCCCCAGCTCTAAGCACTTTCCAGTCTGTGCCAGGGAAATTAAAGTCCCCCACTACAACAACCCTATGTTTTCTGCACCTATCCAGAATCTCCTGACATATCCTTTCCTCCACTTCCCGTGGGCTGTTGGGTGGTCTGTAGTACACCCCCAGCATAGTGACTGCACCCTTCCTGTTTCTGAGTTCCACCCACAGCGACTCAGTACATGACCCCTCTAAGTTGTCTACCCTCTGCACCGCGGTAATATGCTCCTTAACTAATATCGCTACTCCCCCACCTTTTTTAGCCCCTCCTCTGTCTCGCCTAAAACACTGATACCCCGGAATATTCAGCTGCCAGTCCTGTCCTTCTTTTAACCAAGTTTCCATCACCGCAACCACATCCAAATTCCGCACAAGCATTAAGGCCCTAAGTTCGTCTGTTTTACCCGTTACACTCCTCGCATTGAAGCAGATGCACTCCAGACCTCCAGGCCCAGTCAGGTCCTCCTCCTCCAGAGTGCTCCTCTTCTTAGCTAGCCTTGCCCTGGCCCCCAGCTCGACCCCAGCCTCAGTATTTACTGACCTCCTGTTTTGTTCCCCACCCCCCTGCCACACTAGTTTAAATCCTGCCGAAACACTCTAGCAAAACTCCCAGCCAGGATATTTGCTCCCTTCCAGTTAAGGTGTAACCCATCCTTTCTGTACAGTTGCCATCCTGACTTGAAGATTTCCCAGTTATCTATGAATTTAAAACCCTCCCTCTTGCACCAGTCCTTTAGCCACGCATTCAACTGTAGAATCTCCCTGTTCCGAGCCTCACTTGCACTAGGCACCGGGAGCAGTCCAGAGATTGCTACCCTGGAGGTCTTACTTTTTAGCCTAGCACCCAACTCCCTGAATTTCTCTCGTATGACCCCCCTGCTCTTCCTACCTGCATCATTTCCCCCAATGTGTACAATCACAACTTCCCTTCCTGATGAGAGTGCCATCAACATCAGACCAATTGAGAAAACAACGATGGCACTGGCCTTTCCCAGATTTAACTTGCACCTGAAAATAATTCATTTTACATTGGTTTCACTTTATTCATGTGTGCATCATTGTCATTGTTTGGAATGAGCTTGGCAGAGAGCTCATATACTGGCATGCCTTGTGGTTGGTACACGTTGATGGTTACAGGTTTGTTAGGGATATTTCTTTATTGGGGAAGAAACAATGATGTGTTTTTGTGTCGACTCTTTCTTGAATGTTCGTCTTAGCGCCTCGTGTTGTACTGGCTGTTTTATGTGACATGGCTGAGCTTATCGGCTCAGCTGGCCTCCCTCCTATACATTTTAAAGGACATTGTCTGAGGTCATTCCCCGAGGAGATAATTGAAATGCTTTTTAAATTGATTTTTATTCCATACCAAAAAAACAAATTCAAATTGAATTCAATTCATGTTCCCCCAAGAGAGGACAAACAGGATCCAAGCTGACAAGATGAGGCATTGTACCTCACCCAGGGCTTGGTCTGACGCTTCATCTTAGCTCAAAGGCCGAAACAGCTTTGAAAACTTTCATCAGGCGACGCTTTGGTTGAACATCATTGACTACCTTGATCATTGACTCTACCCTAGCCTGGGAGATCAACGTGCCTGATCATTGGCTCTCCTCTGTCAGGTAAGTATAACGGAAATGTCATAGTTGAACTCAAAAGCCCATAAAGACTCTGCCAACCAACAGTCTGTGGACAATACTAACACCATTCTCTGGGCCCCTCATTCTTACTTTGACTGACTGTTCCCACCACAATAAGGATGCCAGGCCTTTCCTTTTTCCAATCCCCAATGACCTTGATCGCACCCTCTGGCCTCCCTCGGATCCCGCTTCCATTCCTCCATGTCTCGAACCTGACTCCAGACACCGCCACCCCGGCTTCCTGACTCATCCCCGTCAGTCCTGAGCCTTCACACAATACAGCTGCCATTCTTCTGCTCTCCTCTCTTGTGCTGCAGAGTTTAGTAAGGAAAGCCTCTGACCTCAGACACAATTGAAAGCCAATAGTTGCAGGCCATACTTAAATCGTAACCATGCGCCATGAGATTCTCGTGAGCGGCTGGCATTCTTGTGAAGGTGGATCATGATTAGAAAAGGTTTTATGCTAATGAGTAATCATGGAACGCAACTGCAACATAAGTGGAAATTCACCGCAGGGCAGTATGAGGCCTGAAAGGTCATAAACACGCTGCTGATTTAATCTCTCCATCTCAACCTGCTGGCTGGATATCAAAATTTTGGCTCCGGTTTAATTTAGTCACCCCTCACGCAATGTTTTCTTGCTCTTGTAGGAAATTGGCCACCTCACAGAATTGCTACCGACTTCAATTCAAGTTCCATTGCCTGATGTGAACCAGCTTAAAGTTTAAGTTCATCACCGAGAAAGGGTCATGTAGACCCAAAACGTTGGCTCTATCCTGTCTCCACAGATGCTGTCAGACCTGTTGAGATTTTCAAACATTTTTCTGTTTCGGTTTCAGATTCCAGCATCTACAGTATTTTGTGTTTATCCGAAAGTTTAAGTTTATTATCAGTGTCACAAGGAGGCTTACATTAACACTGCTATGAAATTACTCTGAAAATCCCCAACTGATTGATCTGAAAACTCGGGTTTTTGAAACACAAAGGAGTTCCTTTGACATGAATGTAAGTTCTTTATATATCGCTATGTATTTGCAGATCATGTTTACGTGCTATTTAAACATTTGTAAATGTAATTAGAAAAAGTCTTGTAGTCCATGACCAATTTATCAAGCTATAATCTAAAGAAACCATTAATGTGATAAACATAGTCTCAAATGACAATGTTTAAATGAAATGGAATGTACTTTAGAAACTATAGCAATTCTGGGATATAATTTTCATAGCTATACAAAGTGCAGGCAGTTCAAGCTACACTATCAATAAAAATTACATTACCCTCAGTTCAGAAGATTACATTAAAACTGCATTATTTGATCCATTTAGTAAAACAGTCTATGAATAATGGAAGCAGAGAAACACATCATCAGTTGAGCTGGATTTGTGCCATTTCTATTTTAATCTTTTACGTTATGTTGTTGCTAAAGCTCTGCATTTTTATTATTTCAAGAAATATTATTGCAGCAAATTACTCAAAGACACTTATTGTGCATCAAAGAATTTCAGAAATGTTGGAATTATGTTTAAAGGGTCATATCCTGACTTTGGCTATCACAGCAGGAGCACAGGGTGGAAAGGCAGAGAAACACTTTAAAAAAAATTACACTATTCTTAAAGTTACAAAGCCAATGCATGGAGTGGACTGGGAAAGCCCCTAATCTATCTCCTTACTTGCTCCAAAAGCCAATTCAAATTCAAATTGAATCCATTTTATGGTTCCCCACAAGAGAGGCATAAGATCCATGCTGACAAGATAAGACATTGCACCCGATCTTGGGCTTGATCTTAGCCAAGAGACCAAGAAGTGATCATAAAAGTTAAAGTATTAGTCACAAGTAAAGCCTACATTAACACTGCAATGTAGTTACCGTGAAATTCCCCTAGTCACCACTCTCCGGCGCCTGTTCGGGTCAATCCACCTAACCAGCACATCTTTCTGACTGTGGGAGGAAACCGTAGCACCCGGAGGAAATCCACGCAGACACGGGACAAACTCCACGCAGAGTCACCCAAACCGGGAATCAAACCCGGGTCCCTGAGGCTATGAGGCAATAGTGCCAACCACTGTGCCCCCGTATGTGCTGGATCATGTTTCATTTGATTTACCGCTATTTGTTTCTATTAACCTAAGTTCAGCGATATTGTCACTTGGGCCAAAAGACTATGGCTGGAATCTTATCAATGTTCACGCCGGCGGGATCTTCCCATCTTTTGGCTGGTTGCCAAATCCTCCGATCTCAGTGCAGCAGGAGCATGGCGTGAACAGCAGGTAAGGTCCACAACAGAGGCAAGCACGAAAGCTGGCACATCAGTTCTGAACGAGATGCGGGTCCTTAATCTCCGTACAAAATCCCAGTGTACAGAGAGTGTATGCTGCACGTACTTGTCAGGACAATAAGGAAGTCACGACACATGGACATGTGCGCTGAAAGCTCGCCATGTTTAAAACTCCATTTCAGTTCTTTAGACGCATCGGAATTGAAACTCTGCACTGAATTCCCTCAAAGACAAGTGGCGGGACAGCACTAACTTCACTTACTTGCCCGGATGATAAGTGAGTTTTAAACCTATTTACTCACACACTTTTTTCTGCTTTAGCTGCAGTGAGTAGAAGCAGCAGGCATTTTAGGTGTTTTTTTAAAAATGTTTTTAAAAGTTGTATCAATATATGTAATGCACAGGGAGTGAAAGATATATTTTTTAAAATTTCATAGCTCTGTCATGACATACTGTTAATTGCATTAAATAGTACTGTCATATGTATGGGTTTGAAGTGTCTGTAAGATGTTTTCAGTTAAAGTTCATGTGGATTTTGCTATGTATTTTAAGCAGTGTTGTTTATCCCAATTTTAAGAGTCTCCCTGATGCAAATGTTGATCCTCAGAAGCTCCTTAAGATACAAGGTCAAATGAGTTCTACATTTACAGTGGGAAATATGCAACTTGGTTCTTTCAAATGCTTTAGGAAAGTGTAATCCTTAAGATGACATATGTAAGCTGATGTGAACTATCTCTCTGATGAATACTGCAGAGCAGGATCCAGTGCAGTTCGAAAATCTGGAGTCATGTTCCATCACTGCTGCGACATCACAGTTTTAGCTTGGCTGCTTCTTAAGATCACTGACGTTCTTTTGAGGCTTCGACATAGCCGCAGAGAATATGAGAGAAGAGTTATATCTTAGACCGTAGAATCCCTACAGTGCAGAAGGAGACCACTCAGCCCATTGAATCTGCACTGACAAGAATCTCACCCAGGACCTCTCCCCACAACTCCACACATTTACCCCACTAACCCCTCTAATTTACGCATCTCGGGACACTGAGGGGCAATTTAGCATGGCCAATGCACCTAACCCGCACATCTTTGGACTGTCGTAGGAAACCGGAGGAAACCCAAGCAGACACGGGGAAAACGTGCAACTCCACACAGACAGTGACCCAAGCCGGGAATCGAACCCAGGTCCCTGGAGCTGTGAGGCAGCAGTGCTAACCACTGCGCCACTGTGCCATCCCTAGACTACATGTAAAATGTACAATTAATATGTCCCTCTTTTCCCCTCCCATCCTTATATCCTTCCCTCCATCCCTCCTTCACCTCCTTGTTTACAGAAAGACAACAGAACCGTTGTGTTAAAGTAAAGATATATTTCATTTATCGTGTGTTAAAGTGAAAACAAATTATTGCAAGAAATTTGGAAAAGATTAGATAATTAAACAAAATGTCATGCTGCAGCTACTAAAGTTAAATATTAGCATGGTATCAAGGTTTTGTATTTATAACTGGATAAAAGCAAATTACTGCGGATGCTGGAATCTTTGATAAAGGGTCATCTGGGACTCGAAATGTCAGCATTTTTCTCTCCTTACAGATGCTGCCAGGCCTGCTGAGATTTTCCAACATTTTCTCTTTTGGTTTTGTATGTAAAACATTATTTTTGTTAATAAATGTTTTCCATTAAGCTTTACAAAATTCTATAAATGCTTTGTTGAAACATCAAAACACAACATTTAAATATGAGATAATTATGACTGAACAACATAATTGAGGTAAACAAGGTAGAAGAATATTAATGATAAACATATGGTGGCTTAGACCTTCCAAAGCTCAAAATGCGAACCCTCAAAGGTATTAGATTTTTTGATTTGATTTGATTTATTGTCACCTATTCGTATACAGTGAAAAGTATTGTTTCTTGCGCGCTATACAGACAAAGCAAACTGTTCATAGAGAAGGAGAGGAAAGAGTGCAGAATGTAGTGTTACAGTCATAGCTAGGGTGTAGAGAAAGGTCAACTTAGTGCGAGGTAGGTCCATTCAAAAGTCTGATGGCCGCAGGGAAGAAGCTATTCTGGAGTCGGTTGGTACGTGACCTCAAAATTTTGAATCTTTTTCCCGACTTAAGAAGGTGGAAGAATATGTCCGGGATGCGTGAGGTCCTTGACTATGCTGGCTGCTTTTCCGAGGCAGCGGGAAGTGTAGACAGAGTCAATGGATCAGTTGCTGGTTTGCATGGACTGCTCTTCATTCACGACCCAAATCATGGTCCGAGAAGTTCTGACCTCTCTTCTTCCCAATTACACTTTCAGTTTTCATATTCTAAATTGAAACATATAAATACATTAGGTATGTCACATGTAAAGTTATATAATAAATTAATGCAGATTTAAATCGCAGTTTCACAGATTTAAAACAAATAACAAAACCTATATTCATTTATACATATTAAATAATACTCATCTTAAATTAATAAAAATAAATTTGGAAATTACACTTTAAATGAGCCAATAACAATAGGATTAATTGCTTAAAAGAAATAACAAAAAAAAATCAACATACTTTAACAATAGCAGGGAATCCTTTTTGCTCTGTAAATACAAAATTGCTGTTTAAAAGCTTGACCTTAATGGGTGGTCCCAATTTGTCCCCATCATAATGGAGCCTGGCGAGAGTCCTGCTGCGCTGCGCTGGGACCTGCGGAGATTGTTCTTCCGCAGGCCAAAGGCTGCTGCTCCCACTGGGAGTTCGATCACAATTTTTGAACGCAGGTAAGTACGCAAGAAATTCACCTATTTTGGCTGGCCACGAGGCGGAAATTATAGGCCACTAGCTTATGCATGAGTTCTTAAACTAAGTCCATGATTAACTGGATGTAAAAGATTCCGTGACACTTTTTTCAAAGGACCTTCTCCTACGACCAAGCCAAGATCCAGCCTGCAGTACCACCCGACTGGTTTGGTGGGAGGCCAAGGCCAGAAGCCAGCACATCCTACTCTCAGCCCTGTTGCTGCCCATTCCAGTGGTCTACCATGGATCTTTTTGGCGTGGTCACTGTTTATGCCCAGAGGTGCCATCCCACAGATTTTCCGGGCCAAAGTGTCAGCAGGCCATTCCACCATTGGGGTAGAGCAATCTACTTGATATTGTCCATACATTCCTGCAGATTTTTGGGGCTCCACAGGTTTAATGTCTGCCCTCTGGTGAATTGACTAATCTCAGAGGAGGAGATCACCTAATGATATTATCGCCAGACTATTCATCCAGAAACTCAGCTCATGTTCTGGGAACCCGGGTTCGAATCTCGCCACGGCAGATGGTGGAATTTCAATTCAATAAAAAATGTCTAGAATTAAGAATCTACTGATCACCATGAAACTGTTGTCAATTGTCAGAAAAACCCATCTTGGCCACTAATGTCCGTTAGGGGAGGAAATCTGCCATCCTTATTTGGTCTGGCCTAAATGTGACACCAGAGCCACAGCAATGTGGTTGACTCTCAACTGCTTCCAAGGGCAACTAGAGGTGGGCAATAAATGTTGGACAGTCAGCGGCGTCCGTGCCCCAAAATGTTGAGGTGGTAGTAAGGATAACATAAAGGCTTTCTGGGCTTGAGTTAGACAGGCAGGATGCCGAATGCCATCCAACAACTTCAGCTCCAATGTGTGGGCACCAGGACAAGATGCCATCAGAGGGATTGTGACACTCATGTGGTGGAATAGCCCTAAGTATCTTCAAGAAGGCAAGCATTGATAGTAAACTCTGACATGACTAAAAATGGGGCGGCATGGCCGCACAGTGGTTAGCACTGCTGCCTCACAACAACAGGGACCCGGGTTCAATTCCGGCCTCGGGTCACAGTCTGCGTGGAGTTTGCATATTCTCCATGTGTCTGCGTGGGTTTCCTCTGGGTGCTCCAGTTTCCTCCCACAATCCAGAGATATCCGGGTTAGATTGATTGGTCATGCTAAATTGACCCTGGTATCAGGGGATTAGCAGGGTAAATATGTTGGGTTATGGAAATAGGGCCTGGTGGGATTGTGATCGGTGCAGACTCAATGGACCGATTGGCCTCCTTTTGCACCATAGGGATTCTATGATTCTATTCTATGAATCAGGGTTATGACCACTTTGTTTGCCTGGTATATAGGCAGGCATTCACAGCACTTATTAATGTATCCATGGCAGACATGGCCTGGGATGGCTGGGGTACATTTCGCCCTCATTAGGCAAAGAAAATCTGCCCACACCCGGGGCGTCTATGTTAAGGGAACTGTATTATAATACATGAAAAATAGGTCCTTTTCCTGATGTCAGGAAAGATTCAGAGAAATCCAGCAGCTCAAACTAAGCATTTTGTGGCAGTACGGTGGCACAATGGTTAGCACTGCTGCCCGGGTCCCGGGTTCAAATCCGGCCTCGGGTCACTGTCTATGTGGAGTCTGCACTTTCTCCCCTTGTCTGCGTGGGTTTCCTCCGGGTGCTCCAGTTTCCTCCCACTGTCCAAAATTGTATGGGATTAGGTTGATTGGCTATGCTCAATTGGCCCTTAGTGTCAGGGAGATTAGCAGGGAAAATGTGAGGTGTTACGGGGGAGGGCCTGGGAAGGATTGTTGTTGGTGCAGGCTCGATGGGCCAAATGACCTCTTTCTGCACTGTAGGTATCCTATGACCCACAAGGTGCTGTGGGCCATCAGCAGCAGCAGAATCATATTCAACCTCAATCTGTGTCGTCATAGCGTGGCATTTCCACCTCTCTACCATTACCATCCAGCCAAGGGATCAATGAGGAATAACACAACAGAAATACTCAAAAATGAGGAGTCAACCTGGTGAAGCTACCTGTCCTGGCACCCTGCCCCCCCATGTCAACACTATAGTTAAAAAAGCCCACCAACGCCTCTACTTTCTCAGGAGACTAAGGTAATTTGGCATGTTGGCTACAGATTTTACCAACTTTTATAGATGCACCACAGAAAGCTTTCTTTCTGATTGTATCACAGCTTGGTCTGGCTCCTGCTCTGCCCAAGACTGCAGGAAACTTATAAAGGTCGTGAACGTAGCTCAACCCATCACACAAACCAGCCTCCCATCCATTGACTCTGTCTACACTTCCCACTGCCGTGGAAAAGCGGCCAGCATAATTAAGGACCCCACGCACCCCGGACATTCTCTCCTCCATCTTTTTCCATCGGACAAAGATACAAAAGTCTGAGGTCACGCACCAACCGACTCAAGAACAGCTTCTTCCCTGCTGCTGTCAGATTTTTGAATGGACCGACCTCACATTAAGTTAATCTTTCTCTACATCCTAGCTATGAGTATAACACTACATTCTGCACTCTCTCCTTTCCTTCTCTATGTACGGTATGCTTTGTCTGTATAACGCGCAAGAAACAATACTTTTCACTGAATACTAATACAGTGGTCAGGAAATTATTAGAGAGGATTCTTCGAGTCAGGATTTATTCCCACTTAGAAGTAAGTGGACGCATTAGTGAGAAGCAAAATGCTTTTGTGAAGAGGAGGTCGTGCCTCACTAACTTGATCGAGTTTTTTGAGGAAGTAACGAAGATGACTGATGAGGGTAGGGCAATGGATGTTGTCTACATGGACTTCAGTATGTCATTTGACAAGGTCCCTCATGGCAGACTGATACAGAGGATCGCATGAGATCAGTGGTGAGCTGGCAAGGTGGATGCAGAACTGGCTCGGTTATAGAAGACAGAGGGTAGCAGTGGAAGGGAGCGTTTCTGAATGGAGGGCTGTGACAAGTGGTATTCCTCAGGGATCAGTGCTAGGACCTTTGCTGTTTGTAATACATATAAATGATTTGGAGGAAAATGTAACTGGTTTGATTAGTAAGTTTGCGGACAACACAAAGGTTTGTGGATTTGCAGATAGCGATGAGGGCCATCAGAGGATACAGCAGGATATAGATCGGTTGGAGACTTGGGCAGAGAGATGGCAGATGGAGTTTAATCCAGAGAAATGTGAGGTAATGCATTTTGGAAGGTCTAATACAAATAGGAAATATACAGTAAATGGCAGAACGCTTAAGAGTATTGATAGGTAGATGGATCTGAGTGTACAGGTACACAGGTCACTGAAAGTGGCAATGCAGGTGGAGAAGGTAGTCAAGAAGGCATACGGCATGCTTGCCTTCATCGGCCTGGGCATTGAGTTTAAAAATTGGCAAATCTTGTTGCAGATTTATAGAACCTTAGTTAGGCCGCACTTGGAATATAGTGTTCAATTCTTGTTGCCACACTACCAGAAGGATGTGGAGGCTTTGGAGAGGGTAAGAAAAGGTTTACCAGGATGTTGCCTGGTATGGAGGGCATTAGCTATGAGGAGAGGTTGGAGAAACTTGGTTTGTTCTCACTGGAATGGTGGAGGTTGAAGGGTGACAGATGTTTCCTATCTGTATTAGACCTTCCAAAATGCATTACCTCACATTTCTCTGGATTAAACTCCATCTGCCATCTCTCTGTCCATGTCTCAACCAATCTATATCCTGCTGTATCCTCTGATGGCCCTCATCGCTATCTGCAAATCCACCAACCTTTGTGTTGTCCGCAAACTTACTAATCAAACCAGTTACATTTTCCTCCAAATCATTTATATGTATGTGGTGAAACATCGTTGGTTCCCACTGGATAGTACTGGGCCAGGGCTGGCCAGCACTATAGGAATGTATATAAGTTACTGTGGGATTGTACTAATGTTGTTGTTGGGCTAGGGTGGGATTGATACACCTGTGGTTGCTACTGTTGTGGCACATCCCAGTCGGGCTCCGCCTCTTGGGAGAGGTATAAGACCCCCTGCTCGGACGGGACCCCTTCAGTCTGGGATAGTGTGTTAAAGTTCTGATAGTTCCATTGTTAGTTAATAAAAGCCTTCTTTTACCGAAGCTTTGAGCCTCGTGTCCAATTGATGCGCATCAATTTTATTAACTAAAATTAAACTCTCGACGGAAGGAAAAAAAGAAAGGAGAGTACGGAGCAAATCCTCAAGCCAGAACGTCTGACGCTAGATCCACGTGCGGTGGGCGCTTCTAACACCTTCGACCACTGGCTGAAGTGTTTTGAAGATTACCTAGCAGCCTCCGCAGCGGTCACCACAGATGATGACAGACTCCGGGTCCTCCATGCGAGGGTAAGTGACACAGTCTACCTCGCGATCCGTGCGGCCACCACTTACCCGAGGGCCCTCGAGCTTCTAAAAAAGCGCTATACGAAACCTCCTAACGAGATCCACGCTCGTTACCTCCTCGCTACACGACGTCGGCAGTCGGGCGAAACCATGGAGGACTACGCCAATGAGCTCTTACAGCTAGCCTGGGGCTGTGACTGCAAAGCTGTGTCGGCTGAGCAGAGCATGTACGACCTCGCCCGAGATGCGTTTGTGGCCGGGGTCGGGTCTGCATACATCCGTCTCAAGCTGCTAGAAAAGGGTAATCTCAACCTGACCCAGGCCATGGAATTAGCTGAAATGCTCGAGGCGGCTTCGAAGAGCTTAGTCCTGTATCCGGAGGACCACGTGGAGACAACGTGGCAGGAGCAGTCGCAAATCCCTCCTCGCCCCTCGGGCTTGAAGTGCAGTGTTATGGCGTGCTCCCATGTGGACCAGACGACGGCTGCAGCCCCATGCGGCCCGCGGTGCTACTTCTGCGGAGGAGCCAAACATACCCGACAAAAGTGTCCCGCTAAAGCGGTAGTCTGTACCGCATGCGATAAAAAGGGGCATTATGCGAAGGTGTGCAGATCGAAGCCCAGGAACGGCAGTGCGGCCTGTGACCCTTCGGAACGGGGATCATCACCATCGTCATCGAAGTACTCACGGGGTTCGTCCACGTGCGAGTCCAGGACGACGTCATTGCGGTCGACGGATTCGGAGGAGGATGACCACCAGGGGTCGCTAAGTTTGGCGCCCTCACCCATGTGCGATTCACGGGGGCGGCCATTTTGGTCGACGATGACCATGAGCGACCAGCAGGGGTCCTCAGCATCGACCTCAGCTGCCTGCAGTGACGTTCACGGACCAACGGTGGCGTCGATCACCCTGGACCAGGCTAAGCCTCACAGGCTTGATTGTTCGATGATGGATATCCAGGTAAACAATCATGCGATTTATTGTCTGTTTGACAGCGGGAGCACTGAGAGTTTTATCCACCCTGACACTGTGAAGAGGTGTGGACTCCAGATTCAACCTGCCAAACAGACAATCTCTATGGCATCAAGGTCCCGGTCTGTCGCTGTGCTAGGACGTTGTGTGGTAACTTTGAAAGTACAGGGCACAAGTTATGAGCGTTTCAGGCTCCTTGTGTTGCCGTATCTTTGCGCACCAATTCTCCTCGGACTAAACTTTATGGTCCACATGAAGAGTGTGATCCTACAGTAAGGTGGGCCACTCCCTTCGCTGACAGTGGGAGAACAGCTGCAGTCTCCAAATTGTCCAAAGCGCCCCGCCTGCAATCTTTCTACGTTAAAGATCACCACACCCTCTTTATTTCAGAATCTGGTACCAGGCTGCAAGCCCATCGCTACTAAAAGTAGGCGTTACAGCACTGAGGATCGGATCTTCATCAGATCTGAGGTTCAGCGACTCCTCAAAGAAGGGATCATACAGCCCAGTGTTAGTCCGTGGAGAGCACAGGTTGTGGTGGTCAAGAGCGGGAACAAACCTCGGATGGTCATTGATTACAGTCAGACCATTAACCGATATACGCAGCTGGATGCGTATCCTCTCCCGCGCATATCTGATATGGTCAATCAGATTGCGCAGTACCGGGTGTTCTCCACCATAGACCTTAAGTCCGCCTACCACCAACTCCCCATTCGCCCAGAGGACCGACAATACACGGCCTTTGAGGCGGATGGTCGTCTGTATCATTTCCTTAGGGTTCCATTTGGTGTCACCAATGGGGTCTCGGTCTTCCAGCGTGCTATGGACCGAATGGTGGACCAGAACAGGCTGCGGGCTACCTTCCCGTACCTGGATAATGTCACCATCTGTGGCCGTGATCAGCAGGACCATGACACAAATCTCCAGAACTTCTTACGCACTGCATCTCGCCTGAATTTGACCTACAACAGGGAGAAGTGTGTATTCCGTACGCGCCGGTTAGCCATCCTGGGATACGTGGTGGAAAATGGGGTCATTGGCCCTGATCCAGACCGTATGCGCCCCCTTGCTGAACTTCCCTTGCCCGCTAGCGCAAAAGCACTGAGAAGATGCCTAGGCTTCTTCTCCTATTATGCGCAGTGGGTCCCCAACTACGCGGACAAAGCCCGTCCGCTTATTAAGTCCACGACTTTTCCACTCACGCCAGAGGCCCAATTGGCCTTCAAGGAATTGAAACACGACATCGCGAAAGCCACGATGCACGCGGTAGACGAATCCATCCCTTTTCAGGTGGAAAGCGATGCATCTGATTTCGCCCTGGCCGCCACACTTAACCAGGCGGGCAGGCCCGTCGCGTTTTTTTCCCGCACCCTCCAAGGCCCCGAAATTCGGCATTCAGCGGTGGAAAAGGAGGCCCAGGCCATTGTGGAGGCCGTCAGACACTGGCGCCATTACCTGGCGGGAAAGCGGTTCACCCTGATCACGGACCAGCGGTCCGTGGCGTTCATGTTCAACAACTCGCAGAGGGGCAAGATCAAGAATGACAAGATCTTGCAGTGGAGAATTGAACTCTCCACCTATAACTACGATATCATGTATCGTCCAGGGAAACTCAATGAGCCCTCGGATGCCCTCTCGCGCGGAACATGCGCTAGTACTCAGGAGGATCGCTTGAACGCCCTCCATAATGACCTGTGCCATGGGTCACTCGGCTCTACCACTTTGTCAAAGCCCGCAACCTGCCTTACTCGGTGGAGGACGTCAGGTCGGTGACAAGGAGCTGTCGGATTTGCGCAGAATGCAAACCGCACTTTTACCGACCTGACCGGGCACATTTGGTCAAGGCCACTCGCCCCTTCGAGAGGCTGAGTGTTGATTTTAAGGGCCCCCTTCCCTCAACAGATCGGAACGTGTACTTTCTGAACATAATAGATGAGTACTCCCGGTTCCTGTTTGTTGTCCCCTGCGCGGACACATCGGCTGCCACGGTGATCAAGGCATTCCGTGATTTTTTTACCCTGTTCGGGTACCCCAGCTATATCCATAGCGACAGGGGCTCGTCGTTCATGAGCAATGACTTGAGGCTATTCCTGCTCTCATACGGGATTGCCTCTAGTAGGACCACGAGTTACAACCCTCGGGGTAATGGACAGGTGGAGCGAGAGAATGCTACAGTCTGGAAGGCTATCCTATTGGTGTTGAAGTCCAAAGGCCTTCCAGTCTCCCGTTGGCAGGAGGTCCTCCCTGATGCGCTTCACTCTATTCGCTCCCTCCTGTGTACGGCAACCAATGCTACTCCCCACGAGAGGATGTTCTCATTCCCTCGGAAGTCTTCCTCGGGGATATCTTTACCAGCTTGGTTGACGTACCCAGGACCTGTCCTCCTGCGGCGACATGTAAGGGCCCGCAAGTCCGACCCCTTGGTCGAACAGGTCCACCTTCTCCACGCCAACCCTCAGTATGCCTATGTGGCATATCCTGACGGGCGAGAGGACACAGTTTCGATCCGAGACCTGGCGCCCGCAGGGGACGTAGCAACTCCTGTCGCTCCCATACCCCCAGTGACGAATCCCTTATCCCTTATTTCTCCCCCGGACGTAGCGCGGACAGCATCGGGACCAGTGCTTAACAGTTTTACTCCAATGCACAGCTTGCCTGAGCCCCGAAGATCGTCGCCACCGCAGAATGTGTCAGGATCCCCTGCACTACCGTTTCATCAGGGTCAACCGGCCTGTGAGCCCGTGGGAGAACAGCTGGACGCCGTTTTGGGGAGAACGCCACCGCAAGTGCCTACTCCGGTGTCACCGCCGGTATTGAGGAGGTCACAACGATGGTGCGGTCCTCCAGACCGTCTGAACTTATAATCTGTTGACATTTTAGTCTGTTTTCGTACCCCGCCGGTCTTTGTTCTCAAAGGAGGGGTGAATGTGGTGAACCATCGTTGGTTCCCACTGGATAGTACTGGGCCAGGGCTGGCCAGCACTATAGGAATGTATATAAGTTACTGTGGGATTGTACTAATGTTGTTGTTGGGCTAGGGTGGGATTGATACACCTGTGGTTGCTACTGTTGTGGCACATCCCAGTCAGGCTCCGCCTCTTGGGAGAGGTATAAGACCCCCTGCTCGGACGGGACCCCTTCAGTCTGGGATAGTGTGTTAAAGTTCTGATAGTTCCATTGTTAGTTAATAAAAGCCTTCTTTTACCGAAGCATCCAATTGATGCGCATCAATGTATTACAAATTGCAAAGGTCCTAGCAATGATCCCTGAGGAATGCCACTTGTCACAGCCCTCCATTCAGAAACGCTCCCTTCCACTGCTACCCTCTGTCTTCTATAACCGAGCCAGTTCTGTATCCACCTCTACAAGATTATGAGGGGCATGGACAGAGTGGATAGTCAGAAGCTTTTTCCCAGGTTGGAAGAGTCAATTACTGGGGGGGGGCATAGGTTTCAGGTGCGAGGGGTAAGGTTTAAAGGAGACGTACGAGGCAAGTTCTTTTTACACAGAGGGTGGTGGGTGCCTGGAACTCGCTGCCGGGAGAGGGAGTGGAAGCAGATACGATAGTGACTTTTAAGGGGTGTTTTGACAAATACGTGAATAGGATGTGAATGGAGGGATATGGTCCCCGGAAGGGTAGGGCGTTTTAGTTAAGTCGGGCAGTGTGGTCGGTGCAGGCTTGGAGGGCCGAAGGGCATGTTTTCCTGTGCTGTAATTTTCTTTGTTCTTGTTCTTTATTCTAATACATGTGACAATAATAAATCGAATCAAATCAAATGCATGCCAAACAGTAGAAGCAGCATGTTACAGACCAAGCTAAGAGAACCCATAACCAACAAAGTAGATTAAAGGCCTGCCATCCTGCCACAACCAGTTGTGGATGGTGTTGGATAGTTAAACAAAAGTAGGCCGCACTTTTGAGCGGGCAGCGTCGTTAGCGGGCAGCAGAGTGAGCAGGAGGCAGAGTGAAAGTTGTAGGGCTTTGGCTCACAGGGCTTAGGCAGAAAGGGCGAGCAGGGGTGAGTTGAATTCATTTTTTGCTGTTTCTACCTGGTACTGGCAAGGTATCTAGAGGGGATGGGCGTGAAGGCAGTGCAATGTTCCTCTTGCACTATGTTCGAGGTGAGGGACGACGTCAGTGTCCCTGCTGATTATACCTGTGAGAAGTGCATCCATCTGCTGCTCCTCCAAAACCGTGTAAGGGAACTGGAGCTGGAGTTGGAGGAACTTAGGATCATTAGGGATGCAGAGATGGCCATAGACAGAAGCTTCAGGGATACAGTTACTCCGCGGAATGAAAATAGATGGGTGACGGTGAGAGGGGCTGGGAAGAAGCAGTCGGTGCAGGGATCCCCTGTGGTCGTTCCCCTTAGCAATAAGTATTCCGCTTTGGATACGGTTGAGGGGGACGACATACCAGTGGTGAGCCGCAGTGAGAGGATCTCCGGCACTGAGTCCATCCCTGTGGCTCAGGAGGGTAAGGAGGAGAGCGGGAGGGCAATAGTTATTGGGGACTCGTTAGTTAGAGGGATAGATAGGAGGTTCTGTGGCAGCAAAAGAGACTCGAGGATGGTTTGTTGCCTACCGGATGCCAGGGTCCGTGACGTCTCGGACCGTGTTTTCCGGATTCTTAAGGGGGAGGGGAAACAGTCACAAGTCGTGGTACACATTGGTACCAACGACATAGGTAAGAGAAGGGACGGGGATTTAAAACAGGAATTTCGGGAGCTGGGCTGGAAGCTGAGAGCAAAGACAAAACATGTGGTCATCTCTGGTACGCTACCGGTGCCACGTGATAGCGAGTTGAGGAACAGGGAGAGAGTGCACTTAAACATGTGGTTGCAGGGATGGTGCAGGAGGGAGGGTTTCAGATACGTGGATAATTGGAACACGTTCTGGGGAAGGTGGGACCTCTACAAACAGGACGGGGTGCACCTGAACCAGAGGGGCACCAATATCCTGGGAGGGAAATTTGCTACGGCTCTTCAGGGGGATTTAAACTAATTTGTCAGGGGAGTGGGAAAAGGAGTTGTAGTCCGGAAGTCAGTGTTGAGGGTGGTGAGATATTGGGGAAGGTATCAAGGTCAAGGGTGGGTACCGGTAGACAGGAAGATGGGTTGAAGTGTGTCTACTTCAATGCAAGGAGCATCCGGAACAAGGTGGATGAACTTGGGGCGTGGATTGCTACTTGGGACTACGATGTTGTGGCCATTACGGAGACGTGGGTAGAACAAGGACAGGAATGGTTGTTGGACGTTCCGGGGTATAGATGTTTCAGTAAGTGTAGGGAAGCTGGTAAAAGAGGTGGAGGAGTAGCATTGTTAATCAAGGATAGTTTAACGGCTGCGGAAAAGCACTTTGAGGGGGATATGCACACTGAGGTAATATGGGCTGCAGTTAGAAACAGGAAAGGAGCGGTCACGCTGCTAGGAGTTTACTATAGGCCCCCAAATAGTAATAGAGATGTGGAGGAAGAAATTGCTAAGCAGATTATGGATACGTGTGGGGGTCACAGGGTAGTTGTCATGGGGGACTTTAACTTTCCAAATATTGATTGGAACCTTTGTAGGTCAAATAGTTTGGATGGGGCACTTTTTGTGCAGTGTGTGCAGGAGGGTTTCCTGACACAATATGTGGATAGGCCGACAAGGGGTGAGGCCACATTGGATTTGGTACTGGGAAATGAACCGGGCCAAGTGTTAGATTTGGTTGTGGGAGAGAACTTTGGAGATAGTGACCACAATTCGGTGTCTTTTGTTATTGCAATGGAGAGGGATAGGGCCGGATGGCAGGGCAAGGCTTACAATTGGGGGAGAGGTAATTATGATGCGATTAGGCAAGAATTAGGGGGCATAAGATGGGAACAGAAACTGTCAGGGAAAGGCACTGATGAAAAGTGGAACATTTTCAAGGAACAAATACTGGGTGTCCTTGATAGGTATGTCCCTGTCAGGCAGGGAGGAAATGGCCGAGTGAGGGAACCGTGGTTCACAAAAGAGGTGGAATGTCTTGTGAAAAGGAAGAGGGAAGCTTATGTAGGGATGAGGAAACAAGGTTCAGATGGCTCGATTGAGGGTTACAAGTTAGCAAGGAATGAGCTGAAAAAGGGGCTGAGGAGAGCTAGGAGGGGACATGAGAAGTCCTTGGCGGGTCGGATCAAGGAAAACCCCAAGGCTTTTTACTCTTATGTGAGGAATAAAAGAATGACCAGGGTGAGGTTAGGGCCGGTCAAGGACAGTGGTGGGAACTTGTGTATGGAATCAGTAGAGATAGGCGAGGTGATGAATGAATACTTTTCTTCAGTGTTCACCAAGGAGAGGGGCCATGTTTTTGAGGAAGAGAAGGTGTTACAGGCTAATAGGCTGGAGGAAATAGATGTTCGGAGGGAGGATGTATTGGCAGTTTTGAATAAACTGAAGGTCGATAAGTCCCCTGGGCCTGATGAAATGTATCCTAGGATTCTTTGGGAGGCGAGGGATGAGATTGCAGAGCCTTTGGCTTTGATCTTTGGGTCCTCGCTGTCCACGGGGATGGTGCCAGAGGACTGGAGAGTGGCAAATGTTGTTCCTCTGTTTAAGAAAGGGAATAGAAATGACCCTGGTAATTATAGACCGGTTAGTCTGACTTCGGTGGTTGGTAAATTGATGGAAAAGGTCCTTAGGGATGGGATTTACGACCATTTAGAAAGATGCGGATTAATCCGGGATAGTCAGCACGGATTTGTGAAGGGTAAATCGTGCCTCACAAATTTGATTGAATTTTTTGAGGAGGTAACTAAGTGTGTTGATGAAGGTAGGGCGGTTGATGTCATATACATGGATTTTAGTAAGGCGTTTGATAAGGTCCCCCATGGTCGGCTTATGATGAAAGTAAGGAGGTGTGGGATAGAGGGAAAGTTGGCCGATTGGATAGGTAACTGGCTATCTGATCGAAGACAGAGGGTGGTGGTGGATGGAAAATTTTCGGACTGGAAGCAGGTTGCTAGCGGAGTGCCGCAGGGATCGGTGCTTGGTCCTCTGCTCTTTGTGATTTTTATTAATGACTTAGAGGAGGGGGCTGAAGGGTGGATCAGTAAATTTGCTGATGACACCAAGATTGGTGGAGTAGTGGATGAGGTGGAGGGCTGTTGTAGGCTGCAAAGAGACATAGATAGGATGCAAAGCTGGGCTGAAAAATGGCAAATGGAGTTTAACCCTGATAAATGTGAGGTGATTCATTTTGGTAGGACAAATTTAAATGTGGATTACAGGGTCAAAGGTAGGGTTCTGAAGACTGTGGAGGAACAGAGAGATCTTGGGGTCCATATCCACAGATCTCTAAAGGTTGCCACTCAAGTGGATAGAGCTGTGAAGAAGGCATATAGTGTGTTAGCTTTTATTAACAGGGGGTTGGAGTTTAAGAGCCGTGGGGTTATGCTGCAACTGTACAGGACCTTGGTGAGACCGCATTTGGAATATTGCGTGCAGTTCTGGTCACCTCACTATAGGAAGGATGTGGAAGCGCTGGAAAGAGTGCAGAGGAGATTTACCAGGATGCTGCCTGGTTTGGAGTGTCGGTCTTATGAGGAAAGGTTGAGGGAGCTGGGGCTGTTCTCTCTGGAGCGGAGGAGATTGAGGGGAGACTTAATAGAGGTTTATAAAATGATGAAGGGGATAGATCGAGTGAACGTTCAAAGACTATTTCCTCGGGTGGATGGAGCTATTACAAGGGGGCATAACTATAGGGTTCATGGTGGGAGATATAGGAAGGATATCAGAGGTAGGTTCTTCACGCAGAGAGTGGTTGGGGTGTGGAATGGACTGCCTGCAGTGATAGTGGAGTCAGACACTTTAGGAACATTTAAGCGGTTATTGGATAGGCACATGGAGCACACCAGGATGGTAGGGAGTGGGATAGCTTGATCTTGGTTTCAGATGAAGGTCGGCACAACATCGTGGGCCGAAGGGCCTGTTCTGTGCTGTACTGTTCTATGTTCTATGTTCTAACTAGCCCAAGGAAATGGTTCCACAGATGTCTTCATCCTCAGTGATGGGGGAACCCAGCACATCAATAAAACAGCTGAAGCATTTTCAATCACCTGCAGTCAGAAGTGCTAAGTGGATGATCATCTCAGTCTCCTCTTGGGATCCCCAACATCACAGATGCCAGTCTTCAGCCAATTCAATCCACTCCATGTGATATCAAGAAAAAGCTGAAGGTACTGGATACTGTAAATGCAATGGGCCCTGGCAACATCCCATCTGAATTACGAAGCATTTGCATATCCCTAGTCAAGCTGTTCCAGGACAGCCAAGCATTGACATCTACAAGAAAATGTGAAAAGTTGCCCAGGCATGTCCTGTCTGCAAAATGTAGGACAAATCTGACCCAGCCAATTATCCTTCCATCAGTCTATTCTCTATCATCAGGAAAGTGATGGAGGGTGTGGTGAACAATGCTATAGAGCGGCACTTACATAGCAACACAAAAGCTGCTTTCTTCTGATGTAGGGAACTCCGCTAGCCATCCACCACCCCCCCGCCACCCCCCCGCCGCCCCCCCCCCCCCCCCGCCGCCCCCCCCCCCCCCCGCCGCCCCACCACCCCCCCCCCCCGCCCCACCACCCCCCCCCCCGCCCCACCACCGCCCCCCCCCCCCCCCCCCCCCCCACCACCCCCCCCCCCCCCCCCCCCCAGTGATCTGAACTTAAAAGTTTAAAACAATTTTTTATTAGTCACAGGTAGGCTTCGGTTAACACTGCAAAAATCCCCTAGTGGCCAAACTCTGGCGTCTGTTCCGGTGCACTGAGGGAGAATTTAGTATGACCAATGCCCCTAACCAGCACGTCTTTTGGACTGTGGGTGGGAACCAGAGCCCCCAGAGAAAACCCACACAGACATGGCGAGAATGTGCAGACTCCGCACGGTGACCCAAGCCGGGAATCGAACTTGGGTCCCTGGCGCTGTGAGGCAACAGTGCTAACCACTGTGCCCCTAATGTAGAAATAAACATAATTTGTTCACTGTGCCTCCACCAATCACACACACTGTGCCCCATTGAAAGTTCAAGGCTAGCCTCTCACAATTGTGGTCTAGTTTCCAGCCTTTCCAGCATTGTGACAATGAAGATAAGATGGGAGAATATTGGAATGGGCTCAGATTTTGTAGTGTCTCACTGTTTTGGGCTTACAAATGAAGAGCAGTCATACAGTGAGGGGGCTGGGCTTTCATCTCCCAATGGAGATGTGAATCAGGTCACGAATCATTGAAATTAGTCACTTTAGGTGAGAAAGCAATTTTTCTGTGCCTTCCTGGCCTCATGCCATTTCTGTGTAGGCTTTGGAGGTTGGGAAGAGTTGCTTTTAAAATGCACAAGCACCTCTTCTGAGGTCAGAATCCCCATTGTAAGGACTGAAGGAAAATAGTGGAGTCATGGAAGAATGGACAATATTTAATTAGCCATCCTCTGTGTAGCCTGCCCAATTTCCGCTTCCATTAACTTGAACACAAAGGAAAACTGGATGTTATGCATAAAGGGCTGAATGGCCCAATTCTGCTCCGACATCTTCTGGTCTTACGGTGAGCGACCTATTCAATATCACCCATTCGGCAAAGTTTAAATTGTTGCAATAATGTTCTGGAAAGTAATAACTAACTCAAACGATTTATTACGAAAGGGCATCAATTGCGTTCACTCATCTGTCATCATTATTATTTAATTCGATCATCTCATTTGATTGGATAGTGCACATGGGACTTGACAAACTTATGAGAACAAAATACCCAAAATTGCATTGGCAAGGCAAATATTTTTGTTGCGGTATACACAGGAAAGAATATAAGCAAACGTCACCTACGACATGGATACTTACGACGTTTTGGGAGCTGCTGGAGAAGCATTGCACTGTGGGACAAAGACTTATTGCATTTTGAATGTGTTAATGTGATGACACTGCTTGCTCGAGAATTTAAAACATGCAGTGCCACTAGAAATGACTGCTCTCTCACACACACCTGGGAACGGCATCAGGAGACGCTGTCATTCCTGTTTGTACCTGCCATTTTGAAGCTAATAACCACACCTGAACTAAATGGGAATAATGGAATGATTGATAAAACCCTTGCCCTCTGGAGTGTTATTGCAAATTCACAACTCTGACTGGGAGTCTCATTCATGATGACAATGATTGCCTTCCTCAACTGCAAGCTCACAGCAGATCCAAGCGTTCCAGCGCAGCTATATAAATGATTGAAACAATTTCTCGTTGATGTGTGATTTGCTGCAGGCAAGAAAACTCCTGAAGTAAATTTGTTTCACGTAATTAGACACACAAATTTCTTCACCATCACCAGAGAGTGATTGAAAGCTTCTGAGTGCCTTTGATCGGACTCTGGTCAACAGTAAATAAGCAATTCAAGAATATTTGATTCCAACTGTACACCGTTCTAACTTTACTAGAGCAGAGATGTAGGGTCAGAAGCAATGAGAAATGCCTTTTAATGTAAGATTAATGACGGAGTGACATCCATACTGCCATAGAGTACTAATGGTTTATCTCTCGTTGAAGCACAGTTTGCCACAGTTTATCTGTTTCATATCCCAGGGCGTAGTAAAAATGTTAACTAGTTCTGGCAATGATTCCTGATTGAAACACAGCCCCACAGGTGCAGTCACAAACATTGCGCACAATTCGACCTTTTGGTTAAATATTGCTATAGCCCGGAAAAGGATTGTAATGTTTCTAATGTAAACGCGTTCAGTTATAATGAGATTCAGAAAAGCATTGACCTCAGCGCTTTTATCATTTTATCCATTTGATGATATTATGTTCCTTTTCTCAAATGCTAACAGCGGAATAGGAAACTGGCGTGGCATACACTAACTGAAGGAACAATGCATCATAAATCAATCCAAGATTGAATAATGCAGTCAGTGTTTTTCTTCAAGTTTCCATTGTTATTAAAGGGCTTACAGATGCACCACAGAAGCATCCTTTCCGGATATATCACAGCTTGGTGTGACTCCTGCTCTGACCAAGACCACAAGAAACTACAAAGGGTTGTGGACGAAGCCCAGTATATCACGCAAATCAGCCTCCGATCCACTGACACCGTCGACACTTCCCACTGCCTTGGAAAAGCAGCCAGCATAATCATGCACCCTGGACATACTCTCTTCCACCTTCTTCCGTTCGGGAAAAGATACGAAGGTCTGAGGTCATATACCAACAGACTCAAGAACAGCTTCTTCCCTGCTGCCATCAGACTTTTGAATGGATCTACCTTATATTAAGTTGATCTTTCTCTACACCCTAGGTATGACTGTAACACTACATTCTGAATCCTCTCCTTTCCTTATCTATGAACGGTATGTTTTGTCTGCATAACGCGCAAGAAGCAATACCTTTCACTGCATACCAATACATGTTACAATAATTATTCAAATCAAATCAAGATCGAATACCATTTTTAGTCTGAGTAAATCTACTTGCATATAGCTACCTGATAGCTGTGAAAGAGCCTAACAAGAAGTTTGTGACTTACTGAAAAGGGAGGAGTTACAGGAGCCCAGATGTTAGCGCAGTGAGCAGGAAGCAGGAGTGGTAGAGCAATGGCGTGGCCTATCTTGGCTTGCTGACATGTGGTCTGTGTTATGTCAACTCCTATTGATAGAAGAAGTCTGACTGCCATCTTACCCTGGTATCAGTGGCATCAGGCTGGCAGCTGAGAGTCAGGCAGCACTCATGGAAATTGTTTCCACATGGGCAGCACGGTGGCACAGTGGTTAGCACTGCTGCTTCACAGTTCCAGGGACCTGGCCTCAATTCCCCACTTGAGTCACTGTCTGTGTGGAGTTTGCACATTCTCCCCGTGTCTGCGTGGGTTTCCTCCATGTGCTCTGGTTTCATCCCACAGTCCAAAAATGTGTGGGTTAGGTTGATTGCTCATACTAAATTATCCATAGTGTCCCGGGATTAGTGGGGTAAATGTATGGGGTTGTGGGGACAGGGCCTGGGGTGGGATTGTTCTCGGTGCAGACTTAATGGGCCAAATGGCCTCCTTCTGCACTGGAGGGTTTCTATGATGTCCATGGTAAAGAGTGGGCAGGATCCTGAGTGATCTTAGCACTATCAGGGTAAGGTGGGGTGAGACTCCCAGCCGCAGACAAGGTTGGAGAATTCTGGCCGTTAACTCTGTTTCTCTCTCCACAGATGCTGCCAAACCCGTTGAATATTTGCAGCTCTTTCTGGTTTATTTAAGTGTGTGCTTATATGACAGCTCCAGACAGCATATGCATAGGATTAGTGTTGTATCTATTGTGGCTCAAATTCTGGAGGCGAATGCTGGAATGGAAAGCAATAGAATCTTTTTTTTTCTTTAATTTTTGTATGTGTTCCAAAATATAGTACAAATGGATAATGATGGCCACAATTTAAATCGCATAGTGGCTGGAATTGAAATACTGACAGGACTTAGTGCTATTGATTTAAACTGATTTGATAGGTGCCTGAGCTGGCTGTGGGACCTGTGCATTGCAAGCTTTATATTTGCTTGAAATAGGAATGTGAAAAGTTGTTGATTTTTCAGGATTGATTTGAATTGGTTATATAACATCAACTCTGAACTATTAATGGGCCTTTTCCTGAAAATCCACTTCAGTGGAGAGGGAAGTAGAACGTCTGTTGCAGTTTCTGATTTTAAAGGGTTGGAATCTGAATGGAAACGTCTGTGGTAGAGCAAAAACCACAGAAACATAGAAAATAGGAGTAGGAGGAGGCCATTCGGCCCTTCGAGCCTGCTCGGCCATTCAGTATGATCTTGGCTGACCATCCAACTCAATAGTCTGATAGCATTTTGTTGGCAGTCCTTCAAAAGGCTAATACTAACCAGTTGAATAATCGTGGAGTCAAGAAGCAGACTCTGTGGCTGGAATGTTACCACCTCACCCGCCCCAGAATCAGAGCAGGCGAGGCTCGCAGAACGCCATTCTCCGTTGGTCTCGGGGAGGATCTTACGATGGGTGAGGCAGTAAAATTCCGGCATGTGTATCTGGCTCTTTGGAGAAACAGCACAGTATCATTTCTCCTGTTCGATGGATGGTTAATTGGAGTGATTAGGGGCAACATGGTGGGGCACAGTGGTTCGCACTGCTGCCTCACAGTGCCAGGGACCCGAGTTCGATTCCCGGCTTGGGTTACTGTCTGTGCGGAGTCTGCATGCTCTCCCCATGTCTGTCTGGGTTTCCTCTGGGTGCTCTGGTTGCCTCCCGCAAGACATGCTGGTTAGGTGCATTGGCCATGCTAAATTCTCCCTCAGTGTACCCGAACAGGTGCCAGAGTGTGGCAACTAAGGGATTTTCACAGTTACTTCACAGCAGTGTTAATGTAAGCCTACTTGTGATACTAATAAATAAACTTGATAAATTTTATATCTCAAAATTACGTACTAGCTTGTAAGACAGGATAGTCCTTAACACAAGGAAACAAGGGCAAGGGAATTACAGGCTCTTGGTGTATTTTATGGAGGCCATATTGAATGTACTTTGCTATCACTGAGTCTGGGAAGATTAATCACACATACCACCATCATTCTCAGTGCTCATTTAATTGGATTATTCCATGTAGATGTAGGTGAGACTACAATGGATCATAAAGAATGGCAGGTTTGTCAAATGGTTGTGTTTGTTTTGGCAGTGGTGGGTGATGGCAAAATACCTGTGTTCAAAAGTTCAAAACAAATTGTCAAGGGGAGGAAATTACTGAATTTAATAAAATGAAACAATGATAATGGAGAATATAAAATCTCCAAGTGCTGATAGTTGTCACAGTAGAGTATTAAAATAAATAAGTGAGCTTATAAGCCTTAACTTTTCAAAGCTCCAGATTCAGAAATTTATGCCTTTTGAATTGGGAGATGATAGGACTAAATATGCCAGCTGAAATATCTTCTCTCTTAGAATCCCTACAGTACAGAATGAGGCCAATTTAGCCTATTCCAATCACAAACCCAGGCCCTATTCCCATAACCCCATACATTTACCCTGCCGATTTCCCTGACACTAGGGTCAATTTACCACGGCCAATCAACCTAACCCACACATTTTTGGACTGTGGGATGAAAGCAGAGCACATGGAGGAAACCCACGGAGACACGGGGAGAATGTGCAAACTCCACACAGACAGTGACCAAGGCCGGAATCGAACCTGGGTCCCTGGCGCTGTGAGGCGGCAGTGCTAACCACTTTGCCACCGCTGCCGCGCTCCTTTGTTGGCTTTCAGACACAGCATTACATATTTCACACAAGTAACTGCCCTGTCTCCAAATTATAACTTTCTTACTGAGCAATACCCAGAATCCAGGGAATTATCTTTCAATAACCAGTGATTTCCATTGCCCAATAGTAATGCTAAATCAGCAGGAAAATCTACCAAATCTACCGTTAATCTATCAAATTTGCAATATATGGTAAAGGTATTTTTTTCTGCCAGCCTGTTGATTTAATACCTCAAGCTTTATGAATTCTAATCAATAAAAGCTCACCACAAACAGACGTGGTATTACCTCAATTAACTTTTACAAACAGGGCTTGATAGCACTGCCATCAAAATGTATAATGCCAAACAGTACACCAAGGTAAAGAAACATGTGAGGCTGAACTGGGAAGGTGGATCTCTGATGAATTATTCAGGTCAGATAACACGATCATATTCAAAAAAGTATTAAAAAGATATGAGGCCATTTCATTTCAAAAATTACTGTCATTGCAATTTCTCGTTGGATTTGTAGAACTGTCGGAGCTATTCAAAGCACTAAAAATACAATACTGACATCAAGGCTGCAGAAAACAGGGAGGCAATTCTAAAGACTAGTAAAGGCCATCAATTCTTTTATTTTCCATTTCTAAAAGTCTGAGGTACTGATTCTTAAAAGAGCATGATTCCATTGGCAATAATGGCCCCCTCAGACCTGAACTAAATTGCCATTCTTCATGTCTGTGCCAATATTGAGTGACACAAGACTTCAGGTTGTAGAGGCTGCCACAGCCAAAATCAATCATGCACACAAAATAGTAGCAATGGATAGACAACGGGAGTGAGAAATATAGATTTTTGTTTTCGCTTAAGGACACCTTCAGACTAAATTTTGCAGTAAAGTTAACCACGAGGCTATTGGCGCTTACAGTGCATAAGGGGCTGGAAGGGTTTGGTGGAAGAGCAGGGCTTGGTACAGAGAGCATGAGAGGGCATGGTGGGGGAGGGTAGGTAGGAGGTGATGCGCGATTAATTCACACGGGAGGCTAGGACATACCCGGGAATAAAGGCTTTTATTCACAACAAGAATAGAGCATACTGCTTAACAATACTATCCCAGACTAAGGGCTACTCGGAAGTAGCAGTGACCTTTATACTCCTGTAAGAAGGCGGAGCCAAACGGAGTGTACCACAGAACAATGCTAACAGGTGGAACACCCCAACCCGAACCCCAACAGTAACAAGAGTAACATATGTACAAGTACCCATAGTGGTAACCATCTATGGTTCACCACAGGAGGTTAGAGCCTGGCACGCGGGGGGTGGGGGCATGAAGGGAACCTTTTTAAACATACCTTTTCATAGGCCCCCTTATGCTCACTAGGGTTCATGACTCCTCTAAAAGGACAGGGAAGTGCAACTCTTTAAAAACCTGGCCTAACTACATGAAAATTACAAAGTAGACGGACATGTTAATCTTTGTATTGGAGCTGGTCAGGTCAGGAGTCCCGTTTATGGGCTTCTGACAGGAGGTGGACTGCATCCTTTAAAAGCACCCCAAAATTTGCACAACACAATGGGGTCAGGAATATCAGAATCTGGGACTGCCCATTATTTTTAAATGGCTTTTCAGTCAATCTGACTAAGTAAAAATCTAGTTAAACATCGAAATCATAGTCAATGCTATCCTCGTCCAGTTAAGTTTAAGTTTACTTATTAGTGTCACAAGTAAGCTTACATTAACACTGCAATGTCGTTACTGTGAAAATCCCTTAGTTGCCACACTCTGGTGCATGTTCGGGTACACTGAGGGAGAACTTAGCATGGCCAACCCATCTAACCAGCATGTCTTTTGGACTGTGGGAGGAAAACAGAGCATCTGGAGGAAACCCACGCAGACACACGGAGAATGTGCAGACTCCACACAAACAGTGACCGAAGACCGGGAATCGAACCCAGGTCCTTAGTACTGTGAGGCAGCAGTGCTAACCACTGAGTCATCGAGCCACCCTGAACTGAAGCTTAGTTCCAGAAGCTGCAAGAAAAAAGATCTCACTAAAGTTTGACATTGAAAGACATGGACGGTCAGTAAGTTGTAGTAATTGCATGATAGATGCTCACGAAACATGGTCATAAATATTACAACTTGCTACCAAGCATCCTCTCTGCTAACTTTCACATACATGGAGATTTTTTTTGTCATATCTTTTTGTTTCTTTTATATTTCTCCATTAGTCATGTCTTTCCTTGCTTCTCTGTTTCAGTACATGATTAAACATTGAATTTGCTGCACTAACTCTCACTTTCTGATTCAGATTCTGAGCCACTTATTAACAATTTCTAAGCCTGATTATTAGGGGGGGCGCACAGTTGCTAACCATATTCAGATAAATCCCAGGTCCCCAGTGAGGGACATCATGTTAAAGCCAAAAGAAAGCTAACAGACATGTGCAAGAGTATTGAATGACTGATATTGCTAATTTACCCCTAACCAAAAATTCTGGACTATTCATCTTGAATAAATTACTATCAAGTGCAGCCAGTGGACAAATTGGCAAACACAGCAGCCTGTTTTTCACAAAGCAGATGGAAACAACAAATGGAATGTCTCACTCTTACAGCCCGGGTCCAGCCGAGAGAGAACATTGTATTATAAACAGCCACCATTAAACAGCTGATATGTAGCAATGCCTTCTAACTTTGAAACATTCATGTGGGTAATAGAAGTATTGATCAAGTGGTCACATGATCAAAACTGATTTCAGAAACTATCGAGCCATGTAGAGACAGATTAGCTTGGCAACCACTAAGACAAGAGGGACTCTTCCTCCAACCAAAATAGCAGAACCTGTCCAGCAAGCAGGCAGTGCGAGGAGGGATTAATTTTTTTAGCCTATGAAGATTCGCCTCAACAGAAACTTGGCCATAACATCATTAGGAAATCCAGAGACTTGCAACTTCAATTCATCTACAAAGAAACACAAATGAGAACCCATCCAGGTCAATGTGTGCATCTTAAATGACTATTCAATGGTGTGATTTACTTCTTGTTATTCTGTCAATAACTTCACTGCATGTTTCATTCTCAGGTGTGAATGTGTCTAGATGCACGAGGGAGTGAGTGCTTTCTGTTGCATTTATATTTGAGAGCTGCCTCACAGCTCCAGGGACCCGGGTTTGATTCCCGGCTTGGGTCACTGTCTGTGTGGAGTGTGCACATTCTCCTCATGTCTGTGTGGGTTTCCTCCGGGTGCTTTGGTTTCCTCCCACAGTCAAAAGGTGTGTAGGTTAGGTGGATTGGCCATGCTAAATTGCCCCTTGGTGTCACGGGATGCATAGATTAGAGGGATTGTCGGGGCAAATATGTGTTGTCGGTTCAGACACGATGGGCTCAATGGCCTCCTTTTGTACTGTAGGGTTTCTATGATTCTATGATTCTATTGTGTGAATAAATCTTTTCTTCTGATTTAAGCTCACCAGAAAGCCTGCTTTGTGCCTATTACTAAAATTCACAACACTCAAGAAGGTTGGAAACCCTCTTTCCAAAACCTTCATCGTGTTGTGGATAACTAAGAGGTGAGGATGGCACGGTAGCACAGTGGTTAGCACTGCTGCCTCACAGTGCCAGGGACTCAGATTCGATTCTGGTCTTAGGTGACTGTCTATGTGAAGTTTGCACATTCTCCCCATGTCTGCCTGGGTTTCCTCCAGGTGCTCTGGTTTCCTCCCATAGTTCAAAGATGTGCACATTAGGTGGATTGGCAATGCTAAATTGCTCCTTAGTGTCCAAAGATGTGTAGGTTAGGGGGATTAGCGGAGTAAATATGTGGGGTTACTAGGATAGGGCCTGGGTGTGATGCTCTGTCGGAGAGTTGGTGCAGATTTGATGGGCTGAATGGCCTCTTTCTGCACTGTAGGGATTCTATGAGCATAGAGGAAAATAAAGTAACCTCACCATCTCTCCTCCATCTATAACAAGCGCCCAGAGGTCTCTAATACTCAAAAATGTACAAGCACATAGATTTGAATCGAGTCTATAGACTGGCTATCTAATGCCATTCACTTGTCAATTATTTAAGGAATCTAATCCTAAATTAATCTCACTGACTATTATCAATCTCAACACTAATCTCAACTGTAAATTTGTAATTAGCAAGTAGTTAATGGTGAATTAATGTGACGTAACTGAACTGCCTTTGTGGCCTGTAATTTATTTCATCAATTAATCACTACAAATTATTTACATGCTCAAGATTTCAGTTTAACTTGTTACGATCACAGACCAGCTCCCAAATTTTCTTGGGATCCTTGTTAAGAAGCAGTCGCTTCATTTTAAAATAGAAAGAATTAGAAATCCCTATTATGTACTGAGAGAATAAAGCCAAAAGATTCTACATTTTCAAACAAGCACAAGAAATGTGACGAAAGCAAACAGTTTATACTATCTATCTTGTACCCAAATGTCCAGAATTAATATGAAGTAAACATGTATTAACGGGCAAACTGTGGTCAAACACACCACAGACAAAAGACACACCCAAGATAGACGCCATGGATTCCTCAGCGACTCACCCAAACATCAATGATCACGTGTCACAAAAAATCCTTTTAACTGTTTTCCTCATGGGAGGTTTCAGCTCCTCTCCTTTCAAGATATAGCTTCTGATTGTCTGCAACAGCTAGATTGCCCCAGTGGCTGCTCGCCTCTCAATTATTCAATCTCTTCTCGCAAAACTGCTTTCCACTGAATTCACGCCACTGCAGCCTGCATCTAAAGAACAAAGAACAAAGAAAATTACAGCACAGGAACAGGCCCTTCAGCCCTCCAAGCCTGCACTGACCATGCTGCCCGTCTGAACTAAAACCCCCTCCCTTCAGGGGACTGTATCCCTCTATTTCCATCCTATTCATGTATTTGTCAAGACGCCCCTTAGAAGTCACTATTGTGTCTGCTTCCACTACCTCTGCCGGCAGCGAGTTCCGACACCCACCACTCTCTGTGCAAAAACATGCCTCGTACATCGCCTTCAAACCTTGCCCCTCGCTCCTTAAACCTAATTACCAAAGTAATTGACTCTCCCACCCTGGGATAAAGCTTCTAACTATCCACTCTGTTCATGCCCCTCGTAATCTTGCAGACTTCTATTAGGTCGCCCCTCAATCTCCGTTGTTCCAGTGAGAACAAACCTAGTTTCTCCAACTTCCCCTCATAGCTAATGCCCTCCATACCAGGCAACATCCTGCTAAATCTTTTGTGTACCCTCTCAAAAACCTCCACATCCTTCTGGTAGTGTGGCAATCAGAATTGGCCACTATTTAATTACCAGTACGATTCTAACTTCTCTGTGCAGAACATCACAGCTTCCCTGAGTGCCAACTCATAACATTATGGAGCTACCTATAGCTCCTGGGGTTTTTCAAAGCCACAGACCTCTCTTAGCAATACAGAGCTAATGGCAGCTCTTCAGCTGCACAGAGTTGGTCATCCTCTCTATTTGCTCCCAACTGACCTTTTCCTGTGGGCTTATTTTCGCACTGAAAGACCCTGGTCCAGTGGCTGGCGTTCCGCTGCATCTCTGCGTAGGTTGTCCCTGCACATGCACAGCCTATCTCCCTTTGCCATTCTGCACTTCTGCCAGGTGTCCCAGGCATGCTTGAAATTCTCGCCCTCAGCCTCTGCCCCGGAAAACACATGAATCCAACAATACCGATTCGCTCACTAAGTACTTTGATGCTTCTAAAATTGATAGACTTCTCTTAGCCCATGATTTTGTTGTCTGACCGCTTTAATAATTGAAAGCAAGGGGTTAATTCATTCACTCAATGGCTTCTGTGAGCCTGATGGTAGGTTGCTAGCATTAATGCTAATAAGATTTGAATGGTTGGGAGTAAGACAGTTCGGTTAAATGAATTTAGGCGTCGTAAATATATAGGGTGATAAGCCCCAACTGATTCCTTGATGAGGCCTTAAGGTCAATGGTTAAAGAGTTGTCTGGTTCTCTTGATGGATACCTTTTCAGATATTAATCCTAGCATTCTTATGCAGTGTTTGATCTACTTCTAAAAGGAGATTGCTAACTGCATGGGATTATCTTTAGAAATCGCTGGAGTCCACACAAAATATGCCAGAATGTCTGTTCAGAATTATAGAGGAGTCCACCATTCCACATTTGTGCAGACTACAGTGAAGTGTCATCTCCATGGCAACAATCATATGAATGATTGGTCGCAGACTCAAAGGTTCCTAACTCTGAAGATGACGCTAAAAGATGGAAATCAAACAATAGGTGGATATGGCTCTCGACTTTCTTTGGTATCTAAGCCATTGATACATTTACAAAAACAGAAAGTGCTGGAAAAACTCCAACAGGTCTGGCAGTATCTGGAGAGAGGGGAATGGGTTTAACCATTTGGTCGGAATTTTCTAGCCGTTCACACCAATAGGATTCGCTGGTCCTGCTGCAGTGAACGAAGATTTGGCTGAGCGCCAAATTCTCCATCCTCGCTTGCGATGGTGGTGGAGTGTGAACGGATGGAAAGTTTTGTCCATTAAGTCCAATATGACTCTTTTTCAAAGAAGACTCACCTTGCACTCAACGCGAACCCTATTTCTCTCCACACACAGGCTGCAACACCTGTTGCGAGTTTTCAACACTTTCTGCTTTTATTTCAGATCTCCAGCATCCACGGTATTTTGTTCCCATTAATGCATACATTGGATAGTCCCAATCCCTACAGGGATGCACAGGGGACACCACTAATAACTTCCTTCCAATTCGCATCAACACCAATTATCCTGACTCTCTTTCTTAAAAGACCTAATCCATCTCGTAGTGAGGTGAATAATTTGCCTTCCCTTCCATGAGCTCGCTGATGTGGAACCTAATCGAATGTCTTCTGGACGTCCACATAGACTTTTTCCTGTCTACTACTTCAGTTAACTACTTTTTTAAAAATCTCACTTAGGTTCCCTTGACATGAATCATGAACCGTGGCAATTCCAGAGAGATTTCTAGCAGATATCTCAGTGACAATGTAATTCCAATATCTCGCTACTGATCAGACAGTCGGAGACTTTGGGGAGAATTGTAAATTAATTTACCAGGTGAGAAATACTGGTTTTACAATTGACTTTGCAGAGTGAAATCAGGCAGAGCGTAATGCTGGCAATCCAGTGAAATTAAACAGCCATGTTGTACAATCAAAAACAAAGATATTGACCATTCTGAATGAACTATTGGCTACCAGTTTATTTCCTTGACAAGCAGCAAATTTTCTGATATTATTGATGTTGCTGAGATGGGAAAAACGTAAGAAGGAGGGGGAGACCAGTGACCAAGCCTTCTCGACACTGATGCTTGATTGAGGAACTCCTGAACACAGATGACAACTGCTCTATAGATGACTCCCTCCTAAACCTAAGACTCTGGGAGCAGGGTTCATCAAGCATCTTACAGGGATTTGTGTCAGGGCATGCAGATAGTGTGTTTCTGGAGCCACCTGGGGTTTCTTGGCAACTCCTCCCCGCTCCGACTCATCCTCATTCATTCACTAAAATGCTGGGGGATGAACTGTAAGCACTTTCAATGGTTGTGCAATGTCTACCGCTAAACACTGCAGTTCGCTTCTGTTTTCTGGCTTTGTACCTGGCTGAGCTTTCATACCCATTTCATAAAAGTAAAATCACCACACGTGTGGTGCATAATTCTGTCCTGAATTACCTATAATGACCTGGTTTACCTGAACTGTCTGGTTCCGGAGACTGAAAAGTCTTGCTGCAATTTTAAAGGTGAGTGTTGATTTGATACAAAGCACCTGAATCGCAGAACCCCAGGGAGTGCTGCCTCTGGCTGCACAGTTGATGGTGATGTGAAGCTTTATGCTGGGAGCAGTTCCTTAATGCTGGTGAGAATTTGTACCTCACGGCCATCCTCTGCCCAGTTGACATTACACAAATAGTTTGAGGCAATTTCACACTGAACCCTGACCAACACCACGAGGGCATCTACGAATAAACACAATAATGAGAATGGCTCCTGTTGTTTCCGTTCAAATCCATTCGAAACACTTGGAGCAGGTTGCAGCATCACAATTGCTCTATGCATTGTTAACCACCACGGGGTTTGGCTTCCTCCAATAGTACACTAGTAAACACGTTTGCGTAAAGTTCCTTTGTGTGCTATTTTAACTCAGTCATTAGCTTTAAGAGGATCAACAACAATATTAAAATAGGATACAAATAATTTTTTATTCAAATACGTCGACCAGTGCTGTACCAGCAGAAATTAAGTTCTTAAGCATTCATTTTTTGCAGCATGAGGTAAGTTATTTACCTTTTACATTGATCAAAGGGTCAAGGTTATCTTCTTCCTTCACAAGCCCCCACTTTTGCTCCCGCTATCATCCTTACATTTTATTCCTTCGGACATCCAGTTCAAGCAATCTTTTTTCATCCCAAGTGAATAAGAGGAGAACCAATTTCGCGATGTCAGAGGGTCAACTTTGCGCCAGAACTGGTCTCATTCCTGACATAGGCCACTGGAAAGGATCTTCCGTCTGCGATCCCAATTGAAGAGAGCATTCCAGAAATATTCAGGGCTCCTCGAATTCTAGCAACTCATAAATTAATTGAATCGAGTTGCAGAAGCTGCTTTACTGATGAACCCGGGAAATAAAACTGAAAGCAATCGCAGTGTTGGCGCCAAGTGTTCTTTAACCCTCTCAAAGGCGTCATACCTTTTTTAAAACTCTGTTTTTCTGACAGTTTCATCTTTTATACTTCTGTGAAAGCTGTCGGACAATGTCTAAGTAGTTAGAAGTAATCAGTAAGAATTACATCTGCTGCTGGTTTGTAAATTGTGAATGAGTTTTCTCCATTTTATTCTCATGAATTGAAACAATTTGATGACATTTGACCTGGAAGTAGCACAGTAAACAAAATGTGCAATTTCTTTAAAATGTCTGTGGAATCTGTAATTGTTTTTAAGAACGTTTGAAAAGGACTTGGAAGAGTTTGTTTCAATATGTAATTTTCCAAGATGTCAAGAAGTACTGGTCCATGCGATCATGACCTGAAAAGTGTACCAATGTCAAGGAGGTTAAGACCAGAAGCCATGTGGCTAGCAGACACAAAGGAGAGCTGCAGACACAAAAAAAGAGCTACGCGCAAAGGAGCTGGAGGGTGAAGGCAATCAGAGCACAGATGCAGTCACAAAGAGAAAACAGAGACAGAAAGATTAACACTAATAATTTGTGTGAGGGGAAGAAGAAAATCACTCTCATGACAAGCCAGTTTTTTTCTGTCTCGAAAAGGAAAAAGGCAGGAACTCTTGGAGATAATTTGCGAGCTGGCTAAATGAGCTAAAAACTGGAAAGTTATATGAATAGTTATGTGAAAAGGCCCTGATGAAGGATGGTGCTCCGAAAGCTCATGATTCCAATTAAACCTGTTGGACTTTAACCTGGTGTTGTGAGTCTTCTTACTGTAACATTTAACAGTTTCAGTTTCAAGACGCCTGCTTCAAGAAGACGACCATCGTCCCAGTACCAAAGAAAAGCCAAGCAGCATGCCTCAATGACTATCATCCGGTGGCTCTGAGATCCATCATTATGAAGTGCTTCGAAAGGTTAGTCATGGCACGAATCATATCCAGCCTCCCAGACTGTCTAGATCCACCACAGTTCACCTACAGCCACAACAGGTCCACAGTAGACGCTATCTCGCTGGCCCTAGATACACCTAGATAATAAAGACACCTATGTCAGACTCCTATTTATTGACTATAGCTCAGCCTTAAACACAATTATTCCTACGAAACTCATCTCCAAACTCCATGGCCTGGGCTTCGGCGCCTCTCTCTGCGACTGGATCCTGAACTTCCTAACTCACAGACCACAATCAGTAAGGATAGGCAACAACACCTCCTCCACGATCATCCTCAGCACCGGTGCCCCACAAGGCTGTGTTCTCAGTCCCCTACTAAACTCCTTATACACCTATGACTGTATGGACAAATTCACCTCCAATTCGATTTTCAAGTTTGCTGACAACGCCACCATAGTGGGTCAGATCTCAAACAATGACGAGACAGAGTACAGGAATGAGATAGAGAATCTGGTGAACTGGTGCGGCAACAATAATCTCTCCCTCAATGTCAACAAAATGAAGGAGATTGTCATCGACTTCAGGAAGCGTAGAGGAGAACATGCCCCTGCCTACATCAATGGGGATGAAGTAGAAAGGGTTGAGAGCTTCAAGTTTTTAGGTGTCCAGATCCTCAACAATCTGTCCTGGTCCCCCCATGCCGACACTATAATTAAGAAAGCCCACCAATGCCTCTACTTTCTCAGAAGACTAAGGAAATTTGACATGTCAGCTACAACTCTCACCAACTTTTACAGATGCACCATGGAAAGCATTCTTTCTGGTTGTATCACAGCTTGGTATGTCTCCTGCTCTGCCCAAGACCGCAAGGAACTAGAAAAGGTTGTGAATGAAGCCCAATCCATCGCGCAAATCACCCTCCCATCCACTGACTCTGTCTACACTTCCCACTGCCCGGCAAAGCAGCCAGCATCATTAAGATCCCATGCAACCCGGACATTCTCTCTTCCACCTTCTTCCGTCGGGAAAAAGATACAAAAGTCTGACGTCACGTACCAACTGACTCAAGAACAGCTTCTTCCCTGCTGCCATCAGACTTTTGAATGGACTTACCTTGCATTAAGTTGATTTTTCTCCACACTCTAGCTATAATTGGTATGTAGATAGGCTGGAAAATTGGGCGGGGATCCTGGATTCAGGATTCAATCCTGGACCGGGGAGCGGTGCGGGCTTGGAGGGCCGAAGGGCCTGTTCCTGTGCTGTATTGTTCTTTGTTCTTTGTTCTTTGTAACACTACATTCTGCACTCTCTTCTTTCCTTCTCTATGAACGGTATGCTTTGTCTGTACAGCGCGCAAGAAACAATACTTTTCACTGCATGCTAATACATGTGACAATAATAAATCAAATCAAATCAAAGGACAGTGCGCCAGATTTCTATGTATACCATGGCATGGTTTTTTATATTCATTTATGGGATGTGGACGTGACTGGCTAGGCCAGCATTTATTGCTCATCCCTTGTTTCCCTTGACAATGTGGAGGCTGCTTTCTTGAACCGCTTCAGTCCCTGAGGTGTAGGTACACTCCACAGTGCTGTTAGAGAGGGAGTTCCAGGATTTTGTCCCAGCAACGATGAAAGAGCAGCACTATATTTCCTTGTCAGGGGAACTTGCAGGTGGTGGTGTTCCCAGTTATTTGCTGCTCTTGTTCTTCTAGATGGTAGTGGTCATAGAATCATAGAATTTCTGCAGAGGGAGGTCATTCAGCCCATCAAGCCTGCACTGACAATAATCCCACCCGGCCCAATCCACATAACCCCACTTATTTACCCTGCTAATCCCCCTGACTAAGGTGCATCCATGGCTAATCCACCTAATCTACATTTCTTTGGACCCTGGGAGGAAACTGGAGCTCCTGGTGGAAACCCACGCAGTCACGAGGAGCACACAGGCAAGTTCCACACAGACAGTCACCCAATTGAACCTGGATCCCTTGCGTTGCGAGGTAGCAGTGCTAACCACTGTGCCACCGTGCCTCTCACAGTCATAGGCTTGATCTAAATAGGAAGAAAAGCCATTAAAAACAAAGGGACAATCAAGACTGCTTAAAATATAGCTTAACAAATAAAAGTGAGTTTAATGCAACTTATTGTGCAGTATTATCGAGAAACTCTTAAAAAGGCACAGGTTAAATCCAACAAGTAAATGCCTTAAGGATACAAGCTAATGCATTGCTCTCAAGGAACTGAGCTTTTATGCTTTTGTTGTAATAGTTGGACATAAAAGTTGCTGCCAGATTATGGCCTTGGCTTCCGGCCAAAGGCAAGAAAATTAAAAATTTGTTTTTCAAGCAAATAGTTGAACATGTTTTGAGTTGTGCTGGGGCAAATACAAAACAATTCCTGAACTGATCAGGCTTGAATAATCAGAGGTTAAAAAGAGAGAAAATGGATTGTTTTCATTACATGTTAGCATCTATTAAAAAAAAATTATGAACATTGTATCGTAGCTTTGAGTGGAAAGGATGGTGTGGCATTGAATTGGATTAAGTTAATCTCACAGACCTTGTTGGAATGACTCTTCTCTCTGCTGGTACAATCTGAGGCTAGTTCCTAGTGGCAATGGATCTAAAATATTGAAGAGCTCAGGTTTCTGGACTAAGTATTAAATTGACCCTTGCAGAATTTTGGCACACGTGTTATTTCTGGTAGAGAGCTGTTATGTATTGTGTTGTTGTGACATTACTGGAGGCATTTGCGAATTTTTACATCTCTTCCATGTTGGACTTCAATTAGGCAACATCTAATAAATGAAGTTGCACTGGCTGGTTTTAGTAACCCATGGAGTGGTACCTCAGAAATGCTTTCTCCTTTTTTGTTAAATGGGTCAGAAACAATTGCACATATACAACAGGAGCAAATATTGGAAGAAAAGATTCAGGAAATTTATAATTGTACCATGGGCATCAGGGTGCAGTGGTTAGCACTGCTGTCTCACAGCACCAGGGAACCTGGTTCAATTCCTGACTTGGGTCATTGTCTGTGTGGAGTCTGCACATTCTCCCTGGGTCTACGTGGGTTTCCTCCGGGTGCTCCAGTTTCCTCCCACAAGCCGAAAGATGTGCAGGTTAGGTGATTTGGCCATGCTGAATTCTCCCTCAGTGTACCTGAACAGGTGCCACAGTGTGCCGACTAGGGGACTTTCACAGTAACTTAATTGCAGTGTTAATGTAAGCCTACCCATGACACTAATAAATAAACTCTATGTCTGAATTTCCTTGCTCTTTTGCTATGAATCTCTGCACATTACCACACCTTGGCTCAATAAAATGACTCTGAATTTCAGATTGAAGAGCAGTACATACAACCTTTCTGTGTATAAACTGGCACATACCAGGTGTAAAAATGACAGGCTGAATTTTAGATACGGTGGGACACAGAGCCATTTCAGTTTTCCCTATAGGGTTTTACACAAAGGCATTTATCCTCAGAGAGTCCTGCATAGTATTTTCTGTCTCTTTGCGTGAATTTAGTGGCATCAGTGTAAGCCACATTGATCATGTACATGGAGGTTCAGCATGATGGCCTTTTAGCTGTCAGCGAAATCTGGGCAGAATCAGATGTAATAATACCAAAAATGGCAAAACTTTAAATGTCAGTGGGTTGTGCCCATCACCATTTGACACTGGATCATTGGCAAGCCTTTATACGCGTTTGAATATCCATTGCCCACCCAGTAAACTGAGCATGCTGCCAGGTCTGCATGGCAAGCTCCACTGCCTGTGCCTCACCATGGTTTACTCAGAACCTCGGGTGCACGGGCCCCCTTGTCACACGAATTCAGCACAGATCACTATTCCCTGCTGCAACTGCTAGTCAATTGAAGCCTAACCATATCAAGTATCTTTTACTTTAAGTGTCTAAAATCAGTCAATTACAGCAGGGCAGGACATCCCCATATGGAATCAACTGACTAATGTTCTGGGTGTTATCTATGTTGAATGCATGCCCCTTTAAGAGAATGGGTCAAGTCTTGGGGTACAAGTTCCACCCTTAGTGGAGTTTGCCAAATCTGTCTTGGACTGACTGTGCTAGAGACACTGGGTGAGATTTTCTGGCCGCACTCGCCCCAAAACCGGAACATTCCACCTGAGATCAACGGACCTTTGCTTTTTCTGCCCCCCACCTGTTATGATTCCTGTGGGGGGTGGGATGGGAAAACTCCCCCCACTGTATTAAAGAACTGTTCCACCTACTTACCTCATGGTCTCTTGATGATACACAAGTAGACCTCATACACAATACTTGGATCTTGCTTACCACAGGCAGACCAACACAGTAAATTGAAGTTAAATATAAAGCAAAGCGGAGAGCAATAACTCAGTAAGTTGAAGACTGGTATATTTCTCAGTGATGTTGACTCCTCTTTATGTGGTGGTGCCCACACACTGTCCAAATCATGCTGAACCATCTCTGCATCCTTCTCACAGCTCACCCTCCCACCCAACTTTGTATCATCTGCAAATTTGGAGATAATACATTCAGCTCCCTCTTCCAAATCATTAATATATAATGTGAACAGTTGGGATCCTAGCACAAATCCCTGCGGAACCCCACTAGTCACTGACTGCCAATCAGAAAATGACCCATTTATGCCAACTCTTTGCTTCCTATCTGCTCACCAGCTTTCTATCCATCTAAAGACATTACCTGCAGTCCCAGGCGCTTTAACTTTACAAAGTCGTCTGTTATGTGAGATCTTGTCAAAAGCTTTCAGAAAGTCTAAATAAACCACACCCACCGGTTCTCCTCAGTCAACTCTGCTAGTTACATCCTCACGGAATTCCAATAGATTCGTCAAGCATGATTTCCCTTTTGTCAATCCATGCTGACTTTGTCTGATTATACCACTGCCTTCCAAATTTTGAGTTATTAGGTGGATAATGGACTCGAGCGACTTCCCCAGTACCTATGTTAGACTCACTGGTCTATAGTTCCCTGTTTTCTCTTAACCTCCCCTTTTGAATAAGTTTTAAGACAAGTTTTAAAGAGGCCAGCTATATAATGACAACTTAAAGCTTTGAATCAGGTCGCAGTCGACACAGCAGGCCAACAAGATAAAGGGAAATTATAAGGAAAAGCAAGAGGCTTTTCTCCTTGAGGTTTAGGAATGTGTTTCAGATTAACGCTAAGTAGGAATCTTCCCCTACAGGTTAATGGAACTATACTTCATGAACAAAGCACTTCAGTCATCTCATGTTCCTAACTGGCTCAGATTCTCACTATTTCCTCTGAAATCAATCATGTGTTCCTTTTTAATGCGTGGAGCTTCGGTCGAGAAAAACGAGAACGGAGGCATTTCTTAAAATAACATGTAAAAGGCCGCCTCTGATAGCGCGATGGCACCACTTATTACCAAGATGCTACATTTGAGAGGCCATTTCTACAGAAGTACATTCATTTAAATGTCTGTGATACTGTAAACAAGACATCAGGACACAGCTATGGATAGGAAATATTAATGGGCTGCTGCTGAACTTAGTCATAAAAAACAGATTTTTGAAATGCTAATACAGAATGTGCAGCACAGATGGAATCCCAGCGAACTAGCTGCTAGCTATTTTCAGCACACTTGCAATGACTTTGAAATATTTGCAACTTTGCAGGAAAAATATGAACAATAACTTTGGGTGGCACGGTGGTGCAGTGGTTAGCACTGCTGCCTCACAGTGCCAGGGTTGGGTTTGATTCCCAGCTTGAATCACTGTCTGTGTGGAGTTTGCACATTCTCCCCGTGTCTGCGTGGGTTTCCTCCGGGTACCCCGGTTTCCTCCCACAGTCCAAAGATGTGCAGGTTAGGTGGATTGGCCATGCCAAATTGGCCCTTAGTGCCAAGAGGGTTAGCTAGGATAAATGCATGGGGTTGTTTGGATGGGGTCTGGGTGGGATTGTGGTCGGTATAGACTCGATGGGCCAAATGGTCTCCTTCTGCACTGCAGGATTCTATGATAATAACATCCTGAACGTATACAGGACTGTTATTGCTGTAAGATGCTACAGCCAGTGAAGTCAGGTCAAACCTGACACCAAGGCAATGGAAAAGACATTGGGACAGCTGACCAAAGACTTGGTCAGAGAGCTGGTTTTTAAGGAAGGTCTTAAAGAGGAAAGAGAGGTGGAGAGGCAAAGAATTTTATGGATAGAATTCCGGGATTTAGGGAATACACAGCTGAAGACTCAACCAACAATGATAACAACGAATGAGGTGGGAGATGGACAAGAGGCCAGAGTTCATGGAATGCAGAACTCTCAGAGGGCCGTAAGGCTGGAGGACGTGGCCATGGTCAAGAGGGGATAGCGCATCACATCAAGAGGGGATAGGCCATGAAAATAGTTGAATATGCAAATGAATCACAGCAAACTAAGGTCGATTAATAAGCCTAGATATAATTGTTAAATAGGACTTTGTGCGAGTTAGGATATGGGCAGCAGTGATTTGGATGAATTTAATTTAATGCATGTTGTAAGATGAAAAGCCAGCAAGCAGAGCATTGGCATAGTCATGTTCATTGATAATAGAGGCATGAATGAAGGTTTCAGCAGCGGCTGAGACAGGCAAACCAATGGGGTACTCTTATCAAGGCAGGCTCAGATTTTTACGGAATTGTAGGCCAGAATATTACCCTGCCCCTTCCTTCCCACCACCATTACAGGCTCTGAGATGGGGAAGGGGGAAGTGTAAAATTCCATGGGATGTGATTCCCTCTGGGATTCAGCTTGTCCTGTCCCAGATGCAATTTTATGATGGGGAGGACAAAACTTCAGATGGGAAGCCCACCCATGCCTTTATTAAGGTCCTTAAGTGGCTACTTAATGGGACTTCTGGGCCTTTTTTCAGCCAGCCTCAATTTTTCAGCTGACAGGCGCTGGTTGGATCAAGGTGCGAAACAGAAGAGGTTTCCACCCTCAATTCTGGGCAATAGCTATGCAAACTCTTACCTGTGAACCCTCCCCCTCCCCTCAGTATGAAGCCCTGCAGTTCAGAGTTGACTGCCCTGTATGTTTTGCAATTTGATCTTTAATTGAGAGTAAAATGAAAGGGGCCATGTGATCTGTGCTGAAGTCTGCCTGACACCAGATCTTGGTGTTGGGGCTGCTAAAAGATTAAAGGAAGGCCTAGATTATTTTACTAAGAGAAAAAAAAGATGCAATGTATCCACACTTCCTGACAATGCTGAAGGCAGCTGTGATGCCATTGGGCAGACTGTGAGTATTCAAGTCCTAGGGAAGTGTTAAGAATGGCATGTTGTAAAATGGTTTACTTTGAACTGTCCAGTTGATTCCAGTATAGGGTAGAGTTGGGTCTAAAGAATAGTTAATCTGGACACAATGTCCATGTGATTCACATTGCCACAGGGTAAGGTGAAGAGGAAGCCATTGTAAAGATCAAGTTACAGGCTTTCCAAAATATCGCTGAGTATTATAATTAATCTTTCAGGATGTGAAGATTGAGAAAATGTGAGAACCACCAGGCAGACAGACAGACATTCAATCAGTTCTGGGGTTCAAGCTTACCTGCCTGAGAAAGAAAAAGAACAGAAGTTAAATCATTGGGCTGGTTTTGTGAGAACTGAATGAAATATATACCTGTGAAATTCAATTGTTTTTCAGTTGTACTAAAAATAAGAGGGGAAAATGGGTTCCATTCTGCAGTTTAAAGCATAAATTAAGATAGTGTTTTGTCATAGTGTTTTTATTCTTTTGTTACAGTAAATGTCTTAAAATATAAGCTTGCCATGCCATCCTTTCACCTATTAATGAGAAGTCCAAATTTATTTTCAAATAAATATTTCTTTCTTTCACTCTCCCCATTTTATATCGAGATGACTTATCTAGTTACATTATTATACCACATCCTGAACTCTGCAAGACCAAGATAAACATTATTGTCGGTAACAATAGTACAGCTAAACTGGTTCAGTGAAGAGTGAAGGAAGAAGTTGAACTAAGACCGAGTAGATAAAGACAGGCAAAAACACGCCACTGAAGCATTGAGAGATACTTGATAGGGAGCATTTAGTCCTTGGTGCTGGCAGCTATGTGACACCATCCACCTGTAATTTCCTTTTGGTAATGTTTTGAATTTTGGACAAGGCATTATTGCCGCTAGTATTGTCAATTTGACAGTAATGTTTCAACAGAATCAGATGATGATGTCCGTGGTGTAAATTCTCTCACAGGTTTCCAGACACTGCCTTTATGAACCCTTGACTGAATTTTTCATTTCCAAAACTTTCCCAACACTTTGTCACCGATTTTTATCGCTAAAATCTTTTCACAAGAGGAAAAATATTTTTAAGACTATTGTAGACCGAGTGGTCACATGATGATGCAGCTACTTAAAGAGGTCATGTGACAGAAGTGCAGGCAGGCGCTTTCCCGGGAGGGCAGACAGAGCACAAGCATGTAAGAGCTACTCAGGCTAGTCAATAAAGTATTGTTTTTTATAGGCTCTTGGCTGCCAGACTTTGGGAATCCGGCACTTCTTTCAACCATGATATTTTACATATGTTGGAAGGTTTTAGCAACATAATGCAAGCAGTTGGACATAAATTAATCCCTGAGGTGATAAAATCAAATAACTGCGGATACTGGAATCTGAAACCAAAAGACAAAATGTTGGAAAATCTCAGCAGGTCTGGCAGCATCTGTAAGGAGAGAAAAGAGCTGATGTTTCGAGTCCAGATGACCCTTTGTCATTGCATTTCTTCTACAATAACTGCACCTGACAACTGCTTTGACAAAGGGTCATCTGGACTGGAAACCTCAGCTCTTTTTTCTCCTTATAAATGCTGCCAGACCTGTTGAGAGTTTCCAGCATTTTCTCTCCTGAGGTGATAGTTGCTTCTGTAGTCCGTCAATTAGTTAAACGGGTATATATTTTTACCTAACCTGGACAGTCAGAATCCCACAGCTTTGAGGTCAAAAGTAAACTAAAAAAGACAGTCCGAGAAAGGAAATTGACTGTTCCTGGTCGACTAATTGACAAATCTACAATTTTCTTTTCCAATTTGATTGCAAAGTGTCTAAACCTTAAATGGAAGATTCTCATCTGGGTCACTTACTGGCACACAAACCATGAGGTCCAAGAGTCACCAGGAATTGGCCCAGAAACTCATCTGCACACCTGGCGTGAGCTGCCATGCGTGTTGACCTCCACAGACAGCTTGCCCCGAAAAATATTGGAGCCGTCGTCAGGTCATTTCCGGGAGGCACGGTTGGGATTTGGAGCAGGCAATGGGCAGAGAGCGGATGGCGACAAAGTCGATGGAAGCCAAAGGGTATGGAGGTTTAATCACCATGACTGCTGAATTTGAGGATCTCTCTGGTTTATCTTGGCTCCACAAAACAAGAATTTTTTTAAAAAGCGTAAGCTATAGTTGGCAGCCATAGTGAGCAGGAGACAATTATGTGCAAGGTAGACCTGACAGCTGCACTGGTCACAAATCTTACACAGGGGTCATTCAACTGGCAGTGAGCTTCTCATTAACATATACAAGGGGGCTAATAATGTGAACTTAGCTCTGGACCAATGCCTAATCAGCATGGGCACAGGACATCCCACTGCTCAATTGGTATGCTTTGCACCTGTTCCATGCTAATTAAAACAGGCACAAGTGCATTTCAATTCTGACTCGCAAATCTTTCCTCTATAGTGTGATTCTTTTTAAGGTCACATCGAAAGACACGAGTTATTGTTCACGTTCCTAACTGCAGGTGCAGTTACTGGAGAAGAACAGCATCGTCAACCTTGGAAGGTATTTGGGTAGGAATCAGAGGATCTCATCATAGAATCATAGAAATCATAGAAACCCTACAGTACAGAAAGAGGCCATTCGGCCCATCGAGTCTGCACCGACCACAATCCCACCCAGGCCCTACCCCCATATCCCTACATATTTTACCCGCTAATCCCTCTAATCTACACATCCAAGGACACTAAGGGGCAATTTTAGCATGGTCAATCAACCTAACCCGCACATCTTTGGACTGTGGGAGGAAACCGGAGCACCCGGAGGAAACCCACGCAGACACAAGGAGAATGTGCAAACTCCACACAGATAGTGTCCCAAGCCGGGAATCGAACCCAGGTCCCTGGAGCTGTGAAGTAGCAGTGCTAACCACTGTGCTACCGTGCTGCCCCATAAAATCACATTATTTCTAACCAAATAAATGAACAGAGTCTGAACAGCAGAGTGGTCTGATTTTCAGTATATTCCCCTGTCCACTATTCAGGGATGATCAATCAAAAACTGACCTCCAGAAACTGTCACGAATCAATGGCATAGATTAGAAATGACATGGAGATGCCGGCGTTGGACTGGGGTAAACACAGGTAGAGTTTTAACAACACCAGGTTAAAGTCCAACAGGTTTATTTGGTAGCAAATGCCATTAGCTTTTGGAGCGCTGCTCCTTCGTCAGATGGAGTGGAAATGTGCTCTCATCAGGGCACAGAGACACAAAATCCACTTTTTGTGTCTCTGTGCCCTGTTTGAGAGCACGTTTCCACTCCATCTGACGAAGGAGCAGCGTTCCGAAAGCTAATGGCATTTGCTACCAAATAAACCTGTTGGACTTTAACTTGGTGTTGTTAAAACTCTTACATAGATTAGAAAAGCAGGAAAGTCATGTTGGAGTTGTATGGAATTTTGGTGAGGCCACAGCTAGAGTACTGTGTGCAGTTCTGGTCACCACATTATAGGAAGGATGTGATTGCACTGGAGGGGGTGCAGAGGAGATTCACCAGGATGCTGCCTGGGATGGAGCATTTAAGTTATAAAGAGAGATTGGGTAGGCTTGGGATGTTTTCATTAGATCAGAGAAGACTGAGGGGCGGCCTGATCAAGGTGTACAAGATTATGAGGGGCATGGACAGAGTGGATAAGGAGCAGCTGTTTCCCTTAGTTGAAGGGTCAGTCATGAGGGGACACAGGTTCATGGTGAGGGGTAGGAGGTTTAGGGGGGCTGTGAGGAGAAACATTTTTACCCAGAGGCTGGTGACGATCTGGAATGCACTGCCTGGGAGCGCGGTAGAGGCAGGTTCCCTCACATCCTTTAAAATAACTATCTGGATGGGTACTTGGCATGTCATATTCAGGGTTATGGGCCAAGTGCTGGCGAATGGGATTAGGTGAGAGTTCAGGTGTTTCTAATATGTCGGTGCGGACTTGATGGGCCGAAGGGTCTCTTCTGCACTCTATGATTCTACCCACACATGACAAAGGGGGATTTTTTGGTTTGGCAAGTTCTCCTTCCCTTCATTAGCCAAGAACCAGAAGTGTTCATTTTGTAAGTTTATAGGCAACATCTAAGTGTAATTGTAACACTTTGGAGTAGACTTGATAACAATGGAAGGTAAATCAAGGTGCAGGGTGTATGTTGATTGGATGATCCACTCTTGATCATTTGTCGCCAAGTGAAAGAAAATGGTTTGAGTTATAAGGAGAGGCTGGATAGACTGAGACTTTTTTCTCTGGAGCGTAGAAGGCTGAGGGGTGATCTTATAGAGGTCTATAAAATAATGAAGGGCACAGATCAGCTAGATAGTCAATATCTTTTCCCAAAGGTAGGGGAGTCTAAAACTAGAGGGCATAGGTTTAAAGTAAGAGGGGAGAGATACAAAAGTGTCCAGAGGGGCAGTTTTTTCACAGAGGGTGGTGAGTGTCTGGAACATGCTGCCAGAGATAGTAGTAGAGGCGGGTACAATTTTGTCTTTTAAAAAGTATTGAGACAGTTACATGGATAAGATGGGTATAGAGGGATATGGGCCAAATGCGGGCAATTGGGATTAGCTTTGGGGTTTAAAAAAAAAGGGCAGCATGGACAAGTTGGGCTGAAGGGCCTGTTTCCATGCTGTAAACCTCTATGACTCTAAGTTAAAATCTCATTATCCCTCAAAGAAGAGTGCAAATGATTTTCTTAAAGTAGACGAATAGAACCAAATTTTACCTGTCTTCTGGGAAGAGGTTGAGGAGGGAGCCCCTAAAATGGAGAAGGAAGGTGAAGGTGCTCATTGGCTTCCTGGTGCCTTGCTATCTTTCCAGCAATGGGAAGGTGGCAGACAGCTCTCCCAGAGGCTAACTGAGTTACTCAAGTGACCAGTTAAGTTTGTCTTTGCGCTGCCATTAGCATTTTACCAATTGCCCTCCACCAGGTGGGGAAACAGCCAGGTGGCCACTGAGCATGCTCAGCGGAGGTGCTCCTATTGAGGGTTTCTTTAGCCCACAGAAGGACTGCCCTGGTGACAATGTTGGACCCTGCACCATTGGCGCTTTCACCAACACAAGATCCTGAATCTCATATCTACGCAGATATGACACAAGTTCTTGTGTGTAACAGGTTTTGCCACAGTCCTTCAACACATGAAACTTCCGACCTTGCCCACGGCTGGGAGTCTCTCCTTCCACTGCAGTGAATGAAGTTTTGGATGAACGCCAAAGTTTCCATTCTCATTGGCAGTGGAAGTGGGAGGAACAAGATCGGAGAATCCTGCCCCAAATATTAACTTCAGTTCTGGCTCTGGTTTCCAGCTCTTTCAAAGCTTTGTTTACTTTTATCTGAGTTCACTGCAGGCTGAATCAATCAAGCACAGTGAGCATCAATAGTTAACAGGCTTACATGAACAAGCATAGAAAAATTTAACACGACATCCTGGCCAATTTTATTTCTCACCAACATTACTAAAATGGATTAGCTGGCTAATTATTTAATTGTTGTTTGTGAGACTTTGATGTGCATAAAATTGGCAATCATATTCTCTGTAGTGCAACAAAAATGCTTAACTAGCTGCAAAGCACATTGAGATGTCCCTTGGTGACTGACAGTTAATGATTGGATTCTCCATGGCAACGTCTCTACCAATTAGAATCCACTTGCCAATCAAACAGCACTTTCCTCATACAGTAGATAGAAACTTTTTCCCCTGACATTGGTATTCTTATGATTGTTCGGATGAGTGCAAGCCTAAAAGCTTCAAGTTAATGGCCAGAACTCTACCACCTCACCCGCAATGGAATCAGAGACAGGTGATGGTCTGACAATGGAAATCTCTGTTGACTGAGGGGGGGAGTTTCTGGTCTCGCCTGAGCGAGGCCGTAAAATCCTACCCAATGTCTTTCGTCAGCGATAAATAGACGCTTGCGATAAATTGTTGTTTTTCGGATCGAAGGAGGTTTGTTGTGGAGTTCCCCAGGAGTCAGATTTGGGAGCCTTGCTCTTCCTGATACATTTGATTGACCTGGACTGTGTTGTTCAGGGCATGATTTCAAAATTTGAGGATGATACAAAGATTAGAAGTATTGTCAACTGTGATGAAGATAGTCTTGAACTTCAAAAGGACATAGACATGTTGATGGATTGGGAAGACAAGTGGCAATGAAGTTCAATGCAGTAAAATGTGAGATGATTCATTTTGGCAGGAGGAATATGGAGTGACAGTATAAAATAAAGGGAGAAACCCCAAAGAAGATACAGGAACAGAGGGACCTTGGTGTTTATGTGCTTAGGTCACTAAAGATGCTGAGAGTGCAGTTAATAAAGCATATATAGTTTCTTATGTTTTATTAATAGCTGCATTGAGTATATGAGTAAGGAGATCATATTGAACTTGTTGACATTAGTTAGATCTCATCTGGAGTTCTGCATCCAGTTCTGGGTGCCATACTTGAGGAAGGATGTTAAGGCATTGGCGAGAGTACAGAGAGGGGACAGCATGATGGCACAGTGGTTAGCACTGCTGCATCATAGTGCCAGGGACGTGGGTTCGATTCCCGGCTTGGGTCACTATCTATGCGGAGTCTGCATGCTCTCCCTGTGACTGCATGGGTTTCCTCTGGGTGCTCCGCTTTCCTCCCACAGTCTGAAAGACGTGCTGGTTAGGTGCATTGGCCATGCTAAGTTCTCCCTCAGTGTACCCGAACAGACGCCGGAGTGTGGCGACTCGGGGATTTTCGCAGTAACTTCATTGCAGTGTTAATGTAAGCCTACTTGTGACTAATAAATAAACTTTTACTTTTTAAGAGTACAGAGGAGGTTCACAAGAATGATCCCAGGGATAAACAACTATAGCTATGAGGATAGACTGGAGAGTTCGAGACTGTTTTCCTTGGAGGAGAGAAGGCTGAGATGATTCTAGATAGAGGTGTTCAAGATCCTGAGGGGTGTGGACAGAGTAACTAATGAGAAACTGTTCCCACTCAAGAAAGCATCAAGGACTAGAGGGCCCAGATTCAAATAAAAGTGAATTGAGGAAACACTTTTTAATCCAGAGGATGGCTGGAATGAATTTCCCGAGAGGGTGGTGGAGGCAGGTTTTGTCAATGTATTCAAAAGAGAGTTGGATTGTTAACTGAAAAGAAAGAATGTGCAAGGGTACAGGGATAAGGCAGGGGAGTGGGACGAGGTTAAATACTCTTTCAGAAAGCCAGTGCAGACTCAATAGATCAAATGGTTTCCTTCTGCACTGTGATTTCTGTGATTTCACGATGAGGTTTATTGACGACACTAGGTTTGCACTGTATTCCAACCAAAACTATTTTGAAGTGTTACACGAAACAGTTGTAGCTTCTCATTTTCTTAATTTGAAGACTAATTTAACAGCAAATATTAATCTTCATTCTATGGGGATTACTTTTTTGAAATTCAATCAAGGAAATTAAAAGTCACTTTGTATATTGTGAAAAATCATGTATTTTGGCTAAATATGGCAAGGGAAAAATAATTATTTCACCATGATTTGCTGCTATCGAATGATGCTAACCATTTGCTGATGGCCAATGAAGCTAACACTCCCCACTATTATTCATCATAAATGATTTTGTAACTTGAGGTAAGAGCAAATGAATGGTTAAACATGGGCATCCAAAAATGTTGTGTCAGGCTATTCCACCAATAGCCTCCTGATAATGGCTTCTCACTGCCTTACACTGCCTTAACATGGCATGGTGGCACAGTGGTTAGCACTGCTGCCTCACAGCGCCAGGGACTTGGGTTCAATTCCTCCCTCGGGTCACTGTCTGTGTGGAGTTTGCACATTCTCCCCGTGTCTGTGAGGGTTTCCTCCGGGTGCTCAGGTTTCCTCCCACACCCTAAAGATGTGCGGGTTAGATTGGCCATGCTAAATTGTCCCTTAGTGTCAGGGGGATGTGGGATTAAGGGGATAGGACCTGGGTGCAATTATTGTTGATGCAGTTTGGATGGGCTGAATGGCCTCCTTCTGCATTGTATGATTCTATGATTCTCGATGACAATCAGTATTGACCACTGAAATGTTTTGAACCACCTGGAGTTCCTACAATAGCCCATTTAGGCCAATTAACAATGTGATAAATATTAATTATTTCCAGCCATCCTCTTTTCCTGCACAGTGGAATCTCATTCCTTTGGGTTTAATTGTTATTAGAAATGTTAAAAATGTCTTTAACTAACACTTCCTTACTCTTCCTTTTTCCTCTCCCTTAGTCTAAACTTTCCTTCCTTCTCTTTATTCTGTAACTCATTTGACATTCAATTCACCCACTCTAATTTACATTTTCTTCTCGCACCTTGGCACTGTTGATTTCACAATCCTTCAAGTTGATTGGCAAAACAGTTGTTTGCCCTGTTGACTCAGGTCCCAGGTGCACCTGTCTACTTGCTGCGACGCTATCGGTTCACACTTCCAACAACTTGCCAGGTAAAACACTTCAAAACCTAATCAACTTGCAAGGGTCAGTCTAACCAGCAGCAGATACTATTAGATGCGCTGCCACAACACATTATGGTGCAATGAATTTGTTGCACGCAGTGAGATTTCTTGATATAAGTAGGGCACACATGCAAGTTACTGCAGGAAAAGGTTACTTAACTCATTATTTTGGTTGCTATTGCGACCACATTTATCTGGTCCGTGACAGAGCAGCCCAGGAAGCTCAGATATTTCTAGCTTAAGATTCTTCTTTGCCTTCTCATCGATGCTATGTTATAATCTGTAACAGGCAATGAACTTCACCAAGGCAGTGCTAACCTTGTCATATTTTCTTCCGGATTTGGAGAATTCAACTATTCCGAGCCTGATGAATCTTATTCAGAGATGGTTGTTGATTATAAGGAGTACATAATATATCAGAATGGCCCATTTTTGTTCAGAAGGTTAATTGGGCTTCCAACTCCACCACCGCACCACTGAAAAATTAATATGGCCCGTTGGGTTTATAGCGTGAGTAATCTTTCATGTTCTTATTTCTGTATTTGCATGTGTTTCAAGACGAAAAGATGGATCATTTGGAGCCTTAGTTTTCAAACCACAATTTAAACATTACACTCAAGATGCAGGCCAAACTGCTGTTCAAACGTTTGCTGCGATGTGTGATTTACTTTTGCACCACCTCTCTGAAGGGGACACAATATTTTGACATGTTAATTTTTTGATTGCTGGATTGCTAAAAGCTGACACACCACAAGAAGGTACTGTTTATCAACTGAATCTGCCAGACATGTTTGAAATGTTCCCCAACGTGGGCGGCAATAACAATCTGCGTTCATTGTCAAGGGCGAATGGGCTTTCATCTTTGCCAGTAATTATTTGCACCACCGAGGGACTTGCGGGGCCATTTCGGAGGAGGTGAAATGCTCGTAATTTGATTGAGGAGAGGTCGGCCTCAAGCGTGGTACAGAGGCCAACCACTGATTCCCAGGAGCGCATTATAGAAGAAGAAGAGGAGCATACCATGGGTATGCCAGAAGACATTGCATCGGAGCCAATTTGAAGTAACATTGCTGCTTGGATCATGTAAAGCCGGGATTCCAAATCTGGGCCACTCTAGTCCAGTGTCCATAGTTGTTTATCACTCTACACAAGCCCAACATGAGGCTCAAGGATGGACCCTGCACGAGCATTCCTTACATTGCCAAGCACCCAAATTGGAAATAAGGTCACTTATAGAATCCCTACAGTGCAAAGGAGGCCATTCAGCCCATCGAGCCTGCACCGACAATGAACCCCGTAACCCCATATATTCTGTGATTTCATGATGAGGTTTATTGACATCACCAGATTTGCAGTGTACCCCAATCAAAACTATTTTGAAGTGTTATACGAAACAGTTGAAACTTTTCATTTTCTCAATTTGAAGACTAGTTTAACAGCAAATATTAATCTTCATTGTACGGGGATTACTTTTCTGAAATTCCATCAAGGAAATTGTTTAAAAGTTATTTTGTATATTGTGAAAAATCATGTATTTTGGCAAAATATGGCCAGGGAAAAATAAAGTTAGATTATTTCACCATGATTTGCTGCTATCCAATAATGATAACCGTTTGCTGATAGCCAATAAAGCTAACTCTCCCCACTATTATTCATTATAATATTGCTAATCCCCTTGATGTTAATGGACAATTTATCATAGTCAATCCGCCTAACCCGCACACCTTTGGACTGTGGGAGGAAACTGGAGCACCCGGAGGAAACCCACGCAGACATGGGGAGAACATGCACACTCCACACAGACAGTCTCCCAAGCCGGGAATCAAACCCGTGTCCCTGGCACTGTAAGGCAGCAGTGCTAACAACTGTGCCACCGTGTCGCCCTTTTGACAATGTTTTTTATTGCAATATGTCTGGAAGTACTCTGGAGTGTTCCCAAATATTTTTAGTGCTCCTAAATTTTAAGAACATAAGCAATAGGTGTGGGAGTAGTCCATTTGGCACTTCAGCTACTCAGAATGCTGCTGCATCCTCATAGGGAGGGCAGAGAAGTTGATGACCTGTCCATGCAGAGAGGATGCAGCCAAAACAGCATCAAAGAACCCTAGCAAAACTGGAATCAATGGGAATCAGGGGAAAAACGTACACTAGTTGGTGTCATACCTGGCACAAAGGAAGATGGTTGACAATATCACTGCAGGAATTCCTCAGGGTATTGTCCTAGGCCCAGCCATCTTCAGCTTCTTCATCAATTGCCTGCCTTCTATCATCAGAAGTGGGGATGTTCACTGATGACTGCACAATGTTCAGCATCATTCACGACTCCTCAGATACTGAAGCAGACCATGTTCAAATACAGCAAGACCTGGACAAAAAAGGCTTGGGCTGATAAGTAACAAGTAACATTTGCACCACACAAGTGCCAGGCAATGACCTTCTCTAACAGGAGAGAATCTAATCATCGCCACTTGATATTCACTGGCATTGCCATTATTGAATTATCCACTATCAACATCCTGGGAGTTACCATTGACCAGAAATTCAACTGGACTCGCCATGTAAATACTTTGGGTCAGAGCAGGTCAGAGGCTAGGAATCCTGTGGCAAGTAACTTACCTCCTGAACCCCCAAAGTCTTTCCACCATCTACAATGCAGGTGTGAGATGGAATACTTGCCTCTTGCCCTGATGATTGCAGCTCCAATAACACTAAAGAAATTCAACACGATTCAGGACAAAACAACCCACTTGATTGGTACCCCTTGCACAAACATTCAACTTCTCAGCCACCGACAAACAATGGCGGCTGTGTGTACCATCCACAAGATGCACTGCAGGAGCTCACCAAAGTTCCAGAGGTAGCACCTTCTAAACCCTTAATTGCTTCCATCTAGAATGGCAAGGGCAGCATGTACCTGAGAACACCACCACCTGGAAGTTCCCCTCCAAGTCACTCATCATCCTGAAATTCCCTCCCAAACAGCACTGTGGGGGTACCTATAGCTCAGTGACTGCAGCGGTTCAAGAAGGCAACTCCCCAGTGTTTTCACAAGGGCAAATAGGGATGGGCAATAAATGGTGGTTGAGCCAGCAACACACACATCCCATAAATGAATTCACATCCCATAAATGAATTTTTAAAAATGTATTTCATGGAACTACTGCGATGACGCATTTCAGTCCTGCTGTTTTGTGCTTGGGTATAGATATTTTTTACATCTGTACTTACTGAAGCTGCACAAAGGCTATCAAATGTTTTCACTGAAGAAGAAAATTGCTTATTTTCTTCTGAAAAGCAGTTCAACTCAAAGGTCACAAAGGTACAGAGTGCAAGAAGCAATATGACCCGTCTAGCTCATTCTTCCAAAACAACCTACAATCTTATCTCATTCCTTTATGGGATGTGGGTGTCCCTGGCTAGGCCAGCAATTATTGCCCATCCCTAATTTCCCTTGAAAAGATTGTGGCGAGCTGTCTTCTTGAACCACTGTAGGTACACCCACAGTGTTGTGAGCATGACTGATTCCAATGACATCTTGTATTACTGCAGGACACTTCCCTCAACTACTCCAAATAAAGAGTGTTTATCAGAACGATTTTAAGGGAATTGCCTGATTGTTTTCTTTCATTAACTCCTTGAAACCTGACTTTATACTCCTTTATACAGTGGCACAGTGGTTAGCACTGCCGCCTCACAGCGCCAGGGACCTGGGTTCGATTCCCGGCTTGGGTCACTGTCTGTGCGGAGACTGTACGTTCACCCTATGTCTATGTGGGTTTCCTTCAGGTGCTCTAGTTTTCTCCCACAGTCTGAAAGACGTGCTGGTTAGGTGCATTGGCCATACTAAGTTCTCCCTCAATGTACCCGATCAGGGAGTGTGGCGACGAGGAGATTTTCACATGACTTCATTGTAGTGTTAATGTAAGCCTACTAGTGACACTAATAAATAAGCTTAAATTTAAACTTGTCCTGTATTAGACTGTTCAATACTTAGCTATACAGCATATGACTCTATTCATGAGTAAACTTGTATAATCCTCTAATTTGTGACCAAAATAATTGTGTGTTGCTAATTGTGTTCTCCTAAAGTAACTTTAAACATATTGGGATTCAACCTACTATCCATAGAACATAGAACATAGAACAGTACAGCACAGAACAGGCCTTTCGGCCCACGATGTTGTGCCGAGCTTTATCTGAAACCAAGATCAAGCTATCCCACTCCCTATCATCCTGGTGTGCTCCATGTGCCTATCCAATAACCGCTTAAATGTTCCTAAAGTGTCTGACTCCACTATCACTGCAGGCAGTCCATTCCACACCCCAACCACTCTCTGCGTAAAGAACCTACCTCTGATATCCTTCCTGTATCTCCCACCACGAACCCTATAGTTATGCCCCCTTGTAATAGCTCCATCCACCCGAGGAAATAGTCTTTCAACGTTCACTCTATCTATCCCCTTCATCATTTTATAAACCTCTATTAAGTCTCCCCTCAGCCCCCTCCGCTCCAGAGAGAACAGCCCTAGCTCGCTCAACCTTTCCTCATAAGACCTACCCTCCAAACCAGGCAGCATCCTGGTAAATCTCCTCTGCACTCTTTCCAGCGCTTCCACATCCTTCTTATAGTGAGGTGACCAGAACTGCACACAATATTCCAAATGTGGTCTCACCAAGGTCCTGTACAGTTGCAGCATAACCCCACGGCTCTTAAACTCCAACCCCCTGTTAATAAAAGCTAACACACTATAGGCCTTCTTCACAGCTCTATCCACTTGAGTGGCAACCTTTAGAGATCTGTGGATATTGACCCCAAGATCTCTCTGTTCCTCCACAGTCTTCAGAACCCTACCTTTGACCCTGTAATCCACATTTAAATTAGTCCTACCAAAATGAATCACCTCACATTTATCAGGGTTAAACTCCATTTGCCATTTTTCAGCCCAGCTTTGCATCCTATCTATGTCTCTTTGCAGCCTACAACAGCCCTCCACCTCATCCACTACTCCACCAATCTTGGTGTCATCAGCAAATTTACTGATCCACCCTTCAGCCCCCTCCTCTAAGTCATTAATAAAAATCACAAAGAGCAGAGGACCAAGCACTGATCCCTGCGGCACTCCGCTAGCAACCTGCCTCCAATCCGAAAATTTTCCATCCACCACCACCCTCTGTCTTCGATCAGACAGCCAGTTACCTATCCAATCGGCCAACTTTCTCTCTATCCCACACCTCCTCACTTTCATCATAAGCCGACCATGGGGGACCTTATCAAATGCCTTACTAAAATCCATGTATATGACATCAACTGCCCTACCTTCATCAACACACTTAGTTACCTCCTCAAAAAATTCTATCAAATTTGTGAGGCACGACTTGCCCTTCACGAATCCATGCTGACTATCCTGGATTAATCCGCATCTTTCTAAATGGTCGTAAATCCCATCTCTAAGGACCTTTTCCATCAATTTACCAACCACCGAAGTAAGACTAACCGGTCTATAATTACCAGGGTCACTTCTATTCCCTTTCTTAAGCAGAGGAACAACATTCGCCATTCTCCAGTCCTCTGGCACCATCCCCGTGGACAGCGAGGACCCAAAGATCAAAGCCAAAGGCTCTGCAATCTCACCCCTTGCCTCCCAAAGAATCCTAGGATACATTTCACCAGGCCCAGGGGACTTATTGACCTTCAGTTTATTCAAAACTGCCAGGACATCCTCCCTCCGAACATCTATTTCCTCCAGCCTATTAGCCTGTAACACCTTCTCTTCCTGTAAAACATGGCCCCTCTCCTTGGTGAACACTGAAGAAAAGTATTCATTCATCACCTCGCCTATCTCTAATGACTCCATACACAAGTTCCCACTACTGTCCTTGACCGGCCCTAACCTCACCCTGGTCATTCTTTTATTCCTCACATAAGAGTAAAAAGCCTTGGGGTTTTCCTTGATCCGACCCGCCAAGGACGTCTCGTGTCCCCTCCTAGCTCTCCTAAGCCCCTTTTTCAGCTCATTCCTTGCTAACTTGTAACCCTCAACCGAGCCATCTGAACCTTGTTTCCTCATCCCTCATCCAGTAGCAAATTTAAAGTAAAGAGGATCTTTCTGTTCATCTGGTGGTGTGTTATTCTTAATGTAGTAAAGGTAGAAAATTATATTCCACATTACAGAGTGCAGGCTTACCTGTGGAAGTTGGCTTATGTATTGTAAATGAAAGGAAAAGAAACATTGGGTGGAGGTCTGAATAGTAAGACATTTATCTCGCGAGAGTGTACTACTTTTCTTGGACTTTCTCACTACCTCCATGGAAAATGATAAAAAATCACACAATATCTTGCCTACAAATCAATTTGATGATTAAATGTGGGGGTATATATTGCTGACTAGTTAAGTTATACTGATGAAATTGGATCAGAATTGACTAATAGGCTTGCACGGAAAGGCTAGACGATATACATTGATTTATGGACACCCTTTTTCATGAGGAAATCTGCTTAAGGGCCCATTTGCTCACAAACTATTTCATTACCTATAGAATCTAAGATAAAGGCTAAAGGAACCAATCTGATTTTGTTGTTCTTTTCTATGGATGATTTAGCAAACACTCCGAATGACATCTTAATGCACTTGATAAACAACAATCTATAATCAATTTAACTCAATGGAAGGTTAACCAAGTATGTTGATATATTTGTAATGCTCAGCTGAGGTATAATTTACCAATGCAAGCAATAGTTCTATAATCCACTGAACAGACCCAATCTAAAGAGCTCTGGCATTAGTTTGATACTCTTCTTTTTCCCTTCATATAAAACTACCAGTGGGCACCTTGCGTATAATTTAACTCCAACTGTACCCAGATAATTATGTTTGTGCTAACTGAGGAGTTATCCTTCAGGACGTTTCTTGAGGCACAGTGGCTAACACTGCTGTCTCACAGCTCCAGGAGCCCAGGTTCGATTCCGGCCTTGGGTGACTGTCTGTGTGGAGTTTACACATTCTCCCCGTGTCTGAGTGGGTTATCACCGGGTGCTCCAGTTTCCTCCCACAGTCCGAAGATGTGCGGGTTACGTTGATTGACCATGCTAAATTGCCCCAAGATTTTTTTGATTTGATTTGATTTACTATTGTCTCGTATTAGAATACAGTGAAAAGTATTGTTTCTTGCGCGCTTTACAGACAAAGCATACTGTTCGTAGGGAAGGAAAGGAGAGAGTGCAGAATGTAGTGTTGCAGACATAGCTGGGGTGTTGAGAAAGATCAGCTTTATATGAGGTAGGTCTATTCAAAAGTCCGATGGCAGCAGGGAAAAAGCTGTTCTTGAGTTGATTGGTACATGACCTCAGACTTTTGTATATTTTTCCCGATGGAAGAAAGTGGAAGGTAGTATGTCCGGGGTGTGTGGGGTCCTTGATTATGCTTGCTGTTTTTCAGAGGCAGCGGGAAGTGTAGACAGAGTCAATGGATGGGAGGCTGGTTTGTGTGATCGATTGGGCTTCGTTCACGACCCTTTGTGGTCTGGACAGAGCAGGAGTCATTCCAAGCGTGATACAACCAGAAAGAATGCTTTCTATGGTGCATCCGTAAAAGCTAGTGGGAGTTGTAGCTGACATGCCAAATTTCCTTTGCCTCCTGAGGAAGTAGAGGCGTTGGTGGCCTTTCTTAACTATGGTGTTGGCATGGAGGGACCAGGAAACGTTGTTGATGACCTGGACACCTAAAATCTTGAAGCTCTTGACCATTTCCACTTCATCCCCATTGATGTAGACCAGGGGCATGCCCTCCACAATGCTTCCTGACGTCATGACTATCTCCTTCATTTTGCTGACATTGAAGGAGAGATTATTGCCGTTGCACCAGTTGACCAGATGTGTGGGTTGGGGGGGGAGGGGTGGGAGGTTAGTGGGGCAATGCATGGAGTTACAAGGATGGCGCGGGGGGGGGGGGGGGGGGGTGGAGGGAGAGGTGGGGGCCTGGATATGATTCTCTGCTGAAGAGTCAGCGCAGAATCAGTGGGCCAAATGGCCTCCTTTCACACTTTAGGGATTCTATGATTCCATAAGTGGTGGAAGGAGGGCAGTGAAAACAAGTATCATAAATTCATAAGGAGAACAACACATGTAATATGTAGAATATTGCAGCATTGTCACTTGTACATCCACCATGACCAATTTGCTTCCCCAGGTCATACTTTGTGTCTCATTTTGCAACCTATATACACAGTGAAATGTATTGTTTTAATCAACCAAGCTTGGCTCTGGGTAGTGACATTTTACACCGTCACTTAAATTTCACATCTGTTCAGTTGCAAGATATTGATACATAACTGGAAATGCTTTGGTCCCAACTGTATTTGACATGTTTCACCGTAATTGTTTCTTTAAAAAAAAATCAATGAAATAATACTTAAATCAATTTTTTGGCAGGAGCAATCTCAGTTTTATGAATATTCATTTATTTTCGTAGCAGAGATTATTTAATTCCTTAATTAATATTAATATTTAATTCAGTGATTGCAATAAGATTTTGTTATAATCAGGCGAGGAGGGATCGAATAGCTCCACTTTTCCCCCCTTCACATTTGACTGCAACATGCTTTTGTTTAAAAAGGGTATACTTGCCAATTTTGAGAGTTTAACTATTTACATGCTGTGACCAGATGGTTTTCTTGAGTTTTTTCACGGTCAAGAGGCTCCTTCTTTGTTGTGTTCAACCGTATCAAAGTAATAAAAGAACCTCGCATGAATTTTACTCACATTCGCGCACACACACACACACACACACACACACACACACTCACTCAGTGGTTAGCACTTCTTCCTCACAGCGCCAGGGACCCGGGTTTGGTTCATGACTTGGGTCACTGTCTGTGCGGAGTCAGCACGCTCTCCCTGTGACTTTTTGGATTTCCTCCGGGTGATCCGGTTTCCTCCCACAGTCCGAGAGATGTGCTGGTTCGGTGCATTGGCCATGCTAAATTCTCCCTCAGTGTACCCGAACAGGTGCCGGAGTGAGGCGACTAGAGGATTTTCACAGTAACTTCATTGCAGTGTTAATGTAAGCCTACTTGTGACACTAATAAATAAGCTTTAAAACTTTAACACTCAGATTTCACATAGACACAAATAGATTAGAGATTGGGAAGGATAGATTAAGCAATTTCGAGTTCAGTAAAGTTAAGGGGGTATACAACTTTGAAGTGGCTTGGCTGGTTTGAGGCTGAAATTGGTAGTTCTGCTGCTTTCACCTGATGTCCTGTGGCTTTCGGCATCATTAAAAGATATAGACAGATGATTTATCTGTTCTCCTGGAGAGAACAGTGCTGGGTTGATTTCTTTCCAAAGAAAAGTCTTTTTTGCAGCACCTGGATGGTCAAAATCAGCAGACAGGGTTCAAAAACTAGCAAGCTGGATGGAGAAAGAGAGAGAAAAGGAACCCACTAAGGGTCTTGTTTTTTCAGCATCTCAGTTGCTTGTCTAGTTCTGCAGGGTAAGCAGGTGCCCAAAGCATAAAAAGGGTCAGCTTGTCACGTGACCTTCCCTCGTCAACTACCCAGTGATCCACATAATGTCATGGCCAGTGTATTCCAATTATAGCTTGATTATATTCCGATTTTGTTGCTTCCAGCATGGCTGGAAATTGCTCACTCAGCCAGGGTTCAATTGTCCCACTGATTATGGCTAATTGTTGTCTCCATCCAGCGCCAGTGATTGTCTGAATACGTTGCTAATGGGAAAAGAGATGGCACCCCGATCTCTGTTCAGCCAGCTTTGTCGGCATGTTTAGGCCTCACCTCTCAACACTATAGCGTGAAACGTCCAGATGTTTTTATTTTGATAAAGTGTCAGAAGAACGAGAGAAAACTGGCGTATTTCTCTGAATGCTGCGTTTTAATCAAACCTTGACTCTTCAACACTTTTGGTCAGATTCCATCCATTGTCTTCATTTTAATTGCTATGGAAGGTAGAAAGTACAGTGACTCCAACATGCAACCGTCTTTTACCACGATTGAGCGGCACGGTGGCACAATGATTATCTCTGCTGTCTCACAGCTCCAGGGACCTGGGTTCAATTCCAGCCTCGGGTCACTGACTGTGTGGAGTCAGCATGTTCTCCCGTGTCTGGGTGGGTTTCCTCCGGGTGCTCCGGTTTCCACCCACAGTCCAAAGATGTATGGGTGAGGTTGATTGGCCATGCTAGATTGCCCCTTAGTGTCGGGGGAATTAGCAGGGTAAATACCTGGGGTTATGGGGATAGGGCCTGGGTGGGATTGTTGTCGATGTAAGCTCGATGGGCCAAATGGCCTCCTTCTGCAATGTAGGGATTCTATGAATCTATGATTCCAAGTCACTGAAATGTGGCCTTAGCCTTTTATTCCAGCCACTAAATTCAAAAATCATTTTTTGATATAAAGCATTTTCTGCCTTAATTCAGCGTCTCGAAACTGCTCAGTCAAGTTCCTGCCGACCAAAACAGAAGTAAACAACAAGCAGCAATGATGCAACACAAGTGGTAGTTTTAATTAAGCATGACTTTTTGATAGCTGGTAGAAAATGAAAGTTTGAAAGAGGTGCACTTTTCAGTAAATTACTAGTTCCTTAAACAAAGTTTATGTTAAATTTGTACAAAAATAAACATGAAATTCAAACCCACCAAGATGTGTAATCTTCAAATGAATTTATATATTCCAGAAATTGGAAAACTTCAGCTTATTTTCTTTCCCTGGTGCAGCTTTAGACTCTGGAATGTGATGGTAACAAACTCATAAAGGGATAATTGCAGATAATTATAGGAGTGTTGAAGTGTATTATCAAAATCATTTGATAAGATTGAGACTCGTGACAAGAGAGCATGTTCAAGGCTTACATTACTACAAGGAAAAGGAAAATTGGGACCTAATTTCTAAGCAATTATCCCTTTAGGAGTTTTTATTTTTTGCACTTTTTAATATCTGAAAGTCTTTTTATCCTCCTTGTATTTTATGGAAAAAACAAGGAACATTTTTTTCCCACCAGTTGAAGTCCTTCAGTCAGAAATCAAATTCATCTGTTTTTCCAATTGCTTATTTTCAGAAGTCAATTATTCTACAAATCTCAAGCTTGAGTAAAGATATCAGGCATTTAGCTTCCACTGGCTTCAAAATGTCGCAAATATAAGTCATGTACATACAAAAGACTATTTATCTAGTTTGTGAGGACAGAAGTGGCACGGTAGCACAGTGGTTAGCACTGCTGCTTCACAGCTCCAGGGTCCCGGGTTCAATTCCTGGCTCGGGTCACTGTCTGTGTGGAGTTTGCACATTCTCCTCATGTCTGCGTGGGTTTCCTCCGGGTGCTCCGGTTTCCTCCCACAGTCCAAAGATGTGCGGGTTAGGTTGATTGGCCAGGTTAAAAATTGCCCCTTAGAGTCCTGATGCGTAGATTAGCGGGTAAATATGTGGGGGTAGGGCCTGGGTGGAATTGTGGTCGGTGCAGACTCGATGGGCCGAATGGCCTCCTTCTGCACTGTAGGGTTTCTATTAAAAAAAAGTGGAGGACACAGATTTAAGATTATCAAGATTCATCCTACTGCAGGTTAGAAGAAACTTGTTGCCTGCACGGCAATGAAAATGTCGACCAGAATCCCTCAATAAACAAAAAAGTTACGGATGCTCTCTCCCATTCCTTCAAAAAAGTAAGCATGATAGTGAACTAAACTGAAAGGCAGCTGTCCACCTAAATGATGTATTTTGAGGTACATGGTGACCTTTTTTGTAGGGGCTGGGGTGGTTGAGAACCTGGCAGGAGTTAGCAAGAATTAGCTAAGTTTATTAAGTTTTACATTTAAGTTAAAGTTTATTTATTAATGTCACAAGTAGGCTTACATTAACACTGCAATGAAGTTACTGTGAAAATCCCCTAGTCGCCACACTCCGGCGCCTGTTCGGGTAGACTGAGGGAGAATTTAGCATGGTCAATGCACCTAACCAGCACGTCTTTCAGACTGTGGGAGGAGATTGGAGGAAACCCACGCAGACACGAAGAGAATGTGCAAACTCCACACAGACAGGGATGCAAGTCAGAAATCGAACAGGGGTCCCTGGCGCTGTGCGGCAGCAGTGCTAACCATTGTGTCACTGTGCTGCCCATTGCATTCTGGAAATACAAGTCATTCTGGGTCTTATGCTCAAGCAGTGGTGCACTGGGACGCAGGCAAGAGACATCCTCAAGCACTTTCCCATCATGGAATACCTTTCACAATAGTTAACATCAATTCACAACAAAGGAACGAGAGTAAGTGACAGAGTTAGTGGTCTGGTCTTATAAAGTTAGGAAGTTGCAAATTATTTACAGCACAGAAACAGGTTATTTGTATCAATAGGCTTATGCTATTATGCTCCATCCAAATCTCCTCCCGCTTTCTTTCGCCTAACCTAACTGACGTATCCTCCTGTTCTTTTCTTTTTCATGGATGTATCTAGCTTCCCCTTGAATGCATCTATGTTATTTGCCTCAATTGCACTTTGTTGCAACAAGTTCCACATTATAATCACTCTATCAGTGAAAATGTGTCACCTGAATTCCCGATTGCATTTACCAGTGGCTACCTTTTATTTATGATCCCTTGTTCTGGTGTCTCTAGTAATTGCACACATTTTCTCTACATTTTACCCAATCAACCTTTTCATAATTGAAAACCCTTATCAGGTCTAAAACAGCAGTAGAATTCTACCACTAAAATAACTCCAGCCTGTTTGATCTATCCTGATAGGTGCAACCTTTCACTTCCCGTATCATTCCAACAAAATAGCAGGTTGACATTTGGAGAGAAATATTAACTTGGTTCGTGTTTACTGAGATGGATTAATCACTCGTGTGAGAGTCTAAATGAAAACAAGATTTACTGTTCCAGATTCCTCAAAATTATCTTGATGTTAGGCAATGAGAAGTTCACCATCACAATTTTGTGATCGGTATATGGCTGAAAGGTACCCTTAAAATTATTTTATATGTGTGTCCTTCCTCTTGCTGCTTCAATGAGGGCCTTGGGATGGGAAATAATGAAGTTATCTCGCTCACCAGCTTTCGTTATCATGACTCCATTAACTGTTAAAATAAGGCATTAAGGGTATTGTATCTAGGGTTCCCTGGATAATTGCTAATTATGAAAACAAGTTAATACTGCTTGTCTCAAAGCAGCTCATGAGGGTTTCATTTTCTCATCGTTAATTTCCTGAGAAAACATCTTGAACTATTCACTTGTCTTCCGTGTTCCTGGCGATAGTCAGCAAGAGCCATCAAAACAAGATCGCTGGGTGACTGCAACGAGTGTGACAAGAGTGATGATATCCTTACTGATTTATGTGACATGAATAGAGAAATAAATATCCCAGTGCACAAGTGACAGGATATATGCGTAGACACAATAAACAGAAGATTTTGGCTGCCTGCCCTAGATTTCTCCCTTGGCCGTGAATATCTTGTAGAAAATTACAACCAAATATCAAATGGAATTAGGGCAAGATAAATTTATTAAATGCTTTGATAGCACATCATTTTGTAAATACGTTTTGAAATATTTTGATGCTAGTTAGCTATTTTTCCAGCTCTGCATTGCTGGTGAGAAACCTTGTCTGCTTCCGTTGTGTGTCTGATACTTGAGGGCAAGTTGAATGTTCAATCAAGAACCCTAGCAGATGACATTACCTGACATTGGCTCTATTCTTTCTCCACAGATGCTGTCAGACCTGCTAAGATTTTACAGCAGTTTTTGTTTTTGTTTGAGATGACATTTCTTGTTGCCTTTGAAAAGCATAAATATTACCTCTAAAGGTATGCTACTTTTCCAAGAACTCTACAATCCTTCAAAACTAACCTTTTCTGCATGATGGAATCTCTTTGCCTCACTGTTGGCAGCTAAGCCCTTAGCCATCTTTGATTTGATTTGATCTGATTTATTTTTGTCACATGTATTAGCACCCAGTGAAAAGTATTGTTCCTTGCGCGCTATACAGACAAAGCATACCATACATAGAGAAGGAAAGGAAAAAGTGGAGAATGTAGTGTTACGGTCATAGCTAGGGTGCAGAGAAAGATCAACTTAATGTGAGGTAAGTCCATTCAAAGGTTTGATGGCAGCAAGGAAGAAGCTGTTTTTGAGTTGGTTGGTACATGATTTCAGACTTTTGTATCTTTTTCTCAATGGAAGAAGGTGGAAGAGAGTATGCCTGGGTGGGTCCTTGATTATTCTGGCTGCTTTTCTGAGGCAGCGGGAAGTGCAGAGGGGAAGTTGGCTTGCATGATGGACTGGGCTTCATTCACGACCCTTTTTAGTTTCTTTGTAGTTATCTAGGCCCCTCTTGAATTATTTCCCTTCATCACTATGTGGCTCCGTTGGTCGCATTCTTACATCTGGAAATACAAGCTTCCAGGTTCAAACCCCACTCTGGGGCTCAAATGCAAAAATTAAGACTAACCTTTCAGTGCAGCACTGAGGAAGCATTGAACTGTCGGAAGTGCTGCCATCTCAGATGGGATATGAAACTGAGGCCCTATCTGCCTGCTTGGGTAGATAGCCAAGATCCTGTGACGCTATTTTGAGCAACAGTGGTTGAGTTATTCCTGGTGTCCTGGCCTATAATTATCCTTCAATCGACATCGCAGAAAAAAAGATTAGCTGGTAGGGAAGGTGATGGCTTAGTGGTATTAGTGCTAGAATATTAATCCAGAAACTCAGCTAATGTTCTGAAGGACCTGGGTTCAAATGCCGCCACGGCAGATGGTGGAATTTCAATTCAATTTTTTTAAAATCTGGAATTAAGTAAGAATCTACTAATGACTTTGAAACCATTGTCGATTGTCGGAAAAGCCCTTCTGGTTCACTAATGACCCGTTAGGGAAGGAAATCTGCCGTCCTTACCTGGTCTGGTCTACATGTGACTCCAGAGCCACACCAATGTGGTTGACTCTCAACTGCCCTCTGAACAAGGGCAGCTAGGGATGGGCAATAAATGCTGGCCAGTCAGCGATGCCTGTGTCCCATGAATGAATAAAAAAAAACTCTTACTCAAACTCGTGTTTGCGGGGGTTTGCTCAGCTTAAACTTGCTGTCCTACTTTACAATGGTGGCCATACTTCAGAAAGTACTTAATTAGCTGTAAAGTGCTTTGGGACATTCTGTGGTTGTGAAAAAGACTACAGCAATGCAAATCTGCCTTTCCCATCTCCTTTTTAAAGAACGTACTGAATTTGAGCCCCCTGTCCCCTCCACACACACACACACACACACTTCCCTCTCTCACCCCCAAACAATAGCTGTTGTTTTGGGCTCAGTGCTGTTCAGTCAACTTGAGTGTCTTGGGATGTGTTTCCATGTGACGGATGCTAAATAAACGCCATTTGGCATTCTTTTGACATTGAGGGGATCCAGAGTCTGGAACTTAGACTGATCCTGGTCAGAACCTGCATCCATTTGATTGTATTTTTTTACTTTCCCTGTGACTGTGGTTCGCATTTCCTACTTAATCTAGTCAACAATGTTTCCTGCAGTATTTTCTCGATTCAAAATAACTACTTTCCACCCAATTTAAATTGGAAGGCATTTCCTGTACTGCAAAAAAGCAATCTTTAAGTTGAACAGGCCCAACCCTTTTTTCTATTCCACTGAGCCATTTTTTGGATGATTTTGCCCTTGTATGTAGCTGGTACTTTTATTTTCATAGAATGAGGAATCCCAAAATCTAACATGGAATACTTAGAACATGTTGGCTGTATAGCAAATAACCACCTTTCCCCTTTATACAAGAATACATAAGAATTTATTCTGCTCCACCATTTAATAAGAACATGGCTGATCTGATTGTGGCTTCAACTCTACTTTCCTGCCCATCCCCATAACCTTTGATTCCCTTGTCAACCCAGAAACTATCTGAATCAGCCTTTAAGATATTCCAGCCTCTGCTTGGGAAGGGAATTCCACAGATTTACGACCCTCTGAGAGAAGGAAGTGCTCCTCATTTCCATCTTAAATGGGAGAAACTATGCACCGTGGTTCTAGTCTCTTCCACAAGGGGAAACATCCCTTGTGGACAGCACAGTGGAACATGTGGTTAGCACTGCTGCCTCACAACGCCAGAGACCTGGGTTCAATTCTGGCCTCATGTCTGCATGGGTTTCCTCTGGGTGCTCCAGTTTCCTCCCACACTCCAAAAGATGTGCAGATTAGGTTGATTGGCCATGTAAAATTGCCCCTGAGTGTCAGGGGGTTTTTCAGGATAGAATACATGAGGTTATGAGGATAGAGCCTGGGTGTTGTTGGTGCAGGCTTGATGGGCCGAATGGCCTCTTTCTGCACTGTAGGGATTTTATGATTCTCTCTGCATCCACCTGTCAAGTTCCTCATCTGTTTCAATAAGATCATCTCTCATTCTTCTAAATGCTAATGGATACAGGTCCAGCCTGTCCAACCTTTCCTTTTAAATTAACTCCTTCGTCTGATTATTCGTAATTTTTACTCAAAGCTGAATTTGAGTAGAACTGTTTGTGATGGAACAGCAGTTTTCAAAAGTAGCTCATGAGCATGTTAATATTTAGCATGAAGTTCCTGTGTGTATCCTTTAGAAAAAGCATCAACCCGTTTGAATTCATATATGCATCATTATCACAGTCTGATCTCGCCTCAATCACTTTTCTTCTTGAGTGGGGATTATCTTTGCAGCAGTTCTGTTACGAAGTCATTAAACAATTAAAATTAGGGACTATGTTCACCAGCTTGGAGATTTTAGAGTCAATCTGTGGCAGAAACAGGCATAGATTCCAGGCCAAAGATAAATGATAGAAGTGTGATTTATATTGGAAACCGCTTTAATTTTTAACACTTGGGTTGGAGTGGATTGATGGAAATCAGCAGGGGAGAATTGCATGTCCCTAATATTGACCATTTGAGTTTGGGTCAATAGAAGGAAGTGGAAAAGAAATTGGAGGACTATGTTAGGGATACCCAGACACTTATGCCCAATTTCGTCTTAGTGTATCCAATCCTTAGAACCATAGAATCCCTACGGTGCAGAAAGAGGCCATTTTGGCCCATCGAGCCTGCACCGACAACAATCCCACCCAGGCCCTATCCCCATAACTCCATGTATTTACTCTGCTAATCACCCTGACACTAAGGGGCAAATTAGTATGGCCAAGCAACCTAACCCACACATCTTTGGACTGTGGGAGGAAACAGGAGCACCTGGAGGGAACCCCCAGGCACAAGGAGAATGTGCAAACTCCACACAGACAGTCAACCAAGGCTGGAATTGAACCCGGGTCCCTGGCGCTGTGAGGCAGCAGTGCTAACCACTGTGCTATCATGCCGCTCAATTCTTATGATGCTTTACATTGTAAGGAAAATCTGTCCCATTTTTGTTACATGGCAATGCCTTTGCTTTGGTAGTTTTAGCTCTGTTTACCATATATGATATCCATTTTCTGTATCTACATTTGCTGAGTTTGATTATCGGTTTCCACATTTGTCCCCTGGGTATGTATCATACGACTTCCTCGGCAGCTACTTTACATGATTTATTGTACAAGAAAATTATTACAAAGCATTTACCCTGGAGTCAGTTCCTCCTAACCTGATCTAAATCCTTACAATTCTCCATCATTCATAAATGAATGATCTGTTCCATATTTCAGCTGATAAGAGCTACAAGCTTAAGAGCAGCTTCAACCCTGTAGTGCACTCTTACAGTTCCAGTCTGCCCTATTTACTCTTCATGTTTCAGTGAAGACAGTGAATGTTGGCATGAAATCTAGTGGGAATGGGCAAAGATCGATGGGAGGAACCTCATGTTTTTTTTAAATATTTGTTCTTGTCAAATCCAGCATTTATTGCCCATCCCTAATTGTCCTTGCGAAGGTGGTGGTGAGCCGCCTTCTTGAACTGCTGCAGTCCATATGGTGAATATACATCCAGAGTGCAGTGGGGAGGGAATTTCAGGATTTTATAGAACTATAACACCTTTCGGAAGCTTGTGGCGTTTGCTACCAAATAAACCTGTTGGACTTTAACCTGGTGTTGTTAGACTCCTTACCATCTTGTCCATGCCAGCATGAGGGTACCCAGGTGCCCTTTCTAATCCCACCTTCCTGCACCTGACCCAGAGTTCTGTAGATTACAGCACTTAAGGTGCAGATCCAGGTACTTTTGAAAGGAGTTTAGGGTGTCTGCCACCACCACCAACTCATGCAGCGAATTCCAGACACCAACCACCGTAAAAAAGTTCTTCCTCATGTCCCCTCTACACCTACTGCCACTTGGCTTGAATCTATGTCCCCCGGTTCTAGAATTCTCTACCAAGGGAAACAAATTTATCTTCGCCACTCTATCTCTCCCACTCATAATTTTGTACAACTCTATCAAGTCACCCCTCAGCCTTCTTTGTTCCAAGGAAAATAACCCCAACCTACCCAATCTATCCTCATATTTACACTTTTCCAGCCCTGGCAACATAATTATAAACCTCTTCTGGATTCTCTCCAGAGCAATTACATCCTTCCTGTGTCGTTCCAAGTCAAGATGGTTTGTGACCCGGAGGGGAACTTGCAGGTGGTGGTGTTCCACGCATCTGCTGTCCTTGTCCTCCAGGATGGTAAAAGTCATGTGCTTGGGCTGATTTTATCTTCTCCTCTCGAGCTCCATCATTAGAACAAAGAACAGTACAGCACTGGAACAGGCCCTTCAGCCCTCTAAGCCTGTGCCAATCACCGTAACTATTGCTTAAGTTGAGATCTGCTGTTACTGACATTTGGGACTTTCTGATCTGCGTGGTTTAATGTTACACCAAGCAATTTGATCACTGGGTAAACTCTATGCTTTGAGTGCTTTATCAAAACTTCCATCATTTCCTAATTAGGTTAACCTGTCAAGCAAGCAATTATTCACCATGCATACATTTCTTTAAATTAACAATCTGTTTCGAATCTAGCCACATTCACACTGTTTTCTTTGCATCGTTTTGGAATAGATATATATATATATATATTACAAATGAATATGTAGAGCTTTGGATTCAGATTTCTGGAGATGTGAATGCGGCACAGATTCTAAGCCCAATTCCAACAGCCCTCTTAGCATGCATCGCTTTCCAACTGATCAAGGGACCTGGAAACAGTTTCCTTACACCCCATGAATGGGTGCACAGTTACTACTAGTTTTCCCCCATCATACCTTTATGACTGCCAGAGAACACAGATGCATAAGTGCCAAAGGGTATCAAGTGTTTATTTTCAACAAGCAGCCTTTTGTTACTGTGGCTCCAGATATATATCTTCTGCTGGCATCTTGTGAGGAAAATGTAAAGTTGGATACAGCAAATATCATTGTGCGCGGGTTTAAGAATAATAAACGACATTTGTAGAATGTTAAAAAAAAGCCCACTGTACTAACCTTAAGCCAACTTTGTTACAAAGGACACAGTTTCTTCAAATAAAACCCAATTCTCGCTTTGTGGTCGCCAAAGTGCGGTCTGGTTGTAAAAGGGAATTGAACGATTTTCCACACTCTGCATCCAATGTCAATGCCTAAGCACTCACAGGTCAAGGGGAGCCAATGGCCTTGTGGCATTGTCACTAGACTATTAACCTCAATCCCCAGAAACCCAGCTAATGTTCTGGGGACCAGAATTCGAATCCTGCCCAGGCAGATAGTGGAATTTGAGTTCAGTAAAAAATACCTGGAATTAAGAATCTACTGATGACCATGAAACAATTGTTGGTTGTCTGAAAAAATCCATCTGGTTCAGTAATGTCCTTTCGGGAAGGAAATCTGCCATCCTTACCCGGTCTGGCCTACATGTGACTCCAGAGCCACAGCAATGTGGTTGATTCTCAACTGCCCTCGGGCACCTAGGGATGGGCAATGAATACTGGCCAGCCAGCGACACCCATGCCCCACAAATGAATAAGTAAGAAGGACAGTGTGGACCAGATGTAGGCGGATGCTCTGTCTACGTTTCTCCAACCAATTTCCTCCCAACTTTAGAGTAGCGAGCTACCTCAATGGTGTGAATTTTTTGACTTCTCTATAGCTTTTGACTTATGCTGCCAATTTTCTGCTTCGCATTGAGGAGCTTTGGGCAGTTTTGTCGAAGGACCATTGCCCACTGAGAAAATGTTCAAATTCATTCCATTCAACCATGATATTCAACCGACCATTCTGAGCTGCCTGCATGGCCATGTGCCTGAGGTGAACAGCTAAAGTTCTGTGCTCTGCAGTACCAAACGATTAGACATGATTAATATTTGAACAAAAAAATGTTCCAGGGATGAAATAGAATCCACAATTCACAGCAGCAAACTTCATATCTGCAGGACCACAATGCTTTGAAGCGCCGACTTCTATTTTGTTCAAAGTGGCTGTCGACAAGGGAACGCAATCCTGTTTGGCGGAAACCAGGTTGTAGCTCGGGGAAGCCAAGCCAGGAACAAAGGAATCTGAATTGAGACTAAGGAAATATAATCTCAGCAGTGGAGGAGGACACACGTGGTACAGATAAAAACCTCACTGGATTCAAAGCAAAAACGTCAGCTTTGCACACAGCAGGGGACATGAAACTTTGAGGTCTTTTTTTTGCATTTGTTCAATATACACTTAAGAACAAGCTGACAAAGAAATGGATGAAGGATGATCTTGTAGGGGTTTATAAACTCATGTGGGGACATCGATAATGTGAATAGCCAAGGTCTTCTCCCCAGGGTACTGGGAGTCCAGAACTAGAGGGCATAGAGATTTACAGCATGGAAACAGGCCCTTCGGCCCAACTTGTCCATGCCGCCCTTTTTTAAAAAACTCCTAAGCTAGTCCCAATTGCCCGCATTTGGCCCACATCCCCTTATAGGTTTAAGGTGAGAGGAGAAAGATTTAAAAGGGACCTGAGGGGCAACTTTTTCACATAGATTGTGGTACATATATGGAATCAGCTTCCAGAGGAGGTGGTAGAGGCAGGTACAATGACAACATTTGGACAGGTGCATGGATAAAAAAGGTTTAGAGGGATATGGGCCAAATGCAGGCAAATGGAACTAGTTCAGTTTAGGAAACCTGGTCAGCATAGACGAGTTGTATATCTCTAACATAGGAACAGGAGGAATTGAACCCGGGTCCATTGCACTGTGAGGCAGCAGTGCTAACCACTGTGCCACCATGCTGCCCTGAATACCTTTGGTTAACAAAAATCTGTCTCCGATTGAAAATTACAACAGATCCAGCATTAGTGGAAGCAGCTTACAAATTTCTGCGATACTTTGTGTATAAATGTTTCCCAGTTTCACTCCTGGAAAGTATGATTTTTTTCAGGCTATTCCACAAAAGAACACAGGAATTATGACCAGAATCTAGCGGTGGGTGCTGCTGGGACTGCAAGTAGGCTCCAGGATGAAGAGAACATGCATCCGACAGCGAGGTAGGTTGGTGGTTTTGTACAGGGATGGCTCATGAAGTTCATGAAAGAGAGATTGGAGGCCAATTCTGGAGCTGAGGTGGGGAGGAACTAAGGTTGGGGGTAATATATTGTTGAGGGGATGTACCCGATATGCACAAGAACAACCACCTCTTTCTTTCCCATCTTTTCCACAAAGTTGGCTAAAAAATGGCCTTTTCATTCTTGCCCACCTTCCCATGCCAGTCATGTTATATTATGGGCTGCATAGTGTTCAGATCAATTGGTTTGGTAACATTTTGGTGTCTGCCCATCTCTTGTTTTATGGGGATCAGATTCGGGGGAAGGCGGTGGGCTATTTTGCGTCCCCTGCCCACCTGGAAAAAATGCCCAGCGAGGGAAGGGAGGCCTTAAAATCCAGCTTCATGCCACAGAGTCTTGTGAAATGCCACCAGTCACTGGGCAGGATTCTCCAGCCATTCATGCTAGTGGGATTCTCCCATTCCACTGTTCTTTGATTTTAACTCGATGGGCTTTGATGAGTTAAAATGTGGCCTATATAGTTTGCCTTGAAGAAAGATGCAGCAGGCAGGAACTCAACTGTTTAGAAATTGAAAGAGTTGACTTTAACCTCTATGGTGAGTGACAACCGACAGTTGACATTCATTCAGAAACATCGCTAAGAAAATAATCTGCAAATGCCTGAATGCTAAGGAAGGTTGGCAAATGAAATTGTCTTTTTAAAAATGTTAAAATGACCTGTGGGGAGAGGGGTGGGGGGTGGGGGGTGGGGTGGGTGGGGGTGGGTCGCAGTTTCTTTTCCCTACATTATGCAATACGAGGATATTGGCAACACTAAGTTGGTTTGGTTAGGTTCTACCACTTTTGGCATGCTTATACGGGAACATGATTTAATCTGTTTGGCATGAATCTATTGGAAAAGACAAGTGAGAGAACGAATTGAAAACTTGTAATTCTGTGGATGTGACACGATAAAACGATACCGCAGCTTTCTGAGCTACCAAGTTTGATCAATTGAGATACTGTTATAAAGAAACTACTCAAAGAATATTGTGGCTAGCAACCGTGTGGACACCCCATCTTTCCGGCCAGGATTAGGAGATAGCAACTTTGCTTTTGAGTCAGAAGCTGAGGGATTAAAATCCCAGTTGAGAACATGAGCAAGTGATCTAGACTGACACTCCGTTGTTGAGAAGGAGTTAGGAGGTGGAAAGTTCCACCTTTTGGATGAAATCTTAAACTGAGAACTGTTCCAGTAGATCTTGGAGATCCTGTTACACCATTTTATAAAAATGATGTGGGCAGTTCTCCACGAGTGCTGTCCAACATTCCTGCCTCAGTTAACAACAAGTGACTGATCATTTATCTTGTGGCTATTTGTGAGGCTGCAGCCTGCGTTCTCCAGCCCTTCACGCCGACGGGATTCTCTGGTCCCGCTGGTTGTGCACCTTCTGCTGCGCATTTCCCAAGGCGTGGGGTGGCTCCAATGGGAATTTCCATTGACGGTGGCGGGACCAGAAGATCCCATTGAATGACGTGATTCCCCACCCCCTACTGCCAAGAAAAACCCTGAGGGGAGGCCAGAGAATCTAGCCCTGTGTTAATTTTTCACCACTTTTACTGACGCAGCAGCCATTGCTTTTCTACTTATGAAGATAGGAATGAGGAGCAGAAAGAGGGGCATTTGACCTCTTGAGCCTGTTCTGCCATTCAATGATCTGATTGTGGCCTTACCTTTGTTTTCCTGCCTGTTTCCCCCCACTCCATAAGCCTTGCAGATCAAAAATCTCTTCAGCTTGACCTTGAATATAATCAATGAACTAACTTTGGCTGTTCCTTACGGAAGAGAATTTCAAAGACTACTGACCCTCTGACAGGAGAATCTCCTCCTCATCTCTGTCTGAAATGCGAGATCCTATATTTTTAAACACTGCCCCTGAGCCCTCGATTCCCCACGAGGAGAAATATCCTCTCAGCATCAAACTGTCACGCCCCCTCACAATCCCATATTTTAATAAAATCGCCTCAGCTGAATTACAAGCAGTTGTTACAGAAGTGGATGCTGGCAACAATTAAGGCAAAGTTTGTTAGTGCAGAGGAGTTAATGTGTTTCCACTTCTTGTTATCGACTGACTAGACACCCACACCTCAGATCAAATACAAGATAAATCAGAAACTTTATAAAGCTCCTTCTACTCTGCCAAACTGTGTACTTCCAACTATCGCTGTGCATTTGTTCTTGTCTCTTTCACCTCCCATTCTTACACCTCCGAGTTGACAACTTGGTAGCCATATCTCGAGAATGTGGTGTGAGCAGTCAGTTATCTGATTTGTGCCGCCAACAGTTGCCATTGTATACCCCTGGTGCATTCAATGTTCATCTGGCAGTAAGAATCCACCAGTAGCAAGCAATAATAAACAAAAAAACAACTTCACAAAGTAAAGGTTTAATGAAGATCCTTCATGACACAACCACGCGCTGGGCAGAGCACGAAGAAAAGGGGACATGTCCCCTCTCTGTCCAGCCCCAAAAACCTGTCACTAATGACTGCCATTATCCCCTTTATGTCAATTATGTATTGGGATACAGTGAAAAATATTGTTTCTTGTGCGTTATACAGACAAAACATACCGTTCATAGAGTACATAGGGGAGAAGGAAAGGAGAGGGTGCAAGATTAGGCCATTCAGCCCATCAAATCTGCACCAATCACAATCCCACCCAGGCTCTATTCCCGTAACCCCACACATTCATCCTGCTAATCCCCCTGACACTAGGGTCAATTTAGCATGGCCAATGCACATCTTTGGACTGTGGGAGGAAACCGGAGTACCCGGAGGAAACCCACGTAGACACGGGGAGAATGTGCAAACTCCAAGGCTGGAATTGAACCTGGGTCCTTGGCGCTGTGAGGCAGCAGTGCTAACCACTGTGCCACCATGCCGCCCTAATATCATGTTGCAGTTACAGATAGGGTGAAGAGAAAGACCAGCTTAATATATGATAGGACTAGAGGATACACGATTGGCAGAAGGGTTGAGAACCAGAACACATGTGGATTAAAGTGATTGGCAAAAGAGGTAACGATGGGCGACATGAGAAAAATCTTTTTCACTTGGCGAGTGGCTGGGATCTGGAGTGCACTGCCTGACAGCGTGGCAGAGGGAGGTTTAATCAAAACGTTTGAAAGAGAATTTGAGAAGTATCCGAAAAGAAAAACAATTTACAGTTACAGTGAAAGGGTGGGGGAATGTGACTGGTTAAATAATTCTTTCAGAGATCTGACTTGGACACCTTTTGTGCTGTCATCATTCTACGATGCTATGATTTGGTTTTAAGGATTAACATATTGGAGTCAATTTTATGGCCCCGCTCCATTCAGGAAGTGTCATGGGCAGGACAAACAATCTGTCAGACCATTTTAAGGTCTGTTGAGCCCAGCGGGTGCGACCGGAAAATTCCGCCCATTGTAATTTGAGCTGCAATTCTAGCAAATTGTTAACATTTGCATTTAAAATCTAAACACCAGAGATATCTTAAAGGAATCAATGATTGTAGGTGAATCACATTAACCCATCGTGCTTGTCAATAAGTTTTAGAATCATAGAAATCATAGAATCCTTACAGTGTAGAAGGTGGCCATTCGGCCCATTGAACTGGCACCGACTACAATCCCATCCAGGCCCTATCTCCATCACCCCATGCATTTACCCTAGCTAGTCCCCCTGACACTAAGGGGCAATTTAGCATGGCCAATCCACCTAACCCGCACATCTTTGGACTGTGGGAGGAAAGCGGAGCACCCGGAGGAAACCCACGCAGACACAGGGAGAAAGTGGAAACTCCACGCAGACAGTGATCCAAGGTGGGAATCGAACCTGGGTCCCTGGCGCTGTGAGATAGCAGTGCTAACCACTGTGCCACCGTGCAGCCCAATTGTATACTTATCCTAGGTCACAAACAGGTGACTAATCAAATCTAGCTCCAACAGACCAACCAATTCCTGAGGTATCATTGTCAGAAGTCAGTGTTTAAATGAAACAGCGTTTGTTTTTAGTTTATTTATTAATGTCACAAGTAGGTTTACATTAACACCGCAATGAAGTTAATGTGAAAATCCCCTCGTTGCCACACTCCAGCACCTGTTCGGGTACACTGAGAGAGAATTTAGCATAGCCGATGCACCTAACCAGCACATCTTTCGGATTATGGGAGGAAACCGGGGCACCAGGAGGAAACCCATGCAGACACAGGGAGAATGTGCAAACTCCGTACGGATAGTGACGGAAGCCAGGAATCGAGCCCGGGTCCCTGGCTCTGTGAGGCAGCAATGCTAACCACTGTGCCACCGTGCCGCCCATTTCAAAGTAATGCAAAAAAAGTTATTGAGTTAAGTAATGTTTTTATTGAAAAGGGGCACTGACATGGAGACCTTCGGGTAAATTTTGATAAGCCCCATTGCAATGGATAGAAAATTCTGGACACTGTGCCCATAATTGTCTCACACACACTGGAAGCACGCAAAGGAGTCTTTTAAGTAATTCCAGAAAATAATGCCTGGGATTGTTTAGTGAGTAAGAAGTTTAACAACACCAGGTTAAAGTCCAACAGGTTTATTTGGTAGCAAAAGCCACACAAGCTTTCGAAGCTCCCTGTGTGGCTTTTGCTACCAAATAAACCTGTTGGACTTTAACCTGGTGTTGTTAAACTTCTTACTGTGTTTACCCCAGTCCAACGCCGGCATCTCCACATTGTTTAGTGAGGCAACATTCTGCAGCGGCCGAGATAATGCTGAATCTCTAATGATGAAGCTATTGAATTAAATTGTCTGAACCCTGAGAGTTTTGCAGCTTCCAACGCAATACATCCAAAACTTTCTATTATTTCTAAGTGGATTTCCTGTGGTAATTCTCAGATTGAGTGGAAAGATGCCTGGTTTTATAAGCACGGGAATAGAGAACTGGGATTGCAAACTGCATTCTTCTGTTGGAGAGGTGGAGCAGTGAGCAATGCCAGCCTGACCAGGGCTGTGAAGTCTAACTGCTGGAAACAACTATATGGGAAGATTGATTGGAGGCTAATTGCTGTTGCTGAAGAATTTTCGCTGCAGGTGGGAAACGACTTGGAAATTTCCAAACTCTTTCCCAAGGTCAGAGGAAACCAACAAGAAGTAACTGGCTTATTATTAAAGCTGCAGCTTGCCTCAATTGGTAGTGGCAACTTGAGAGAACGAGAATGTGTGAGCTCGGCTGTCAGTAGTGGAGCATGAATCTGCTATCCTATCTCAGGAAGGCAGCATTTGTGCTTCTACCACTTCTACTCCGCCAATGCCCTTGCTGTTGCCTCCAGATTGCCACCAATACTGACACACCCCTCCCCCGATGGCCAGCCCCTTCCCTCCCTCTGTTACCGATCCCAGGTGCAGAGCGGCAGCGGGACTCCCCCCCACCCCCCACTCCCCACATTCTCCGCCCCCATTAGGCCCCACTCCCATTAGGCCCTGCCCCCTCTGGCCCCGTCACCTTGGCAATGCCTGATGCCCCTTGGGCAGTGCCAGGGGGTCCAGGCTAGCAATGCCCAGGGAAGCACCCCCCCTTCTTTATCCCCAAACTCCTGGGGGGCCTCCATGGTCATCAGTCAAAACTTAATTCCAAATATTTTTAATTGAATTCAAATTCCATCACCTGCCATGGCAGGATTTGAACCCGGGTCCCCAGAACATTAGCTGAGCTTCTGGATTAATAGTTTAGCGATAATACCACTCGGCCATCACCTCCCAACAAGTTGCTGAAGTGATGCATTTGTCTAAGATGTTGCTCGGTCCCAGTGGTGAAGCCGACTGGAGATTTAATTTAAAACCCCCAAAGCAGCATAGGTTTCACTCTTCTCTCTATAATACACTCACGGCTCATATTATAAATCAACCAGCCCAATTATATTCCCAATTTTATACTGATACAAAAGAGAAGCACCATTTCAGTACAAGAGTGGGAGCATAATTATGCCACCATTGATATTTCTGTCGATGTTGAGTGTTTCCCTGTGATGCTGAATCTGATGTGGAGATGCCGGCGTTGGACTGGGGTAAACACAGTAAGAAGTTTAACAACACCAGGTTAAAGTCCAACAGGTTTATTTGGTGGCAAAAGCCACAAGGGGTTTTGCTACCAAATAAACCTGTTGGACTTTAACCTGGTGTTGTTAAACTTCTTACTGTGCTGAATCTGTGACAGATTACATTATCCTGATGTTAAATTAAAGTATAATGGTTGGGGAGGGGCTTGGGGGGGGGAGGGCGGGTGGGTGGAGGAAGGGGTCACGGGTCGGCTATCAGCAAGAAAGGGTTTTTTTTAATGACGTGCCATTTTTCAGAGCAACAACACCTGTGGATATTACTTTTCTCAATGTCGATGAAAGCGAGTTATCTCAATTTGGAGAATGTTGTCTCGAGACCTTATTTCATGCAGAGAATTGGAGCCAAGCCGTTTAACAACTGTTGAGATAGTCCAGAGACCAAACTGTCCAAAGAGATAGAACACCCTCTTATCAAAATAGTTTATACAGGAGTGTTATCCCTCCACATATTATTTCCATGAATCATTTTCATAAATGAATGTTAACATTGGCAGCAGGCCCACTCTATGTGTCCACACGTTACATGTAGCTTCTCGCTTGCAGTAAATGTGGCAACGTGGATAGATTTCAACGTGTTATCTGGAATCGAAAATTAGGGTATTTTCTCCACTGGTGCCTGACTCGCACCCCAGGCAGCAAACTGAAAATCTATCCCAGACAGTCCGAACCAATCCTCTGGCCATCACTCCTACTGCAGATTCAAGTTGATTAAATCAGTATTGGTGACCTGCATGTGGTTCAGAACAGGATAGGTGAGTTACTCCAACAGCTAAACCAGGCATATTTAGTGTGCTACGGTTTCCTCCCACACTCTAAAGATGTGCGGGTCAGGTTGATTGGCCGCTGAATTGCGCCTTAGTGTCAGGAGGATTAGCCAGGTAAATAAGTGGGGTGACGGGTATAGGGCTATGGGAGGAAAACCATGTAGACATGGGGAGAACGTGCGAAGCCCACACAGACAGTCGTGTGAGGCCAGAATTGAACCTGGGTCCCACCTTAAAGCACAATGGCAACAGATGCATGGGAACACCACTGCCTGCATATTCCCCTAGGATTATTGTTGGTGCAGGCTTGATCATAGAATCATAGAATCTCTACAGTGCAGAAAGAGACTATTCGGCCCATTGAGTCAGTACCGGCCACAATCCCATCCAGGCCCTATTCCCCGAACCCCATATATTTACCCTGCTAATCTCCCTGACACTAAGGGCTATTTAACCTGGCCAATCAACCTAACCCACACATCTTTGGACTGTGGGAGGAAACCGGAACACCCGGAGGAAGCCCACGCAGACACGGGGAGAATGTGCAAACTCCACACAGACAGTGACCCAAGGCCGTAATTGAATGGGATGAACTCAGGATCATTCGGGAGGCAGAGACAGTGATAGATAAAAGCTACAGGGAGGTAGTTATTCCTCGAAATGAAGATACTTGGGTGACTGTTAGAAGGGGTAAGAAGCAGTCAGTGCAGCGATCCCCTGTGGCCGTTCCTCTGTATAACAAGTATACCATTTTGTATACTGTTGGGGGGGGGGGCTTAACAGGGGTAAGCCATGGGGTACAGGTCTCTGGCACAGAGTCTGTCCCTGTTGCTCAGAAGGGAAGGGGGGAGAGGAGTAGAGCATTAGTCATTGGGGACTCCATAGTTAGGGGGACAGATAGGAGATTCTGTGGGAACAAGAGAGACTCGCGGTTGGTGTGTTGCCTCCCAGGTGCCAGGGTCCGTGATGTCTTGGATCGTGTTTTCGGGATCCTTAAGGGGGAGGGGGACCAGCCCCAAGTCGTGGTCCACATAGGCACCAAAGACATAGGTCGGAAAAGGGATGGGGATGTAAGGCAGAAATTCAGGGAGTTAGGGTGGAAGCCTAGGGCTGGAACAAACAAAGTTGTTATCTCTGGTTTGTTACCCGTGCCACGTGCTAGCGAGGAGAGGAATAGGGAGAGAGAGCAGTTGAACACGTGGCTACCGGGATGGTGCGGGAGGGCGGGGTTCAGATACCTGGATAATTGGGGCTCATTCTGGGGTAGGTGGGACCTCTACAAATGGGATGATCTACACCTGAACCAGAGGGGTACCAATATCCTGGGGGGGAAATTTGCTAATGCTCTTCGGGAGGGTTTAAACTAATTCAGCAGGGGAATAGGAACCTGAATTGTAGCTCCAGTGTACAGGAGGTTGAGCATAGTGAGGTCATGAATAAGGTTTCAAGGTCGCAGGAGTGTACCGGCAGGCAGGAAGGTGGTTTGAAGTGTGTATACTTCAACGCCAGGAGCACCGGAATAAGGTGGGTGAGCTTGCAGCATGGGTTGGTACCTGGGACTTCGATGTTGTGGCCATTTCGGAGACATGGATAGAGCAGGGACAGGAATGGTTGTTGCAGGTTCCGGGGTTTAGATGTTTCAGTAAGATCAGGGAAGGTGGTAAAAGAGGGGGAGGTGTGGCATTGTTAGTCAAGGACAGTATTACGGTGGCAGGAAGCACGTTTGATGAGGACTCGTCTACTGAGGTAGTATGGGCTGAGGTTAGAAACAGGAAAGGAGAGGTCACCCTGTTGGGAGTTTTCTACAGGCCTCCGAAAAGTTCCAGAGATGTAGAGGAAAGGATTGCAAAGATGATTCTGTATAGGAGCGAAAGTAACAGGGTAGTTGTTATGGGGGACTTTAACTTTACAAATATTGACTGGAAACGCTATAGTTCAAGTACTTCAGATGGGTCAGTTTTTGTCCAATGTGTGCAGGAGGGTTTCCTGACACAGTATGTAGATAGACCAACAAGAGGTGAGGCCACATTGGATTTGGTACTGGGTCATGAACCGGGCCAGGTATTAGATTTGGAGGTAGGTGAGCACTTTGGTGATAGTGACCCCAATTCGGTTACGTTTACTTTAGCGATGGAAAGGGATAGGTATATACCGCAGGGTAAGAGTTATAGCTGGGGGAAAGGAAATTATGATGCGATTAGGCGAGATTTTGGATGCATAGGATGTGGAAGGAAACTGCAGGGGATGGGCACAATTGAAATGTGGAGCTTGTTCAAGGAACAGCTACTGCGTGTCCTTGATAAGTATGTACCTGTCAGGCAGGGAGGAAGTGGTCGAGCGAGGGAACCATGGTTTACTAAAGAAGTTGAATCTCTTGTGAAGAGGAAGAAGGAGACTTATGTAAAGATGAGAAATGAAGGTTCAGTTAGGGCGCTTGAGAGTTACAAATTAGCCAGGAAGGACCTAAAGAGAGAGCTAAGAAGAACCAGGAAGGGACATGAGAAGTCTTTGGCAGGTGGGATCAAGGAAAACCCTAAAGCTTTCTATCGGTATGTCAGGAATAAAAGAATGACGAGGGTAAGATTAGGGCCAGTCAAGGACAGTAGTGAGAAGTTGTGCGTGGAGTTCAAAGAGATAGGAGAGGCGTGAAATGAATATTTTTCGTCAGTATTCACACAGGGAAAAGACAATGTTGTTGAGGAGAATACTGAGATACAGGCTATTAGACTAGACGGGATTGAGGTTCATAAGGAGGAGGTGTTGGCAATTCTGGAAAGTGTGAAAATAGATAAGTCCCCTGGGCCGGATGGGATTTATCCTAGGATTCTCTGGGAGGCTAGGGAGAAGATTGCAGAGCCTTTGGCTTTGGTCTTTACGTCATCATTGTCTACAGGAATAGTGCCAGAAGACTGGAGGATAGCAAATGTTGTCCCCTTGTTCAAGAAGGGGAGTAGAGACAACCCTGGTAATTATAGACCAGTGAGCCTTACTTCTGTTGTGGGCAAAGTTTTGGAAAGGATTATAAGAGATAGGATTTATAATAATCTAGAAAGGAATAATTTGATTAGAGATAGTCAATATGGTTTTGTGAAGGGTAGGTCGTGCCTCACAAACCTCATTGAGTTCTTTGAGACGGTGACCAAAGAGGTGGATGAGGGTAAAGCAGTTGATGTGGTGTATATGGATTTCAGTAAAGCGTTTGATAAGGTTCCCCACTGTAGTCTATTGCAGAAAATACGGAGGCATGGGATTGAGGGTGATTTAGCGGTTTGGATCAGAAATTGGCGAGCTGTAAGAAGACAGAGGGTGGTGGTTGATGGGAAATGTTCATCCTAGAGTTCAGTTACTGGTGGTGTACCGCAGGGATCTGTTTTGGGGCCACTGCTGTTTGTCATTTTTATAAATGACATGGATGAGGGCGTAGAAGGATGGGTTAGTAAATTTGCGAATGACACTAAGATCGGTGGAGTTGTGGACAGTGCAGAAGGATGTTGCAGGTTACAGAGGGACATAGGTAAGCTGCAGAGCTGGGCTGAGAGGTGGCAAATGGAGTTTAATGCAGAAAAGTGTGAGGTGATTCACTTTGGAAGGAGTAACAGGAATACAGAGTACTGTGCTAATGGTAAGATCTTGGTAGTGTGGATGAGCAGAGAGATCTCGGTGTCCATGTGCATAGATCGCTGAAAGTTGGCACCCAGGTTGATAGGGTTGTTAAGAAGGTGTACGGTATGTTAGCTTTTATTGGTAGAGGGATTGAGTTTCGGAGCCATGAAGTCATGTTACAGCTGTACAAAACTCTGGTGCGGCCGTACTTGGAGTATTGCGTACAGTTCTGGTCACCGCATTATAGGAAGGATGTGGAAGCATTGGAAAGGCTGCAGAGGAGATTTACCAGGATGTTGCCTGGTATGATGGGAAGGTCTTATGAGGAAAGGTTGAGGGACTTGAGGCTGTTTTCGTTAGAGAGAAGAAGGTTAAGAGGTGACTTAATAGAGGCATACAAGATGATCAGAGGATTAGATAGGGTGAACTGTGAGAGCCTTTTTCCTTGGATGGTGATGGCTAGCATGAGGGGACATAGCTTTAAATTGAGGGGTGATAGATATTGGACAGATGTCAGGGGCAGGTTCTTTACTCAGAGAGTAGTAAGGGCATGGAATGCCCTGCCTGCAACAGTAATGGACTCGCCAACATTAAGGGCACTTAAATGGTCATTGGATAAACATATGGATGATATTGGAATAGTGTAGGTTAGATGGGCTTTAGATTGGTTTCATAGGTCGGCGCAACATCGAGGGCCGAAGGGCCTGTACTGCGCTGTAATGTTCTATGATCTATGTTCTATGAACCCGGGTCCCTGGCGCTGTAAGGCATCCTTCTGCACTGTAGGAATTCTACTCTACAGTAGGGATTGTGGGTTTGCAAGGTGCTGTTGAAAGACTTCTGGGGAGTTGGTACAGGCCATCTTGTATACAGCAAACATTTGCCACTTTACAGTACTGGTGGAGGGAATGAATGCTCAAGGTAGTGCATGGGGTGCCCATCAACTTGACTGCTTTGTCCTAGACCATGTTGAGTGTTGCTGGAGCTGCATTCATCCAAGCAAGTGATTCCTGACTTGTGCCTTGCAGATCCAGCTGCGGCCTGTCAGGTCCCTTTTAATAGTGAGCCTTTAATTGATAAGTATGGGTTTAATCATGCCTGCACTCCCTGATTGTTCAGGAAACTTAGAAGTGGGAATCCCGTGATTGAGTTACAGAGCAGCAGCAAAGCGTAACGACTGAGTTCCCAGCCTGCTTCCTATGTCTCCAGTGCAAGCTGGCTGGATTTGTTAACATTCTGCTCTTTACATCTGATCACCACAGTCACCTTTTAGTAACCTTAGCAGATTGCACGAACAAACCATGTGGAGTACAGATTGATTTGTAATGAGCATTCTTTCAAAAGAACATCACAAATCCTCTCAAGGACATTTCATCTTGCTAACCTTTTCTTACAATTTTATCAAAAATCACAGTTCGAATTCTGTTCTTAATTAGTTTTGATCAGTTGTGCACATTGCAGAATATTTCATTTCATTCAACGTGCCTTTGGGCAGTCAACCCTTCAATATTATCTACCTGTCTGAAAAACGTCCCAGTGGAAGACAATCTATAAAAACGTAATACGCCCACTAAAGCCTGCGACACTGCTTCTGGGCTCCAACCGCCTTCTAAAATGTCCTGTTACTGAAATCGATTTAAAATCCTTTGCTTGTTCGTCGCTCTAGGACTTCTTGAAGGATTGTCGGGTGGATTCCAAACATTTCTTCTGACGAGACAAACAGTTCCAAAACCATCAGATTGAAATGGATTTGGTGAGACTAAATGGCTGGGTAGATCTCCAAACACATTCACCAGATGGCAAGGCAGACGGTACCAGTCTGCATTTGTATTGTTGCCAATGAATAAGGACAATCGGCCCAAATGATATTGGCAGTTTGTGCTGGCACCCGATCTGCACCATACTTATCACTTCCATAGATACAAGCAGCACAATAACTTACAGTTTTCAACACTAAACAAACTTTACCGAAAATATAAGAAACTATCTGGTGCACTAAGGATACCAGTTTGCTCAGTGTTGCTGAAGATCAATTTACCTTCTCTCCATCCCACTGGAATATAGGAATTAAGCGTGGGAATAGACAATTCAGCCCTTCCGAGCCCGCTCTGCCATTAAACATGACCATGGCTGATCTTATCCTGGTCTCAACTCCACTTTCTTTTTTTAAAGCTTATTTATTAGTCACAAGTAACACTTACATTAACATTGCAATGAAGTTACTGTGAAATTCCCCCAGTCGCCACACTCCGCGTCTGTTTGGGTCAGTGCACCTAACCAGCACGCCTTTCAGAATGTGGGAGGAAACCAGAGAAAACCCACGCAGATACGGGGAGAACGTGCAAACTCCACACAAACAGTGACCCAAGCCAGTAATCGAACCCAGGTCTCTGGCACTGTGAAGCAGTAATGCTAACCACTGTGCTACCGTGCCTCCCCACCTGCCTGCTTCCCATAGCCTTTTATCCCGCTTTTCATCAGTAACATATCTATCTCTTTCTTGAATCTGTTGATGGATTCTGCCTCCACTGCCCTCTGGGGCAGTGAATTCCACAGAGTCACAACCCTCTGAGAGAAGTGGTTTCTCCTCATCTCAGTTTCGAACCTACCTCTATATCAATGATCTCTTGATCTAGACTGTCACTCAAGGAGGAGCTTCTGTTCAATGTCGTAGCAAATTTAAAACAGAGTTGAGGAGAAACTACTTCTCCCAAAGGGTTGTGATTCTGTGGAATTCACTACCCCAAAGTGTGGTGGATGCTGGGACAGTGAGTAAATTTAAGGATGAGTTAGACAGATTTTTAATTGGTAATGGGTTGAAGGGTTATGTGGAGAAGGCAGGAAAATGGGACTGAGGAGCATATCAGCCATGATCGAATGGCGGAGTGGACTCAATGGGCCGAATGGCCTAATTCTGCTCCTATATCTTTTGAATGTCCACCTTTAGCTTTTTGTATCTCCTTTTCTCCCTCCATCTCCCTGAAATTATTTCCTTCAGAAGAATAATTTGTTTGGTGTTTTTGTTCTGTCTTTGGAAGTTTCTCCTCCGTGTGTGAGCCAGTCAGACAATATAAAACCAATCCATCCACCACCCAGTCCCATTTCGTAAACGGATGAAAAAGATAAAAGCCTCTAAATGGGGATTGAAATGAAAGCGGAATAAGGCTAGACGCACACAGAAGCTCCATCATTATCTGAAGGAAAAGACAGGTTAACATTTCAGCTAAAGATGTTTCCTCAGCATTCAGTCAGACATGAACTCTGAAGAAGAATCGTTACTTGAACTGCTGATTTACCTATTCTCCTTGGAAGCTAGCTGGCCTTATGCACATTTGTAGCATTCCCTGTTTTTAGCTTTGGTCATCCATTTGGCAGGGAAATCACATAGATACTATGAAATTTAACTTCCTTCCTGACCTATGGTCACCCAGCAACAGCCTCTTCCTACATAACATTCTGCCCCACGCCTGCCAACCAGTTGCAGGTTAGAGTGAGCAGGATGGTCACCTGACTGATGCCCTGCCTGCCTGATTCTTGCCTCAAGTTGGGGATGATATTCTTTTCCTCATTATAACAGATAATGATACCAATTAAACAGCCTGTGAAAAACATCCCTCTCATGAACCGGACTCGTTCATTTTCCACGTTAATTATGGTTTTGTTTTCTGTTGCTTTATTTTCAAGGTTGCTCGCCAATAAGTCATCGAATCTAGAAGCCCTACAGTGCACAAGAAGGCCATTCAACCTATTGAGCCTGCACTGACAACAATCCCACCCAAGCCCTATCATTGTAACCCCACACATTTACCTGGCTAGTCCCCCTGACACTAAGGGGCAATTTAACACGGCCAATCAACCTAACCTGCACATCTTTGGACTGTGGGAGGAAAGCGGAGCACCCGGAGGAAACCCAGCAGACACGGGGAGAATGTGCAAACTCCACACAGACAGTGACCTGAGGCCAGAATTGAACCTGGGTCCCTGGAGCTGTGAGGCAGCAGTGCTAGCCACTATGCCACCATGCACCCGAATATGTTTTGCCTATTTGGCTTCAAGGTTAAAGTTTAAAGTAAAGTATTTTTATTAATCACAAGTAAGACTTACATTAATGCTGCCATGAAGTTACTGTGAAATTCCCCTAGTCCCCACTGTCTGGCGCCTGTTCGGGTCAATGCACCTAACCAGCACGTCTTTCAGAATGTGGGAGGAAACCGGAGCACCCGGAGGAAACCCATGCAGACACGGTTGAAGCCAAGGGCCTTTAGCCCTTCTCCAATATTCCTGTGTTACTACAAGTATTAACAGTCTGGTGAGATAATGGAGATAACTTTAACATAACTTGCCTTGCGGGAAGCTGGTTGATTCATGTTGGATTTTACCTTGATGTGGAGATGCCGGCGTTGGACTGGGGTAAACACAGTAAGAAGTTTAACAACACCAGGTTAAAGTCCAACAGGTTTATTTGGTAGCAAAAGCCACACAAGCTTTCGGAGCTGCAAGCCCCTTCTTCAGGTGAGTGGGAATTCCCACTCACCTGAAGAAGGGGCTTGCAGCTCCGAAAGCTTGTGTGGCTTTTGCTACCAAATAAACCTGTTGGACTTTAACCTGGTGTTGTTAAACTTCTTACTGGATTTTACCTTCCCAGGCATTAAAGTAAAATCAATCGGTGTGTTGAATGTTTGCTCAGGTGAATGGCAAGCTGGCATTTGTTTTCTTTTTGAAGAGCAAAGGACTGATGTTTGTGTTAGAGAAATATTCTGAAGTGCAAAGTGAACAGCTTGAGGTGCTGAGGGCAATCTTAATCCGATCAAAACATTTGGGTTTGTTTTTGGGTTTGGTTGAATACAATGATTTTAAAAGTCTCAAACCCAATCCAAACATCTTAGAATCCCTGCAGTGTAGAATAATCCATTCAGCCCATAGAGTCTCAACCGACTTTTTGACTGAGTATTTTACCCAGTCCCCCCCCAGTCCCCCCCCCCCCATCCCCCCCCCCCCCCCCCTCCCAGTCCGCCAAAAATACAATTGCAAGATAATGGGGATTTCGAACAATTATCTTGCAATTGTGTCTGGTTCTATATATGCCGTGTTTGTGAAATCTACCTTTCCACTCACCTGAGGAAGGAGCAGCGCTCCAAAAGCTCGTGATTCCAAATAAACCTGTTGGACTTTAACCTGGTGTTGTGAGACTTCTTTCTGTGCCCACCCCAGTCCAACGCCGGCACCTCCACCTCATGGCTTCCACACATGCTGTCAGACCTGCAGAGATTTTCCAGCATTTTTCTGTTTCAGTTTCATTCATTCTTTACCTCTGCACGACAGCAGGACAGTAAGTAAAGCTGATGAGGTTGACACTCGTTTTATTGACTAATTGCTGGAGGATTTGGAATTATGGACTCGCTCCTGATTCTTTAATTAAATGTTGGTCGCAGTAATGGGGTCAATGCAAGCGCTCAGTTTTAGGTCGGGCTTATTGGATTCTGCAATAGCTAAGAGCGAACTCTAGCATTTATTTGTATGGTATTTTGGCATGGGAGATAGATACACACAGGCATGACACTTACGCCTGCACATAACACACGTCCAATCTCATACCTGCACAGAATATTTTTTAACAGATTCATTTACCAGATATTCAACATGACACTTTTGTTACTGGCAATGTCACTCACATATCTAACATAAAGCCCGCAAAAACATACTTTGAAGTTTATTTAAAAAATTTAAATTACCAGCCATCCCTGGCAGATAAAAAGCTCCAGATGCCGGGAAGGCAGATTTAATGTGAGTGATAGCTTGTTAATGCTGCCTTGTGTACAATTTCCAGTGTGATAAATACTCTTGAGTAGGTAAATACATCCAATTAAGGGTGCTGCAGTGATACTTTGGAGAATTGTTGAGGAAATAACAGTGAGCCGAAAGGATGCAGACGCTGATTATTTTCATCAGATTAACAAAACGTGAAAGTTTTCGGATTTGCAGCATAATACCTTTTCCAAATATTCAAGCTGCCACATGACAGTCTTCCTTTGAGCATCGTACTGAGGCAATGTTTGAATTCTCAACAGCCACTGGCACACTTGTCATGTTTTATCTTCCAGGTGCCTGTGTAAATCCATCACCTGTTTTACATGGGAAGTCTATCGCTGTGATTTATGGCCTGAAAGCCTAATCATTTCACTTCAAGCTTGAAGTAAGATAAATACCACGATATGGAATAATGGACAAGTGAAAACATTATGAGAGTGACTCAGTCAATTGGCATTCCACTACTTTCTTGTTGCTGTGGGGAAGAATGTAACAGAAACAGGAGGGACAACCGAATACATGAGGGCAAAGCCCCAGGCTGGAACAGAAATACGACACGGTGGCACAGTGGTTAGCACCACTGCCTCATATTGCCAGGGACCTGGGTTTGATTCCCGGCTTGGGTCACTGTCTGGCCGAATGTTCTCCCCGTGTCTGCGTGGGTTTCCTCCGGGTGCTCCGGTTTCCTCCCACAGTCTGAAAGACCTGCTGGTTAGGTGCATTGGCCATGCTAAATTCTCCCTCAGTGTACCCGAACAGGCGCTGTAGTGTGGTTACTGGGGGATTTTCACAGTTACTTCAATGCGGTCTTAATGTAAGCCTACTTGTGACACTAATAAATAAACTTAAATACATTTTCTAATTGCTTCTTTATTTTCTCAGGTTCATTTAGGTTATTTTATTGCCAGTGTGGATTTAGTGGCCTAGCGAACATGTGCAGGCCATTCAACCCACGAGAGATAGTTTCAGATTCAATTCAATCATGGCTGCTCTGTTCCTTCACTCCGTTTACATGTCTTTGTTTCATATCCTTTGGCAAATTGACTGAACAAAACCATCGCAGTGTTGGGAATTTCAATTGACATCCACAAACCTTTGGTGGTCTGGGTTGAAGAGGCTGGTGAGGGGCAGGAGGTTTCACATTTCCACTATCCTGATAGAAGTCTACAAGATTATGAGGAGCATGGACAGAGTAGATAGTCAGAAGCTTTTTCCCAGGGTGGAAGAGTCAATTACTTGGGGGCATAGGTTTAAGGTGCGAGGGGCAAGGTTTAAAGGAGATGTACAAGGCAAGTTTTTTACACAGAGGGGGGTGGGTGCCTGGAACTCGTTGCCGGGGGAGGTATTGGAGGCAGATACGATAATGACTTTTAAGGGGCGTCTTGACAAATGCATGAATAGAGTGAGAATAGAGGGATATGGTCCCTGGAAGGTTAGGGGATTTTAGTTCAGTCGGGCAGCATGGTCGGTGCAGGCTTGGAGGGCCGAAGGGCCTGTTCCTGTGCTGTAATTTTCTTTGTTCTTTTGTTCTTTGTTCTTCATATGAAAATGCATTTCCTAATCTCTTCTTTCCAATGCCATTATCTTGCTCCATTAGGATGTTTTTCTTATTCTCCCGCTCCTCCTCATTATTTCCTGGTTCCAGAACTAGAACCTTTCAAGTCATGCCATAGCCTGCCCCATTAAAGTGCAAGGTATTTAATATCAGGGAACCAACTCTCTCAATTCTCAGGTCTGCCTTATGTAATGGTGTCATGTGAGTGTACCTTTAAGAAAGTTTTTTAAAAAATAATGCAGCTTACAGCTTCAGCGATGTCATTGGTAGGTGGAGCTAAGCTGTTCAATCAGGTGATAGAGTTTTCAGTTTCATTTGTGGCAGTCAGGTTAGAGGGATTTTTTCCTTTTGGTTTTCAGTTTCATTTTGGGCAGTGTGTTAGAAGCAGTTTTAGCAGCAAACTAAGAAGCGGTCTTCTCCCCCTGTTCTTCTCTTTAAGAAGCTGTGTTTTGGGAAACAGATTCGACTACAACCTCTTCTGAGTTTCTTCGCAAGGGATTTTCAGCATTCAACCAAGGAGGCAGGATTCCTGTAAAAAGTAGTCATTTACCTATGCTGTATTGTGTTTATTTGGAGGGTTTTGTGTATTGGATGTTGGCTTAGGTTGGAACACATTAGAGATATTTCCTTAAGAGATACACATTATCATGGTTGTTGTGTTTCTTGTTTGTAATTGTTAAAAGTTCTTGCTAATTGTCTGACTATACGTTTCAACAATATTCTGAATTAAACTTTGTTTTGGATAAAAGCTCCTCGTGAATCAGTTGAAACACACCTGAAATGAAACCTCTCATGCCCGTCTGAGCCAAAATCAACGTAAAAAGCAGGTCAGGCAAGCTTCATGGAACACCTTGAAGTATCCAACCTGACTTGTAACAATGGCAACAGAGATTCCACCAACAAGGCCAAACGCAGGGGGGTATCTGACCCTGCATCTGCAGATGGAGGAAACTGCACTACAGTTTGCTAGTTGCAGCCAGGGCTGCCATCACTTGTAAAGGCAACGGCCTGCTCCCAAGCCAACTCAATCAGAGCACTGGCAGCTCATCTGCCTCAGCAGCACCACCACCAGTAATGGTCATTGCTGGTACTGCATCTGCAGAATGAGGGCAGATTAATGGTCATGTTCCCTCAATGTCAGGTATGTGGTATTTGGCTGTGTTAAAGACAGTCATGCAGGTCATACCAGAAGTAGGGCATGTAGTTGAGGGAAGGCAATGCAGTTGCTGTGGGGAAGGCCATTGCTGCTGGAGGGCTCCTCCATTGCCCAAAGAGGAAGGTTGTCAGGGTGTGTCTAGCAGTCTGCCCAGGCAGATATAGAAAATAGGCCCTAATTTGTCCACTTAAGTGGTTGTTAGGATCCGGGTGGATGGAATATAGCCTAATTTCCTGCTTTTGGCAAAATGGTGTTCTGATGGGAAGACTTTGGGCATGCAATCCGAATGTTTCTGCACCAATATTCCAGCGTTCCTGGCCCCCAGCCCATTCCTGGTAAATTTCAGCAACCTGTGTGTCATGGGCACTGTTTGTAAATTTCTCTGCTCAGGTGATGAAATGTCTTGCAGTACCTCAAAACCTTTAGCTGTGTGGCTGTGAGTGAGACCATTACCCACCCCTCCCACAAGGAATGATAACCAACCATCTGCCCATCCTCTGGAGAAATCCATCCAAGGAGGCCTGGTGTTAAGTTAATTGACCCGTGTGTGTGTGTGTTCTTTTCAACTGTTGCTGTGCAATATCTTTGTTCTGCCTTCAGGCAAGTCTTTTCATGGAAACAATTTGGGAAAAAGGGCATAAAATTGCACAAGAGCTTTCCTTTGCAGCTACCTGACAGTCGACCTTGGCAGAATAGATTGAAATTTGAGCGATGGTTCAAGAGGGGCTATCTGTCAATTCAGCTGGCAGTTGTACATGTCTTGCAATTTTCCAATGACGTGTCTTGGCAAAAGTAAACAAAAGAATCCAGTGAAGAAATGAAAATGTTTTTCAATGCAAAAAGTTGTTGCAACCTCCAATGCACCTCCTTAAAAGTTGTAGAAGATTATTTAATTGTAGACTATCAAAAGAGAAAAGGAAAATTTTTCTGAGCAATGGGAAAGAGCAGGGAATTGGGACTCATTGATCGCTCCTTCAAAGAGCCAGCATAGATATAATGGCTGAACAGCCTATTTCTGTCCTGTGATATGAGTCTATTGTACATTGGATGGCTGAATTGCTATTTCCTATTTTACATTGTGAGTGGGATTTTATAGCCTCGCTCGTCCCAAGACCGTGAAATCCTGCCCAAGGACAAAGGATCCTTCCCATTGTCCGCCCCACACCCGCTCCGATTCCTGTGGCGGGCGGGTTGGTAAAATTCCGGCCTATCACTGAAAGTCAAAATTACCACTCCAGAGTTAACACTATGGCAAATTTACGTAATTCATTCATCATCTGTGACAGGCATACATTTTCTAAAGGAATGAAAACTCGACAAGAAAAGTGGTGTACCTATGACTAACAACAGAAATTAAAAGTTGGGAAGAGGCATATAAGACCATAAGACATAGGAGCAGAATTAGGCCACTCGGCCCATTGAGTCTGCTCTGCCATTCAATCATGGCTGATATTTTTCTCATTCCCATTCTCCTGCCTTTACCGCATAACCTCTGATCCCCTTATTAATCAAGAACCAACTATCTCTGTCTTAAAGAAATTCAATGACCTGGCCTCCACAGCCTTCTGCGGCAAAGAGTTCCACAGATTCACCACACTCTGGCTGACGAAATTCCTTCTCATCTCTGTTTTAAAGGATCGTCCCTTCAGCCTGAGGTTGTGCCCTCTGGTTCTAGTTTTTCCTACTAGTGGAAACATCTTCTCCACGTCCACTCTATCCAGGCCTCGCAGTATCTTGTAAGTTTCAATAGGATCCCCCCTCATCCTTCTAAACTCCAATGAGTACAGATCCAGAGTCCTCAACGGTTTCTCATATGACAAGCTCTTCATTCCAGGATCATTCTTGTGAACCTGCTCTGGACTCTTTCCAAGGCCAGCACATTCTACCTTAGATATAGAGGCTTGTAATTTTGCCAAAAAGGGTAGGATGACTCATGATTGGGAGAATTTAAATATTCAGTCATGGATGACAAAGAAATTGGTAAAGAATTAAAAACAAAGAGAATACCAGTGTGAACGAGAAAGAGACATAAAAATAGATTATAAGAGATTTCGTCGGTATGTAATTAGGAAGAGATTAACAAAGCATGGGCCCCTTAGAAGGCATGGGCAAGGTGGCACAGTGGTTAGCACTGCTGTCTCACAGCGCCAGGGACCCACGTTTAATTCCACCCTTTGGTGACTGTGTGGAGTTTGCACATTTTCCCGGTGTCTGCGTAGGTTTCCTCCGGGTGATCCGGTTTCCTCCCACAGTCCAAAAATATGTAGGTTAGATGGATTGCTCATGCTAAATTGCCCCTTAGTGTTCAATGATGTGTAGTTTGGCTGGATTAGCCATGGCAAATGTGCAGGGTTATGCGGATAGGTTGGAGGAGAGGGCCTGGGTAAGGTGGCTTTCGGAGAGTCAGTGCAGATTGATGGGCCAAATGGCGTCTTTCTGCAGTGTAGGTTCTATGGTTTTAAGGCATAGATGGGAGAAATTATAGTGGGGAACGAGAGAACGGCAGAGATTGTAAATGAATATTGTACATCTAAAATCATAGAATCCCTATAGTGCAGAAGGAGACCATTCGGCTCATCGAGCTGCAATGACAACAATCCCACCCTATCCTCCTAACACCACATTTTTACCCTGCTACTATGGGGCAATTTTGCATGGCCAACCAACCTAACCCACACATTTTTCAAGTGTGGGAGGAAACCGGAGCACCCAGAGGAAAACCACACAGACACACGGAGAATGTGCAAACACCACACAGACAGTGACTCGAGGCTGGAATTGAATCCGGGTCCCTGGCGCTGTGAGGCAACAGTGCTATTGTGCCACTGTGCCGCCCACTATCTGACTTCATGGTAGAAATGATGTGGAGATGCCGGCGTTGGACTGGGGTAAGCACAGTAAGAAGTCTCACAACTTCATGGTAGAAGACAAGAGGTATTCTGGAAATAGTGGGGAATCGAGTGAGAATGCAGAATTTGAACAATAATACTCGTAATAAAATAGTACTGAAGTGATAAATGGGAGTCTCTTGAATCTGAAGAAGAATCGTATCCAACTCAAAACATTTGTTTCTCTCTCCACAGATGCTGCCAGATCTGCTGAGTAATTTTAGCACTTTTTTTCCTGAGAAATCCTGACAATCTAATGAACTTTACCCTATCCTTTGAAAATAGACAACTGCAGAGATAGTGGATGCATTGGTTTTGAACTACCAGAATTGTGGAGATTCTAGAACAGTCCCCATGCATTGAAAGATAGCAAATATGACCCAGCTATGCAAAAAAAATGGAAAATAGAAAGTAGGGAACTACAGACCAGTAAGCCAGACATCAGTGGCAGAGAAAATGTTGGAATCTATTATCAGGAATGTGGTAATAGAACATTTAGAAAATTATATTATAATTAGATGGAGTCAACACGGATTTATGAAAGGAAAATAGTGTTTGACAAATATGTTGAATTTTTTCGACAGGGTTGATAACAGAAAGCAAACGGATGTAATTTATTTTGATTTTCGCTCAAGCGTTTATCACACAAAATTAGGGCCCTTGAGACAGGGGCAATATATCAGGTTGGATGAAAAGACTGGACAGAAAACAGAGCAGTAAAATAAACAGATCATTTTCGGGTTAGCAGGCTGTAATGAGTGGAGTACCACAAAGATCAGTAATTGGGCCTTAATTGGTTACAACCTATAGCAATGATTTAGACAGAGATCGAGTGTAATATATTCAAATTAGCTGATGTAACAAGGTAAGGCAGGAACACAGAATCCCCACAGGGCGAAAGGAGGCCATTTGGTCCATCCAATGTGCACCGGCTCTCTGACAGAGCATCTCACCCAGGCCCATTCCAGTAACCCCACGTATTCAAGTTTAAGTTTATTTATTAGTGTCACAAGTCGGCTTGCATTAACTCTGCAATGAAATTACTGTGAAAATCCCTAGTCGCGACACTCCGGTGCCTGTTCGGGTACACTGAGGGAGATTTTAGCATGGCCAATGCACCTAACCAGCACGTCTTGCAGATTGTGGGAGAAAACATTAGGGAATGTAGATCCAGTCTACATAGAAACATAGAAGATAGGAGCTGGAGGAGGCCATTCAGCCTTTCGAGCCTGTTCCGCCATTCATCACGACCATGGCTGATCGTCCAACTCAATAGCCTAATCCTGCTTTCTTTCCATAACCTTTGATCCCAATAACCCCAAGTGCTATATCCAGCCGCCTCTTGAATACATTCAATGTTTTGGCATCAACTACTCTCTTAGTAATGAATTCCACAGGCTCACCACTCTTTGAGTAAAGAAATGTCTCCTCATCTCAGTCCTAAATGATCTACCCTGTATCCTCAGACTGTGACCCCCTGGTTATGGACACCCCTACCATCAGGAATATCCTCCCTGCATCTACCCTGTCTAGTCCTGTTAGAATTTTATAGCTCTCTATGAGGTTCTCCCCCCCTCCCCCCCCGCACCCCCCCATTCCTCTGAACTCCAGCAAAAACAATCCTAACCTAGTCAATCTCTCCTCATACATCAGTCCTGCCATCCCTGGAATCAGCCTGGAAACCTTCGCTGCACTCCTCAAGAACAAGAACATCCTTCCTCAGAAAAGGAGTCAAAAACTGCGCACAATATTCTAGGTGTGGCCTCATCAAGGCCCTGTATAAATGCAACAACACATCCCTGCGCCTGTACTCAAAACCTTAGAGTTTGAAAGAATGAGAGTTGATTTATTAAATCAGATAACATTCTTAAGCAACTTGACAGGTTAGATGCTGAGAGAATGATTTCCTGGCTGCTGCAGCTGGATGTGGAGATGCCGGTGTTGGACTGGGGTAAACACAGTAAGACGTCTAACGACACGTCCAACAGGTTTATTTGGTAGCAAAAGCCACTAGCTTTTGGAACAGGCTGTCCCTTCGTCAGGTGGGTGGGAGTTTCACCTAACCCACACATCTTTGGACGGCGGGAGGAGACCGGAGCATCCAGAGGAAACCCACGCAGACATGGGAGAATGTGCAAACTCCACACAGACTGTCACCCGAAAGAAGGTCCCTGGCACTGTGAGGCAGCTGTGCTCACCGTTGTGCTAAAAAATTGCCTCTTAGTGTCAGGGGGACTAGCAAGGTAAATACATGGGGTTACGGGGAGAGAACCTGAGTGGGAGTGTTGTCAGTGCAGGCTCGATGGGCCGAATAGCCTGCTTTAGTACTGTAGAGATTCTATGATTCTATTTTTGGCAGCTGTGCCCCACTGGGGAGGTGATGGGTCATCCAGTGGGTGATCCGAGGCTCAGGGTCATTGACGGATCCAGGTCACAGGCAAGAAAGAGAATCACAAAGTGAGAACTAAGGGGTGTGTGTGGGGGGGGGGGGGGTGCATTGGCAACAGGGGAACGTCATTCAGCACCCAACCCTTCCTCTCGATCACTAAGCGCCTGACAATGAGGGACCCATCCCCACTTGCCCCTCCCCCACCCAGAATGCCTCAAGCAGCCCCATTTTGCTTTTTGGATTCCTGCATGGCAAGTCACCCACCCACCACTGGATGAATACCATTAACGGCTGACTTAAGGGCCCCAATTAGCGGTGGGTCAGGAAGAATGGCCTTGAGTCTTCCTGCCTCGGACATAATTGGGGGCAGAGATGGGGAGGCGATGGTGTCCCTACATCACCAGCACCAAACGCACTGCCCCCCCCCCCAACCACCACCATTAACTACTCTCACCTCAGAGTCGGCGGAGAGTATTACGTTCCTGTGAAGAGGCTAGCCACTTTGGACTGAGAAGAGGAGAAATTCCTTCAGAGCGTTGTGAAACTTTGGAATTCTCTACCCCAGAAAGGGATAGTTGTTCAGTTGTTTGGCATATTGAAAAGAGATATCAATAGATATTTGGATACCAACTAATTTTAAGGATGGAGTGAAAAGGTGGGTTTGAGGCAGAAAGTCAAACATGAAGTAGTTGAATGGCGCAGGACCTTGAAAGGCTGGATAGCCTAACCCTGCTCTTGCCAACGCGTCTACTTTCTCAGAAGACTAAGGAAATTTGGCATGTTAGCTAAGACTCTCACCAACCTTTACAGATGCACCATAGAAAGCATTCTTTCTGGTTGTATCACAGCTTGGCATGGCTCCTGCTCTGCCCAAGACCGCAAGGAACTACAAAAGATCATGAATGTAGTCCAATCCATCACGGAAACCAGCCTCTCATCCACTGACTCTGTTTACACTTCCCGCTGCCTCGGCAAAGCAGCCAGCATAATTAAGGACCCCACGCACCCCGGACATTCTCTCTTCCACCTTCCTCCTTCAGGAAAAAGATACAAAAGTCTGGGGTCACGTACCAACCGACTCAAGAACAGCTTCATCCCTGCTGCTGTCAGACTTTTGAATGGACCTACCTCGCATTAAATTGATCTTTCCCCACAACCTAGCTATGACTGTAACACTACATTCTGCACTCTCTCATTTCCTGCTCTGTGAACAGTATGTTTTGTCTGTATAGCACGCAAGAAACAATACTTTTCACTGTATGTTAATACATGTGACAATAATAAATCAAATCAAATCCTTCTGTTGCTATTAGTGAAGTACATTCTTACTGGTTGTTCCGCTAATACTACTGCCGCAACCTTCAAGATGAGCTCTCTTCTTCAAGGCTGTCCCTTAATTTCCTAAGCACTAACAGCTCATTGCTCTGGTCTTACACGAGGTTTATGCTAAATAATCTCTCATGGATATTTAAATGACACAATTCCACAAATTAAGGCAAAATAGACAGGGGCAAATAATTGATCAATGGAACGAAACGGACGTAATTGGTCCCATGAGGTTTGGAGCTTGTGTATTTGCCAGTTATGAGCACTATTGTGAAGCAAATCCTATCATCAGATAGTGGCAGGTGACAATAGATATTCCTTGTCAAACAAAGCATGCGGTTCACCTCGGCTGAGTGATCGAGGCAGTGCATAAAATTAGACAACTAGAAAACTGCAGGGGAAACTTATTAATCTTTTTGCAATGTGTTACCTGCAACACCTCACCCAGAGATAATGACCTAAGCTTTTACTCAACACATGCCAGTCCCCTCTTCTTGAATCGGATCACTCAGTGGGACTCCGTAAGCCAAAACAAAAACAGAAACGTTTCAGCTTTGTTTGTACATTCATGCTGGTGAAGTGTTGTGATAAACAGTCATAAAAGGGGAGAATGAAGAAAGATACAAGCCCAGAGGACAAGCAAATCCAATAAATTAAATGCAGCCTGCCTCTTTTACATTGAGCTGACCTCTGGCAAATAGCAATGAGTTTTGAAATTATACTGTATAAATAATCCATGTCTGCCAATTCCTACGGTGATACTTAAGCAACGGATCATTGAAATATTCACAAAGTTCTGTTTTCTGTCAACTGCAATACAAAAAGGAGCAAAAATATTAATGTTGTAAACCTCGCTGAATGAGGCTTCCTAAGATAAACAAAGTGCTGGCACATTACACCATTGCCAAGGTTACCCAAGATTGGCAGTAGAAAGGGGAGGAATGAAATCTTCACACCAAATTCTTATTGATTGCAATGGGAAGATGCCAACATTTGGCAAAGGTGTGAAGCCTAAAATAGTAATCAGGGGAACTTGCCAAAGGACCAACTAGCGAACAGACTATTTTAGTTCCAGTATTGTGCAATGAGTTAGGGTCAATTAATGACATTGCATTAGAACAGTGTTTGGGGGAGAGTCATCATAATACTGAAAATTTGAATTTTATCTTGGGTGAGAGTGATTTAATTAAGTCCAAAACAAGAGGCTTAAATTTGAACAAAGTAAAAACTCCATAGGTTTCAGTAAGACAAGGTAGGTCAGGGAACCAAATTAAAAGAATGGGGCCAGAATTTTATTGCCCTCCTCCCAGCAGGTTTTGAGGAGTGGGCGAGCATGAAATTGAATGGATGATGTTCCTTCCCGGATCCCACCCACCCCAGTCTGGAAGCAATTTTACAGGGTTGGGGGGGCGGGGGGGGGGAGGGGGGGGGGGGGTTGGTGAGTGGGTGGAAATATGCCGTTGCCCCAGTTAAGGCCCTTAAATAGCCAACTGATGGCTACTTGAGGGCCTTTTCCTGCCTCACCTCCTGGAGCTCCCTCCCTAACAGCACTGTGGGCGTATCTACACCACATGGGCAGTGATTCAAGAAGGGAGCTCACCACAAAAGTAATTCTCGAAGGCAATTAGGGACGGATAATAAATGCTGGCCCAGCCAGCAGAACCGACACCTTGTAAGTGAATTTAAAAATAACTTGTCTATCATAGAAATGGCTTCCCTATTTATAGGGCGGCGCGGTGGTTAGCACTGCAACTTCATTGCAGTGTTAATGTAAGCCTACTTGCGACACTAATAAAGAAACTTTTTTTTAAACCTATATTTTACAGTCATCTCAATTGACTGGGTATCCGCGTAATGCACAGTGTAGCATTTGCATGTTTTTTTTTCAACAAAGAAATTTCCAATTAAAATTAATTCACTTGAGACCACATACCTATATGACTGTATTTTTATCAGCTCATGGCATTGTGTACCACTGTTGCTTGAAGTTGATTAATGCTGTTAGGTGACCACTCAGGTCTTCAAATTAGAGGCATTGATTCCTTTAAAATTTATATTTACAACCTATTGTCGGACAAAGTGGAAAGCACCCACTTGAGTCCTTTGCAGGCACTCCTTATGCAGGAGTGAGATGTGCCCTCACATTCCTATGATACTTCTGCTTAACATTCTCTGATTATTAAACATTTTTGACTTGCACTTAGAACTATATATCTCCATAATCTCGAAGGTTTATTTTTAAATCTACACTCTCAGGATGTGAGCAACACCCTGATGAAGCTGATTTAACTGGCAGTCCCTGGTTACATGAGGAAGTTAGTCACGGTGGCCTTCTCCTTGAACTGCCGCCCTCACACACACCCTCCAGAATGCTTCATCTAATGTTTTTCACTAAGGAGTCATGCCAAGGAATGAGGAACTGAATATCATTAATCATAGTACCACAGTAATACCATAGTACCACAGTAGTACCACAGTAGTACCACAGTAATACATGTAGGGATATGGGGGTGGGATTGTGGTCGGTGCAGACTCGATGGGCCGAATGGCCTCTTTCTGTACTGTAGGGTTTCTATGATTTCACAGGTCATATCATAGAAACCCCCCAATGCAGAAGGAGGCCATACAACCCACCGAACCCACACTGACAAAAGTCCCAAGCAGGCCCTATCTCCGTAATCCCACGTATTTACTCTGCTAATCCCCCTGACACTAAGGAGCAATTTAGCATGACTAATCTAACATGCACAATTTTGGAGTGTGGGAGGAAACCGGAGCGCCCGGAGGGAACCCCCACAGATACTGGGAGAACATGCAAACACAGAGAGTCACCTGAGGCTGGAATTGAACTTGGGTCCCTGGCGCTGTGAGGCAGCAGTGCTAACCACTTTGCCACCGTGCTGCCCATAGGACAGTATAGATTTACAGAAGAGCACAAGACCAGAAAAAGTTTAGCATGTTCGTTGAAACAAAGTTTTTTTTATTCCAGGTTGCTGAATCACGTGTCTGATATAGAAACCTCTATCGATGCATATTTTCCATTGTAGCATTACTAATCTTCATGATATTTTAAAAAAAACTTTAGTGTCGAAATTCCAAAGCTGTATTCTTTATCCCTTTCTGAATGTTTGTCACTAAAACTGAGTTATCCCTATCAATCAATCAGATTAAATATTTTTAGTATTTACTCATTTATACATCAGTTGGCTTAAAATATACCTTGATAATCACTTTGACGTATTTGATTACATTAAATAAATGCTTCTGTGTAGCCATCAGATCAAACTCTGTTGTGGCTCTGGGAACTGCAAGCTACAATTAATGAAGTGGCATTATCAGTGAGAAGCATTAATTTCAATTAGTTTTGATTTTGGAATGCTTGAAAGGTTCTGCATTTAATTAAAAACTGATAACTGTCTAAGTGATTCCAGACCTGGTGCATAAATAGTCGATCAGCATTGCACGCAATGGAACATTTTTACTTTTTGTTTAAATCCAGCAGGCACTACGGTGCTTTTTCAAGTGCGTCCTGTCTCTGCCTGGAGTGGATTTGCAAACAGGCTTCATTCAACAGATGGCTCACACTGTAAAGATTTCCCTCAGATGTCTTGGCTCCCGAAGTGAACTTGTTTCGTGGGACAGGTCCTAATGTTACAATATCAAAACTTTGGCAGGGCAAGTGTACAGCTTTGGCCCAATAATCATAGAATCCTACAGTGCAGAAGAAGGCCATTTGGCCCATTGCGTCTGCACCGACCATAATCCCACCCAGGCCCTATCCCCACCACCCCATGCATTTACCCTAGCTAGTCCCCCTGACACTAAGTGGCAATTTAGCATGGTCAATCCACCTAACCAGCACATTACACCCTAGCTATGACTGTAACATTACATTCTACACTCTCCCGTTTCCTTCTCTATGAACGGTATGTTTTGTCTGTACAGCGCACAAGAAACAATACTTTTCACTGTATGTTAATACATGTGACAATAATAAATCAAAGCTTTGGACTGAGAGAGGAAACAGCAGCACCCATGCAGACATTGGGGAATGTACAGACTCCGCACAGACAGTGATCCAAGCCGGAATTGAACCCGGGTCCCTGGCGCTGTAAGGCAGCAGTGCTAACCACTGCGCCGGCATGCTGCCCCGGCATAGTGATCTCCCAGCATGGAATGACCTTGTACAGGGCTGTTGCTGATAATGGAGTGTGAAAATGATGTGCAGCTGTGGCTCTTAAAGGTTGCCACGGTTATTTAAAGAGACTGATTTTAAAAAATATTTGCTGCTGGCAGCAGAAGAGGTCCGTGATGAAGGGAATGGATCAGCTCCATTTTTACTGATGGAAGCGTGGCACTCCTTCATACAAATTTTGACCAATTCACCTGTCCATTTTCATCTCTGGGGAAACCATTTTGTTGAAGAAAAGACAACGTGCTTCTTATGAAGAGATTCACAGCACTGCCTAAGAAACAGAGGGTGGAATTTTTCTGTCCCGCCTGCCACGGGAATCATAGCGGGTGGGGTGGGGGGGGGGGAGGGGCGCGGGGGGGGGGGGGGGCGCGGGGGGGGGGGGTGAACCATCGTTGGTTCTCACTGGATAGTACTGAGCCAGGGTCTGGCCAGTACTACAAGTATGTACATATGTTGCTGTTGGGTTAGGGATGGGTTGTGCTACTTGTTGCTGTTGGGGTTAGGGTGGGGTATTTGTATTGTAGTGTTGTGGTACATCCCAGTCAGGCCCCGCCTCCTGGAAGAGGTATAAAGGTCCCTGCTCTGGCTGGAGCCCCTCAGTCTGGGATCGTGTATATAATTGTTAGCTGCTTTGTTACAGTAAATAAAAGCCTTTATTTCCTGAGCATCAAGCCTTGTGTATGATAACGCGCATCAATTTTATTTACTGTAAATAAACTCTCGTCGAAGAAAAAAAAAGAGTATGGAGCAGATTCTGAAGCCGGAACGCCTTACACTAGATCCACGTGCAGTGGGCGCATCTAACACCTTCGACCACTGGCTGAAGTGTTTCGAGGACTACCTGGCAGCCTCCGCAGCGGTCACCACAGATGATGACAGACTCCGGGTCCTCCATGCGAGGGTAAGCGACACTGTCTACCTCGCGATCCGTGCGGCCACCGATTAAACAAAGGCCCTCGAGCTTCTGAAGAAGCGTTAGATCAAACCGCCCAACGAAATACACGCTCGGTACCTCTTAGCCATTCGACGACGGCAGTCTGGTGAAACGATGGAGGAATACGCGAACGAGCTCCTACAGCTAGCCAGGGGCTGTAACTGCAAAGCTGTGTCGGCTGAGCAGAGTATGAATGACCTCGCCCAAGGTGCGTTTGTGGCGGGAGTCGGTTCGTCGTACATTTGAATTAAACTACTGGAGAAAGGTACCCTTGACCTTACCCAGGCAATAGAGCTAGCGGAGATGCTGGAGACGGCCTCCAAAAGCCTCGTATTGTATCCGGAAGACCACGTGGAGACAACGTGGCAGGAGCAGTCGCCAATCCCTCCTCGTCCCTCGGGTTCGAAATGCTGCGTAATGGCGTGCTCACACTCGGGCCAGACGACGGCAGCAGCTCCGGGCGGCCCGCGGTGTTACTTCTGTGGGGGAGCGACGCATACTCAGCAACGGTGTCCCGCTAAGGCTGTGTTGTGCTCAGCCTGCGGTAAGAAGGGGCACTATTCGAAAGTGTGCCGATCTAAACCTAGGAACAGCAGTGCGGCCTGCGATTCCTCAGAGCCCGGGTCTTCGTCATCGAAATCATCGAGGGTTTCGTCCACGTGCGAGGCCAGGACGACGCCATTACGGTCGACGGAGTCGGAGATGTGTGACCACCAGGGGTCGCTGGGTTTGGCGCCATCACCCACGTGCGACCTATGGGAGCGGCCATGTTGGTCGGCACCGACCGCGAACGGCCAGCAGGGGTCATCCTCGTCGATTTCAGCTGCCTGCAGTGGCGCTCATGAACCAACGGTGGCGTTGATCATCCTGGACCAGGCCAAGCCTCATAGACTTGACAAATCTATGATGAACATCCAGGTAAATGACCACTTGATTTATTGTCTGTTTGACAGCGGGAGCCTGAGAGCTTTATCCACCCAGACACTGTGAAGCGGTGTGGACTCCGGATTCAACCTGTCAAACAGACAATTTCTATGGCATCGAGGTCCCGGTCTGTCACCTTGCTAGGGAGTTGCGTGGTAACCTTAACGGTGCAAGGCACAGTGTACGAGCGTTTCAAGCTCCTCGTGTTGCCGCACCTTTGCGCGCCAATACTTCTTGGACTTAACTTCATGGTCCACTTGAGGAGTGTAACCCTACAGTACGGTGGGCCACTCCCTTCACTTTCGGTGGGAGAACATCAGCCTCCAAATTGCCCAACGCGTCCCGCCTGTAGCCTCTCGACGCTGAAGATCACCACACCCTCCCTGTTCCAGAATCTTGTGCCAGGCTGCAAGCCCATTGCAACTAAGAGTAGGCGTTACAGCGCTGAGGATCGGATCTTCATTTGATCTGAGGCTCAGCGGCTCCTCAAAGAAAGGATCATACAACCCAGCGCTAGTCCGTGGAGAGCGCAGGTCGTGGTGGTCAAGAGCGGGAACAAACTCCGGATGGTCATTGACTATAGTCAGACCATTAATCGATACACGCAGTTGGATGCATATCCACTCCCACGCATATCTGACATGGTCAATCAGATTGCGCAGTACCGGGTGTTCTCCACCATAGACCTCAAGTCTGCCTACCACCAACTCCCCATTCGCCCAGAGGACCGACAGTACACGGCTTTTGAGGCGGATGGTCGCTTGTATCACTTTCTCAGGGTTCCCTTTGGTGTCACCAATGGGGTCTCGGTCTTCCAGCGTGCTATGGACCGAATGGTGGACCAGAACGGGCTGCGGGCTACCTTCCCGTACCTGGATAATGTCACCATCTGCGGACATGACCAGCAGGACCACGACACGAATCTCCTGAATTTCCTACGCACTGCATCTCGCCTGAACCTGACCTACAACAGGGAGAAGTGTGTGTTCCGTATGTGCTGTTTAGCCATCCTAGGATACGTGGTGGAAAACGGGGTCATTGGCCCTGATCCAGACCGTATGCGCCCCCTTTCCGAACTTCCTTTGCCCACTAGTGCAAAAGCACTGAGAAGATGCTTAGGCTTCTTCTCTTATTATGCGCAGTGGGTTCACAATTACGCGGACAAAGCCCATCCGCTCATTAAGTCCACTACTTTTCCCCTAACACCAGAGGCCCGATTGGCCTTCGATAAATTAAAAGCCGACATCGCGAAAGCTACGATGCATGCTGTTGATGAGTCCATCCCCTTTCAGGTGGAGAGCGATGTATCTGATTTCGCCCTGGCCGCCACACTTAACCAGGCGGGCAGACCCGTCGCATTTTTTTCCCGCACCCTCCAAGGCCCCGAAATCCGGCATTCAGCGGTGGAAAAGGAGGCCCAGGCCATTGTGGAGGCCGTCAGGCACTGGCGCCATTACTTGGCGGGAAAACGGTTCACCCTGATCACGGACCAGCGGTCCGTGGTGTTCATGTTTAATAACACGCAGAGGGGCAAGATCAAGAATGACAAGATCTTGCGGTGGAGAATTGAACTCTCCACCTATAACTATGACATCATGTATCGTCCAGGGAAACTCAATGAGCCCTCGGATGCCCTCTCGCGTGGAACATGCGCCAGTATACAGGAGGACCATTTGCAGGCTCTCCATAATGACCTATGCCATCCTGGGGTCACTCGGCTCTACCACTTTATAAAAGCCCGCAATCTGCCCTACTCGGTGGAGGACATCAGGTCCATCACAAGGGGACGTAGCAACCCCTGTCGCTCCCATACCCCCTGTTACAAACCCCTTAACTCTTGTTTCCCCCCCGGACACGGCGCGGGCAGCATCGGGACCATTGCTTAACCCTTTTACTCCCGTGCACAGCTTGCCTGAGTCCAGAGGATGGTCGCCACTTCAGGGTGTGTCGGGACTCCATGGATTGCCGTCACCTCAGGGTCAACCGGCCTGTGAGTCTGTGGAGGAACAGCTGGACATCGCCTTGGGGAGAACGCCACTGCAAGTGCCTACTCCGGTGTCACCGCCGGTATTGAGGAGGTCACAATGACGGTGCGGTCCCCCTGACCGTCTGAACTTATAGACTGATGACAAATTATTCTGTTTTTTTTGTACCCCGCCGGCCTTTGTTTTCAAAGGAGGGGTGAATGTGGTGAACCATCGTTGGTTCCCACTGGATAGTACTGAGCCAGGGTCTGGCCAGTACTACAAGTATGTACATATGTTGCTGTTGGGTTAGGGATGGGTTGTGCTACTTGTTGCTGTTGGGGTTAGGGTGGGGTATTTGTATTGTAGTGTTGTGGTACATCCCAGTCGGGCTCCGCCTCCTGGGAGAGGTATAAAGGTCCCTGCTCTGGCTGGAGCCCCTCAGTCTGGGATCGTGTATATAATTGTTAGCTGCTTTGTTACAGTAAATAAAAGCCTTTATTTCCTGAGCATCAAGCCTTGTGTATGATAACGCGCATCAGGGGGGGAGCGGGGTGAGGTGAGCAGACCATGCAAAGGTCCATTGACCTTGGGCTGGATTTTCCGGTTTTGGGGCAAGCGCGGCTGGAAAATCCTGCCCTGTGCACCAGAAGGATGGTAAGGAAGAGGATGTTATTTTTATTCGCTCGGGGGATATGGGTGCTTCCAGCAGAGGCCAACATTTACTAGCCATCCCTGCTTGCTCTTGGGAAGGTGGTGAAGTGCCTTCTTGAACTGCCGCAGTCCATGTAGATAGTCCAATTAGCTGGAGATCGCCAGGATTTGTCCCACCAACGATGAAAGAATGATAACATATTTCGGGATGGTACTTGGATGAAGGCTGTTGTGATAGGTCCTACCACTTTTGTACTGAAGCAAGAGTATGCAGGGCACAAACAGTTTTATGTCAACCAGTTACCGTGTGACTGAGACTGTAAGCAAAGCCCAGTCAATCCCTCCCCAGAAACAGAACTTTCCAAGTTTCATTTGTGTGCCCACACTACAAGACTTTGATGCTTAAATTTAAAACTGCAAAATTGTTGCTGTCTGACCATTTGGAAAGTTGACCTCACACAAAGCATATAATCTGCATTGTTAGCGATAATTTATTCACATAAGCTGCCACTTTGTTATCGCTCGTCTCTGTGCTCTTCAAACTTTCAGCATTACTGCCACAAATATAGATGGTGGGGATGGGGGAAGAAAGGCACATTCTGGTATAACTGCCATAGGACTATCACTGCTGACGTCACCGTGTTGGTAAGTCGGTGACAGATTCCTTGATCATAATGACCAATCTTGGGTATCATTGCCACCAGACACTTAGCTGGAGCCGAAGGTTGGAAAGTGCGGTTGAATTTGTTGGGTCTGTCTGAAACCGGAGCCTCAAGGGGAAGACAGGTAGAGAGTGGAATCCAGAGCTTAGGACGTTGCTAAGGGTAGCAGCACTGCGGCCTCACAGCGCCAGGAACCCGGGTTCAATTCCCAGCTTGAGTCACTGTCTGTGTGGAGTCTGCATGTTCTCCCTATTTCTGCGTAAGTTTCCTCCGGGTGCTCCGGTTTCCTCCCACAGTCCGAAAGATGTGCTGGTTAGGGTGCATTAGCCATGCTAAATTCTCCCTCAGTGTATCCGAACAGGCGCCATAGTGTGGAGACTAAGGAATTTTCACAGTAACTTCATTGCAGTGTTAATGTAAGCCTACTTGTGATACTAATAAATAAACTTTTAAACTTTTAAAATACAGTTTCTAACGTGGATTAATTAAAATCAGCGATACACATGCAGCCAGAATTTGAGGAGTGTTTTTCCCTTGGAGGGTTGTGAGACTGTCTAGATTGCAGAGGTAGGGAAGGGCCTGGCCCCAGAAGGATTTGGAAACAAGTGTTTGAATTTTAAAATAAGGGCAATACTTAACTGGTAGTCTGCAATGAAGCCGCTCACAGAATTTGTCAGGAAAATAAAGGGTACCTATTAATAAGGGAAAACTATACAGAAGTTGGCAGTGCCACCCCACCCCTACCCCACTGTCCCTGTCCCCACCCCGACCTGCTCGTACTTCTAGTCTGTTTGCCATAGTAAACAACTTACAATGTGAAAAATTGTGTTTAGCTATTAACTGGAAGTTTGATTTTAATGCGCGATTAAATCACTCGGGAGGCTGGATCGTACCCGGGAAATAAAGGCTTTTAATAGTAACAAGAATGGAGCATACTATATAACAATACAATCCCAGACTAAAGGGTCACCAGGCAGTGCAGTGACCTTTATACTCCTACAGGTAGGCAGAGCCAACCGGAGTGTACCACAGAACAATACCAACAGGTAGAACAGCCCAACCCTCACCCCAACAGTAACAACAGTAACATGTGTACAAGTATCCATAGTGATAACCATCTATGGTTCAGTACCCATAGTGGTAACCATCTATGGTTCACCACAGATTTTTTTTTACATTTCAGGGTCACTTCGGGGTCGTAGCACAGGAGTGATGGATGAATGGGATTTGATGCAAGTTTCAGATAAGCTCAAGTTTAAAGAGGGCAAAATGTGGCCAGGAATGGATTGGAATGGTAACATCTAAAGGTAACAAAAGCATGGGTAAGAGATTCAGCAGCAGATATGATAAGCAAGGAGTGAAGTTGGGCAATACTTACAAAAGTGAAAATAGGTGAGCCTAGTAAAGGTGTAGATATGTGGTTGTAAGCTCAGCTCAGGGCCAAATATGGCACCAAAGTTGCGAAAAGATGAGTTCAACCCATCTAGTCATAAACAGTCATGACTCAAAGAGATAAATAATCTAGCTCCGGGTCCTGAAATGCTCTGGACAGACCCTTTTCCACTCAACTTGTTTGTAACTGGCCACCACACCACTTCCAAAGTGTTACCTTTTCTGAGGAACCTTTCTTTAAAGAGCATCGTTAGGTTATTCTTGGCTGCCCTTGCTTCCGTACTCTCTCTGACTGCCAGTCGATACATATGCTCCAGTCTGATGATCTGAGCACATGATCTATTTAACTGAGACACTATTGTTTTGAAAGTTTGTTAATTGGCAACTGCTTTGTTTTCCCTGTGACAATTTTGTTCCTTGATCTATCTCTTCTGATAATCCTACATATTGTGCAGAATGTTTTAGAGCTGTCTTTCCAAATTTGGCTTCATGATACATAACTTTGCGGGCAGGAATTTCATATTCGGTGTGGTCCTCCAAATGTTCAGCTCATGGGCTGAAAAGAAATCTCATGAGGGCCATGCCTACAATTGCTTCATCTGTGCTTCCGACAAGTGTGTCTCTGAGCCAGGAGTAGGCACTTAACTAAATCAGCCCCAAATCATCCTGTTTCTTTCCTGTAGCCATTGGGATTGACATGGGTTCAGTGATGTACAATAAAGTGGAACTCACCAAGGCTCCTTAGACAGCACCTTCCAAACCCACAACAGCTAACACCCAGAAGGACAAGGGCAGCAGACATCTGGGAACACCACCACCTGGAGGTTCCCTTCCAAGTCACTCGCTTTCCTGACTTGGGAATATATTGGCATTCCTTCACTGCCAATGGGTCAAAACTCCCTCCCTAACAGCACTGTGGGTGTACCTACATCTCAAGGATAGCAGCAGTTCAAGAAAGCAGCTCGTTACCACCTTCTAAAGGGCAATTATATTTTACTATTTCTCCATTTTATCTAGTTTGCTAAAATCACCTTTGCCAACTTCAGCTGAATAACTCTCTTCAAGTATTAGTTTGGAATTAGGTAGCCTACTTCCAATTATGCCTTTCCTGAGTTTGGTGTTGATGACTGAATACATTAAAGAAAGCACTGAATACATACAATGGCAGGATCTTCCAGTCCCACCGTTGGCGACCCCCAGGCGGCGTATTCCCCAGCGGTGGAGAGTGTGGCCCATGCAAAACCTTGTAGACATTGGCAGGACAAGAAGATCCCACCACCAGCCAATGGCATGCCGGCTCTGTCATCGGGAAATACAGTGTGTGGGGCTGGTAAATCCTGTCATTATGTGGACACAACAACAGTCACATCACTTTACTTATTGTATAGATTCAGCATGTCTTGTTGTGAAAATAGGAAACTGTCAGTTGGCCAAAGGAAGATCAAACTGATCAGAAGCTAGGAATAATGCGGCGAGTAACTCACCTCCTGACTCCCCAAAACCTATCCACCATCAACAAGGCTCAAGTCAGGAGTGTGATGGAATATTCCCCACTTGCCTGGATGGGTGCAGCTCCAACAACACTCAAGAAGCTTGACACCATCCAGGACAAAGCAGCCCGCTTGATTGGCACCACATCCACAAACATCCACAGCCCCCACCGACTGACGCTCAGTAGCAGCAGTGTGTACTATCTACAAGGTGCACTGCAACAATTCACCAAATATCCTTAGACAGCACCTTCCAAACCCACGACCACTTACATCTCGAAGGACAAGGGCAGCAGATACATGGGAACACCACCACCTGCAAGTTCCCCTCCAAGTCACTCACCATCCTGACTTGGAAATATATCACTGTTCCTTCACAATTGCTGGATCAAAATCCTGGAATTCCCTCCCAAAGGGCATTGTGGGTCAACCCACAGGACATGGACTGCAATGATTCAAGACGGCAGCTCACCGCCACCTTCTCGAGGGCAACTAGGGATGGGCAATAAATGCTGGCTTAGCCAGCGACGCCCATGTCCCACGAATGAATAAAATTCAGTTCCCAATGGCATTATAGGATTCTCAGCAAAGAAGGTAATTTGTCCCATCAGTCCTATACCAGTGTCAGCAACAAGCTTCCTGCTCCAATTCCCAGTTCATTTTCTCATACTGCTCCTTGGAAAAGATTGATCTAATTCTCTTCCAGGTGATTAATTACCACTTAACTTTCAGGGTTGGTTTCAACTAACTGAATCTGGTCTGAAAGTTGTGTGTAAAATCAGAGGGAGAGGGGACGACACATGTTTGGACACGTTTGCCTCAAATAACACAGCTTACAAGCAAACACTGAAAGTGCTGGAAAATCTTAGCAGGTCTGACAGCATCTGTGGAGAGAGAATAGAGCCAACGTTTCGAGTCAGGATGATCCGCAGATGCTGTCAGACCTGCTGAGATTTTCCAGCATTTGCTGTTTTTGTCTCAGATTCCAGTGTCCGCAGCATTTTGCTTTTATCACAGTTTAGAAGCAGGTCTGCTGATGGATGCTAACGTGTCCACCTATCGAGAGGAGGCTGGGCATTGTCTGGATATCCAGCATCTCATGTTGGTTGCCGAACTCAATTTACAATTTTCAGATACTTATGGTCAGAGCCTACGCTACCCACTTCTACTGGGCTGCTCCAGAAAAGGATGAGATTTATTTTGTTCTGGTGAATTCCAATCGCGCTGAGAGGAGAAGAAATACTTCATTTGGTCTTCTATCGTTTACTGCCGTTCTTTACGTCAGTCTCTGTCTGTAGCAATATTATTCAGCATATGGAACACATTTTGATGACTTTCCCTGGAACACATTGTGACATTTTTTCCGACCAGTCCCAACATCTGAGGTATCATCTTGCACTCTGTCACTAATCAGTGCGGATCTTGTTTCATTGTGTCTCACGATATGGTTCAATCCAGTAATGTCTATCTCATCTCTCTAAGAAGCCACAATCTATCTTTCCTCCCTTGAGGAGATTTTGGAACTTGGATTGCCTGAGAATGAAAGTCTTATTGGCACTCACATGCAAACACACATTGGCATATATTGTAGCAAGAGGGACTTGCATATCATTTTTATATGGGTGAAATAATTTCAGTTTGGTACCTGACAGGATTGTGGCGGAAAGATCACATATGCAAAGTCAATATGTTCTGTACCTTGGGGAAGTAGTGAATCTGTGGCCGACTCTGCCAATCTTTCCAGCACTTTTAAGCTGTCCTGAAGCAGGCTTCGATTACCTTCTTAATGGGGCAGTGAATTGATTTGTGGCTGAGACTTCTGGTGTTCCCTTTGGAGTTTCCAGTGCCAGATAGGTTGAGCTGTGGTGACCTTTGCTGGGAGTGGTGGAAGGTTGTCTCTTTCTGGTCTTTGGGTAGTAGGTAAAAAAAAACATGGTTACAGCTTCCTTTACTGAAACTCGTGAAGTACTGCCCAGGGCAGTTTATTTATGTTGTGCAACTTTATTTTCATTAGTTCCTATGGCATGAGCACTCCTGGCAAGGCCAGTATTTCTTGCTCATCCCTTATTGGTTTGGATAAGGTGATGGCTAGCTGCCTTCTTGAACTGTTGCAGCCCATATAAGTACATCAATGGCGCTGGCATAGAAGGAGTTTCAAAATTGTGACCCAGTAACATATGAGCGAATGGCAAGCTTGTCAGGATGGTGTGTGGCTCAGAGGGGAACTTTCAGGTGTTGAAGTTCCCATGAGTCTATCCATCTCAGTGATAGGTGTCACACAACAAAAACAGAAAAATGCTGGAAAATCTCAGCTGGTCTGGCAGCATCTGTGGAGAGAGAGTAGAGCCAATGTTTCAAGTCTAGTTGACCCTTCGTCAGCAGTATTTTGCTCTTATCTAGGGGATGGATGTCGTGGATTCAGAAGATGCTTTCAAAGGAGACTTGCAAGTTGCCACAGTGCATCTTGCATATGGTACACACGCCTGCCGCTGTGCACTGGTGGTGGAGGGAGTAAATGTTGAAGGTAGTGATCGATGTGGCGATCAACTGGGCAGTTTTGTCTTGAATGTTGTCAAGTTCCTTGAGTGTAGTTGGAGCTGCACTCATCCAAGCAAGTGTAGAATATTCCAGAACACTCCAGGTTTGCTATATATAGTGGCGATATATAGGATATATAGTGGACAGGCTTTTGGGAGTTAGGAGGTGTGTTACTTGCTCCTGACCTGCTTTTGTCACAACAGTATTTATGTTGCCGGTCTAATTAAATTTCAGGCATTGCCCAGAATGTGGGTGATTCAATGATTATTGCCATTAAAATTCAAGTGGAGATGGTTAGATTTTCTCTTGTGTGTGCTGCTTGGTCAGATCCTGGGAGAGGAGGGAGTTGGGGGGAGATGTGAGTGGGCATGGAAATCCAGCTAGGGGCTGGGGCGGCACGATTGCACAGTGGTTAGCACTGTTGCCTCACAATGTCAGGGACCTGAGTTCGATTCCCAGCTTGGGTCACTGTCTGAGTTTGCACGTTCTCCCCGTGTCTGCGTGGGTTTCCTTCAGGTTCTTCAGTTTCCTCTCACAGTCCGAAAGACATGCAGATTAGGTGCATTGGCCATGCTAAATTCTCCCTCAGTGTACCCGAACAGGCGCCGGAGTGTGGCGACTAGGGGATTTTCACAGTGGCTTCATTGCAGTGTTAATGTAAGCCTACTTATGACACTAATAAATAAACTTTAAAATTTTAACTTCAATGTATCATTTAATGTCAATAAAGTTTGAAATTCAAGGTGCTTACTAAGTGAATAATGCCACAAGACTTCACTGGTTTTGAACAACAGAAATAAATTTTACTATGAAAATTCAGAGAAAATCTACGATAGAATCATAGAATTCCTACAGTGCTGAAGGAGGCTATTCAGCCCATCGAGCCTGCACTGACAACAATGCCACCCAGGCCCCAACCCTGTAACTCCACGTATTTACCCTACTCGTCCCCCTGACAGTAAGCGGCAATTCAGCATGACCAATCAACCTAGTTAAAGCAATCAAACCTGTTGGACTTTAACCTGGTGTTGTGAGATTTCTTACTGCTCCCAACACAGTCCAACGTCGGCATCCCCACATCAAAGCTCCTCATGGCTCTGTGTCAAATTTATTTTGATAAGGCTCTTATGAACCACCTTGAAACATTTTACCCTTGATTAAAGCAAGTTATTTTTGTTGTTCTCTGCAACTGTGGTGGTTTTTCTGAAAAAACCTAAAGTTTAGAGCATTAAAGTTTATTTATTAGTGTCACAAATAGACTTACATTAACACTGCAATTAAGTTACTGTGAAAATCCCCTTAGTCGCCTGTTCGGGTACGCTGAGGGAGAATTTAGCATTGCCAATGCACCCAACCCAGCACTCATTTTTATTTGAATCCTCCACCTATGCAATACCCCAGAACATTTCTCGAAACAAGCCTTTCTCCACACAGAGGAACCAGGAGCCCCACCCTGTGGTATGAAACAACATGAATCATTTTTAAACAGGACGCCATCGGGTACAAGACATCAATTGTGTTTTAAATTCGTAACAACTACTACCTGTGAAAAAGCCAAAGGCAAACATAAGAATAACCTTATCTGATGGTGATGGAATCCACATAAAATTCCTGACCCCAGGTGTCAGTTCCCTTCCACCCCACCCCACCCCTCCTCCAATCCATTCATTGGCAGATTGTTTTGATAGAGGCTCTGACAGGGGCAATGATTACCTAGTGACCAGCAATACAAACTATTGGTTGTTTTCAACAACTTAGAAACAGAATAGAATGAATGGCGTCTCCTTGGAAAATCAACAAGTACATGGGTGATGATGTTCCCATTGAGCCAACTATCTTGTACTGGCAGAAGGAACTTATTCTAATTGCAGTGCTGGATTCGCTACTTTAGCTGTTTGGCAGTAAAGAAATTGAGTATTTCTGAAGAAAAGAGAGTTTTTTTGACAAAGATTTTCATCTCGCAAATGTCCTGATAAAGAGCTTTGACAAAAAACTGTCTCCTTTCCTCAGCAATTCTCTCCGATCTTGAGTTGTACATGTTTCACTCTGTGCTCCATCTCTTGATCTCAGTGCTGGGGGAGAGGCATTGAAATGGTGACAAAAATAAAACAAAATCCCATTCGGTTTTCTATTCCGCACCATGCCTACGAATCAAGAATGTCTCTCTGAGTAAACCATCCATCAGCTGGCGTACAAATTTAGTGATAATCATTTGAATGCATTCATTAGGTGCAAAGAGACTTATGCAAACTAGCTCATCTGCAAGGAAGCAAAATGGGATTTAAAAAAAACACCAGCTTGCACACAGTATGAAACAGATATTCACAGGAACAAATAATGATTGACACTTCCCACCGCTTTTCAAACTTTTCTATGCGGGGGACCGCTGCAAGTGTTGACACATTCTAAAGAGCTTGCTACTTCTGAAAAATGGTGCAGTTTCAAAAAAGTGCTATGATGGTCCAATACAATTTAGACTAGTTTTACAGCCAAACTGTGCTTTCAACATATACAGAAAGCTATGTAAATCCAGTTGAGAAAACCATCCCAAAAAGATCACCAATAAAGGACAAGTGACCAACTGAAAACCCTTTACTCCATAAGTAGATCTATAACATGTGCAATTCCATGACTTTTAGTCAAAAAACTGTTACAGTTTCAAACCTGCCAGTCACTTTAGCCATGGTCGGAGATGCCAGCATTGGATTGCAGTGGACACAGTAAGAAGTCTCACAACACCAGGTTAAAGTTCAACAGCTTTATTTGGTATCACGAGCTTTCGGAGCACTGCCTCTTCTTCAGATGATGAAGTTTGGTACCAATCACTCACCTGATGAAGGAGCAGCGCTCCAAAAAGTCATGATACCAAATAAACCTGTTGGACTTTAACCTGGTGTTGTGAGACTTCTTACTGCAGTCACTTTAGAGACAGTGTTAAGCTCTCAGTTCTCACCCAAGCCACATGATGGAACAATCCAGAAGAATGAGGACCTAAAAAGTATTTTATTCATTCATGGGACTTTAGTGAGCCAGATGGATTTTTTTCTGACAATGGTTTCACAGTCATCATTAATTCTTAATTCCAGGTATTGTTTTACTGAATTCAAATTCCATCATCTGGTGTGGTGGGAATGGAACCCAGGTCCCCCGAACATTAGCTGAGTTTCTGGATTAATAGCCGAGCGACAACACCACTAGGCCATTGCCTCACTGCTATGGTCAGCCATATCAGTGTATGAGTACTTGTTTAAATGATGCCACATTGTGATGAGTTTTGTGGAGTCAAAGAGGAGGGAGAAAACAAATGAAATTAAGCTCAAGAGAGTCACGATAATTGGACCCCATCACTTGCAGTCAATGATGAAGCGATGGTGTTTGGTGCTGAACTGAAAGGAAACTGTGCTGAGAAACCTTGTGGTATCTTTGACAAAAACTCTCCTGATGTGTAACTGATTGCTGTGTTGTACAATGGAAGTTTCCACTTTGGAGCTCTAATCATGTCAACCAGCTATCTAAGTAGCCAATCACATACAAGAATTCTTATAGCCTATCAGTTAGGAAGCATCAATTATCAATCAACTTCTTGAAAAATTTACAAAGAGTGAAATATAGATTTGGACATACAAGTGAGTGGCGGAATTTTCCAGTCCCGCCAGGCACGGGAATCGTAGCGGGCAGGACACGGACCATGAAAAGGTACATTGGCCTCAGGCGGGATTTTCCGGTCTTGAGGCAAGTGCGGCCAGGAAATCCCACCCCTCGAGGGGTCAGATTTGTTGTTTGGTAGCAGCTGTAACTCAGATCCTTGTTAAAACCTCAATTACATTTCATTGAACAAAACTGAACTTTTTACGGGTTTTCTAACAGCAATGTGAGAGTGGAAAAGAGGAATTTCTCAGCAGATCAATGGATTTCAATGATTTTTGGCTCCGGGGGTGGGGTGTCGGTTGGGGTTTGGTCCGAGTCCAAGCTGGAGACTGGCAAAACCTCAGAGAAATACTGCAAACAACAGGACATCCTTTTATTGCCCCATGCAATTTCCAGGAACTACCTCTCTGGTACTCCATGGCACTCCAAACTCTTAACTCCATTCAAAAAGTTCACCTTGGACATTGCTGGCGATCTATATATCTTTGGGTATCAAAGCTGCCAATGAGTGCTATTTCGCTGCTCACCCCTCACTTACATATATAACCTTGACCACAAAAATATCACATTCAGTTTATTACAAAGAACAAAGAAAATTACACCACAGGAACAGGACCTTTGGCCCTCTAAGTCTGCACCGACCATGCTGCCCGACTGAACTAAAACTCCCTACCCTTCTGGGAACCATATCCCTCTATTCCCATCCTATTCATGTATTTGTCCAGACTCCCCTTAAAAGTCATCATCATATCTGCTTCCACTATCTCCCCCGGCAACGAGTTCCAAGCACCCACCACCCCCTGTGTAAAGAAAACTTGCCTCGTACATCTCCTTTAAACCTTGCCCCTTGCACCTTAAACCTGTGCTGCCTAGCAATTGACTCTTCCACCCAAGGTAAAAGCATTTGACTATCCACTCTGTCCATGCCCCTCATAATCTTGTAGACTTCTATCAGGTCGCCCCTCAACCTCTGAATTTCCAGTGAGAACAAACCAAGTTTCTCTAATCTCTCCCCATAGCTAATGCCCTCCATACCAGGCAACATCCTGGTAAATCTTTTCTGTACCCTCTCCAAAGTTTCCACATCCTTCTAGTAGTGCTACAGAGCAGTGAGTGACAGACTGCAACTTAACAATGTGTGCGTGCGCGCGTGTGCACATGTGTGCGTGGGTGTGTGTTAAATCCTGAAAACATAGTCGGAATCAGAGGGGTAATGGCAGTGAATGCTGATAGTTCAATGTCAAAATCTCTCCTAAATTCTCGGGTTGTAAGACAGAGGACCTAAAATGAAAGACAAGAGGAGATTTAAAATAAAAAGAGACTTCTGACCTTAGAACATCCTTGCATTGTTCGACAGTGTTCACAAGAACTGCAAATGGCAGGTTACTTCAGATAATGTGCCACACAATTATTGCAGTTATTGTTTCTCACGTTTCCATGCCATTTGCCCTTGAAAAGGAGGGAAAAACAATGCAAATAGTAAACATTGAAAAGCTAATAATATTAATGCAAGCACTTAGTGTTCTCACATTGCGTTTTTTAAATCAAATTCCTTTGCATTTGTAGGGTCCCTATTTGATAGATTTTTATGACTTTGTACTCCCAATGATCAACGGTTTGAAAATCCTGAAACTCGTGCTTGACTATGGTGAATATCCCCTATGGTGAAAATCTTCACATTGTGATCATGGATTTGGCTGGATGGTTAGTGTGTGGCTCAGAATGATACTAGGGCATAGCTTCAATCCCCAGACACACACCCCAGTCATACTCTCTTCCACCTTCTTCCATCGGGAAAAAGATACAAAAGTCTGAGATATACCAACTGAATCAAGAACAGCTTTTTCCCCTGCTGCCATCAGGCTTTTGAATGGACCTACCATATATGAAGTTGATCTTTCTCTACTCTCTAGCTATGACTGTAACACTATATTCTGCACCCTCTCTTTTCCTACTCCCGTATGTACTCTATGAATGCTATGCTTTGTCTGTATAGGATGCAGGAAGCAATGGGTGAGATTCTGTGGCCTCTCAGTCGCATGTTTCCCGTTGGTGTTTGCTAGCGGTGGGATTCTCTGATCCCGCTGCTCTCTTTGGGAATTCCCATTGATGTCATCTCATGCCGTTGGAAATCCCGTGGGCGGGGGTTGTACGGCCGGTGGGACCGGAGAATCCTGCCGACGTGAACAGCTGGAGAATTGCGGCCAATACTTTTCACTGTATACTAATACATGTGACAATAATAAATCAAATCAAAGCAAAAGTCAGCTCTGGTAGTTCATGGAGGCCTTACCTTGTTCCACGCTTGATATATAGCCAGTTGTCCCTCTCAAATAGAGATAGATGCCAAGGTCCTTTGCGGACCATGGATAATTACCTGATCATGAATTTACAAAATTACCCCCTGCAGGCCTTGAACTAATTGTTCCCATTGATGTAAATTGGTTTCAAAAAGATGTTGCACTTCTCTTTTGTGTCTCATGCCTGAATGTGAGAAAATAGAGGAAATTATGTCTTAATATTTGTGGTGTTTTAACACAGCAGGAATCCAGCCAGTTTTTCATTCCCAAACTGGAATTGGTTCAAGCAGTCTCAATACAATTTAAAATGGATAGGAACCCAGAGCACAAAACTGCCTCTCAAACTGGTCCCAAACTGATGGTCTCATTCAGACTGTGAGCGTTCAAGTCAGGAAATTATCACACTCGCGCGATGATTGTTGCCATATGCTTGAGATCATTGTTGAGATGATTGCATGCTGCCCTTGGTCTTGGATTGTTTGATCCGCTAACTAAGATGAGAAAATATACCTTACCCCATCTCTGATCCTTCAGTTTAACATATATTCAAAAATCCATCACCAAGTTTAAAGAGGAATCTTACGAGAGGGGCAAATTGCTTCATAGTAGGCCCAATATTTACAAGAAGCAGCAAAGGGTTTGGAAGTGGGTGCAAAAATGTTAACAATATACTGTATTATATAATAAATTATTTGTCTGCACCCTCCAAGAACTTCAATAAAATGATATCTGCCTGGGATTTAAGGGTGATGGGTGTATTGGCCATGTATTATATACATAGAAACATAGAAGATAGGAGCAGGAGGAGGACATTTGGCCCTTCGAGCCTGCTCCACCATTCATTACAATCATGGCTGATCATCCAACTCAATAGCCTAATCCTGCTTTCTCCCCATAACCTTTGATCCCATTCGCCCCAAGTGCTATATCCAGCTGCCTCTTGAATACATTAATCACCTCTTGAATACATTAAATACCTTTTCTGATGGCACACAAAGGCTACTCACTGTGGTGAGATCATCTGGAAGTTCATGCAACTTAAGTTCCAGATGGGAGTTCTTTAGTTTGGTACATGTTTGACCCATGAATGCAAGCAAAATGTTGCATCACTTGAATATCCATTTAATCCAAAAGACTGAGTGAAGATATAACACTGAACATATTTACAAAAGTACCAAGTGTACACAATGAATGAACACCTGTGCCACCAGTGTGCATTCAATACTTTTAAACTTTTCTAATCCTCGCGCTACGTTTAGGTGCAGCGCCAACAACCACAGCAGAGGTGTATGCAGCCTGCTGTGCCCTGTTGCCTGAGGTAAATTCGGGGGCCTCCTCTGGAGGCCTGAGGCCTTGAAGGACCTGGCCTGCTAAGCGTTTCCTGCTCTGGGGTAGGCCTGACTTGCTAGAGGAGGTGGGTTCATTGGCAGAGGGGAGTTGGAGTGGCAGGGCACCCTCAGAGTACCCTGTGTGGATGGTGGGGTGCCTGACTGGTGTTCTTTCTCCATTTGTGTGTTCAGTGGCTCTTTCCTGACTGCTTGAGAAGGGGTTTCTACATGAGGGTTCAGATGCCCTGAACCTCTCACCCAGCAACTCCTGGCATGCACTCATGACTTGAGCAATGGAATTCAGGTCAGAAGAAGTCAAACTATGCGTTCTACTGGACCGAGGTTTCCAAGGGATCTGCCACCTTTCTCACAGCGGCTTTGATAAGCTCCCATGCCAGACACCATGACAGCAGCAAATACACTGATAGGCTCCTGCATCATTTTTCCCATTGTGTTGATGGCCTCTGACAACTCTGCCTATTGTTCCCCTGCCTCTCTGTGCATCTCTATACTGATTTGATTTGATTTATTATTGTTACATGTATTAGTATACAGTGAAAAGTATTGTTTCCCATATGTTATACAGACAAAGCATACCGTTCATCGAGAAGGAAACGAGAGAGTGCAGAATGTAGCATTACAGTCATAGCTAGGGTGTAGAGAAAGATCAACTTAGTGCAAGGTAGGCCCATTCAAATGTCTGACAGCAGCAGGGAAGAAGCTGTTCTTGAGTCAGTTGGTACGTGACCTCAGATTTTTGTATCTTTTTCCCGACAGAAGAAGGTAGAAGAGAGAATGTCCGGGGTGCATGGGGTCCTTAATTATGCTGGTTGCTTTTCCGAGGCAGCGGGAAGTGCAGACAGAGTCAATGGATGGGAGGTTGGTTTGTGTGATGGACTGGGCTACGTTCACGACCCTTTGTAGTTTCTTGTGGTCTTGAGCAGAGCAGGAGCCATACCAAGCTGTGATACAACCAGAAAGAATGATTTCAGTGGGGCATCTATAAAAGTTGGTGACAGTCGTAGCTGACATGCCAAATTTCCTTAGTCTTCTGAGAAAGTAGAGGCGTTGGTGGACTTTCTTAACTATAGTGTCAGGATAGGGGGACCAGAACAGTTTGTCGGTGATCTGGACACCTAAAAACTTGAAGCTCTCGACTATTTCTACTTCAACCCCATTGATGCAGATAGGGACATGCTCTCCACTATGCTTCCTGAAGTTGATGACGATCTCCTTCGTTTTGTTGACATTGAGGGAGAGATTATTTTCGTCGGACCAGTTCACCAGATTCTCTATCTCATTCCTGTATTCTATCTCGTCATTGTTTGAGATCCGACCCATTATGGTGGTGTCTTCAGTAAACTTGAAAATCGAGTTGGAGAAGAATTTGTCCACACAGTCATAGGGCCTGATTTTACCAAAACTTCGCGCCCGAAAACAGGCGCGCAGTTGGGGTAAAGTTGGGTGTCGGGCCTTTAATGTGATCTGCATCCGAATCCGAGCAGATCGCGGCTTTACCGACACCCGATTCGGGTGCGGGTCTGGCCCGAGCCCGAATCGGACGGCCCGATGATTTAAATGCATTTACATGCATTTAACTCGATTTAATGAACCGCGTGCCCAACTCGACCGCCAAATCCCACTTTACCGTCTTCTGGCCCGATCCGTGTCTGCGGTGTAATCGACCTGCAACATAAAAGTCTGAAGTCGCCGCTGCAGCCTCCGAAGAGCGGGGTCAGAGACTGCAACGGCTCTCTGACCCAGCTCCTCCTCTGGGGGGTGGGGAAGGGGGGTGGGAGGAGGAGAGGGGGTGTGACGTCTCATCCTCTGGGAGGGGAGGGGGTGTGACGTATCATCCTGGAGGGGGGGGGGGGGGGGGAGGGGAGGGGGTGTGACCGATTATCCCCGGGGGGAGGGGGTGCGAGGGGAGGAGAGGGGGTGTGACGTCTCATCCTCTGGGGGTGGGGGGAGGGGGTGGGAGGGGAGGGGGTGTGACCGATCATCCCCGGGGGGGGGGGAGGGAGGAGAGGGGGTGTGACGTATCATCCTCTGGTCGGGGGGGGTTCCGCTGCCAGTCTGCGGCCAATCCCTCCTGCCGGAGTGGATGTGCGGCCATGCCATCCCACAAAAGCTTCAGGATGAAGCGATTCCTCGCTAAGAAGATGAAGCAGAACCAGCCGATTCTACAGTGGATCCACATGAAAACCGGCAACAAGATCAGTACAAGTCCAAGAGGACACGCTGGAGAAGTACCAAGCTGGGCCTGTAAAGGGATGCGCCATCACTGGTACACTACCAGCCACAGATTACTCTTCCCTGCAGGGGCAAGAGAGCGGGAGAGATTTTTTCGAACTACGCATGCGCAGTTCAGAGTTCCGATCGGTCCGCCAGCGCTAATCCCCACCCACCGCGCGGATTGGGCCGGAGCCGGCAAAACGCGTATGGGCGCGCTGGAAAGAGGATTCCAGGCGCGGATCTATTTGACACCCGGATTCAGCACTTAGACTCAAAATGGTAAAATTCCCCCCATAGTCTAACTTTTCTTCCGAGAGCTGATTGCAAAATCAGTGTGTTCAGACACCCGCTCTCCTGTGGAAGTTAACACTTACCTCTACTTCCACCACCAGACCTCGACTCCAGAACAGAAGATTCCGACTTTTGTTATTATCAACTAAGCTTTATTCAAAACTGCAATGAGCGAGATAATTTTACTAATACCATAATTTTGTCATCATGAAATAATTATAAATCAAAATGAATGAATTAATAACCTGCTGAGAAGCAGCACCGCATGGGAAATAAATATATTTTTAACCATTTTCCAATGTACTTTTCATCGTAACTTGTTGATTTTTGAAAGACCTTACAAAAACTTAAATACAATGCAAAAATGTCACTTAGCAATCACTCATAGATGCGAGGGATATTTTTCCACCACTATTTATCTAGGGGATTTTCACAGTAACTTCATTGCAGTGTTAAAGTAAGCCTACTTGTGACAGAAATAAATAAACTTCAACTTAAAACTGACACAGTTTTCTGATGATAATGTATACTGGACCAGAATACTTTAATAATACAGTTGGAGGTTTGGGAACAGTGGCTGTGAGTATAGTTTGATGACTTCCTTTGTATTGCTACTCAGCTTGTCTCCTCAGTGGTTTACCTGACTAGCAGGTGGCTAGCTCATTATCATTGGGTTATCTCAAAGCGAGCAGAATACATCAGTATCAATGGATTACATTAATACCAATGAGACATCTAGGTATAAAGTTCTTACCTGAATACCAATTGGTTGACATTTAAATCTTTGACAATCATCAAAGTAATTGCAGGACAGGTGGAAGCCTTTTAACATATCATTATGGAATGACATATATTGTAGTAATAATGCAAAACAAAGTATTCAAACATATATATATTTTGGGATATATATCATAGAATCATAGAAACCCTACAGTGCAGAAAGAGGCCATTTGGCCCATCGAGTCTGCACCGACCACAACCCCACCCAGGCCCTACCCCCATATCCCTACATATTTACCCGCTAATCCCTCTAACCTACGCATCTCAGGACACGAAGGGGCAATTTTAGCATGGCCAATCAACCTAACCCGCACATCTTTGGACTGTGGGAGGAAACCGGAGCACCCGGAGGAAACCCACGCAGACACGAGGAGAATGTGCAAACTCCACACAGACAGTGACCGAAGCCGGGAATCACTTCTCCCATTTCTGGTATCACTTGTCATACACCAATCTTGACCTTATAAACATGTTGTTAGCTCATACTGAGGGCAAGACTTTGGGGCGTATTTTGTTTCTTAAAGTTTATTTATTAGTGTCACTAGTAGGTTTACATTAACACTGCAGTAAAGTTACTGTGAAAATCCCCTAGTCGCCACACTCCGGCGCCTGTTTGGGTACACTGAGGGGGAATTTAGCATGGCCAATGCACCTAACCAACACGTCTTTCGGACTGTGGGACTGGCGGTGGTGTTGGCTGGCATTGGCTGACAACGTGATCTTCCGGTCCCACCCCAGTCAACGGGCTGTCCCGTTGCTTGCACCTTCTGCCGTCAGAGAATCCTAAGTGGGGGTTGGGGAGGGAGGGGTGTGGGGGAGGGCGCTGTCAGTGGGACCAGAAAATCCGAACCCATCTTGAATTCAGCCGGTCATGTAGCTGGACTCCTCTTTACCTATGTGGAGAAATACTTTGACCTCAGAGCATTATCCTCCTCTCCACATACGATTGACTGGCAGATCATGGGACAAACATCTAGATGTCAAATTGAAACAGGTCACAATTACCCGTGGTTGCAATGATCGTGTAAATCCACAGATCCACAGCTAACCCAGTGGGAATCCATGCTCTCGTGAAAGGAAGGTCAGAGAATTGGCACTATAAGTGAATCCCTGATTTTTACCCTCCCAAACACCTCCTGTCCCACCTCCTCCAGAAGCACATGATTGGTGAATTTACTCAAATTTGTTTTGGGAAGTTCAGAACAGAAATAAAGAAATACCAAGCAAAAGAAAGCTACTGGATGGGCTGGCCTCCAAATTGTCTCAACGCCCAGTTGAAAACTGGTTCCAGTTGAACCGTTCATTTTTCCATTCAGAAACAGAATCTTTGATAACTCACTGGATGGATAATGACAGATGCTTCCACATATTTCTCCATTATAAGAATTGTTTTGGAGCAGGAACCCGATAGTACCCACATCACATCCCCAAACTACTATTTTAAATTCTCTTGCAAACCTCACGATGAAGGCAGTATTGGACAGTGAATGATCGTATTATTAGCCAAAACTAGTCCAATGATAAGCTAACGGGCGGCATGGTGGCACAGTGGTTAGCACTGCTGCCTCACAGTGCCAGGGACCTGGGTTCAATTCCCAGCTTGGGTCACTGCTTTTGCGGAGTCTGCATGTTCTCCCCGTGTCTGCGTGGGTTTCCTCCAGGTGCTCCGGTTTCCTCCCACAGTCTGAAAGACGTGCTGGTTAGGTGCGTTGGCCATGCTAAATTCTCCCCCAGTGTTCCTGAACAGGCGCCAGAGTGTGGCAAGTAAGGGATTTTCACAGTAATTACATTGCAGTGTTAATATAAGCCTACTTGCAACACTAATAAATAAACTTAAACTTAAGATATGACCATTTATACTAGCTTTAGCATTCTCAGAAGGGCCAGTTGAACATCTGCCAATGCATGACATACTGCTTGCTACATGACACAAGTACAATCAGCAATTTAGACCTTAAATTCTGTCGGACTGAAATCTGAATGGAACTTCACACAGGAAATCCCAGGAGGAAGGTCAAGTTCTATGTGGTGTATGTATTTATTGTCAGCTTGGATAGGTTGCAAGAAGGACACATACAAACCACTAATTGAAGTACATATGCATGACGCTGGCAGCAAAGACATGTGCACAAACAATATTGACTAAGTGATCTAAATTTATCAGATTTCAAGACAACACCTCTAAACATTCTACAGGACGAAAACTAGTCTCCCAAGAACAATGTGGTGGAAGACTGGCTGTGGTCATGTGGAATTTTAGGGTCAAAATTTCAATATGTGAACATTTTTTGAATAAATTACTTGAATAATTACTGCCAAAGCATGTTCATGGCTGGAAGTGACAGCTTGGGTCTTGATACACAGGAAATAGTTTAAAAATATGTGCTTTTGAGGTATAAAATAAAATATTCTTCTGAAAGTGACATGGATTTTATAGTTGTAGAATCAAAGGACCTAACCAGCACAGGCCAGAATTGGAGCAGCGCAGAGGTCTTGGGGAATTGGGGGACTAGAGGTTGCATAGATAGGATTCAAAGGAATGAAATATTGTTGCGCATGATCTGCTTGTTTTGCCACATCTTGAATTGATACAGGAATGTCCAACAAAAGGGAATGGTACAGCAATCTGGAAGGATGTCACTAGCATGGTGACTACAAGGTTCAGAAAGAAGGAGTCCTACCTGAAAAAGCTGCCAAGATAAGGGTGACAAGACAACTGTTCACATCAAACATTTGCTTTCGATTACATTTGGCCTTAGTGTACAAGCCATTGTGTGTCCATACATATGCTCATTGTATATTTGTGAATGGTATGTTTATTATACTGTTTACATTCACAGATGAAGACTGTGGGAGGAAACTGGAGCACCCGGAGGAAACCCACACAGACACGGGGAGAACATGCAGACTCCGCACAGACAGCGACCCAAGCCGGGAATTGAACCCCGGTCTCTGGTGCTGTGAGGCAACAGTGCTAACCACTGTACCACTGTGCCACCCTATATGCTATATGGTGTTATATATTAATCCAGTTCCAAGGTAGCTGGTGGAGTATAAAACTCGACACTTATACTTTTCATGAAAATCAGTTTATTCACAAAATGCAGCAATATCTATGTTTGGTTCGTACCTACCAACAACCCAGTTCCACAGCAGTATCTCTTTACATGTGCTCTAAACACTTAATTAACCAATGTTCTTCATCTGTGTATCTAAACAGTATAATAAACATACCATTAGCATATATACAATGAGCATATGTATGGATACACAATGGCTTGTATACTAGGGCCAAATGTAATCGAAAGCAAGTGTTTGATGTGAACAGTTATTTTGTCACCCTTATCTTGGCAGCTTTTATCAGATAGGTCTCCTTCACATACACACACATTTCTGCCTTGAGTGTGTGCAGAGTAACTGAGAAACTTCAGGTGAAGAACAGATTTTAACTTTTCCTTTACGTACATAGGGCGAGGCCATTCATATATCTGATACATATGTCTCTTGGCATTATCCAGAATAAGGAGCAGGACAGATTGCCTTCTGGTCAGTTGTTTCTGATCTCACTATAAGAAAGAAAATGATGAACATGGGATTGGAAAACAGATGCATCAAATCTAATAATAAGGATATTTTTAGATTTTTCTCGAGCACAGCCAAGAACAAAATGTGAAGTCGTCATTATGTAGATGATTATGCAGATGACAAATTAAATTACTGCACAGGGGTCAACATCAAGCCAGCATGAGTTTCCTTTTGAACTTGACCTTGTTCTATTGTCATCCAGATCATATGAGAAGAAAAACATGATGGCCTTGACATTCCATAGGACTATCACTTGTCTGCAGCTGCAAATTAAGCTGGAGACTGACAAAACCTCAGAGAAATACTGCAAACAACAGGACATCCTTTTATCGCCCCATGCAATTTCCAGGAACTACCTCTCTGGTACATGGCACTCCAAGCTCTTACCTCCATTCAAAAAGTTCACCTTGGAAATTGCTGGGGATCTATATATCTTTGGGTATCAAAGCTGCCAGTGAGTGCTATTTTGCTGCTGTCACTCCTCACTCACTGATACACATATATAACCTTGATCACAAAAATATCACATTCAGTTTATCACAAAGAACAAAGGACAAAGAAAATTACAGCACAGGAACAGGCCCTTCGGCCCTCCAAGCCTGCACTATCCATGCTGCCCGACTGAACTAAAATCCCTTCCGGGGACCATATCCCTCTATTCCTTTATTATTATTGTTACCATCCCAGCCGATGTAATAACTGGATGGGAAGATTGCAGAATGGAATCCTAGCTCAATAGTTAAGGACTTTTACTTTTTTTTAGAAAGCGTGGAGGAACAGTTACAGGAATGTCAACAACAAAAGATCATTTATTAAACAGGAAAAGTTTGACTATATACAATATTCCTTCAATCCCCTTTATTTTCACAAATGTACACAGATTGCAAGGATAACACCCCACTGAAACTCAGTGGCAGATGCCACTCAATCTAGTTCCGACAGAGTGCTCCTCAAATTCCCCCAGATGATTGTCACATGGTTCCAAACTCCACTCGCAAAAGACAGACTTTTGCATTTTCTTTCAGACAATGCTTTCCAACATCTGTTTTCATCAAGGATCTTCCTCCAGGTTTTCCAACCATTCTTCAGGATTGCTTTGTCTTGAACATTTTTACATGAATGCTGAGATCCAGCCACCAATTACTCCACAATTATTTCACCTATCATAGTCATAGTCACAAACCTTTAAACCATGTCAGATATTTTTTCTGGTTTCTCACTAGCCAACTCCTTCTCAGCTCTGTCTCTGGCTTCAATGAATACCTGTTCTAATTCCAGTTTCCTCTGTTCCTTTAACATAAGACTTCCTGGAATCTTCTCTTCATTTCTCTAGTTTCCTTAACCAACTGTTCTTGAGATTTCTGGCCCTTGCTTCTTTGCTCTTTACTCTATTGTATGGCTTTTCTTCCAGTAAGGTTGAGAGAGATCGTCCCTCTCTAGTAGTGAATCTCCATCTCCTGCTTCCAGTTAAAACCTAAACTCAACATTTTATTTTCTCTAAAAATGTACTTGGTTGCTAAGCAACATCTCATTATTTCCCCAAGCTTATTTAATTTACTTTACTCTAAATGTCATAAACTCTTTCAGCACAACACAGTTTGAACTGAAACCAAAACCCCCATACATGCAAACATTTTTGTTTAACTTGAATCTAACTAGAATTGTACCCTTTCTTATGCAAAAACATTGAATTAAATCCAATTAAACCCTATTTCTAATATTTAGCAATACAAATATAGATCACTTAAATCTGCCACTGTTTCCTGGCAACTACAATGCAATACTTGTTGGCTGGTCTTACTTTGAGCCAGTATCTTCTGCTTTGTAGGTTAACAAGAGCAGGATATCATTGGTTCCAAACTGGACTACAGCTCACAGCACACTGATCATAGAAACCCTTCAGTGCAGAAGGAGGCCACTCAGCCCATCGAGTCTGCACCAACAACAATCCCACCTCAAGCCCTATCCCCATAACCCCACATAACCCCACATATTTACCCCGCTAATTCTCTAATCTACACTTCCTGGGACACTAACAGGCAATTTACCATGGCCAATCAACCTAACCCTCACTATGGGAGGAAACTGGAGCACCTGGAGGAAACCCACCCGGACGTGGAGAGAATGTGCAAACAGTCACCCAAGCCGGGAATCGAACCCAGGTCCTTGGGGCTGTGAGGCAGCAGTGCTAACCACTGTACCACCGTACCGCCCTGCCATCATTCTGCTAATTCCCTATTCGGCACCGCTAGAATTATGAGAACATCTGACAGGGAGCGCAGGTCAGGAAATCATTGACCTGTAGTCCTTCTGGGTTACAATTTCTCAACCAGTGTTCCCAATGACTGCCTGATTGCACAAAAAAACATTAAACCTAGATACTTAAGTGGGATTTTGCTTAAAAAGGAGAAATCTTTCTGAGTAGTATCAATAACAAGAATCATTCCTATCTCCTAAAGTACAACGTTGGTTATAAAGCACTTTGGAAAGTGCTTAAGTTGTAGGACTTGCTATGTTAACCAAAACCTCTGGTTGGAATCCTCCAATGCCGTGTGCCCCACCATCACTGCGAGTGAGGAGGGAGAATTTGGCGTTCAGCCAAATCCCCATTCATTGCCACAGCACCGGAGAATCCCAGCTGCAGGTGAAGTCAGAGAATTCTGGCTCCTATCTTTTTCTCTCTTTTTCTGTCTTTCCACAAAGACAAAGGCAAATGAGCAATAAATGTGGGGGCGTGATTCTCCCAAAAAAGTTCTAAGTGCCGAATTTGCGTGAAAGCAGGATGAACTCCCACTTTTTTTTAGCAGGATTTTCAGAATGAATCTCCCTCATTCTGAGCACTGCAGAGTACCTCAGTGTGATTCACACCGAAAATTAGTAGGCGGGGTCTATTCTAGCTGGAGAGTCCGGCAGCATCGCGCTGAATGGGCCACTGTGCCTGCGCCAATCTATCAGAGCCAAGATCAGCGCATGCGCAGTGCACTGCCAGCCTCCAGATCGCTGGCCAGCTCCGCGACTCCCCATTTCTGCCCCTCCGACCTCCCCCCCTAAGCCCCCATTGTTGGTCTCCTGGACCTCTCCGGGCCAGTCCCTCCCCCCCCCCCCACCCCCAAATTCCCAGACACCCCACTCCCCAAACCCGATGGCCAGCCCCAATCTCCCAGAACTCCCCTTGGCAGTCCCGGCCCCCCCAATCAGCAGCCCCTATAGCCCCCACCCAGATGGCCAACCCCGATCAGCCCCTTCCTTCCCTCTGCCACCGATCGAGGGAGTCTCAACCAGGAGTGGTTGAGGGAGTGGTTAGAAGGGAATCAGTAGGTGCGTTGTATTTGGACTTTCAAAACACATCCAACAAGGTACCTCACAAAAGATAAAGTCATTATATAAAAGCCCATGGTGTTGGAGAGAGTATATTGGCATGGATAGAGAATTGGTTAATGGGCAGGAAACAGAGAATGGGGATAAGAGGTTCTTTATCTGTATTGGTGACCTGTAACCCGTAGGGTTCCACGAGGTTCGGTGCTGGTACCTCAAATGTTTACAATACATATTAGTCACTTGGAGGAAGGCAGGGAATGTACAGTAGCCGATTTTCAGATGACAGAAATAAGTGGAAAGACAAGTTGTGAGAGGGATACAAATAATTTACACAGTGATATTGATAGGTTCAGTCTGTGGGCAAAAATTTGGCACATGGTGTATAGTGTGGGTAAATGTGAAGTTGTTCATTTTGGAAGGGAGAACAAAAGAACAGATTATTATTTAAATGGAGAAAGACTGCAGAAAGCTGCAGGGACTTGGGAGTACTTGTGCACAAAACAGAATGCTAGCACACGTGTAGCAGGTAATCAGGACGGCTAATGGAATGTTGGCACTTATTTCAGGGAGGTTGGGGTATAAGAGTAGGGAAGTCTTGCTGCAACTGTACAAGGTGCTGGTGAGACCACGTCTGGAGTATCGTGAGCAAATTGTATTCCCTTATTTAAGGAAAGATGTTATTTCATTGGAGATAGTTCACAGAAGGTTCACCAGGATGATCCCTGGTATGGAAGGATTGTCTTATGAGAAAAGGTTAAACAGGTTGGGACTCTACTCATTGGAATTTGGAAGAATGAGAGGTGATCTCATTGAAACATATAGGATCCTTAAGGGGCTTAACAGGTTAAATGTTGAGAGGATGTTTCCCCTCATGGGAGACTCCAGGACCAGAGGGCATTGTCTCAGAATAAAGGGGCACCAATTTAAGACTGAGATGAGGAGAAATTTCTTCTATCAGAGGGTTGTTGGTCTTTGGAGCTCCTTGCCACAGAGAGCTGTGGGGGTGATTGGTCGGGGGGAGGGGGGTGGGGGGTGAAAGCAAAAAGTGCACGCTTACACTATCTGCAGCTTGTGACTCAGGAGAGGTTGTGGGATGAGGGGGTAGTGGAATGGGAGGAGCATTGGGTATGTTTCATCATCTATGGTTTCAGCACCATCACTGACCATGGCTTCAGCAATAGCCACCTGAGTGATGGCTAGCATATCTCCTCCATCATGTTGAGGACATACTAACATGCCCGTGTTTAGCACCAGTTGCCTCTAATCTTGCACTACCTAGTCTTGCAAGCGAGAGGGAAGTTTATCAGTGAGTGTGGTGCAATCTGTTACGGACCAGATCAGAAACTCCAAAGTATGTTACGGAGTTAGCCTAGACCCCAAAGTGTTTTTGATTTTTGGCATTAGTGTGAGCATAAGGTGTTTCGCTCCAGGTATGATTCAATTGATCCACTAGGAAGTTTTTAATTAAAATAAGCTTTATTTAACAGCACAGAACATAAAAAGAATTAGCATAACTTTTACCAATTAAATACTTAAACATGACAAAGTATAATTCTTAACAGCTAGCTATCTCTGTTGTTCCAATTTCAGCAGTACTCCAAAGACATAAATCCCTTATTCAGAACCAGTTAGCACCAAAACCAGATCTGCTGTTAGACTTCCAACCTTTTAAAATTTGAAAAGAGATCCAGACAGAAAGCTGTCTTCTGACTCCCATACAGCAGGATCTCAGAGAATGATCCATTCAGCTGTTTGTCACCAGTTATCTGGAGGGCCACCTGACTCCCTGCGAATAGATGACATCTCTCCTCCTTTGCATGTCCTCAGCCAAGGTGTGATGTCTTAAGTTGGAAATGCAAGGAACCCACACACTCCCATCTTCAGCCGTTAACAATTTCAGAGGTCAGAATCAGTTGTAGAATGACTTCCCACTCCTGCTGCAACCACAATCCACTTCCCCTTTAGGGTGTGCCGGCTGGCTTTAAGTAGAGCAGGCTAGACTCAAGTGGTGCAAGGTGTTCAAGATTGTGGTGCTCCTGCTGAGGGAACCACTCAACACTATGGTTGGCACTGGCTGCACTGCAATGACAATGTTCATTGGCAGGCAGCATGCAGTTAGTTATAGAGTGCAGAAGGAGGCCATTTGGCCCATCGAGTATGCACCAACCACAATCCCACCCAGGCCCTATCCCCATAACCCCATGCATTTACTCTAGCCAGTCTCCCTAATACTGAGGGGCAATTTAGCATGGCCGATCCACCTAACCTGCACATCTTTGGATGTGGGAGGAAACCAGAGCACCCACAGTAAACCCACGCATACGCAGGGAGAATGTGCAAACTCCACACAGACAGTGACCCGAGGCTGGGAATCGAACCTGGGTCCCTGGCACTGTGAGACAGCAGTGCTAACTACTGTGCCACTATGCAGCATCTGTTTGAGATTGGGTTAATCCCACACTGCAATTCCAACCCCCCATTTCAATTTTTGGCAGCTATCAAATTTTGCGTCCCCATTTTAAGCACCTCTAATACATGATTTCTGAGTGCTGAAGCAAAGCACCTGCTGAAAAGTCCTGCAGCAAATTCATGATGGATACTCAGGCAGTGAACCTCTGAAATCGCTGCCTCCTCCAACACGGTGTTCAATGCTTATCTAAGAGCTTTTTCCTCATTCAGCAGCGAATGTACAAGCCTAAATGGACCCCAGAGAGACAGATTGAGAACTGAGGCTTGTCACATGCTGTTTTTATTTTCATGCAACAATCTATTTACTTATAAGTGAGCTTCCAAGCATTCTTCAGTAAAGTGGGTTATTAGATTGTTCATTTTGAGAGCAGAATTAGATGTTTTGGACTGCTGGAATCAAAATACCCAAATTATTTGCCACTGATGAAATATTAAATAATAGATGTAGCGCTGTAATGCATTTCCACTTGCTAACAATTAGAAGTGAATGATTCTACCACAGAATTATAATTCTTCTGACATTGTTCTTACTCAGTGGGTAAAAGATGTCATGGTAACCCATGAGGCCTAAATAAGTAGGCACAGAGAATAGACTCACTGGTGGAATAATTAACAGGCCAGGTACATCATTATAAGTGAGAGGGGATCTCATAAAACCTTATAAAATTCTAACAGGGTTAGACAGGATAGATTCAGCAATAATGTTCCCAATGGTGGGGGAGTCCAGAACTAGGGGGTCATAGTTTGAGGATAAGGGGCAAACCTTTTAGAACTGAGGTGAGGAGAAATTTCTTCATCCGGAGGGTGGTAAATATGTGGAATTCACTACCACAGAATATAATTGAGGCCAAAACGTTGCCTGATTTCAAGAAGAAATTAGTTATAGCTTTTTGGGCTAAAGGGATCAAAGGATGGGGGTGAAGAGGGGGAATCAGGATACTGAATTCGATAATCAGCCATGATCAAAATGAATGGCAGAGCAGGTTCGAAGGGCCGAATGGCCTAATCTTGCTTCTAGTTTCTATGTTTCTATTTTAATTAAATGGAGAGAAAAGTGATGAATGAAAGGAAATGAACAATCTTGCTAATGAGAATTCACCTTTTTTTTTAAAGAGTGGAGTGAATTACTGGCTATCTAAAGTGAGAACCACACATGCCTGGGTGATGCAGTCAGTTTGAATGGCAGCTGTCAACACTGGGGAGATATTTGGAGTGAGATTTATGACCAAAACAAGTGTAAAACAAATAAAAAATGTGTTTGAGCATGTTAAGCCAGATGTAGTTTGAACATTGAGATGCATTAAAATGGAGGACAAGTGGGAATGAATCTCATTCCGCATGAGATTTGAACAATCTGTTAAAACACTGAGTGAAATGGCACAGTTCACAAAAATTCACCACAGTTCACGGGTATTGCTTTCAGCATTGCTTATTTTAGATGGTCAACACCACAGTTTACAAAATGATTGTTTTAAAATGGACGGCACGGTGGCACAGTGGTTAGCACTGTTGCCTCACAGCACTGGGAACCCAAATTCAATTCCCAGTTTCGGCTGTGTGGAGTCTGCATGTTCTCCCCGTGTCTGTATAGGTTTCTTCCTGGTGCTCCAGTTTCCTCCCACGGTCCAAAAGATGTGCTGGTTAGGTGCATTGGCCATGCTAAATTCTTCCTCAGTGTACCCAAACAGGTGCCGGAGTGTGGCGACTAAGGGATTTTCACAGTAACTTCATTGCAGTGTTAATGTAAGCCCACTTGTGACACTAATAATTAAACTTTCAGCATTTCTTATTTTAGTGGGTGAACACCAGCCCAAAGAGTGTAAACAAAGGGACTTAGTGTCATTTGATTACTTGGCACTAATGGCCAATAATTTTTATTGAACCCAAGTTGTTTGTCTTTACATGATCTGATCTGGACATGGTTTCACTCCTCTAATATAATCCAGTTAACTCCTCTTTTAGTTAGTTCCCTATGCTGCAAAATGAGTACAGTGCCAAAGTACTTCATTGGCTGTAAAATGCTTTGTAAGGTTCACCAAGCAGCAAGCATCAGAAACAAACTCATGAAGATTTGCTTGTAGGCTTCCGGGAGTCATCCTTCATTCAAAGTCACTCAAAAGCTGATCGAGGGACATGGCATCAGGAAGGTGGGGGTTTGCAGAGCCATCCCTCCAACCCTTTCTGGGGACACCCCCCATCATCACTCACCTTTGGCCTGGGATCCAGTGAAAATCCTCCAGTCCTGGGTGGTGTCATACTGGCAGCAACCACCATGACCCTGGGGGGCGCTGCCAACAGTATAGCTGCTGATTTCTGATTAGCCAGCAGCTGTCGGCAGGTGGAACTTCTGCCTTGGGGTCCTTAAGCTTGATGGTAGTCTGCCGCTGGCCTGTTAAGTAAAGTAAAAGTTTATTTATTAGTCGCAAGTAAGGCTTACATTAACACTGCAATGAAGTTACTGTGAAATTCCTCTTGACACCACAGTCGGCGCCTGTTTATGTCAATGCACCTAACCAGCACATCTTTCAGAATGTGGGAGGAAACCGGAGTACCCAGAGGAAACCCATGCAGACACGGGGAGAATGTGCAAACTTCACACAGACAATGACCTGAGCCAGGAATCGAACCCAGGTCTCTGGCACTGTGAAGCAGCAGTGCTAACCACTGTGCCGCCCCAAGTGATGGAGTCTGAATCATTAAATTGTTTCAAGAAGGAGCTAGATATATTTCTGATTTTTTTAAAAATTAAAGAGATATGGGGAACATGTAGGGAGGTGGATTTGAGACCAGGATCAGCTATGATCTGATTGAATGGCGGAGCAGGCTCGAAGGGCTGAACTGCCTAATTCTGCTCCCAATTCCATGTTCCTACAATGCTTTGGGCCTTCCAAGAAAGAGGTGATGGAGAGCTTTCACTGGCTCTGCAGACTGTTGCTGAGATCCCTGTTGCCTCCACAAGTTTCCAATCTTCATTTCTAATCCCCTTTTTCTTTTCTGCAAAACCTACATCTTTGGTTCAGCATTTGGTTACCTGTCCTAATGCCTCCTTCTTTGGTACAATGTCGAATTTTGTCTGATAATGCTCCTGTGAAGTGTCTTTGAACATTTTACTCTGTTACAGGCGCTATACAAAGGCAAGTGGCTTTTGTTCAAGATTTTGAATTGAAACAGGTGCAATTAGTGCCACCTAACCTTTCATGAACATTTAACTTTGTAATTAAGATAATGCAGCCGATGTCAGTTTTGAACATAAACGCTGATACATGCTGCTTTTTGCTCTACTTTGGGGATGCTTAGATTTAAGTGCTAGACACTAACGGCAACCATAATCACAAACCCTTATAGCACATATTTAAAATAATCCACACCTTAACATATTAAAACAAATGTAAAATGGTGAAAATTTCCAGCCTCATAATATAGGACAGGATTTTGTCCTACTGAATGCTCAAGCCAGCGCTAAACAAATACACTGGGCTAGATGGCTCCTGCTCTGCCCAAGACCACAAGAAACTACAAAGGGTCGTGAATGAACTCTAGTCCATCACGCAAACTAACCTGCCCATCCATTGACTCCATCTACACTTCCCGCTGCCTCAGAAAAGCAGCCAGCATAATTAAGGACTCCACGCACACCGGACATTCTCTCTTCCACCTCCTTCCGTCGGGAAAAAGAATCAAAAGTCTGAAGTCACGTACCAACCGACTCAAGAACAGCTTCTTCCTGTTGCTATCAGACTTTTGAATGGACCTACCACGCATTAAGTTGATCTTTCTCTACACTCTAGCTATGACTGTAACACTATATTCTGCACTTTCTCCTTTCCTTCTCTATGAACGGTATGCCTTGTCTGTTTAGCATGCAAGAAACTTTTCACTGTATGCTAATACATGTGACAATAATAAATCAAATCAAGTCATTTTCAGGGTTCCCATTTGTGGCAAGATACCTAGAAAGAACTGATCGGGAAATCTACCACATATGTATACATTCAGACTCACCCTGGCAAGGACATTGTAGTGAGCCTTGAGCACAAAAGCTTATTGTTCCAAATTTATCATGACCAATTTATCAGCTTGAGGTATTTCTGCTAAACATACAAGCTATATTTTTGAACTGTCAGGCACAAAGACACTTGTAACAAGTTTGCATGTAATTTATTGCCAAGACATCGAGCACCTATTTTAAATCTACTGAGTCTTAAGCTTCTGGCTCATTGACAGTGTTAAGTTTGACTGGAGATCAGTCAAAATCACAGTTCAGTACCCAGGCAAGTTGCAAAAGTTATTCAATGTGATGTAGTTCATTCTGTGAGAAACCACATAGTTACAAAAATGATTTGATTTGTTTACTCTCGACACCCTAGCTATGACTGTAACACTACATTCTGCACTCTCTTGTTTCCTTGTCTATGAACAGTATGTTTTGTCTGTATAGCGCGCAAGAAACAATGCTTCTCACTGTACACTAATACATGTGACAATAATAAATCAAATCAAATCAAATCAAATCCTTTCATTTAACGAGTGGAAAATCATTGACTGGCTAGCACAGCAGCAGCAGTGAGTAAGAAGAAAAATAATTTGGGTGGCATGGTGGCACAGTGGTTAGCACTGCTGCCTCACAGCGCCAGGGACCCGGGTTCAATTCTGATCTTGGGTCACTGTCTTTGTGGAGTTGTACATTCTCCCCGTGTCTGCGTGGGTTTCCTCCGGGTACTCCGGTTTCCTCCCACAGTCCAAAGATGTGGGGGTTAGCTGGATTGACCATGCTAGATTGACCCTGGTGTACAGATTAGCTGGATTAACTATGATGGATGTTCTAGGTTTCAGGAATGGGACAAGGGTTGGGCCTGAGTGGGATGCTCTTTGGAGAGTCAGTGCAGACCCGATGGGCCAAATGGCTTCCTTATGCATTGTAGGGATTCTATGAAGAACATGTCATCACTGATGGAATGTGTTTTCTCTCTTACTGGCTGTAATCAGCATGTTTTGTATGGGAAAAGATCTGTCTTTTCTTATCCTTGAGTGTGTAATCCTATTAAATAAATCAGCACCAAGCTTTTGTTGATTTTAAAATAAAGAAGGTTATTTATTGACACTCATTTTTCCCGAATTAAGAAGATAATTTAGTATATTTGGGTTTGCATGGAGATGCAGTGAAATTCATCCTCATTTTAATGTAATTTATTATTACTTTCTACCAATGCAAGCTGCCATTTACTTAGATCATATCACAATATTTAGTAGCCTCTGCTGTTCATTCAATAACTTGTATTCATACAGCACTTTTAAGATAGTAAGTGCCCAAAGCGCTTAATAGCGGGAAAATTGATGCCAGCAGGAGGGAAAAGCTAGGGGACATGACTGAAAACATCAGTGAAAAGAGGTTTTTGCAGATGGGACAAATAGAAACTATTATCAAGAGGTTTAAGTAGAGATTGCAAGACCACCAATAAAATTAAAATCTATCTGAATGTTAATGAATGAACACTGGGGGAGTTTTTTTTAAGTGGATTCTCTGACTGTCAACAACGCAGATGTTTCAACACACTCGGCCTCACACACACACACATACACATGAAGATTTGATACAGATAACAATGATGTACTTTTACATATTGCAGATAACTGAGTCTCTGATTTATAATTTCTTGTCTCCCAGGTTTAAGTTATTTATTAATGTCACAAGTAGGCTTACATTAACACTGCAAGTAAGTTACTGTGAAAATCGCCAGTCGCCACACTCTAGCACCAGTTCGGGTACACTGAGGGACAATTTAGCATGGCCAATGCACCTGACCCACACATCTTTGGACTGTGGGAGGAAACCGGAGCACTCGGAGGAAACCCACGCAGACACAGGGAGAACGTGCAAACTCCATACAAACAGTGACCCAAGCCGGGAATCAAACCCAGGTCCCTGGAGCTGTGAGGCAGCAGTGCTAACCACTGTGCCACCTTGACGCAGACATGAGTAAGGCTATTCCATAAGGAGGCCATAAGAGGGAAATTGGACCAAAGTAGAAGCCCGCAAAAACAAGGAAAATGTGTCAACCACTATCTTGAAGTGCTCTCTATGTGGCGGGAAAACCATGCTCGGGCGGGGTGAATACCTAACAAGGACAGCAGATTGCCACAACTGTGGAAAAAATTGAACATTTAATAACCATCTGCTGATCTAAATTGCTGACAACCTGCAAAAAGAATGAAAAAAATATTAAAGGCAAACCACAGCCAAAAAATGGAAGCAGCACAGAGAAAGGAAACAATTTTCCCAAGGGAGGTAAATGAAACAGAAGATAAATACTAGGTTATTAAATTCGAAGTGGATGGACACCCCACAGAGTTTAAATTGGACACAAGGGATTGCCAACACATGCAAAATTGATGTACGAAGATAGAGAAATTATTGTAGCTCTGCATGTCATCCAGAATCAAGAATCTTTTACACTAAGCGAGAAGCCAGGCATAACATTGAAGCTAATCTGTGAAGTGGATGAAGTTTCTGATGAGTATTGCAGCAGTATATTCAGTCATGAACTTCCAAGATTATTTACAGGCTTGGGAGAACTGAAGACTGAGCACGATACTACCCTAAGAGCTGGTGCCAAACCAATTTACCTCTTTGCACCATGAGAAGTCCTTCAGACACTCTTGGACAAAATCAAGGGTGAAATTGAGAACATGGGATTATCTCACCAGCAATCATGCCAATCAAATGGAACTCAGGAAAGGTCAAGGTGCCAAAGTCAAATGGCTGTTAGAATCTGCATGGATTTAACTTGACTAAACAGTTGGGTTACACTTGGCATGGTGGAACAGTGGTTAACACTGCCATCCCACAGTGCCAGGGACCCAGGTTCAATTCCGGTCTCGGGACACTATACGTGTGGAGTATGCACATTCTCCCCGTATCTGCGTGGGTTTCCTCTGGGTGCTCCGGTTTCCTCCCACACTCTAAAGATGTGCGGGTTAAGTTGATTGGCCATGTTAAATTGACCCTTAGTGTCAGGGGGACTGGCAGGGTAAATACGTGGGGTTACGAGGATAGGGCCTGGGTGGGACTGTTGTCAGTGCAGGTTCAATGTGCTGAATGGCCTCCTTCTGCACTGTAAGGATTCGATGATTATTAAATTAATGGAATGCGAGACCTATACAATGACCTCAGTGCCAACCTAGCCAAGAATACTCTATGCACTAAATTAGATGCAAAAGGCAAATTCAGGGCAAAGGATCCAAATTTCTCACCATTTTAATAACATCATTCAGTTATTATTACTTTAATGGATTACCATTGAATTGCATTCGCTCCCAACATTTTCCAGAGAGCAAAGTCTCAAACCAAAAAGGCATGGTCGGCGTTTTTTAAATTCATTTATGGGACATGGGCGTCACTGGCTGCCCCACAGTGCCAGGGACCCGGGTTCAATTCCAGCCTTGGGTCACTGTACGTGTGGAGTATGCACATTCTCCCCGTATCTGCGTGGGTTTCCTCCGAGTGCTCCAGTTTCCTCCCACACTCCAAAGATATGCGTTAGGTTGAATGGCCATGCTAAATTGACCCTTAGTGTCAGGGGGACAGCAGGGTAAATACGTGGGGATAGAGCCTGGGCATTTATTGCCCAACCCTTGTTGCCCTTGAGAAGGTGGTGGTTGAACCTTCTTGTTACAACTGAATGGCTTGTTAGGCCATTTCAGAGGGCAGTTGAGGGACAACCACATTGCTGTGGCTCTGGAGTCACATGTCAGCCAGAGCAGGTAAGAACGACAGATTTCCTTCCCTAAAGGACATGAGTGAACCAGATGGGTTTTTCCGACAAAAGACAAGTTTCATGGTCATCAGTAGATTCGTAATTCCAGATATTTTTTATTGAATTCAAATTCCACAAACTATGTGACGGATTTCGAACAAGGATCCTGAGAATATTAGCTAAGTTTCTGAATTAGTGCTAATGCCACCAGACCATTGCCTCCCGTATTGTGCCAAATGGATGTCATAGATGTGCATGGCTCCATGGGAGAAGAGCATGTCCATAGCATTTGAGCAACCCTGAAAGTCTTACAGGATTCAGGTCTAACACTGAACGAAAAACGTGAGTTTGCCAAACCTATGATTCAATTTATATGTCACATTTTACGAACCTTTGGAATAAGTCAACCCGCAAAAAACAGGTGATCAGAGTTTCCACAACCCAGGAACATTACTGAATTTCAGAGATTTCTCAGATGGTCAATCAACAAGACAAGTTCCAAAGAACATTGACTAATGAGCCTTTTAATTACCTGCTGAGCCAGGTGGAATGTGGACCAACAAAATGCTTTTGGGAAAATTAAAAATATTTTAATTTCCTCAGATATTTTGGCACTTTAGGATCAGGAACCACTAATCATAGAAGCAGAACCGCATCATTAACAGGTCTGGACGCTGTATAATTTCAAATACATAGACTGGAATTCTCCGACCTCGCCCGCAGCTGGGATTCTCCAGTCCCGCTGCAGTGATTGGAATTTTGGCTGAGTGCCAAATTCTCCCTTCTCGCTGGCATCGGTGGAGGGGTGAACAAGATTGGAGAATCCTGGCCAATGGGACTGTAAACGTAGACCCATTTACTATGCCTCAAGCTACTCACAGAAACAGCTACAATTGAATAGAAATTCAACCCCAAAAGTAGGAATGGGGATGGGGATGGGAATTAAAAACTGAAACATTTTAAAAAATCAATATTATAGCATTATCTTGGTTAATATCGTGTTTACATTGAATATTTTAGAATTACACAGCTTCCATGTATAGTTTAATTCTTGCATGCCTGGGAATATGGAAACTCATTCTTGGTCTGTACATTTTGCTTCAGTAGCAACTCATTTAAGGAGCTAAATTTAGAAAATGTGCGAATAAGGTCAAAACAAGCTGCGGGAAGGATGTTTTTTTTTATAGAACAATTGTTCATGGTTTTCATTGATTTTGTGAGTGGAACAGGGAGAGTCATAGGTTAATATAATAACCTCCTGTTCAGCTTCTGGCAATGGATCTAAGCCTTGAACAGACCCAAAGTGCGTATGTTGCATTTAAAAGAAAATCCAAACCTTACTACATTTTTGGTTGAACGAGGACGTGGAATACTAATTTGAAAGGGTATAAGTTACGCGATGAGATGCAGGAGCAGAAGTCGGCCATTTGGCTTGTGCGGCGTGATCTTACCAGCCGTTCATGCCACGCTACCGCTACAGCGAAGTCAGAGAATTTTGGTGGCCAGCCAAATCCCCGTTCACTGCGGCGTGATGGGAAAATCCTGCCGGTGTGAACAACGGTAAGATTCCGACTGCCGAGTCTGCTCTGCCATTCAATGAGATCATGACTGATCTGATATAATCCTCCACTTTCCCACCTTATCCCTATGACCCCTGATTCCCTTACTGATTAAATATCTGCCTATCTCAGCCTTGTAAGAAGCCTCACAACACCAGGTTAATGTCCAACAGGTTTATTTGGAATCACGAGGTTTCGGAGCTTTTCATCACCTGATGAAGGAGCGACACTCCGAAAGCTCGTGATTCCAAATAAACCTGTTGGACTTTAACCCTGGTGTCATGAGACTTCTTACTGTACACACCTCAGTCCCATGTCAGCATCTCCACATCATATCTCAGCCTTGAACATACTTAACGAACCAGTCTCTACAGCCTCTTTGGTGAAGAATTCCACAGGTTCATGACCCTCTCAGAGAAAAAATTTCTCCTCATCCCTGTCTTAAATGCGCAGCACAATCGCACAGTGGTGAGCACTGCTGCCTCACAGCACCAGGGACCCGGGTTCGATTCCCGGCTTGGGTCACTGTCTGTGTGGAGTTTGCACGTTCTCCCCATGTCTGTAAGGGTTTCCTCCAGGTGCTCCGATTTCCTCCCACAGTCTGAAAGGTGTGCTGGTTCGGTGCATTGGCCATGCTAAATTCTCCCTTGGTGTACCCGAACAGGCGCCGGAGTATGGCGATTAGGGGACTTTCACAGTAACTTCATTGCAGTGTTAATGAAAGCCTACTTATGACTAATAAATAAATAACCATAAACTTAAACTTAAAATGGGCGACCCCTTACTCTGAGATCATGCCCTCTGGTTCTAGATTCTCTCACAAGGGGAAGCAACTTCTCAACATCTCAATGTGGGTGGCACTTAGAATGATAGGCCTACTCTAAAGGAGGCTGTACACAGCTCCTGCCGATGGTTAGGACCCTTGTCACTTCCATCAAATCCAGTCTATTACAGCAGTTACTGCAGCTTGTTTAGGACAGACCCAAAGGATGTGGAAAACATGTTCTGTTCTTCTCTGAAGACAGACTCAGTGAAGTACCACTTGCCGGTAAAGCAGATGTGCACGCTGGAGTTTCCCTTCCTTTCCTGCAAATTCCACTTCCTCTTGCTTATTTGTGAATCACCTTCCTTAAGCTGACTTCTTCCAGTGGAATTTTAGTGAAATGTTGGTGTTCAGATCCCCATTCTAGTCAACCTGCTGTGGCTGCGTGTATTATCTCCTTCAAGTTTGACTCTTTTCCTTTGGTATGAACTTGCCCTCTATCAGTATCTTATTAACAGTTGTTTCCTTGACCTTCTTCAGCCTGTCCCATGGAGGCAGGTTCAACCACTCTTCTCCAAAACTGAATGAGCCATTTTGTTACAGTCTGGACTATCAGTTCCACATCAGTACAGTTTTGGAGTGCAGCCAAGCAGTTGTTACAAAAGCATCTCCTATCTCATATTGCCAAACGCCTTTTGACACCTTATTTTATTGTAACGCAACAAGGGAAAAATTACAAGATATATGGTGGCACAATGGTTAGCGCTGCTGCCTCACAGCACCAGGGACCCATGTTCGATTCCCAGCTTGCGTGACTGTGTGGAGTTTGTACATTCACCCCATGTCTGCGTGGGTTTCCTCCAGGTGCTCCGGTTTGCTCCCACAGTCCAAAGATGCACGGGTTAGGTTGACTGGCCATGCTAAATTGCTCCTTAGTGTTAGGGATATGTCAGGGAGATTAGTAGAGTAAATATGTGGGGTTACGGGAATAGGGCCTGGGTGGGATTGTTGTTGGTGCAGGCTCATTGGGCTAGATGGCCTCCTTCTGCACTGTAGGTATTTTATGATTCTATATAAGTTTTTTGTCCTAAATGTCCCATACCCTGGGCCCTGGTTCATAGATTCATTTCCTTGCGTATTCAATGTAATTTGGGTAATTGTGTGTTGAAGGTGAGATTGAGTGATAACCATTACTGGAACTCATTGCTACAGAGGGCTGTGGATGCCGGGTCATTGAGTGTCTTTAAGACAGAGATAGGTAGGCTCTTGATCAATAAGGGGATCAAGGATTACGGGGAGAAGGCAGGAGAATGGGAATGAGAATCCTATCAGCTATGATTGAATGGTGGAGCAGATTCAATGGGCCAACTGGCCTAATTCTGCTCCTATATCTTATGTTCTTATGGTCTATTACAAACATACGTACAAACATGTGAATTAGGAGCAGGAGTAGGCCATTTGGCCCCTTGACTCTGCTCCCCCATTTGATAAGTTTATGACTGATCTGATTGTAGCCTCAACTATACTTTTCTGACTACCCTTAATAATCTTTAATTTCCTTGACAATCAAGAATTTATTTATCTCAGATTTACAAATATTCAATCTCCCTGCCTCCATTGTTCTCTCAGGAAGAAAATTCCACAGATTCAGGACCCTCTGAAAGAGAAAGAGAATCTCCTCATCTCCGTCTTTAATGGAAGACCCTTTACATTTAAGCTGTAGCCACTAGCTCCAGTCTCTCCCATAAAGGGAAATATCCATTGAGTATCTAAGCTATCACATCCCCTTAGGATCTTATATGTTTCAATAAGGTCACCTCTCATTCTTCTAAACTCCAATGGAGACAGGCCCAACCAGTCCAAACTTTCCTCAGATGATCACTCCTTCATTCTAGGAATCAGTCAAGTGAACCTTCTCTGAACTTCTTCAAATGAAATTATATCCTTTCTTAAGTAAGGAGACCAAAACTGTACACTGTACTCCAGATGTGGTCTCACAAATGCTCTGTACAATTGACATCGAACTTCCCTACATTTATACTCAGGCCCACATGCAATAAACATTGTAGGTATATAAATAAAATAATGACTTGGATTCATATTACATCCATAATGTAAGAAAAGTCTCATGGTGCTTCACAGACACATTTGGGCAATTTTTCCTGTTCCACCCGCCACGGGAATCGTTGCGGGCGAGGGGCGGACCATGCAAATGTCCGTTGACCTCTGGGAGGATTTCATAGAATCATAGAATCCCTACAGTGCAGAAGGAGGCCATTCAGCCCATCGAGCCTGCACCAACCACAATTTCACCCAGGCCCTATTCTCGTAACCCCACATATTTATCCTGCTAATCCCCCTGATATTAGGGTCAATTTAGCATGGCCAATCAACCTAACCCGCACATCTTTGGAAAGTAGGAGGAAACCAGAGCACTCGGAGGAAACCCATGCAGACACAGGGAGAACATGCAAATTCCACACAGACAGTGGATCGAGGCTGGAATTGAACCCGGGTCCCTGGCACTGTGAGGCAGCAGTGCTAATCACTGTGCCACCGTGCCACCCTCGAAAACAATTTTCCGGTTTCGAGGTGAACGTAGCCAGAAAATCCCACCCATTATGAAGCAGAATTGGACACAATAAGTCATATATAGTGATATCAGTGTAGCTGGCCAAAATCTTGGTCAAGCAGCATCTTAAAGGAAGAAAGAGAGGTTTAGGCTGGGAATTCCAGGGTATCGAGTGTAGGCAGTTGAAAGCACAGACACCAATGTGAAGTAATCCAAATCAGAGCTGTTCAAGAGGCCAGACATAGAGGAGCACATATGTTGGATAGCTGATGGGCTGGAAGAGAATACAGAGAGGCAAGGCTATGGAGGAACTTGAAACAAGGATGGGAATTTAAAAATTGTGACATTGCTGCATTGGGAGCTAATGCAGGTCACCGAATAGAGAAGGCATGGGTAAATAGGGACATGTGCAGTGGAGTACTGTGTAACCTCAAGTTTACAGAGGTCAGAATGTGGAAGACCAAGCAAGATAGCCTTAGAATAGCCAAGTCTAGAGGTGTCAAAGGCATGGATGAGGGATGTGCTGAGAAAGTATCAGAGTTAGCTGATATAAGAGAGGTGGAAATGGCCGAGCGTAGTGCTGGTATGGATATGCAGTTGTAAGCTTATCTGAGTCATAGGTTGCCAGGTAGAGGGATGGTGCTGGTTGATGCAGAATAGAGTTTGTGGTGGGGGTTGTAAACACTGGCTTTGGTCTCTCCCATGTTGAACTGGAAAACATTTGAATGTCAGACAAGGGGATTTGATTATTTAGCAACAGTGGAGGTGTATGCAAGTTAGTGAACAACATGGAAAAGATTAATCCAGAATAGTACACTGAACTAATTTGTGACAGTAGGGCAAGTGAACGCATGTTCAAGTAGTGAAAGGTGAATTGGGTCCGGAAAATACTTGCACCAAGAGAAATATGGCATGGAGTGGACCTTTCTGCATGGTTACAGAAGCAAAGGTCCTGGAACTATTCGGAAGAAAATTAATTTCTGTAGTGCTATAGGGGTTTTCCAGATGGATAAAGTAAAATGGCTTCCCTCATTTAAAATTAGCTGTATGATCTTGGGAATTTAAGAACCAGACAACACAGGGACCTCAATCTCCCCTTAAAATTTAAGACAAGACTTCCCATCTGTAATCGGGAGTCAAAGGCTTGGTGACTTGTAAATTCCTAACTAGTTATATCAGACTTCCATGTAATGGAGAAGCAGGGGCTGGGACTGATTAGTTCCTTCAAATCATCTAAACTACGAAAGAGTAAGCTGGTCATTAATATCCCAATCTGGCTGACTTTCTTTATTCAAATCGATTTGTTTGCAAGCTGAACACTGCAGTAATTTAGAGGATAGGGGCTGATAGTCAGCGTTAGAGACTTTGTACGAGTAAGGTTTTACTGTTATCAGCTGTCACCTGAACTACTGCACAGCTGTTGTATTTATTTTAATCACTTAATCGCTGAGAAACATATGTTACTCGAATCCTTCGGCATGCTGAAAATACTAAAGAAGGTGCTTTGGAATTCTGGTCCTGGTTGTATCTCCTAGGTAATTGTGAGAAAAGATGCATTCTATTTTCCTCCCAGATTTCCCTCTCATTGTTTTGCATTTTCCAATCCTGCGATGCAAAAGCAAGTCCTGTCAGAACATGTGTAACCCTCTTGGCATTTCTCCATCAAAAATAAAGAATTTGCACCTTTCGAATTAGACCTGCCAGTGAATGCACCGAGATTTCAGACATACTTCCCTTGAATGATTGGGGAAGAATTTCCCGTGCTATTTTATTGTTGGAGAAAATCTCGCTAAGTCTGGAGCTTCTGGCTCATAAGTGATGTGGGTAATTTAATTCACAGATGTCATGAAACTGGAGACATGGGATTTACACTCATTTCAAATCTTTTGTAAAGTCCAGCCATGTTGAATGGATGCGTTTTATCTTATTCAACAGCACCTAATTATATCACAATTGTTTTTTTTTACTCGGGCAAACAATTATATAGGACGTTGACAGAAAGAGGACAAGCCTGCGATGCTATTGTAATGGAAAATACCTGCTTGTCACAAAGGAGGACAGCTAAATAATGCTATGCTTAGCTAAATGTCTATCTAAGGGGAATGTATTCCAACACATAATGAAGTCTAATATAGAACCGAACTTGAAAATAAAGCGCCTAATTTTTAAAGTAAAAAAACATGCAAATGTTTTGTCAATATATTAGAGTTAATACTTAAATTAATTGGAGTTATATGCAAGAATGCGCCAGGGACCCTTGTTCAATCCCGGCCTCAGATGGCTGTCTGTATGGAGATTGCACATTCTCCCCGTGTCTGCGTGGTTTTCCTCCGAGTGCTCCGGATTCCTCCCACAGTCCAAAGATGTGCAGGTTAGATGGATTGGCCATGCTAAATTTCCCCTCAGTGTCCCAAAGATGTGTAGGTTAGATGGATTATCCATGGTAAATGTAGGGGGTTTTGGGGGTAGGCCTGGGTGGGATGCTCTTTCGGAGAGTAGGTGCAGACTCGATGGGCTGAATAGCCTCTTTCTGCACTGTATGGATTCTGTGGATTCAAAGGTCCAAAATGATCAGCAAGCTGAGCTCACCTGGCTGAGAGGAAAACTTGAAGATGATCCTAAATTTGTTCACAGAGATCTCATTGGAAGTACCTTGGCATCCTGTGCAAGGCAGCCTGACAGACATGGGTGCCTAAGTGGCCCACGTGTAAGTTTAGTAGGGATGGAAATTATTTGTGTATTCATTCATGGGAGATGGGTGTCGCCGGCTGGCCAGCATTTATTGCCCATCCCTAATTGCGCTTGAACTGAGTGGCTTGCTAGGCCATTTCAGAGGGCAGTTGAGAGTCAACCACATGGCTCTGGAGTCACATGTAAGCCAGACCAGGTAAGGACGGCAGATTTCCTTCCCTAAAGGATATTGGTGAACCTTATGGCTTTTTCCAACAATTGACAATGGTTTCTTGGTAATCTGAAGATTTTTAATTCCAAACATCTTTTTTTGTTTTGAATTCAAATTCCACCACCTGCCTTGGCAGGATTTGAACCTGGTGTCCCCAGAACGTTAGCTGAGTTTCTGGATTAATAGTCTATAGTCTAGCGATAACCACTAGGGCATTGCCTCCCCTGGGGGAAATGGGGGGGACGGTGTGGGGTGGTGGGCAGAAATGACAATGGAACAGCATGAAGGTAGTGGTAAAAAGAGCAGCAGTATTCCTACAGGTACCACTTTAAAGGTGACTTATGATGTGGGGTGAGATTCTCTGGTCTCCCAGCCATGTGTTTCCCATTGGCGGGAGGTGGCGGGATTCTCTGGTCCCGCTACTGTCAATGGGAATTCCCATCGACATCACCCACGCCGGTGGAAAACCTGCGAATCGGGGGTGCGCTGCCGGCAGGACCAGAGCATTCCGGCTGTGATGTCAAACCGAAGCCCATTCTGCTCTCTCAGGTGGACATAAAAAATCCCATGGCACTATTCTGAAGAAAAGCAGGCGAGTTAGTCATGGGGTTCTGGGAGGCACGGTGGCACAGTGATTAGCACTGCTGCCTCACAGCATCAGGGACCCAGGTTCAATTCCCAGCTTGGGCCACTGTCTGTGTGGAGTTCGTCCAAAGATGTGCTGATTAGGTACACTGGCCATGTTAAATTGCCCCTTAGTGTCCCGGGATGTGTAGGTTAGAGGGATTAGCGGGGTAAATATGTGGGGATAGGGCCTAGGTGGGATTGTTGTCAGTGCAGACACGATGGGCTGAATGGCCTCCTTCTGCACTGTAGGATTCTATGGTTCTAGGAACATTTATTCCTCAATCAACATCACCAAAATATATCTTAATTCTGGTCATGATCCTATTGCTGTTTGTGGGATCTTGCTCTGCTCATGTTGACTGGTGCCAACATTACAGCAGTGACTACACTTCACAAAGTACACCATCTGCACTTTGGAATGTCTTGTGCCCATGAAAAGCACGATATAAATGCAAATCCTTTGTCTTTTTCCTTCAAACGATGGCTTCCGGATCTGTGTAATAATGACCCAGGTGAATTGAGCTGTTTGAACATTCATGCAAATCAAACAGAGGTCATCGTTTCATTTCATTCATCACAATTCCACCAGTTCCAATTTTGTAAAATAGGTGTGCATCACATTTAGATCCCAATATGAAACGTAAGAAAGTTTAAGTTTATTTACTCGTGTCACAAGTAGGCTGACATTAACATTGCAATGAAGTTGTCTAAGTCCCCTGTTCGTTAGACTGAGGGAGAATTTAGCACAGCCAATGTACCAAACCAGCATGTCTTTCGGACTGTGGGTGGAAACCGGAGCACCTGGAGGAAACCGACGCAGACACGGGGATAATGTCCAGACTCCGCACAGACAGTGACCCGAGCCGGGAATCAAACACTTGTCCCTGGTGCTGTGAGGCAGCAGAGCTAACCATTGTGCCAAAGTACATTTAAATGAATGAAAAATGAAGGTCAGATTGAATCTGTTCTAAGCGAGGCAGGTTTGTTCAATTTCTTATTCACCTCACAAACTGTTGTAATACCAACCATAATTATTGCTCCAAATCAGGAACTAGATCAGCCAACTGAACCTACAAAAGGTTTAATAAATAGTAGTAACATACCCAGCAATGTTTCCTTTCTTTTGTTTGTACCTTTAGCTACCAAAGTCATCCCCATCATAATTGCTTTTATTGATGCCACTTAAGTACAGATATGTCAGGAGAAGCTTAATAAATCAATGCTTACTATAGTTATTTAGTTAACATATAAATTAGGAGCAGGAGTAGACCATTCAGCCCCTCAAGCCTTCTCCACCGCTCAGTATTATCGTAGTTGATCTGATTATAGCCACAACCCCACATTCCTGCCTACCCCCGATAATCTTTCACCCCCTTGTTAATTAAGAATCTATCTAGCTCTGCTTTAAAAATATTCAAAGACTCTGGACTGGATTCTCCAACCTTGCCCTTAGTTGGGATTCTCCTGTCCCGCTGCAGTGAACGGAGTTTTGGCTGAGCGCCAAATTCTCCGTTCTCACTGGCAGCTGCAGCGGGGCATGAACAGCCTGGAGAATTCCGGCCTCCGTTCCCACTGCCTTTTGAGGAAGAGAGTCCCAGAGACCCATGAACATCTTTTCCCAAAGGTAGGAGAGTCTAAAACGAGAGGGCATAGGTTTAAGGTGAGAGGGGAGAGATACAAAAGGGTCCAGATACAAAAGATGCAAAGTGTCCAGAGGGGCAATTATTTCACTCAGAGGGTGGTAAGTGTCTGGAACGAGCTGCTAGAGGCAGTAGTAGAGGTGGGTACAATTTTGTCTTTTAAAAAGCATTTAAACAGTTACATGGGTAAGATGGGTATAACACAATATGAGCCAAATGCGGGCAATTGGGACTAGCTTAGAGGTAAAAACTGGGTGGCAAGGACAAGTCAGGCCAAAGGGCCTGTTTCCATGCTGTAAATTTCTATGACTCTAAAAGCGATGCTAAAATGTAGGACGCAGAGACAATGTTGCAAACTAGCAAATTGGGGACTGAAATCAATTATTTCTCATCACAAGGAATGAAAAGAATGTATTGAATAAAAATAAAGCAATTAGCAATTCACTAGTAAATATGCTTAAAGCAGTGATCTACTCTTGAGCTGCAAATGGCTGGTGTTAAGCAGCTCAGACCTCAAGTTCAGTTCAACTGTGCTCTCTAGTTTGGAGCATCTCAGCCAATATTGTTCCAATTGGGGCAAGAGATAATGGTGTTTTAAGTTCAATTTGTACCAGAATCAACAACGGTATGGGCGGCACAATGGCACGGTGCTTAGCACTGCTGCCTCACAGCGCCAGGGACCCGGGTTTGATTCTGGCCTCAGGTCACTGTCTGTGTGGAGTTTCTATGTTCTCCCCATGTCTGCGTGGGTTTCCTCTGGGTGCTCCGGTCTCCTCCCACTGTCCAAAGATGAGCGTGTTAGGTGGATTGGCCATGCTTAATGTCCTAAGATGTGTAGGTTAGTTTGATTGGCTATTCTAAATTTTAATCCTAAAATGTGTAGATGAGGGGAATTGAACACATCGAGTTACGGGGATAGGAGCTGGGTAAGATGCTCTGTTGGAGAGTTGGTGCACTCTGAGTGGGCTGAATGGCCTGCCTCCGCAGTGTAGAGATTCTATGATTCTATTCAATACTCAGTGTAAGAGCTCTAACTGCCAGAATTTAGTGTTCTGATTGCCAGCTTCATTTGTTCCTTTATTTGCCTCCAATTCATTCTTGGGAATCCTTTGCTATGTATATTTTCTCCTTACCAAGTGAAGCTGGGCTACTGTTAGGTTTTATGACACTTGGTGATCATTATCACCTTTTAAAGGGCTTAATTTTCTCTGGGAGTGCACCAGTTAACCTGTCTGTGTGAAATTCTGCAACTGGAATAGCAAAAGTGCACAGTGTTCTTAAACTGCCTCATACTACAAGAGGAAAATAGACCCCAATGAAGATTTATATGGCAAACATGATGGGTTGCTGTTGCTTAGCTTGATACCAACTCATAAGACCATTTCTACTTCATATCACTTCACTTCTCTCTCCTGCTAATGACTAGCTGCATCCCACTTGTACTATTTACTGCAATAAAGCAGCAACCATTAAACTGGTGTGGGAATGCCTCAACGTTATTACGTCTGCCGTTATATTGATGGAGTTTGATCATTTTAAGCTGTACCTCATGCTTAATGTTTCAGGTTATCATTATTTGCCATATCATGCTCCTTATAAGCGGTGGCCTACCTTTCTATGGTCGGATTTGGTGATGCGGTGAATGGGAAGTTTTGGTACTATATTCAGCTTATTGGATATGTCATCCGTCCTTTTGTAAGCTCCCAGGCATTGAAAAACAATCTGTAATACTATGTTTAAAGTATAAACTACAGAGCTGTTTCATTAAAAATAATAGACTACCAATGACAATTAGCGAGACAGATTACAGTCATTTACATGGCCTCTCTGTTCCAACTGAATTTTAGAATGTAATAAACAAAGGAAACACTTCACTAATTCCCGACAGGCATACCAGGCCTATAATAACTCCCCCTCACAGCATTATGTAAGATATTGCTGCCTCTTCACCCACAAATTCCCACCTTCTTTAATACCTTCGGAAAACTCGTGAACCCAGAAATAATGGCTCAGATTTTACAGTTGGCTGCAGTGTGATGGCACTCAACACTGACTTCGAAGAAAGTTGCCCTCAAAGATCTGCCGGCTTTTTTGTTGGCATGGATTTCACTATTCCTAATGATAATTTCATTCTGGCGCCAACTATAGGGCATTCAGCACCAATAATGCCATCAAGCAGGCTAAGCAGCCAATCATATTGAAGAATTCCCACAGACAGCAAAGTTGGAAGTGAAACCAAAAACAGCAAAGTATGCCAGAAATCTGAAGTAAAAACAGAAAGGGCCGGAAATACTCAGCAGGTCTGGTAACATCTGTGGAGAGGGGAACAGAGTTAACGGATGAGATCCTCCGGCCTCCCATCCACGTGTTATCCGCCGGCGGGAGGTGGCGTGTTGTTTGTTAGCAGCGGGATTCTCAGATCCTGCCGCTGTCAATGGCAGTTCCTATTTATGTCACCCCACACCGGTAGGAAACCTGCGGGCGGATGTGAGCTGCCGGCGGGACTGGAGAATCCTGCCGGTGTGAACGGCTGGAGAATTCTGGCCAGCATTTCAAGTCAAATCTGATTCTTTTTAAAGAATGTTCCGAAGAAGGGTCATATTCGACTTGGAAGTTTCACTCAGCCTCTCTCTTTGTAGATGCTACCAGACCCGCCAAGTATTTCTAACATTTTCTGTTTTTATATGGATGTAAAATTACCTTCACTTCTTAATCATTTGACATAATGTGAGAGAAATGCATGAGATTAAGAAAAAAGATGAAAAAAAATCATCAATTTAACAAACTATATTCTGTTATGGAGAAATTTAGCATTCCACAAAGATCTAATTTGTTTTTCTAGGTCACTTACTACACCATAAATAATCCTGTTACATCTCATTCAAAAGGGCATATTCTTTGAGCGTTTTTACAGCAAGACAATAAAGTTCAGTCAAGAGGAAGACAAATTGAAAATGTGTCTTCAGAAATAAAAGTTGGACTCAAATTATGCTGATGAAAACAGTAAGAACACAAGGGAATAACTGCAAATGAATCGGCTCCTTCCTGAAGTGCCAGAGGTTTTCATCTCATCAGTGCTTCATACAACTACCGTTGTCACCTAGTTGTATAACTTTATTTGAATTAATTAAGTACTCACTGAACAAAGCAAGCAGTTGACATGTTGTGCTTCGAGAGAGGCCGGCCCAACTTACACGCTGTTTAAAAGAATGGATCTATTAAAGCTACCATGTGTCATTACAATAATCCACAGCTATGTTCATTGTGGAACAGAAGAAATCAATTTCACCTCTGTTTCAAAATCTATGGACACAAAAGGAAGAAATTTATTTAGCATTTTTCACAATCTCCAGATTCCCCACAATCAATGAAGTACTTTGGTAGAGCAGTCACTACTGTAATGGTGGAATTTATAATCAGAAAGGTGACCTTAACATTACATTTGTCATCAACGAACTGATGTGAAGCCAACAAAATTACTCCTTCTTAACATTGCTTGACAGGATATTTTCATTCCAGCATTGCAGAAGTTCGGATTCCAGCCGACTGCTTTCTATGACTTACCATCTGCCATTGTAATTTGCTAGTTCTGACATATACGTCCCAGTGACAGATTTTGGAACCATGGGGCCCGATTTTACCATTTTGATTCTAAGTGCCGAATCTGGGTGTAGTAGAGATCCGACCTCGAAATCCTCTTTCCAGCGCGCCCGTACGCTTTCAGCCATCTCCAGTCGGATCCGCGCTGTGGGCGGGGCTTAGCGCTGCCGGAACGATGGGAGCTCCGAACCCCGCATGCGCAGTTGGAAAAAAAAATCGAAACAGCGCACCCGTCGCATTACTGCCAGGCCGGATAATCCTGCACAAGGCCCCATCCCACTTACACTCCGATGGCTGTGTGACACCCCCCTCTCTCTCCCCTGTCGCTAATCATGGAGGCACTCATCCACCACAACCGCCCCCGCTTCCCGCCCCCCTCCCCCCCCTCACCACCCCCCCCCCACCCCCCTCCCCCCCCACCCCGCCCCCCCCCCCCCCCCCCTCCCCACACCTCCCCAGCAGCACACCTGCAAGTGCTCATTTGCCTTCCTCTCAATGCTAACAAGCAAACTGCATGGAACTTGCTGGAATGCTCTGTCAAACCGCCTGCAGCTGATCTGCCCTAACGAGGGAAGCTCCATAAGAAACTCCAGAATGGTCAGGCAGGCAGTGCAGGACTATGAGCGCACAACCAGCCCCCCCCCGATTTTCTGAGGACGACCTGGGGAGGCTGCTGGATGCAGCAGAGGCGAGGTGGGCCACCCTCTTCCTCCCAGGAGGATGCAGACCCAGGGGGGCTGATGGCCATGTGGCCTGGGAGGCAGTTGCCGCCTCGGTCAGTGCCAGGGCACTGGCACCCCAAACTGCAAGGCAATGCCGGAAAAAAATCAGTGACCTCATCCGTGCAGCAAGGGTGAGTGCTGAACCCCATTCAGCATGCTCCCCCATATCTCCCCCAGATCCCCCTATTTCCAGCACCCTGCATGCTCCCAGCTCCTGACCTCCAAGCACCTACGTCCTTTCCCCCCAATGAGCCTCACTGTGTTTGCCCTCTAAGGGTCACCACCTGATTCTCTGCATGAGTAGCGCCACCATTTCTTTCATGGTTCCTTCTGTCTCCACAGAGGAAGACCGAGCACAACACTTGGGAGAGGTCGAAGACAGGGGGTGGTGAGCCAGACCTCCAGGTCCTCACCCCGTTCGAGGAGCGGGTGCTGGAGCTCACAGGAGAAGCGGACACGCGGGTTGTCAGCGACAGCATGGTCGGTCTGCCATCCAGACGTGAGCACTTTTCATCCCTACACTCACATTGAGGCAACTTCTTGGGGGCATGGGTTTCGAGTGCAAGGGGCAAGGTGTAAAGGAGATGCATGAGGCATTGTATTCGCATTGAGAGGATAGTGGGTGCCTGGAACTCACTGCCCGGGGAGGTTGTGGAAGTGGAAACTATAGGGACATTTAAGGGACATGTCTACAGCTATCTGAATGGGATGGGAACAGAGGCATATGGGGGCAAACAAATCAGATGGGCAGTCTGGTCGCTACAGGGTTGGATGTCCGAAGGGCCTGTCCCTGCGATGTAACTGTCTGGGTTCAGTGTTCTATGTTCAAGGGAGCCATGTGATTCATGCGTTTGGCATCCCGGATTCCTCTCCCTCTCTTACACTTAACCTTGTGTCCTGTGTTCCAGGGACAGATCCTGACACCCCAGGGCTTTCGGGACTGCAGGCCCCGGCTACAGCTCCCAGCCACCCTGACAACGATAGCTCGGACGAGCCCTCGGAGGATATTAGTGAAGGGACTTCCGAGGGTGGTACTGTTTATCCGTCAGCTTGTACCTCACAACTCACCATCGCAGAAACAGACACGTCGGTGGGTCCACTTAGTGTTGAGGCTTCTGGGTCACTCTCTGGTGAGCACGGCACATCTGCTGATGTACATCGGGTGGAGGAGGAAACGTCCGAGGCCTCTGGCATGCGGGGGCCTGCTGGAGGCAAGGACTCAGCTGGCCCCAGGCTACATGCTGGGCCTCTGAGATCACTTCTCCCTCAGCTGCTGGAGATGCAGCAACAAAGCCAACGAATGCAGGAGGGGCTGACAGCCACACTGGACCAACTGCGAGGCTGCTGGGAGGAGTCCCAACGCTTTCAGGTGGACCAGCTATTGCCTGTCATGCGTGCTTCCAATGGCAACACTGCAAGGGTGGCGTCTGCAGTGAAAGCCTGGGGCAGGGGACCCTCACCATGGGTGGCAGGCTCCAAGCAATGGCCGAGTCACAGCAGGCCACAGCGGAGGGACTGGGCAGGCTTCTTGCGATTCTGTGGCCTGTGGCTGAGAGGCTCGAGAGCTTGCAGGAGACCCAGAGGGACAGCACTGAGACACAGCGGGCAATGGCAGCAGGCCTTGAGAAGGTGGCCCAGTGTCAGATGGCCACGGCCGAGGGCTTGCAGAGCATGGCCTAGTCTCAGAGGGCACTTGCTGCGGCCATTAAGAGATGGCCCACGACTCAAGTGGCCACCGCGGAGGGGTCGACCACCATGGGTAGGACGCAGGTGGTCCTCCAGGACTGGCAGTGCCAGGTGACGCCGGAGCTTCTGGAGCTCACTACAGAAGCACCAGCATCCCATGGAGTGACCCAGGGACCAAAAGGAACCCCAAGGGAGGAGGAAGGATGCGAGCCCACGTCGGGGCCTTCCAGCCAGGAGACTGTGGCTATGGCAACAGCTTCCGACTCCCCCCTTCCTGACATTGCGGCATCTCAGTGGCAGCGGGATGAAGAGGGTGTCATGGAAACATCCCAGACACCTGGAAGCCGGCCAGGGCCCTCAAGGTCCAGGGCCTCCAGAGGAGGCCCGCCACGCGCATCACAGGCCATGGGGCGTGGTCAGTAGCTGGCCCCCTCCACCTCTGATGTACATTCTGGGGAGTCACTGAGGCGCAGTGCGAGGCAGCGTAAGGTTAGGAAGTTGTAGTTGCACTGAGATGGCACGGGTGACGGGCTGCACTCGTTAGAAAGAACTGTAAGCACCTTAATGTTTTCTTGTCACAAGTATTTGAGTTTCACCAGCTTATCTGAACAGCTTTACTGTAAATAAATGTCTCTTCTCCACAACCATCTGCGAATAGGTTGTTTCGAATAGGATCCCTGCCCCATTGACGATCACCCGATGGATGCCTCATGGTGAGGTCAGTTGGGGAGGCCCCTCAATGCGGTGTCACTGAGAAAAGGAAGTCTTTGTTCTCTCATAACCCACGAGTGATGACCTCCCGTCCCCCAACCCACCCGCCCCAGGGCCCTGTATGGGGGTTTCGGATCCCTTACCCACTAGACAGGCGTGGGCCCAGGTGCCAGCGTGCATGTCAGGCAGCAGTCAGACTGGTTTGCACCAGGGCATCATCAGAATGGTGCTGAGCGAGTCGTCATCACCCTCCTGCCTGGAACAAATATCGCGAGCTCAGAGTACCCAGGCCCACCACTCTGGTGTGACAATATGCAGGATAAATGGAAGGCACTTTTCGGGGGTGGGGGGTGTGGGAGGGAAGGGAATGCACAATCACCATCCCCTAGCGACTGAACCGCCTGGTTACCAGGGCCTCCCTAGCCACCCTCGCATGCCTCAGCTGCGATGCCAGCCCTGCACCACCTGGCAGGTGTTCCATGGTGCTCTCATCCTCCTCCTCCTCCCCTTCCTCCTCCTCCTGCTGGTCATCCTCTCCAGTGACGGCCGGCTGGTCATCCTCCACATCCTCTTCCTCCTCCAAGAGGTCACCTCGCTGCAGAGCCGGATTGTGCAAGGCACAGCACACCACCACTGTGCGGGAGGAGATCAGGGGGTTGTACTGGAGGGCCTCTCCAGATCGGTCCAGGCACCGGAACCGCACCTTGAGGAGCTCAATAGACCTCCCTACTGTCGCGTGGGTGGCTACATGGGCCTCATTATAGCCGGTCCCCGCCTCGGTCGCAGGCCTCCGCACAGGTGTCAACAGCCATGTCCGAAGCGGGTAACCCATATCACCCAGGAGCCACCCCCGCAGCCTGGGCTCCTCCTCAAATGCTTGTGGGATGTCCGACCTCCTCAGAATGAAGCTGTCATGCACGCTGCCTGGATGTCTGGCGCAGACGTGCATGATGGTCATATTGTGGTCACACACGATTTGTACATTCATGGAGTGGAACCCCTTCCTATTGACAAATCATCGTGGATTCTGTAGGGGGGCCCTGAGGGCGACATGGGTGCAGTCGACCGCCCCCTGCACATTCAGCATCCCCGCAATTGCAACGAACCCCACAGCCCGGGCTTCCTGATGGGCCTGGTCCAGGTTGAATTTGATGTACTGCCCAGCCCGAGCATACAGGGCTTCAGTGACCTGCTTGACACAGGTGTGGACTGAGGACTGGGAGATGCCACAGACATCTTCGCTCGGGCTCTGGAAGGTGCCAGTCGCATAGAAGTTCAGAGCAGCCATCAATCTGACAGCCACTGAGAGTGGGTGCCCCCCGCCTGCCCCTAGGCACCAGGTCCTGAAACAGGTGGCACAGGTGTTGCACGGTATCCTTTCGGAGTCGGAGACGTCGGCAGCATACGGTGTCCGACATCTCCTCGAAGGACGCTCGTGCACGGAACTGCCGGGGTCTCTGCTCCCTCCTTCTCCGAAGCCCCCACTCTGGGTGAATGGCGGCCACCTCCTGCCTCTGATGGTCGTCTCCCTCCGGTCCTACAAGTGGTACGGCCCGGGCCTCCTGGGCCCGCAGGTCTTCCTCCATGTCCTCCTCCTCAGCTCCAGCAGCAACCAGAAGAACAGCAAGATCGATTGGTTGCATTGCAAAAGCCATCTCGTCACTCTGAAAGTGGGGGGGGTGGGGGGGGCGGGGAGAAGGGGGGGGGGGGAGGTGGATTGGGGGGAGGTGGGGATGAACAAATATTGGAGTCATGCAACGCTGCTTGCCCCTAGCACATCGACAGTCACAGCACCCCCCATTTCCCCCAATCCCTCCAGCCACATGCTCCACACAGTTACAGCCCCCCCATGTCCCCCAATCCCCCAGCCACATGCTCCACACAGTCACAGCCCCCCCATGCCCCCCAGTACCCCCAACCACATGCTCCACACAGTCACAGCCCCTGGTAACGTTGAGGTGTTGCAGCAGTGCTATCTGCAAGTGCTTTGTGCACATCCTTCAGCCTGAAGTGAGCTGCGGTGCTAGGACCCAGCAGCACTGCAGGACCCGATGTCAGTGCTGAGACCCGGGTCCGTGCTGCCAGATGGACATCGGAGTTCGTGCACAGCCACAGCCCCCCCTCCCCCCCACACGCACGCAGAGTCGCCACAGACCCGAGACAGCGAAATGGCTGCAACGGCAGGACAACCGTAAGTAGCGGAGCGCTTTCGGACACCATGCACCTACCTCCTCGGCAACCCACACTGAGGAAGCGTCGGCTTCAGACTTTTATTCAGCAGGTCGCTAAAAGCGCGGATCCGGATTGGTAAACGCGGTGGTAAAGTGGGAAATGTTGATAGAGTTGGGCGGGCAGTTCATTAAATCGATTTAAATGCATGCAAATGCATTTAAATCGTCGGTCCGTCCGATTCGGGCGCGGGACGATTCTCCGCCATTCGCGGCTCTCAGTAAAGTGGCGATTTGCTCGCACGTGGGTGCCGATCGCGATACAGGCCTCACACCCGACTTTACCACGATTTCGCGCCCGAAAATGGGTGCAAATTGTTGGTAAAATCGGGCCCCATGTCTCCAAAGCTGTTTTCAAGTTATATTGGTTTTCAAACAAGAATTGAGCTGGTTCCGAATGTTAAACTTTGCTGTTTGTCATCCTCCTGTAAACATATTGACCTAGTTCACCTCACAGAATCACAGAATTGTTAGGGCGCAGACGGAGACTATTCGGCCCATCGAGTCTGCCGCGGCTCTCCAAATGAGCATCATGACTTACTTCCATTCCCCTGCCTTTTCCCCGTTCCCCTGCACATTGTTTTTATTCAAATAATCATCCAATGCCTCTTGAATGCCTCGACTGAACCTGCCTCCACCACAATCCCAGGCAGTGCATCCCAGACCCATTGTGTGAAAAAGGCTTTTCTCACATCATATTTGCTTCTTTTGAAAATCACTTAAAATCTGTGCCCTGTTATTCTTGATTCTTTTGCACACTGGAACAGTTTCTCGCTATTTACTCTGATCAACCTCTTCATGATTTTGAACATCACTATCAAATCTCCTCCTAGCCTTCTTCTCTCCAAGGAGAACAGTCCCATCTCTCCAATCTATCTTTATAAATGCTGGAAGGTATTATCAAGGAGGTTATTGTGGGCACTTAGAAAATCGCAATGCAATTAGATGCGGTCAGCATGATTTTGTGAAAGAGTAATCGTATTTGACTAATTTATTAGAATTCCTTGAACTATCGGGCAACTGGGATAAAGGGTAAACCTGTGGATGTTGTGATAATACTGTGCTGTTGATATATTTTGTGTTTCTGTAAAATGGTTTAAAGATCAGTTTTTTTCTACATGGAGTTGGTGTGTCTGGAAGGAATACAGCTCAGATGCTGAAAAAGCAGGATAATTACTCATTTTAGCCATGTAGTATTTATCTTTCAGAAGGCTAACACACTCTTATTTATAAATATAGAAGACCCCTGGCTTTTCTGATTAAAGAAATGGAAGGTGAGTTCCGATATATAGGGTCATATGATTATGAGGTTAGTGGGAGGAGCTAGACTTGTAGCAGAGAAATAGCTTTCTGTGGTTATTTGCTGACTGGAGATGTTTAAAGCTAGGAGTCTGCTCTCTCTCTCTCTATGCAAAGGTTCACTGACAGCTTCAGGACTTTTGACACTAATTTAAAGCAAGTATGCCTGTGTTTGCTAATGATATTTAAAGTGGGTTTAAGTCTATGGGAAGACTGTTTCTTACATGGAACTGAAATAGTGATGAGCTAGAAATTAGAGTTGTTTTTTTTATGTTTAAAGATTGTTCAACTTTGAAAAGTTAAGCGATTTCATTTTGTTAGAATTGTATTTAAACTGTGTTATGAATAAAGTTTCTTTTGTTAAAAGATCCTTAATTTGTCAGTGGAAATACTACTGGAGTGAAGCATCTTAAACTCACATTTATGCCAAAAATAAAATAAAATTGTTGGGGTCTAGTCTGTCTTCCGAATATAACTTGGGGCTCTGATCCAGGGCCCTGGATCAGAGCCCTAACAGTATGGAGTACTTAGATTTCCAGAAGGCATTTGACAAGTTGCCACATCAAAATTTGCTCCACAAAATAGGTGCTCAGGATGTAAGGGGTAATATATTAGCATGGATGGCGGATAGGTTAGCCAACAGGGAACAGAGCATAGGCAGAAATGGGTCATTTTCAGATTAGCAAATTATATCTAATGGAATGCTACTACGACAAAAGGCCAGCATCATAACCAAAATGAGTCCAGTGGCGGTATTCTCCCTCCATACTGATGGCTCTACCTGCGGTGGGCCACTTCATTCTAACATTTACAAAAGGTGCTGAAGAGTGCTTCTCTGTTGATGACCGCCTGCCTGCCTCAGCAAGTCCCCCATTTTCCAGCTGCTGACTGGGCATTACAATGGAGTCCTCTGATTGCTTCCCTGGGTGTACTCACCTTCCTTAATTGGGCAGAGGTCCTATAGGCAGCTTTTCAATCGGCCACATCTGGGAAGATTACGAGTGATGTCCCGCCACAGTCACATCTGGATTCTGGACCTGGAATTGAGTAAGAGTTTTAACAACACCAGGTTAAAGTCCAACAGGTTTATTTGGTAGCAAATACCATAAGCTTTCGGAGCGCTGCTCCTTCGTCAGATGGAGTGGAAATGTGCTCTCAAACAGGGCACAGACACAAAATCAAATCAATGTGTCTGTGCCCTGTTTGAGAGCACATTTCCACTCCATCTGACGAAGGAGCAGCGCTCCGAAAGCTAATGGTATTTGCTACCAAATAAACCTGTTGGACTTTAACCTGGTGTTGTTAAAACTCTTACTGTGTTCACCCCAGTCCAACGCCGGCATCTCCACATCCTGGAATTGAGGCCAACTCATCATTGTGATCCAACTAGAAAAATCCGGCCCATCAATTCTGCTGCGCTCTCCACAGATGCCGCCTGACCTGCTGAATATTTCCATTAAAAAATGGAGAATTTGAGCATTGACTTCCGGCAGTAAGTATGGCTTTGAGTTAAATTTTCCCAGGAATGTAGTGCCTCAGAGATTGGATTTCAGCAAAATGTGGGTCCAACTCAATGGAAGTCATGACGAAGCGATGTAAGCACTGATTAAAAAGAATATAGTCAGGCTGAAACAATTGAATCCAGCACCAAAATTGCTCTTTGTTCCGTGAGACTAAAATACATTTAATTTCCCCTCTGGTATGTTTCAATGAAGCAGGTCACATAGCACAGTGGTGGTGTGGTTTTAGGCAACACTTTTTGGCTCAAATCGTTTGTTGATCTGCTTAACAGAGTGAGCTGTAATTACATTGAATGTTCCTTTGTGTCTGGACGTTTCTGGTGCCAGCAAGCATACACTAACTAGTTCATTGTTTGCTTGTTATTTTTTATTTTGGAGGCAAGGAAATGATGATATACTAAATGACTCCATTCATTTTAATGAAGAATTGACACATAAAATTCAAGAGTGGATTGCGTGACTGTGTGTTCCCCTTATTATGCTTACGACACAAAAAAAACTATAGGTTATTTCAATACCTTACATGTGTTTTTTCCAGAATTAAAAACAAGTGTGATGTCATTATAATGGATTGAGAGTTTTACTAAAATGTAATGCAAGTGTCCCCATAAAAAGCCTTTTAGTGTCTCAAATTGATCATCTGTTGTGTATTACATATCCAAAGAGCAATCCTATTTGTTTTGCTGTGCAAGGGTTAACCAAAGCTTGTTAGACAAATTCCTATCCACCCATTAACATTAAACCTAGACCTGACAAGGCACCTACAATTAAAATAAGGGGACTAAAAGAAAAAATCACCATTGGTATTGCCCTCTGACTCCAGTCATGGTAAATCGTGCTGTTAAAAGTTCAGGCATAACTTCCAAAAAAATAAACAAGCTGCTTCAAAAAAAAAAGAAAACACCCTGGGAGATTCAGCTCCCAGAAACCCAAAGTTAAATGGTCAATTTTTCACTTATGCCCTGCTGATGTGGAGCCTGGCTTACTGGTAACACGGATTGGCCCAGAAAAAGAAACACACATCATGCAACATTTTCCATCCACAATTACTTAATATAAGTTCTGGGCAGGCTCCATCGTTGCTGAACTTTTGTAATCCTCAAATAAAATTCCATAATTTGCGTTTCTTGTTCAAAAGAAGGCGCCCCACGGCATCGATATTGGGAAATGGTAACCACATGGAACAATTGTTGATCTAAGAACAAAGAACAAAGAACAGTACAGCACAGGAACAGGCCCTTCGGCCCACCAAGCCTGCGCCGATCCCATTGTCCTATCTAGACCAACCGCCTGTATCCCTCTATTCCTCGTCTGTTCATGTGTCTATCCAGATAAGTCTTAAATGTCGCTAATACATTAACTTTCTTCAAGAGCACTTTGAGCTGTCCTAAATACCAGCCATGTGGTCATATAGATGGGTGGAATCTATGTCTAATCTTCCCTGTACATGTTCCAGTCCAGCACTGCCAATGATGAAAAACTGAACAATTGACACTTGCAACTCATTCTTGATATAATTTTACTTTGGCATTGATAAGAACTTTAAAGTATGAAGTGTTTCTTCTCACTATGGTCCTTTCCAGATGATGCTTAACTAAAAATAAAATTCAAGCCATCAAAAGCTGGTGTCACTGCTTTTAAAACTCAGTTCAAATAAATCTTTTGACATGATCAATAAAGCAGGCCATCTACTATTGTATTTTGCCCTATGCTTCAGAGATGACACTCGTTTCTTTATTTGTGATACGTTTTACCCTCGGTGTTATAAAATGTCTACTGTCATGCTTCCAGTAGCTTCTACACTTGGTTTTCTTTTCACTGAGTCCACACCCAGGCTCAACTAATCAAACACAGAGAACATCAATAAACAGATTCAAATAATCAAACACATGATTATTGGCCAAACTCATCCTGCTTGGATCTTTTCCACCCACCTCAGATGGGAGGAGGGACCTCAATTTAATGTCTCATCTGAAATATGAGCACCTCAAGGAATGCAGTACTTCTTCAGTGCTGCACTGGAATATCAATCCAGATTGTGTGTTCTGCAGTGGGCCTTATAATATTCTGACTTCGCGGCTCGAATGCTACTGAGCCAAGGCTGACGCCATTTTAACAGATGAATGTTCAGTGAATGTTCTCGCTAAAATACACTCAACCCTGCAACCAAATAACAATTTCCCTTCCACACCTCTGAAAATGTTGATGTTGGGAAGGGTGTAGTCCCCAGGGTTTATTGCTTGGCAGATCTAATTTTTAATGGAAAGGGCCTAATGGATTTTACTAGGCTATTCGATTGCAGATGAGGGTGGAGGGATGATCATCAATTCGCAAACCGAAACCGATTTTCCTTGGTGCTCAACTAAGAAGAGGAGGGGCGATGCCACTCAGACCTTTGGAAGCCAATGGCCTAATGATATTATTGTTAATCCAGCATTAATCCAGCAACTCAGTTCGAATCCCACCATGGCAGATAGTGGAATTTGAATTCAATTTTTTAAAAATCTGGAATTAAGAATCTAATGATGACCCATGAAACCATTGTCGATTGCTGGAAAAATCCATCTGGTTCGCTGATATCCTTTCATGAAGGAAATCTGCCGTCCTTACCTGGCCTACATGTGACTCAAGAGCCACAGCAATGTGGTTGACTCTCAACTGGCCTTGGGCAACTAGGGATGGACAATAAATGCTGGCCAGCTAGCAATACCCATGTCCCACGAATAAATGAACAAACCTTCAATGCCTACAAGGTTCAATACTGCGACAGGTGGCATGTGACAATGGCAAAGCCAGTTATTGTATTTAATGTTTCCATCATTTTGATATAACTACAGCAAAGAAAAACTACAAAGTAATAAGAGACAGCAACATTCCCCTTCTACAATATGTGGCTGTCTGTTATTGCTTTGGTTTTGTAATTGTTGAATAAAATTATTTTCACTGTTCAAAAGGGGATGCATTGTTCATACTCTTCAGTGGTAACAAGATGGAAAAATCCTGACCCAGCGCACAGGAATTTTTCCCTTTTATTTATCAAGAATGGAAGCATAAATCTTGAGTTGTCTTTCAGATATCTCCAGTCTGCCCTTTTGCTTCAGTTATGAATACAAGAAGTAGCTCAGTCCTCTTGTGCTCCCAACGGGGAGTGGTGTCTGCAGCAACATAGCTCAAGAAATCTCAGGCATGCAGTCCATGATTTTCCATCAATAATGGATAAAAAAATCAGAGACTCTTCTCCCAACACACTGACACATTGAGTACTTTTAAGATAACTGGCTAAAAGAAAAAGCAGAGGGGAGATGAGGACATGCTTCTTTTTAACACAGCGTGCTGTTAAGATCTAGACTGTGTTGCCTGTGAGGGTGGAAGAAACAGACTCAAAAGGGAATTGGTTAGGCAGCACAGTGGTTAGCACTGCTGCTTCACAGCTCCAGGGACCTGGGTTCGATTCTCGGCTTGGGTCACTGTCTGTGTGGAGTTTGCACATTCTCCTCGTGTCTGCGTGGGTTTCCTCCGAGTGCTCCGGTTTCCTCCCACAGTCCAAAGATGTGCGGGTTAGGTTGATTGGCCATGCTAAAATTGCCCCTTAGTGTCCTGAGATGCATAGGTTAGAGGGATTAGCGGGTAAGTATGTAGGGATAAGAGGGTAGGGCCTGGGTGGGATTGTGGTCGGTGCAGACTCGATGGGCCAAATGGCCTCTTTCTGCACTGTAGGGATTCTATGATTCTATGAGGTGCTTGGAAAGGAAAGATTACAGGGCTGTTGGGAAAAAATAGGGGAGTGGGACTGGGCGGACAGCTCTTTCAAAAGAGTCCGCGTTAATTAATGGGGTCAAGTGGATTCCTTTAGTGCTGTCTGATTCTATCTTACTCTCCATTGGGATTCACAGATCACAGAAATACCCCGGTGGACTGAATCTCTGCAATCAGCTTAATTCTGCTGATGTTCATGGTTCATGCAAGAAATTGAAATTTAGCTTTCGAGGTACTTAAATTTCCCAACATAAACATTAGCATAAAAAAATTATGGAATGGATCTTGCTATCTTGAAAAGGTTTTCCAACTCTGGACAAATATACTTTCAGAATTGGGATTCCTTGAGGTGTCACATCTTGTCTAAAAAGATCCACTTCATCAGCTAAAATAGGAAGGCACCAACTCTTCTGAGTGAGCCAGTAATATAGCAGTTTATTTGCACTTCATAGATGGAATAGTTTTAGGATACCTTACTTCAGGTATCAAATAATTTATGGTTTTGAGGTGTTAATAGTGGCTTCAATTTTCCAATCTGTCAGGGATGATTCCACAACCTGTGGCTCTAAATTCAGTTGTGGATTGTAGGATCACCCAGTGACACGGCATAAATGGCTATTTTTGACCGTTTAAACTGAGAAAACAATTGAACAATTTTAGTACACGCTACGCTACGTTTCCTGTGCTACACAGTGACTACGCTTCAGAGAAGTACAACATCATCTGTATTTGAGATGCCTGGTAGTTATGAAAGATGCCATGTAATTGTAAGCCTTTCTTTCTTTACACTTCTCATTAAACATATAAAGACTATTCAAAGCATCTAATCATGTAGCAAGCTGGCCTCATTGTTGGGGAAGAGTTATAACTTGCGTGTAACACGGGCACTTCTGAAAGATCCTTTCAGCCATTTTTGAGCATATGTGAACATCCATTACTCTGTTGAAACAGCTGCACCCCAGGGAATGCATTGCTTGATTGACAGTTCTTTTTCTCTGATTTATTCTGTCAACTGCATAATGCTTATTTAAACAAGACAGATAGGTTGTAAATGTTTCTTTAAAGGGTCTTTAATTTGACGCTTTATAGGAGGCAGTAAAAGCATTTTTTACGAATGAGCTACTGTTTTTTTTAAAAAGCTTTCTCATGCATGCTATTGTTACTATAAAGTTCTGAAGTTCTGTACAGTGTCTATACTGGATGTATAGGCATGGATATGCTATAGGCTGGCATGGAGGTTATGAGGGGCCATGGGAGTGTGGGTAGGAGGGCATGGCTTGGCATGGAGGGTATGAAGGGCCATGGGGGAGTTGGTGTCAGGGGACATAGGTTAGTAAAGGGGCATGGGTAAGACCATTTGACCGTACAACTTCAAAAGGTTTCCTCATTCAGTCTATGGTTTGGAACACCTCCAAGAGATCATGAATCACAAGGCCTTGAAAATCTGATCCGACTCTACAAAAAGTTACAGATGGCGGGGAGATGTCTAACCTCGGTTATGAGTGCAGGGTGCAGGCTTGTGATCTGCACAAGTGAAAAAATGAGTGTGCCAGGAATGGGGCCAGTAATCGTGGAACCAGGTTCCAGCCACCAATTTTTTAAAATCCAGTCTCTCCAGCCATGATGTCCTGCCCTTTGAACCCCACCATGGTTCTCACATTGTGGACAAGCTTTGCTATGTTGTGTAAGTATTCAAGTGATTGGATCTTGTTATTGCTGGTGACTGGAGGTCAATGGTGCCAGTGTGGCACATTCCACAGGATGGGCATTGGCTTCACCCCCATTGGGCAGGCACTGCATTATCAAGATCCTCAACATCTAATTGAGAGACAATGGATCATTGGATTTTAGCTAAACAAAATCACTTCAATAGAGGTTCAATGGAAACAATAGCTCAGTAACACTTCGCAACTGGTCCTGAGAATTTTCTTTACTTTGGTGTCTTTGCAGCTTGCAATCAATTTTTTTTTTATTCATTCATGGGATATGGATGTTGCTGGCTGGTCAGCATTTATTGCCCATCCCTCTTTGCCCGAGGGCAGTTGAGAGTCAACCACATTGCTGTGACTCTGGAGTTTAGGCCCATACTTTCTGGAATTTAGAAGAATGAGGGGAGATCAAATCGAGGTAAACAAGATGATGAAAGGTATGAATAAAGTAGATGTGGAGCGTTTGCTTCCTCTTGTGGGGCATTCAATGATGAGAGGTCATAGTCTTAGGATAAGGAGTAACAAATTTAAAACAGACTTGAGGAGAAACTACTTCTCCCAAAGGGCTGTGAATCTGTGGAATTCGCTACCCCAAAGTGTGCTAGATGCTGGGATAATGAGTAAATTTAAGGAGCAGTTCGACAGATTTCTAATTGGTAATGGTTTGAAGAGTTATGGGGGGAAAGCAGGAAAATGGGGTTGAGGAGCATATCAGCCATGATCGAATGGCGGAGCAGACCCGATGGGTTGAATGGCCTAATTCTGCTCCTATATCTTCTGAACTTATGAACATGTAAGCCAGACCAGATAAGGACAGCTGATTTCCTTCCCTAAAGGACATTAGTGAACCAGATGGGTTTTTTCCAACAATCGACAATGGTTTCATGGTCGTCAGTAGATTTTTAATTCCAGATATTTCTTATTGAATTCAAATTCCACCATCTGCCGTGGTGGGATTCGAACCCAGGTCCCAAAAACATTAGCTGAGTTTCTAGATTAATAGTCTAGTGATAATGCCGCTGGGCCATCGCCCTCCCCTAAGGTTTTCTACTCTTGCCTCTGCAAATGTAAAACTCCAATTGTGTTGTATTATGCCCCACAGTGGCCCAAGAATAAGGCTTGTGCTTGGAGCACCGCTTGTAAAAAAGTGAAAATTTTCAGTTGAACGATCACTCAAACAAATAGCCTTTGGCTCAAAGGCGGAGAAAAATAACCACCCTGATTTCTGTTCTTTCCTTCAGTGACCCTAGACTGGGGTCAGTGTAATAAAATGAATACTCCCTTTCCCACCAAGCATGTTAGCCATAATTCAATGGAGGAATCCGAGAAGCAAAGACTGTACAGAATGATTCAGCCTTCATCTGTTCTTCCCAGTCACTTCCATTTTTGCCATCTAAACCTGGGAAGGTTTGGTAGTGGGTTGGGTTGAAACCAATTTAACATTCCACAGGTATGATTTATGTGTGCAGTGTGTAATCTTACCTCTCATGAGCAATCACTAAAATAAACTGGGAGACTGAGTGTAGGGGAGAGCTCTCCTCCCACTTAGTTGATTGAACAAAGGTTACAGCGGTAAGCAACCTTTTAGCTTTCAATCAGCTTTTGAACTTTTATCGGATATGAAACAGCAATGAATTAGTGGAGCTTAAACCTCACAATTGTAAAATGGTGCATTACATGAGACATAAATTGAAACTCGATATTCTGAAGTGCACTTGTCAACTGATGTACCTGTTTTTATTGTATTTAAATTCTGTGAAAAATGTTGCCTTGGTTACACAGATACCAAAACTGCATCAAAACAAATTAATACAATTCTCCAGGCATTAATTTTGATTAAGTTTAAGCTTATTTATTAGTGTCGCAAGTTGGCTTACATTTACACTGCAATGAAGCTACTGTGTAAATACCCAAGTCACCACACTCTGGTGCCTGTTCGGGTACTACGAGGGAGAATTTAGCACGGCCAATGCATCTAGCCTGCACCCGGGGGAAACCCACACAGACACGGGGAGAATGTGCAGACTCCGCACAGACAGTGACCCAAATCGATAATTGAACCGGGGTCCCTGGTGCTGTGAGGCAGCAATGCTAACCACTGTGCAACCGATTAGAATATCATTCTTTGTATTTGAATTCATGTGCTAAAGTGCATATCACAGCATGAATAGTGCAGTGGTCAACTTTTTTTATTCTATGTCCAGGCACATGTTGAAAATACTACAGTCAATATTTACTTAAAGTAAAGGGGCCTGGCTGATTTTAATCATCTGGCCTCATGTGCACACATCTGCCAGTTGCTAGTCAGAAATAGTTGGCATGTGCCAGCTGCCCAATGGGCAGGAACATTATTTTATGTAAAGGGAATCTGCTGTCCTTACCTGGTCTGGCCTACATGTGACTCCAGAGCCACAGCAATGTGGTTGACTCTCAACTGCCCTCAAACAACTAGGGACGGATAATAGATGCTGTAAGAGTTTTAACAACACCAGGTTAAAGTCCAACCTGTTGTCTTTAACCTGGTGTTGTTAAAACTCTTACTGTGTTCACCCCAGTCCAACGCTGGCATCTCCACACAATAAATGCTGGCCAGCCAGTGACACCCATGTCCCATGAATGAATTTTTAAAAATTAGTCTCCAGCCAGGATCAAAGAAAGATTGTCATCAATCGGGATCCCAGAGTAGGAGAAGGTTGCCTGCAGGGGTATTCTCACCAGAAGGAAAGTTGTAGGGTTTGGAAACCTCATCTATTTGTGGCTCTTCTTGTTCAGCTTCAATTACAGAAGGCCCTCAGCAGCTTCAGGTGGGCACCCTTGCCTCCTAATTGAAACAGCAGGAAGAGAAGAGAGTGGAAGTGGAGTGGGATGCTGACAGTTAGGTTTCCCAGGCAGTGTTTAATGACCTGTTCTAATTCATCCGGGCAGGTAAGGCTAAAATTGCTCCTCAGGTTCGTAACAATATTTTCTAAGGTCACCCCTAAATTTTTTTTGTGACTGTCTGACATTTGTGTCTTTATATCATGTTGAGCAGTAAAAAAAAACAGTCTATCACTCAACTCTTCTTCTCATGAAAACTTAGATTAGGTTATTCCTTAACCTTTGCAGATTCATGAAAAAAAATACAAGTCTTCAAATCTGTCTTCATAACTGTAAACCTTTCACCTCTGGTAACATTTGAGTGAATCTGCGTGACATTTTTTCCTCCAGTGTTTTTACATCTTTCCTGTAATGAGGGTACTGAACTGTACATACAGAGAGTGGCTTAACTAAAATCTCATACAACATCAAAGTTTGTCTTTTCATCTGTTTTATCTATTTAGACTGTTACATGTTACATTTAATGATTGATGTATTGTCATACCAATGTGCCTCTGTTTCCTGTCTCCATTTTAAATGTTACTTTTTAGGTATATTGCCAGCTATCTCCTCATCCCACTAGTGAGGTGGATTTTACAGAAGGCCGTGGTCCCCATCACCCCTCCCCGCCTTCAAAGTTTGGGGGGTGGGGGAGCCCACTTATGATCCTACAGCAGTTTAACACTGGGAATATTATTAATTCCGTTAAGGCAAGACTTCCCTCCCTTTTTTGGGCAGAGGTCCCGGTGGCACAATGCTTAGCACTGCTGCCTCACAGCGTCAGGGACCCGGGTTCGATCCCTGGCTTGGGTCACTGTATCTGTGGAGTCTACACGTTCTCCCTGTGTCTGCATGGGTTTCCTCCCACAGTCTGAAAGACGTGCTGGTTAGATGCATTGGCTATGCTAAATTCTCCCTCAGTGTACCCGATCGGGCACCAGAATATGGCGACTAGGGAATTTTCACAGTAACTTCATTGTAGTGTAAGTCTACTTGTGACATTAATAAATAACCTTAAATTAAAGTGCCACTTTGATAAACTGCCAGCCAATTGGATTGCCAGCAGCTCTGTAGTCCCATCCAGGACTAAGTGGCCATTGCTGTATTTGGCTCCTGGTGGTGTAGCCCAAGAACTGACTCCACAGATAGACATCAGGGGAACACAGCTATTCATTTACAGCTCTCACTCGGTCCACTCTCCAACTGTTACTGCCCTCTCAAGATTGTCCCCAGTAGATCTCCAGGTACCCAGGGTCACATGACCCGTTCCCCAACATAGATAACAGGGACAACAGGTCATCCCACCATGAGGGACATAAGTCTGGAATTGTGGGTCTTGGAAGCGTATTACACAGATAGTTCAGGTCCTCCTACTATAGTTGAGGTCTTAAAAATTCTGAAAGGCTTTGAGAGAATAGGCAGAGAGTCATAGAGAATTAGAGGTTTACGGAATGGAAACAGGCCCTTTGGCCCAACTTGTCCATGCCGCCTTTTTTTTAAACCCCTAAGCTAGTCCCAATTGCCCGCATTTGGCCATATCCTTCTAATCCCATCTTACCCATGTAACTGTCTAAATGCTTTTTAAAAGACAAAATTGTACCCACCTCTACTACTACCTCTGGCAGCTTGTTCCAGACACTCACCACCCTCTGCGTGAAAAAAATTGCCCCTCTGGACCCAATGCACCAAACCAGCACATCTTTCGGACTGTGGGAGGAAACCGGAGCACCCGGAGGAAACCCACGCAGACATGGAGAGAATGTGCAAACTCTGCACTTACAGTGATCCAAGTCGGGAGTCGAACCCAGGTCCCTGGAGCTGTGAGGCAGCAGTGCTAACCTCTGAGCTACCGTGTCACCCCACATCGTTAATAAAGTTGAAGCCACAATAAGTCGCCTTCAAATCTACAACAATCTCTTTCTCCTTTTATTCCACTGATTTCACTGGGAATGATCATTGGGAGATTTCTTTAACTGGTAGGCTGTGATAGTTTAACTGTGTCGATAGTTCTGTAGCTGAGCAATAAGGAGAAATACTACTCCACAGGAATGAGTCTATATATATATATTATATATATTTATTTATACTATATACAGAGCTGGAAAAGATCATTAGGTCAGCAAAAAATATATACACCTCTTCATTTCTCAGTTCTGCCAATTGCTTTCCCTGCCAAAGATTAACCACCACCCTCTTGAGTTTGCCAGTGCAGACCACATGGAGCTATATTTGACTGTTTATCTTTGATCATGAACAAAAATAGTTCTCAGCCACGTTCCTTAGTAAAGATGAAAATGTGCCGCAACTAAGGCATAAACAATGGTTTCACCTACGTAACAACTAACAGAGCTTCCGCAATGTGCTGCTTTGAGAGCAGCCATGTACTAGTGAGGGGGAAAAGTAATTTGGATTATTTTTCTCCTGGTTTGGAAAAAAAAGACTTCTATAACACAAAACTAAAAGTGCAGCTTTTATCCAACAAAGTGAAAATTGATACTTGCAGTGATTCCTTTGCAATTTCAGGTATGTAGAGCAGAAAATTGCTGATGGAACAAAGCAGGGACAAAATTAGAAAGCAAAACTTCAATGCATTTGATTGCAAATGTAGCTTGAGCCAGTTTTTCAACTGGAAAATTGGATTGTGCCCGTGTAAAGATGTTGCCCAGTGCAAGATGATGGATGAGCAGAAAATGTACAGAGAATAATAATAACTTTCGGTAGAATGGCATCTGAAAACTGCCCGATAAAATACTCCAGCGCTTGGCCCGGGAGCAGCAGGCTGAGGACATTTTGCATGTCCACTATGACACTTAGCAATTTTTACAGATGCACCATAGAAAGTACCCTTTCGGGATGTGTCACAGCTTGGTATGGCTCCTGCTCTGTCCAAGGCCGCAAGAAAGGGTTGTGAATGTAGCCCAGTCCATCACGCAAACCCAGCCTCCCATCCACTGAATCCGTCTACACTTGCCCTGCCTCGGAAAAGCAGCCAGCATAATCAAGGACCCCACGCACCCCAGACATAGGGTGGGATTTTACTGTCTCGCTCGTCCCAAAACTGTAAAATACTCGCCTGAGGTCAACAGACCTTCCCATTGCCCGCCTCTCACCTACTCCAATTCCCGTGGCAGGCAGGGCGGTAAAATTCCGACCATACTCTCTTCCACCTTCGTCCGTTGGGAAAAAGATGAAAAAGTCTGAGATCACATATCGATGCATGAACAGCTTCTCTCCTGCTCCATCAGGCCATATATTAAGATGATCTTTCTCAACACCCTAGCTATGACTGTAACACAACATTCTACATCTTCTCCTTTCCTTCTCCCTATTTACTCTATGAACGGTATGTTTTGTCTGTATATAGCGTGCAAGAAACAATACTTTTCACTGCATCCCAATACATGTGACAATAATAAATCAAATCAAATCAAAGATTTATTAAACAATTAAGAACTTTGGTGGTGGAAACTAGTTCTGGCACATTGTCAGCTGCATAAAACCGACACAGAGACATCACGCCTGCTAGTCAGCAGGCCGAAGACTCACTCAATGCTCATTTTGCTAATTTAGGTTAGCTGCCATTTCATAAGGATGATATTATGGTTGCTTAATCTGCCAGCAGAAGTTCTTATGTAACTTCTGGGAAGGTGTGGGGAGGACAACAGGGAGGGGGCAATGATTTTAGGCAATGTTAGTGTCCCTTGAGAGTGCTGCAGAGATGGTAGGGCCTCTCCTGCCCCTCTTGGCTCAACATTAAAAACAACAGTTACGTATCTTTGTCAGAGGCCTCTGCTTCATCGCACTGACTGTGAAGATTCTTGAGGCAAATCTTGCTCTGCTGAACTCAGGTCACTTTAGAATGGGAGTCCTAAAAGAAGGCATTAGGTACTTCTGAGACCCACAACTTATACCATGAAGGCATCCCTGGCCTGAAGAATAACTCATCCAATGTGGAGTTAAACATTCTTCAGGCATCCCTGTGGCACTAGCAGCTACTTTTTGCTACCACTTTTCACATGGAAAATGGGCACGGCAAGTACCAGTGTTTTCCCCTTTGTGTGGAATATTTTAATAGGCAAAGCAGTCTTCAATCATTTTGTTCCAGCAAGGTCTGTTTTGCTTCAAATCGTAACCTTAAGGGTTGTTCTAACATCAAATATGCATCTCATTTAACCCTGAAAAGTCAAATACTTTGTAATCCTGATGCCATTTCCTTCGACATCCCAGATGATTTGTGGTCAGTCACAAGAGGAAGCAGTAGTCTCAGCACCAATTCAATGTCATCTGGTAATGTAATTGTGAATTAAAAAAATATACACAAAGATAAAATTACACTTATTAATTGCAATCTCCACATAACCTTCATTGCTACTGATTAACCACAGCAGAGAAATTGGTTCGCAATGACAGATTATTTTAACATGGAGTAACAATGGACACAGTTTTTAAAAAAATGCATGACTTCCTGTCAGACTTTGATTAAAGAGGAAATACATCTTTAACTTTCACTTACTTTAACCAGTCGTGTGCAACCACTTAAGTCAATGTTTATTCTAACCTGCACAATCCATGCTAAGTAAATGGACATCCTACAAAGATGAGTCCTTATTTAAAGGGAGCATGCGCTGAGGCAGTTGAGTCATTCAATGCATATTCTTTTGTGAGATTTTTTCTTTATGCTGCAAGTTGTTAGAGTCTGGAATGCACTGCCTTAAAATGGTGGTGGCGACTCATTCAACAGAAAATGGAAAGTGTGCATTTGCTTGAAAAGTAAAGATAAGCAAGGTCGTGGGACAAATTGGGTCACTCTTGCATCCGTCTATTGTTAACCATGGCTCAGTTGGTAGCACCATTTCTCCTGAGTTAGAAGATTTTGGATTCAGGTCCCACTCCAGAAACTCAAAAATCTATACTGGGGCAATTAATTGCCACAAAGGCCCTCATCCTACCATCAGAGGTGGGTCGGGGTTTTGCTATGTGGGGTGACCGACAAGCAAATATTATCATGTTCACCCATAGCTGCCAGAAAAGGTCCTTCATTAAAAGGCACTCAGTTTCTGTTAAAGGGATCCAGCATCAAGGTGGAATCCTACTGAGAGCCATCTTCTGATTCTCTTGCCATCTCGGCAACCAGTGAGACCTCCCCTGTGACTCCTTCCCACCCTGCCTCACCTGTGGCCTGGGTCCCTCACCGATCCTAGCCCTCCGCCTGGGCATGTTATCAGCAGCAGCCACTGCTCCCAGTGTTTCTGCTGGCAAGGGAAAGCTGCGAGCTGGTTGGGATGTTAGCCCTCGAGTTCCTGATCTCTCTGACTGCGCCACATAGAAAGCAAAACAAAAACCGTAACAGGGTTTGGAATTTGCAAGTTGTCTGGAGAGAGAGAGCCTCACCTAGAGATCTTGCTAGTTCAGAACCTCATTTGCTTTTAGATTTGATTCATTATTATTGCCATATGTATTAGTATACAGTGAAAATAATTGTTTCTTGCACGTTCATAGAGTACATGGGGAGAAGGAAAGGAGAGGAAAGGTGGGGGTGCTGAATGTAGTGTTATAGTCTTAGCTAGGGTGTAGAGAAAGATCAACAAAATATAAGGTAGGTCCATTCAAAAGTCTGATGGCAGCGGGGAACAAGCTGTTCTTGAATCAGTCGGTATATGACCTCAGACATTTGTATCTATTTCCCAATCGGAAGAAGATAAAAGAGAGTAAGTCCGGGATGCGTGGGGTCTTTGATTATGCTGGCTGCTTTTCTGCAGCAGTGGGAAGTGCAGACGGAGTCAATGGATGTGAGGCTGGTGTGAGTGATGGACTGGGCTATGTTCACAACCCTTTATAGTTTCTTGCCGTCATAATCAGAGCAGGAGCCATACCAAGCTGTGATACAACCAGAAAGGATGTCTGCTATGGTGCATCTGTAAAAGTTGGTGAAAGTCATAGTGGATGTACCAAATCTCCTTAACTTCCACTTCTGCTGGACTGCAGAGAAAACTGGTGCTTGAGCACATATATGGTTCGCTGACTTGTTACATGACCTCCTCTCTCCAACTGCCCAGTTACCCCAAACATGGTTGCCATATAGTGGATTCCAGTTGCCTAGCTTTTGGGATAGGGCTACATCTGGGCATATTCCTTTCATAGGCAGAGTTCAAGTTCATTATCCAAATGATTATGCCTCATGGTTTGTCTCCATCCAGTTGAGTACACAGGTCATTGTCTGGGTGCTTTGCTAATGATTAAGATGTGGCTCCCAGTAATATTTCTTCAAAGCAATTGTTCCTGTGAGGCTTTGCAGACAGGTAGGTTTCACTTAATGGCAAATTACTGCAGATGCTGGAATCTGAAGCAAAAACAGAAAATGCTGGAAAATCTCAGCAGGTCTGTCAGCATCTGTGGAGAGAGAATAGAGCCAATGTTTCGAAACGTTGGCACTATTTTCTCTCCACAGATGCTGTCAAACCTGCTGAGATTTTCCAGCGTTTTCCATTTTTGTTTCACTTAGTGGCCTTTGAATGGAGGAGGTACAGTGATGCAAATATGTAGCCATCTTTGTCTGTGATTTGAAATCACTGGAATGTGGCTTCAGTCATTTTAAAAATTCAACTTGTGGTTTCCATAAAGACACATCTTTCATAAGCAATGGTTTCACAACATCAATAATGGGCCACATGAAGAGATGTTAGGGCAGAGGTGCAAAAACTTGACCAAGGAAGTGGGTTTTTAGGATAACGTGAGGTAAGATAGGGAGGCAGAAAGCTTTAAGGAGGGAGCATTGAGCTCAGGCCCCAGGCAACTGAAGGCATAGCCACCAATGGTGAACTGATTAAAATTGGGGATGCTTCAGAGACCAGAATTAGAAGAACGAGATATCTTACAGGGGTGTAGAGCTGGAAGAGATTACAGAGATAGGGAGGGAGGAGGCCAAGGAGGGATTTAAAAATAAAGATAAGATTTTTAAGGTTGAGGTGTTGATAAACCAGGAGCCAGTGTAGATCAATGGGTATAGGGGTGATAGCTGGCTGAAATATTGGGTGATGAGTAGATAGATTGGTATTCAGCCATCTCATTCCTGATTACTTGGTTCCAGCACTTTGTTATCAAGCTATTGCCTCTGACATTAATTCCAGTAGGAATACTAATTTCTTGATGCCATCCATTACCATGAATTGAAAAATCGGTCAATATGAAGACTGCACTTACTGCTATCTCGCTCTTTATGATTCATTTATAAGCAATATGCCAATATCATCTGGGATAAACAATACTCGTGGATTGAAGCAGAGAGTTAAGTTAAAAGAGATAAAACTCTTCTCAAGGTTAGAAACTTAAACAGATCTATATTGTGAATCCGTATTATGGGCGGCACGGTGGCACAATGGTTAGCGCTATTGTTTCACAGCACCAGCGTCCCAGGTTCATTCCCGGCTTGGGCACGTTCTCCTCGTGTCTGCGTGCATTTCCTCCGGGTGCTTCGGTTTCCTCCCACAGTCGGAAAAACGGGCTGGTTAGGTGCATTGGCCATGCTAAATTCTCCCTCAGTGTACCCGGACAGGCGCCAGAATGAGGCGACTAGGGGATTTTCACAGTAACTTAATTACAGTGTTAATGTAAGCCTTCTTGTGACACTAATAAATGAACTTAAACTTGAACTTACTGTTCTGGATAAGTCCATGGACAAAAGTTATTTTCTTCCAAGTCAAAAACTGGCAGAGAAAGATGGGTGACACATCACTAGATAAGAACTTCCCTCAGTACACACAGCAGGCTGAATTTTGCTGCTATGATTTGAAACATTATCACAATTTTTCTTTGAATAATTCTTTTACATTAGGTCTGCCATCAAAGATGTCCCACTGTCTATCAAAAATCTGTGAAACCAACAATGGATGATTGTTGCGAAAATAGGACACTTCACCAGCACAACATACAATGAAATTTACTGCATGATGTTTTTACTAAGTACTTGACTTTGAAATAAAAGAAAAGCAGAATTATAATGTCCATGAATACAAATATTAGTCACTGCGCACTAAAATCATCTGAGTGAAATCCATTTCTTTGCCAATTTATTCTTGTCAGATAATTTTAAATAAATGAGTCTCTTATTACAGAACTGATATTCAAAATTACTTCGACAGACCCACTGGGCCTGTGTGACTTCAAGCTCCTCCATCTCAATTGAACAAATTCAGCATGTTTAACCTAGAAACAGGGCCTTGAGCTGCAGTTTAGCATCAAAAATTCCCACTGTTCCTTAAACCTCAGAGTCTGCTTTCAGTAAATATGAGGCAAAAATTGGCTTTTAATTAGCTCAGAATTTTTTTATTTGTTCAGGGGATGTGGGAGTCACTGGCCGAGCCATCATTTATTGCCAATCCCTAATTGCTCTTGAACTAAGTGGCTCACGCAGCCATTTCAGAGTGCATTTAAGAGTCAACCACATTGCTGTGGTCCTGGAGTCACATTAAGGCCAGACTGGATAAGGATGGCCTTCCTTAAAGGACAACCAGATGGGTTTTCATGGTCATCATTAGACTTTTAATTCCAGGTTTTTACTGAAGTCAAATTTCACCATCTGCCCTGGTGGAATTCAAACCCGGGTCACCAGAGCATTACCCTGGGCTTCTGGATTACTAGTGACAATACCACTATGCCACTGCCTCTCTGCAATTGTTGGCTAGATAGTCAGAGTGTGATGCAGAATGATGCCAAGAATGTGTTCCACCCCACACAGGGTGTGATAATTCATGGAAACATGCCTCCTTGCCTTGTCCCATGATTCCAAAATGGTGCCCCACAAGCTTTATATAACGGAGGGAGATGTCTCTGGTTCTTTGTGGACTTTGGCATCTGCCAGAAATTATTGCTTAAGTTACTAAAACCACTTCAGTAAGACCTCATTCCAAATATTGCTCGACATTCAGATACATACATATTAAACCATAGCACACCTACAATTTTAATTTTTAAAAAATCGTTTAAGAATCATAGAATCCCTACAGTACAGGAGGAGGCCATTCAGCCCATTGAGTCTGTACTGACTACAATCCCAACCAGGCCCTACTCCCATAATGCCACACATTTACCCTGCTAGGCTCCCTGACACTGGGGTCAATTTACCATGGTCAATCAACCTAACCCACACATGTTTGGACTTGTGGGAGGAAACCGGAACACCCAGAGTAAACCCACGCAGACATAAGGAGAATATGCAAACTCCACACAGAGAGTGACCCAGGGCCGGAATTGAACCTGGGTCCCTGGCACTGTGAGGCAGCAGTGCTATCCACTGTGCCACCGTGCCACCCTTTGATTTTCTTTTCCTTCGTCTCCTCAAGGCATTGGGGTCATTATTTCCATGCTTCGTGTCTACTTTATGTTTGTGACATGCATGCAAAGCCTTACACTTTGGCAATAGGAGGGAGGGGGGTGAGGGGTGGATGTGGGGTTTTTCTGCACCTCCCCATGGTGTGTTTCCCAGCAGTGGGAGGCGGCTCACCATTAGCTGGTGGTGGGATCTTCTGATTTGGACACTGTCAATGAGATTCACATTGAACACACCCCCGCCTGCCGGGAAACCAGTGGCGGAGGTTTGCCGTCAGCGGGACCAGAAGATCACACCAGCAGGAAGAATCAGAAAGTTCTGCTCTCTGCCGAACCTGCCCACTTAACCTGCTTAATCTGTGGGGCTCAAAAAATGTCAGCAAGATTTTTTGTAATGCCTTCCTGTAATTTCCAGAAAGATCAGTAAAGATCACCTGATTCCACAGGTGCCATACCCACCCCAATCCTACCCTGCTCATAGAATCAGGGAATCCCTACAGTGCAGAAGAGGCCATTTGGCCCATCGAGTTTGTCCTGACTCTCTGACAGAGTATCTTACCCAGGCCCTCTCCCTCTCCCTATCCCTGTAAACCCAAAAAGCAGCCACCATAATTAAGGACTCCATGCACACCGGACATACTCTCTTCTACCTTCTTCCATCGAGAAAACGATACAAAAGTCTGAAGACACATACCAACCAACTCAAGAGCAGCTTCTTCCCTGCTGCCATCAGACTTTTGAATGGACCTACCTCGCACAAAGTTGATCTTTCTCTACACCCTAGCTATGATTGTAACACTACATTCTGCACTCTCTCCTTTCCTTTTCTAAGGACGGTATGCTTTGTCTGTACGGCGCACAAGAAACAATACTTTTACTGTAAACTAATACATGTGACAATAATAAATCAAATCAAATCTTGATTGACAATTGATGTAACTTGCATTTTAAATCCCTCGATCTTTGCATTGTCTTGACTGGGTTTAGCCAGGCTGAGCTGGTAAATCCAGCACAATTCAACAAAAAACTCTATAGAGCCAGGTGGGGGGCAGCAATCAAGGCGACCTGGACAATTGAACAGTGCGCCAAGACCCAGCATCCGAGGGAAAGCATAAAGGCTGACCACTTTGAGTGATGTGGTAGAGGGCTGCTCATAACTGGTCCATCATGAATGTCTTCAGAAAAAAGAACAGAAAATAATATGTATTTAGACCATAAACTTGAGAGTTACAAGTTAGCCAGGAAGGACCTAAAGGAAGAGTTAAGAAGAGCCAGGAGGGGACATGAGAAGTCTTTGGCAGGTAGGATCAAGGAAAACTCTAAAGCTTTCTATAGGTATGTCAGGAGTAAAAGAATGACTAGGGTAAGATTAGGGCCAGTCAAGGACAGGAGTGGGGAGTTGTGCGTGGAGTCTGAAGAGATAGGAGAGGCACTAAATGAATATTTTTCGTCAGTATTCACACTGGAGAGGGACAGTGTTGAGGGGAGTACTGAGATGCAGGCTGTTGGACTGGATGGGATTGACGTTCATAAGGAGGAGGTGTTAGCAATTCTGGAAAGGGTAAAAATAGATAAGTCCCCTGGGCCGGATGGGATTTATCTTAGGATTCTCTGGGAGGCTAGAGAGGAGATTGCAGAGCCTTTGGCTTTGATCTTTGTGTCGTCATTGTCTACTGGAACTGTGCCAGAAGACTGGAGGATAGCAAATGTTGTCCCCTTGTTCAAGAAGGGGAGTAGAGACAACCCTGGTAATTATAGACCGGTGAGCCTTACTTCTGTTGTGGGCAAAGTATTGGAAAGGATTATAAGAGATAGGATTTATAATCACCTAGAAAGGAATAATTTGATTAGGGATAGTCAGCACGGTTTTGTGAAGGGTAGGTCGTGCCTCACAAACCTTATTGAGTTCTTTGAGAAGGTGACCAAAGAGGTGGATGAGGGTAAAGCGGTTGATGTGGTGTATATGGATTTCAGCAAAGCGTTTGATAAGGTTCCCCATGGTAAGCTTTTGCAGAAAATGCGGACACATGGGATTGAGGGTGATTTAGTGGTTTGGATCAGGAATTGGCGAGCTGTAAGAAAACAGAGGGTGGTGGTTGATGGGAAATATTCATCCTGGAGTTCAGTTACTCGTGGTGTACCGCAAGGATCTGTTTTAGGGCCACTGCTGTTTGTCATTTTTATTAATGACCTGGATGAGGGCATAGAAGGATGGGTTAGTAAATTTGCGGATGACACTAAAGTCGGTGGAGTTGTAGACAGTGCGGAGGGAAGTGGCAGGTTACAGAGGGACATAGATAAGCTGCAGAGCTGGGCTGAGAGGTGGCAAATGGAGTTTAATGCGGAAAAGTGCGAAGTGATTCACTTTAGAAGGAGTAACAGGAATACCGAGTACTGGGCTAATGGTAAGATACTTGGTAGTGTGGATGAACAGAGGGATTTGGGTGTCCATGTGCATAGATCCCTGAAAGTTGGCACCCAGGTTGATAGGGTTGTTAAGAAGGCGTAAGGTGTGTTAGCTTTTATTGGTAGAGGGATTGAGTTTCAGAGCAAGGAGGTCATGTTGCAGCTGTACAAAACTCTGGTGCGGCCGCATTTGGAGTATTGCGTACAGTTCTGGTCGCCGTATTATAGGAAGGATGTGGAAGTGTTGGAAAGGCTGCAGAGGAGATTTACCAGGATGTTGCCTGGTATGGTGGGAAAATCGTATGAGGAAAGGCTGAGGGGCTTGAGGTTGTTTTCGTTAGAGAGAAGAAGGTTAAGAGGTGACTTAATAGAGGCATACAAGATGATCAGAGGATTAGATAGGGTGGATAGTGAGAGCCTTTTTCCTCGGATGGTGATGGCTAGCACGAGGGGACATAGCTTTAAATTGAGGGGTGATAGATATAGGACAGACGTTAGAGGCAGGTTCTGTACTCAGAGAGTAGTAAGGACGTGGAATGCCCTGCCTGTAGCAGTAGTGGACTTGTCAACATTAAGAGCATTCAAATGGTTATTGGATAAACATATGGATGACATTGGAATAGTGTAGGTTAGATGGGCTTCAGATTGGTTTCACTGGTCGGCGCAACATCGAGGGCCGAAGGGCCTGTACTGCGCTGTAATGTTCTATGTTCTATAAGACGGAGGAGCAGAAGGCCGTTTGGCGCATCGAGTCTGCTCCATCATTCAATGAGATCATGGCTGATCTGTTATAATCCTCAACTCCACCTTACCACCTTATCCCCATAACCCTTTATTCCTTTACATATTAAATACTGTAAGAAGTCGCACAACACCAGGTTAAAGTCCAACAGGTTTATTTGGAATCACAAGCTTTCGGAGCGCTGCTCCTTCATCAGGTGATTCATCACTCACCTGATGAAGGAGCAGCACTCTGAAAGCTCGTGATTCCAAATAAACCTATTGGACTTTAACTTGGTGTTGTGAGACTTCTTACTCTGTCCACCCCAGTCCAACACTGGCATCTCCACCTGATATTAAACACCTTCTTTATATAATGTCACTCAGGTATGGCATCATATATTTACTTTTCAATGTATAAATTTGCTTGCTGTTTTTTTTTGGCGATTGTGCTGAATAAATAACTGGTCTCTGGTACAGAGATTTATTAATTGACTGCATTTATCTGCAGTTCATACAGTTCCCGTTCTGAGCCACAAATTCTTCACAGTTGAGTCACATTTTATCGAGTTTCACCTGCGGTAGTTTTCATCTGCCCCGGATGATGAGTGAGTCAGTCAAATGCAAAATTGATACAGTAAGTTATATGGGTGAAAATGTTCTGCAGAAAGCTATAAAAACGGTTGCTCATATGTTATGATGCTTAAAGATGCAAGTGCCTTTTTCACTGCAACAATTAAACTGTTCTATCTGCGTCAAAGGTCAGAATGAATGAACATTATTGTGTGTGAACAGTGTGGGTGCATTGCCCATTTCATTTCTGGAGATACCACAAATGATAATTTATAGGTTTGAAATGAGACTTAGCAAGTGAAAACAGTGTTTTATATGCAGAGGTCTTTTTGCTAAGGGTCTTTGAATGTTCTAAGGGTCAGTTCCCACCCAAGTATTCCTAGGCTAGGATAGTAGCAGGATGCACTTGAATTGATTTGATTTATTATTGTCACATGTATTAGTATACAGCAAAAAGTATTGTTTCTTCCCCGCTATACAGACAAAGCAAACTGTTCATAGAGAAGGAGAGGAGAGAGTGCAGAATGTAGTGTTACAGTCATAGCTAAGGTGTCGAGAAAGATCAACTTAATGTGAGGTAGGTCCATTCAAAAGTTTGATTGCAGCAGGGAAGAAGCTGTTCTTGAGTGGGTTGGTACGTGACCTCAGACTTTTGTGTCTTTTTTCCGACGGAAGGAGGTGGAAGAGAGCATGTCCAGGATGCATGGGGTCCTTAATTATGCTGACTGTTTTTCCGAGGCAACAGGAAGTGTAGAAAGAGTGAATGGATGGGAGGCTGGTTTGCGTGATGGATTGGCTACATTCACGTCCCTTTGTAGTTTCTTGCGGTCTTGGGCAGAGCAGGAGCCATACCTGCTTCTCAGGTGCTATACAGTCAAAACATACCATTCATAGAGTACATAGGGGAGAAGGAAAGGTGAGGGTGCAGGTTATAGCGATGCAGTTACAGGGAGGATGAAGAGAAAGATCAGCTTAATATATGATAGAATCATTCAAAAGTCTGATGACAGCAGGGAAGAATCTGTTCTTGAGTCAGTTAGGACATGTTTTCAGACTTTTGTATCTTTTTCCTGAAGGAAGAAGGTGGAAGAGGGTATGCCCAGGATGTGTGGAGTCTTTGATTATGCTGGCTGCTTTTCCAGGACAGCCAAAAGTGTAGACGTTTCCCCATATTAATATGTTAAGGCAGTGGTAGGCGAACTATGGCCTGAGGGACACATGCTGCCCATCTGGGTTCTGAGTGCGGCCCATGACACTTTCTATTGACAGTTGCCCACCCACAGAATTGCCACATTCTGCTGATTTCTGACCACGTGGATCTTCTAACTGGTATGACTGGAGTGATACAGCAAGGACAAGTGAAGTGAGGTGCGTGCTGACTGTAGACAACATTGACTATGAAAGCCTCTGCGCTCTCTCTGTGTCCAAAGTGTAAATATTTCTTTTGTTTTTACCGATTGACGTCAATGACAGTTCTATTAATATATAAATATTTAAGAATTTTCCAGACTTGTATTAAATGTATTAATCTTATTATTGGGGCCATTGTTGGTGAACAAGCCTAATTTCAATCTTGTGACCCACTGAGATAAAAGAGGGTCACGTATGCAGCCCACTCACTAGCCTTGGTTGCCCATCTCTTCCTTAAGGATATCAACACGCAATCAGGGTGGGATTTCCCAGACCTTCCTGCCAGCAGGAACTTCCAATCCTACCAAAGGTGACTTCCCCACTGCAGTGGAATGGGTAAGCCATGCAAAATGCTGTAAACATTAGTAGGGACTGGAAGATCCTGCCCTCAGCACCCAAGCGCAGTCACACTGGAGAATAAGCTAACTTGGTCTACTATACTGTTCAAATGTTGACTGACCTGTTTGTCATTGATAAGATATTGCCTAGGAGGCCAGGAGTTTAATGCTAAAGATATAACTGCACATTAAACCCCTGGCTCTTGGCTTAATAGTTTTGCAATATCGCTGCAACATTGCTATCCTATTTGCTATATTTCATCCTATAAATCCAATCACATTACATGACGAATTTACTGTCTTACTTTAATGTCTCAGGGCAAACAACACTAAAGTGCTCAGGACAAACAATACGAGGACACTCTAAAAAAAGGAGCTTTACAAACTTTTGCATTGCAGACCCTTTGGCTTTGGAAAACATTGCAGCGGACCGGCCCATGTGGAGGTAAGTAATGGAATTCGGTTCAACATGCTTCAAGCACCATCCATGTCAAATATCCAATGTGCTCAGAGGAAGGCCAGACGTAGCATGGCTACAGAATTTTCCCCAAGCGCCACCAACAAATACCATGAACTCCCAATGTAACTTGCGTCCTTGCCGAACCCACATTGGAGTCCTTAGTTTTAAGGTGACTCACAGAAGCTGACAGTCACTTGGAGCTTAGACATTCTAAAACGACGAGGAGTCTATCACTATCTTCCAGCTAAAGTCACATTTTGAATTGAATGATCAGCTTAGAAGGCTGGTCATCTTTATCAAAGCAATAATCTTGTGCATCATTGTCCTGGTGCCTATACAGTGATTTGGGATGGCACGGTGGCACAGTGGTTAGCACTGCTGCCTCACAGCACCAGGGACCTGGGTTTGATTCCCAGCTTGGGTCACTGTCTGTGTGGACTTTGCACATTCTCCCCGTGTCTGTGTGGGTTTCCTCCAGTCGCTCCGGTTTCCTCCCACAGTCCAAAGATGTGCGGGTTAGGTGGATTGGCTATGCTAAATTGCTCCTTAGTGTCAGGGGGACTAGCTGGGATACATGTATGGGGTTATGGGGATAGGGCCTGGGTGGGATTGTGGTCAGTGCAGACTTGATGATCCGAATGGCCTCCTTCTGCACTGTAGGATTCTATGATTCTATGATTCTATTCACTTGGGAGTAGTGATAACCATTTCAAGTTATGGGATAAATTTAAACCATTGAAACCTTCAGGATGCTATTACATCACCAGACAAGAGAAAAAAATGTTTGAACGTTGTCACAATAGAGTGGAATTGTCACTGAAAATCATTGCCAGCTGAAGTTTGCTGATCTGATTTGATCTGATTTGTTATTGTCACATGTATTGAGATACAGTAAAAAGTATTGTTTTTTGCATGCTATACAGACAAAACATACCATTCATAGAGAAGGAAAGGAGAGGGTGCAGAATGTAGTGTTACAGTCATAGCTAGGGTATAGAGAAAGATCAACTTAATGTGAGGTAGGTCCATTCAAAAGTCCGATGGCAGCAGGGAAGGAGATGTTCTTGAGTCGGTTGGTATGTGACCTCAGACTTTTGTATCTTTTTCCCGATGGGAAAAAGGTGGAAGCGAGTATGCCTAGGATGCGTGGGGTCTTTGATTATGCTGGCTGCTTTGCCGAGGCAGCAGGAAGTGTAGACAGAGTCAATGGATGGGAGGCTGGTTTGCGTGATGGACTAGGCTACGTTTGCAACCCTTTGTAGTTCCTTGCTGAGATGGGCAGAACAGGAGCCATACCAAACTGCGATAGAACCAGATAGAATGCTTTCTATGGTGCATCTGTAAATGGTGGTGAGCGCCCTAGTGGACATGCCAAATTTCCTTAGTCTTCAGAGAATGTAGAGGCCTTGGTTGCCTTTCTTACTGACCCAGTGTTAAGTTAAAAAGCAAACACAGAAACATGGTATAAAAATACTGATGAGATCATGATTAGTTACCTGGATGGGTACATGAATAGGGAGGAAATACAGTTTATTTATTAGTCACAAGTAGCCTTACATTCACACTGTAATGAAGTTACTGTGAAAATCCCTTAGTCGCCACACACTGGCACATGTTCGGGTACACTGAGGGAGAATTTAGCATGGTCAATGCACCTAATCTGCACATCTTTGGACTGTGGGAGGAAACTGGAGCACCCGGAGGAAACCCATGCAGAATCAGGGAAATCGTGCAATCTCCGAATTGAACCTGGATCCCTGGCGCTGTGAGGCAGCAGTGCTAACCGTGCTGCCCCAATAGAGGGATATGGACCGGGTTAAGGACAGAAGGTTTTTTTTAGGTTAGTTAGGGCATCACGATCGGCACAGGCTTGGAGGGCCGAAGGGCCTGTTCCTGTGCTGTACTTTTCTTCGTTCTTTGTTCAATAAAGGCTAAAATATTTATGCAGGTTATCGAAGCAATGCCAGTCATCACACTCTTTGAAGTCATCTGAGCGTTAATTACAGTTCTGTACTCCTCCACACAGTATTTTGTTTTCTGCAACTGAGTGCTGCTTTGGCTGCTGGCCACATCAGGGAGAACGTATACTGGTTCTTCCACATTACAATCAGACACTTGATGCCCGAGAGAATTTGATGAGTTGCTTTGAGAATCAGTGTTTGACATCGGAAAGTGATTGTATCACAAAGCCTCTTTGTTATATATTGCTTCAGCAACGTTTAACATTTACCAACAATGCAGAGTTCATTTTATGCCAGATTGCACATTTAGATTTTAATGATGGATATTATTATCCACTATATACTTTTACATGGGACATGATGAAAAGGCAACTTGCCTTTCTATATACAGCATGACAAGCGACATTGTAAAACAAAATTATTCAGTTAGCCTATCGTTTCCATCCATAATGATACAGTCCATTTTGTTTCAATAAGCCTTATCACTTTCTGACATCTGACAGGAAGTATGGCTATAATGATAATACAAATCATAAGCTGAATAACAAAATTCAAATGGGACTGTTACTGAAAATAAAATTTGGTCGTTTTGCTCTAAAATAGCATAGGCCTCGGGGGGAATTGATCGAGGCATTTAAAATAATAAAGAGAGCAGACTGCGTCCACGCGGACAGACTATTTAAATTAGATCAATTGCAGAAAATGAGGGAGTGTGCATATATATAAGTTACATAAGCACTAAACTAGGTTAGGCGGCAGGAGGCTTTGCCAACCTCTGGAACAAATTGTTGCTGTGTGCAGTGATGTCAGAGTCATTGCAGATTTTGCTTGCCAGAGTTGAGTTAAGTTGTTCACCTGTTCAATCCACAGAGGGTCCAGCCTTGCTGTGCACAGTTTCCATAGTGGTGGCCGTCTTGCGCTCGGTATGCTCCATGTAGGTGACGTCTTCGCTGATCACATTCTCCAGGAAAATCTTTAGCACCTCACAAGTTAAACTCAAGAGCCCCTCACCACTGCCGGACAGCAGACCGTTGGTGATGCCTAGTATACTCATAGGATCCCGACAGTGAAGAGGGAGGCCCATCAAGTCTGCACCCATGCTCTGACAGAGCATCCTACCCAGGCCCTAACCCCTTAACCCCACATATTCATCCCACTCATCCCTCTAACCATGGGTGCTCCAATTTCCTCCCACCGTCCGGAAAATGTGCTGGTTAGGTGTATCGACCATGCTAAACTCTCTCTCAGTGTACCCGAACAGGTGCCAGAGTGTGGTGACTAGGGGGATTTCACAGTAACTTCATTGCAGTGTTAATGTAAGCCTTCTTGTGACACTAATAAAAAACTTAAACATGTGGATACAACCAGAAAGAATGCTTTCTATGGTGCATCTGTAGAAGTTGGTTAGAGTTGTAGCAGAAATGCCAAATTTCTTAAGTCTCCTGAGAAAGTAGAGGCATTGGTGGACTTTCTTAACTGTAGCATCCGCATGGAGGAAGCAGGACAGGTTGTTAGTGATCTGGACACCTAAAAACTTGAAGCTCTCGACCATTTCTACTTCTAGTTTCCTCCCGCAGTCTAAAGATGTGGGGGTTAGGTTGATTGGCCATGTTAAATTGCCCCTCGGTGTCCCAAGATGTCTAGGTTAGATGGATTCGCCAAGGAAAATGTGTGGGGTCATTGGGATAGGGCAGGGGAGGGGGCCTGGGTAAGATGCTCTGTCAGAGAGTCGATGCAGATTCGATGGGCCGAATGGCCTCTTCTGCACTATAGGGATTCTGTGATTCTATGAATCCTGTCCTTTCAATTTCACGTTCACCTTTGCCCTGCCTGAAAAACTGCCGATGAGGAAGGGTAAAATTCAGACCCATGTTCTTTGTTTCTTTGCTCTTCCAGGAGCGCTGAGGTGAAAGGTCATATCCAATTTTCCTGAGATTAACTAACTCCTCACTGACCAGTTGTTAAGAGTGGAAATTTTCTGGCGTTCTTAGACCATTGTGAATTGACAATTAAACCACCAGTTTCCCTGTCTCGCTTTCATTCTCAATAAGTTCACATCTAGCTCAATGGCCCCTGTTAACAATAATTTTCCAGAAGACACTCGACCAAACCTTTACAGCCAAAGATACAGATTATCCATTTTAAATATAGATGAAGATTGTGCATTTAATTGAGGGATTCTCAAACATCCAAAAACAAGCCAGATAGGACTAATGTTTGTGCATAACAATGTCATACCTTGCAAGGGCATGTATATTGCATTAACAAAGCAATTGATCAATGCCTGGGACATACAACATGTGTATAAAGAAAACCTCAGTGTCTTATCAACACTGCAGATCATTCTAACTATTCACTCTACGTATAGCTGTCAGGGAATTGAAATGCATGAATAAGAGGCAAACCCTACAGGCAGAAGAAAGGTGTCAATTAGTCTTAAATCTTGCTTGATAACCGCTGTGGGGGATATAGCAGACGTGAAAAAGATGACCGACAGGTTATTCAGGTATGGAGACAAAAACAGCTTCTGGTTCACTGGCTCGGACTCAGCAGGATGTCGAAGGTAAAAAGGTAAGAGCTGTAAATTAATCTCACGATCCGTGAACTCAGGGGGGAAGAGAGGCATCTGGAAAAAATTCGTCCTATATGGCTTGTGTCAGAGTTCATCTCTAATTCATTTGTGAGGTAAACCACAGATATTTCATTGTTTTTTCAAATCAGGAAATAATATAATCGTAATTGGAGTCAAACATGATACGCATTATTTCTATTCTAACGTAAGCCAGATTTATCTCGCTATTTTCCGTGACATTGGAACATATCAAACATCCCTGATGTGTTATCGTATTGTACAAGCCATGCTTTCTGAAAAATTGAGTTGACAGTGAGAACACTTAAATCCACACGACAAATTGTACATTCAAGAATAACCACACTGCACTGAGTATGTAACCTCATTACGATTTCAGTGTAATTTTAAGGCCATATTGATTTTATATGTTTTCATGTTCGTTCTGAAACATGTGAAGGTGAATTGCTACTGAATTCAAACTTTTGAAAAGGTAAATGCTCTCAGGTAACTTTCTGTTCTTTGTCTGTTTTGTACAATTGAACAAAGCAAATAATCGCTCTCAATGTAAGGTTCAGAAGAAGAACATTCAAATTTCTGCACTTACTTCATGCTGTGTGATTTGATGCCCAGGTTTTGATGAACTGTATGGTTTTAAAGTTTATTTATTAGCGCCACAAGTAGGCTTATATTAACGCTGCAATTAAGTTAGTGTGAAAATCCCCTAGTCGCCACGCTCCAGCGTCTGTTCGGGTACACTGAGGGAGAATTTAGCATGGCCAATGCACCTAATTAGCACGCCTTTTGGACTGTGGGAGGAAACCGGAGCACCCGGAGGAAACCAACACAGACACGGGGAAGACGTGCAGGCTCCACACAGACAGTGACCCATGCCGGGAATTGAACCCGAGTCCCCGGCGCTGTGAGGCAGCAGTGCTAACCACAGTGCCACCATGCCATACAAAGGTCCATTGACCTTGGGCAGGATTTCCGGCTGGAAAATCGTGCCCAGAGTCTCACAGCTGCTCCAGGATCTCGACTCTATCCAATAATTGAACCTATAAACGAAATAAGGGCAGAGAGTTATTTGCACATCTTAAAAAAAACTCAGGGAAATCACATATTCTATTAAGATTCACAGTGAAGTCAGTGCTGTTGTATTATTCATGCAGCTAAGTTCCAGATGATGAGAATCATTTAAGATTAATTACCTTGCCATCAAATGGGTTACGGAGGTCCGTGGTGATACGCGTCTCTAGATTCTGGAAGCACGTTAGGGGCGAATTGATCTTCTTGTTGCTGCACCTTTGGGGTGCTGCCTTGTGGCCTGCAATGCTGGAAAACAATGTCATTCTCCCACCCGATGCTGCTTTGAGAGAAGGAGAATGGATAAATTATCTGAATACGCCAGCGCGTTTTCCAGCTTTGTGTTTCGCCTGGAGTACCGCCACCCTGTAGGGCTGTTCCCCACCTTCTGCCTTGCCCTTCTCTTCCATCTTCTGCTGCAGGGCCGCCCTCCCTCTCCTCAGCTGTGTCACTCTCTGCCGCAACTTTTCAATTTTCCCTTACACATCTTCCGAGTGCATGGGTTATCATTTAGGCAGGTGGGAGCAGAGAAGATGACACAAATTAAGATTAAGATGTACCACTGAATGCTGACCAGTCATGCAGAACTTTGCAAATGGCCAGACTGAGTACCACGGCCAGATTACAGGTGTTCCGAGAACAGATGAAAATAGAGATCAATTCTAGCAACAAAGCAATAAAGAAAAACACACAAATGGCCTCTTTTTTACTCTCTGAATAGCTCCTCTCTCTATATTTCTCTACAAAAATATGCAAAGTAAATACAAATGGATTTCTTGCCTGCCTGGAAATACATACCTCCAGAAGTTGAGAGCTTATTGATTGCTGTGATCTCCCTCTCTCTCTCAGAGGAGATACATTCCATGAGGATAGCTTCCTCCAGGCTGCAGATTCAAGTTTCCTGCCTCGACCGAGTGCCAACTGCAATGGCCAATCAGAGTTCAGCTTTGCTGAGCTCTGGCCAATCGGCGATTTGGGTGCGTGCTCAGGAAAGAGTGCCAAAATCTCAGTAAGCCAATGAGGGTCCTCCGATTGGAAACCGCTCCCAGTATGGTTTCCATGTGAGGAGAAGGCCACTGTGCTCAGCGCCACATTGTTTAAGCTTTAATTCAAGAGAGCACAATAATAAATTGAACAACAACAAATGCTGAATCTTTAGTTGGCCACCAGGAATAACTTCCCCTCTCTTTGAAAACCGCTGCAAATATCTAGCTTGCGATTCTCCCATCCTGCTGCGCTAAAGAATCAGCGTAGCGGGCCGCGAGATTCAAGCGCCGGCCGAATCGCACAGTTCATGCTGGGCATCCAGCCCTGAGGGTGTCTCCCAGCGCCGGATTTCCAGCGCCATCTGCTCTGTGCTGGAAATCAGCATGGAGCTGCATTAATTATGCAGTGGGTAATTTAAATATCATTTAAATGCTATTAGCGGGCCTGGGACTGAAATCTCTGGGCTCACTAACCTCTCCCCATCCCAGGAGTATTTCACTCCAGCGGGGATTACTATAGTTCCCCACTAATGGGGAGCTAGTGACCCAACCCCGCTGGAGTGAAGGGGGGGCAATCGGGGCCTCCCAGAGGGTTATTCACCGGGGGAGTGGGTGCCCCCTGGCCATTGGCACCTTGGCAGTGCCAGAATGGGTCCGCTGACACTGCCCAAGGGGCAAAGTGGCAATACCCAGGGGGCACCTTGGCACTGCCCATCGGGCATTGGGCAGTGCCAAAGGGGTAGGGCCTAATGGGGCAGGGCCTGATGGGCGAGGCCTCTAGGGGTGAGCACTGGGAGTGGGGGATCCCGTTGCCACTCTGCAGTCAGGATCAGTGGGGCACAGAGGGAGGCCAGTGATCAAGATGGCCAGCAAACCTGAGGCTGGCAGACAGGGGCCACTGTGCATGCGCTGATCTCGGCACTGACAGATTGATGCATGCGCAATGGCCCACTCAGCGCTGTGCTGCCGGGTTTTTGGGCGAGGATACACTCCGCCCATTGATTTTTAACAGGATTTACACTAAGGCACTCTGCAGTGCACAGAGTGTGTGAGATTCATTTTTAAACTCCCGCTGAAAAAATCAGCTTGATTTACTCCAATATTCGCGCAAATTCGACAGTTAGAATTTTGGGGGGATTTCCCCCCCCCCCCCACCTCCACTCTGTGTGCCTAAGAAAATTTAAGTGTAATTTAAAGATTGTTCTCAAATCAGTACAATTGATGCAGTCTGACAAAATGATGGTCGATTGTGTCAACAGGGCTTGATTAGGATAAATTAAATCATAAACTGGCCTAAAGCTTGCTGAAAACACAAATGTAAGATGTAACTCAACAATATATTAAATTCCTCAATCTTTTGCTTAATAATTTCTCTGATCTTTTGGTCCATTCTGATCAGATCCTGTTGAACGCTGGGTACAAAACTAACAGAAATCATTTCCCTTTGTGAATAATGAAAATGCTTGGACATGTTTTAGCTTTGGAGAAGGCAAAAATAATTCTGAAAGATCAAATGCACTGTTTTCATTGTGGTCATGTTACCCACAAATGAAACATTTATAAGTTTGCACCATGATTTCATTTCAATGGGGGTGACTTTAATGATGAGATGGAGTACAGGAAAGAGATAAAGACTCTGGTGAACTGATGCAACGACAATAATCTCTCCCTCAATGTCAGTAAAATGAAAGAGATAGTCATCAACTTCAGAAAGCATATGGTTAGACATGCCCCTGTCTACATCAATGGTGATGAAGTGGAAATGGTCGGGAGCTTTAAGTTTCTGGGTGTCCAGATCATCAACAACATGTCCTGGTCCCTCCACGCCGACACTATAATTAAGAAAGCCCACCAATGCTCCTAATTTCCCAAGAGGCCAAGGAAATTCGACATGTCCGCTACGACTCTCACCACGTTTTACAGATGCACCATAGAAAGCATCCTTTCTGGATATATCGCAGCTTGATATGGCTCCTGCTCTGACTAAGACTGCCATAAACGACAAAGGGTTGTGAACGTAGTCCAGTCCATCACACAAACCAGTCTCTCATCCATTGACCCCATCTACACTTCCTGCTGCCTTGGAAAAGCAGCCAGCATATTCAAGGACCCTACACATCCTGGACATACTGTCTTCCACCTGCTTCCGTCCAGAGAAAGAAACAGAAGTCTGAGATCATGTACCAACCGACTCAAGCACAGCTTCTTCCCTGCTGCCATCAGGCTTTTGAATGGACCTACCTTATATTAAGTTAATCTTTCTCTACACCCGAGCTCTGACTGTAACACTATATTCTGCACTCTCTCCTTTCCTTCTCTTGTATGTAACTCTATGAATGGTATGTTTTGTCGGTATAGTGCACCAGGAACAATATTTTTCACTGTATCCCAATACATGTGACAATAAGAAATCAAATCAAATTAAATCAAATTTAAATGGTGTTCAATCTAGATCAAGTGGGTCTGCTGCTTCACCTTGGATTTGTTTGGTGGATGTCAGAGTGACTGCACCTCTTGTAACTGAGAAACAGGCAATCAGAAAAACGAGACAAGCCGTATTGTGAAAACTGTACATTACTTCCTCTCTGTTAATCGGTGAGATGCTGAGTTTAGAATTCTCAAGTATCGGGAATCAGTGGTCATGGGTCATCATGAGTAATTCTTTCAGTTCTATCTAAAGGTTAAAGCCCTCTTGCGAGATTTTGACAGTTATGTTGTAAATTGTCTGCCCTTGATTAGGAAGGTTATTATTTTCTAGAGACGGCGAATAATGCATTACCGCACTCGGAGCTTTTCAAGATGCTATAGCACTTCCCTTAGTCTGTACATTCAGTTTGCACTCTCTGATAATGGAATTATTATGCAGAAGGAGGAAAGATGTTTGATGGGATTCACTATGCATCGAGTGATCGAGAAGATTGCGCCCAACTCTCCATGATTGAATGAGTAGTTTGACAACTTTCGCTGCCCCAGTGCATACATGAGGGATGCCCTCACTGGCAGGATGAGAAAGTCTAAACTTCTTGCTATATGTTCATTCATCTAGCTTCACAATAATTACTGAGACGTTGGTATGGCCAAACAAAAACTAGATTAGTATATACAACTGAGCTGTGTGCAGCTATTCATGATTCATACCAAAATAAGGGCATCACGGTGACATAGTGGTTCGCAGTGCTGCCTCACAGGGCCAGGGACCCGGGTTCCATTCTGGCCTTGGGTGTCTGTGGTGGACCTCAGTTGTGCCTTTGTCCTATTTGGACCACCGTTGTGTGTGTTTGTCATACCTGGACACATCCCCTTCCGGTTTTGTTCCTCCCCTCGGCACCTAGTATAAAGGTGGCTGTCTCCTCCCCCTTGTTCAGTCCAGGTTGGTTATTTGTTGGGATCTGCTCCTGATTCTGTTGTGAATAAAAGCCTACACTTGTATTGGCACACCGGTAGTCTTTCGCCTTATTGATAGCGCATCAGTGTCCATGCGGAGTCTGCACGTTTTCCCCATGTCTGCGTGGGCTCCCCCCAGGAGCTCCGATTTCCTCCCACACTCCAAAGATGTGCGGGTTAGGTTGATTGGCCATGGTAAGTTGCCCCTTAGTGTCAGGGGGACTGGCAGGGTAAATATGTGGGGTTACAGGGATAAGTCCTGGGTGGGACTGTTGCCGGTGCAGGTTCGATGGACCGAACGGCTTCCTTCTGCGCTGTATGGATTCTAAATCTTGCTGACATTTATGTTGGCGGGATCTAACGGTCCTGCCGCGGGTTTCCTGGCCGTGAGGGGTGAGTTCAAAGGGCAACCCTGTTGGCAACAACTGGATGGTAAGATCCTGCACCAGCAAGCGATGCCCTGCCTCCCGCTGCCGCGAAACACACCTCAGAGGGGGAGAACAATCCCACTCTTGAAGTTACACTTTGACATCTTCACCTTTGACTCTTGGTCATATATTCTCTTGCTTCATCATTATGGCAGGTGCTATTTACACAGTCTCACACATTAACCTTTACAAGACCGAATGCTTCATCTGCCTCACTGTCCATATACTTACATTTGTTTTTACATAACCCCCGCCCCAACTCTGACATCATCAATTCAATCTGTCGGGAAACTTCACAAACCTCCCTGATCATGTTCTTGTCAGGCTGGTAGTATCAGTAATCTCTCTTTGAACTCCTTTCTCTTCACATGGATGGTCCTCATTGAGAGCTGTAGTATCTGGTTCTTCATTAATTTCTGATTCAATGCCTAGATCCGCTGTCTGATTGATTTCCTCGGTTTCTACGTACAGCACCTTCTGAAGTATATACTAAACAGGAGCTCTGTTAATTGTCATCTCTCTGCAATATTGCCCTTTCTTTCCCTTGGTCCAACTGCTGGATCAGGGCTCGATCCATCTTTTCCTCCCTTCACTGTTATACGCTTATTGTTCAGCTTTCCTTCTCTCTTTGTTTGATTTTGTTCCTTTATCCCTCTTCTTTGTGTTTTGCATGCTCTCTATCCTTGCTTCTTGTGTTTGTCCTCTTTCATTTGTTTTTTTTTCTGTCCTTTCTTACTTCAGGGGTATACTCCCTATATCTGCTTTCCCTTGCATTGGAGTGTTGTCTGCAGCCTTCCCTTGACATTGATTTAACCCCTCCTGGACGGTGCAGCTGAGTTTCCATTGGCTGCAGGCAATGCATTGGCAACCATGGCTTGTTGTCTGATAAAACCATTACATTCACTCCAATACCCAGTTGAAAGTTGATGATTTGCCTGTGGACATACACGTCTACCTTGCAGAAAGCAAGATTGGGGTCATTGATCTCACCCAGGGAATAGTCTTGTTCCTCTTCTGGTGGAACTTCTTCAACTACATTAATAGCTTCGCGCCTTGCAGTAGTGTGGCCCCTTTAAGGGGACGACCCTTGAGGGCCATGTGATCGGGCTGGACCCTATGGAGAGGCTGCGTGGGCAGAAGAGCCAATCAGGAGCAAGATTATCCTGGGTCAGGGAGGAACCTCAGTTGGAGTCAGGGAGGAGGAGGGAGTAGGTGCGTATGGAACTCGATCAGACACTTGATTGTGCTTATATCAATATTGTTGTTAATAAATCAGTTATCGCTTGAAGCCAGTTTGAAAGACGTGCTGGTTAGCGGTGCCTTCGGGATTTATTGCATACATAGAATCATAGAATCCCTACAGTGCAGAAGGAGGCCATTCAGCCCATCGAGCCTCCACCGATAGTGATCCCACTCAGGCTCTATCCCCATAACCCCATAGATTTATCTTGCTCATCCCCCTGACACGAATGGACAATTTATCATGGCCAATCCACCTAACTCGCACCACCTTTGGACTGTGGGAGGAAACCGGAGCACCCGGAGGAAACCCACACAGACAAGGGGAGAATGTGCAAAATTCCAGAGGGTAGGGTGCCCCAACCCTGGGACCTTTAGAGTGAGATGCCTCCCCACCAAGATGGGGAGAAGTGTTTTTGTCGCTTCCCCACCCTATCCGGACCCACTCTCACCAGACTAAAATTTGAGGTTGGGTGGGATAAGGCCCTTAAGTGGCCGCTTAAGGACCTTACCAGCTGAAAGGGTGGGATTTCTGGCCAAGGCCCTGCCCACCCAAGAGTGAAATTGCATCTGGGTTCGGTGGGTTGGTGGGGATCCCATCCATTCGATTTTACACTGCCCTCCACTGCCACGGAACCTGCCTTGGTGGGAGCAGCAAATTCTGTCCATGGCGTCTTGTACTTTCCTGATTCTTCCTTCCTCCATTTTATCGAGCAGCTTTGGAATTCTTCAACCGTGTGTTACAGAGTCCCGCAGTTTTGGTGTCACTTTTACAGGTCTAACATTTAATCTTCTTTAAAGTTGAATTTTCATTGTTTTGGGGTCCATCCCTGCTGCCACCATGTTGCATTTTAGTTAGGCTAACTAAGGAGTGATTGCTGAGGTGTTGGTATTTCAAAACAATAAATATTTTTTTAAATATGCAATGGAATTTTCCACAGTTAGCCCATAAGATATAAAAGCAGAATTAGTCCATTCGGCCTATCGAGTCTGCTCCACCATTCAATCATGGCTGATAAGTTTCTCAATCCCATTCTCCCGCTTTTTCCACGTTACCCTTGATCCCTTTACCAATCAAGAACCTATCTATCTCTACCTTAAATGCACTCAATGACCTGACCTCCACAGCCTTCTGTGACAATGAATTCCATAGATTCACCACCCTCTGGCTAAAAAAAATTCCTCTTCATCTCAGTTCTAAAGGGTCATCCCTTGACTCTGAGGCTGTGCCTTCGGGTCCAAGTCTCTTCAACTAATGAAAACATCTTCTCCACGTCTCCACTCAATCTGGGCCTTTCATTATTCTGTCAGTTTCAATGAGATTTCCCCTCATCCTTCTATACTCCATCAAGTACACCGAGTATTGCACTGCTGAAGCCATGAACATTCTTCTGCCTTGACACTTAGTTATGTATGGTCTTACATTATCATGATGGGAGGTGCTATTCACACAGACTCACATAATTGACCCTAACAAACCCCGATACTACATGTCTTAACATGATGCTAAAAGAAGTTATTGGGAAACAAAGGTGTTAACTTAAAAGTTTAAAGTTTATTTATTAGTGTCACAATTAGGCTTACATTAACACTGTAATAAAGTTACTGTGAAAATCCCCTAGTCATCACACTCTGGTACCTGTTTGGGTACACTGAGGGAGAATTTAGCATGGCCAATGCACCTAACCAGCACGTCTTTCAGACTGTGGGAGGAAACTGGAGTACCTGGAGGAAACCCAAGCAGACATGGGCAGAACGTACAAACTCCACACAGACAGTGAGTCAAGTCGGGAATCGAATCCGGGTCCCTGGCACTGCGAGGCAGCAGTGCTAACCCACTGTGCCATCATGCCGCCCGGTATGATTTGAACCATTCTCCTTCTACATATTCCTCAATTGACGTGCTGAGCGGGTTGGCTGTGTGCTTTTTTAAACCGGCAATCATTTTGTGCTTTTTGACGAACTGATAAGGGAAAAATCCATCTATTCAGCAATGAGGTTGGTATGATGCCCAATTGTGAGTGACAGGAATTAGGAATGACTGGTTGTAATGGTCCTCATCAAGGTATTTACAAGAAATCTTTTTATCTTTGTCTAAGAATGTTTGGTTAAGATGGCTTCCTTGGAACTTGTACAATTCGATCATTGAAGGTAGAGACAAGTTCTTATAGTCATTCAAAAGGATGATCTGACTGAAGAAAAGTTACTGATCATAATTTGATCAAGTGCCCCTCAATCACTCGGGCTCCCTGGTAAACAAACCCTTGGTGAAACAGGTGAGAATATAACAAAAGTACATATCCCAGACTGAAAAATCTAATCTCACTTTTGACCTTAAGGAATATAAAAGTCATTTCTGAGTTGTTCAGAACAATGACTGGATATGTTCTTCCCCTAAGGTTAAAGGCAAAATACTGCAGATGCTGGAATCTGGAACAAAAAAAATGAAAATGCTGGAAAATCTCAGCAGGTCTGACAGCATCTGAGGATGAATTTCTTCAACCGGGGGTGGTGAATCTGTGGAATTCATTGCCACAGAAGGCTATGGAGGCCAGGTCACTGAGCGCATTTAAGTCAGAGATAGAAAGACCATAAGACCATATGATATAGGAGCACAATTAGGCCATTTGGCCCATCGAGTCTGATATGTTTCTCAACCCTATTCTCCCAACTTTTTCCCATAATCTTTGACCCCTTTACCAATCAAGAACCTATCTCTCTGTCTTTGAATATACTCAATAGAAAGAGAATAGAGCCAACGTTTCGAGTCTGGATAACCCTTCGTCAGAACTTCTTATAGCATCTGTGGAGAGAGAATATAGCCAATGTTTCAAGCCTGGATGTCTCTTCGTTAGTGCTAAGCATTTTCTGCTTATATTCTTCCCTTCTCTCATCTCTGTAGAAGACAATCATTTTTTTATAGGGGGGGGTGTAGAGCTGCAGTTCTGGAGGACTGACAATCCTTCTCTCTGTGCCTCACCCAAGTGACCATTCTCATCAGCAGGCTATTTGACAATGGACACGTGGAGGCTTCCTTTATCAATATGGGTCTGCACTGCAATTCCCGGTTTAACCAGGAGTGGAGCTCTTTCTTAGCAACCCTGCACCTTCCTGAAAATCATGATCATTTATCTAATACTAAAGGGTGTGTTCATTTCGAACACTTCCGCAGCAAAGCATTCACCAGAAAACGGATGCTAATCTATCTATCTATCAGATGGATGCTCCAAAGACATTAATCTGAATTTTAATTTCACCTGTTTCCAATGGAAGACTTAAAACATGAAATGCAGGAAATAAAGGAAATGGCTATCTTTTTTGAACTCATTTATTTTCTTATGTTTAACCCCCAGTGCACATTCCCAGACGGAACAAAAAAAAATGCTTCCAAATAGTTTGATTGACTTCGAAAACATGTCTGTTAACCCCAGCTTAATTGTTTAGAATTATTCATCTCCAAAAAAAGCTGACAACAACCTATGCACGGACGCATTCATTGATGTTAAACAGGCCGAAATCTTCATTTCCTGTTCCCTAAGTGAGTAATGGCTGACCTTTAGAGTGCCCTAATAGAATGCTCAAATACAAAAGGTAGATTAATGGTTCAGGTGGGACCCTTCATCAGAATATAGCGAGCTGATTTTCTTTTTGTTGTTCCTTTACTTGTCCCATTATCGCCTCGGCTTGCACCATCATCCCCTCTTCACTTCATCACTCATCCTGCTTTCTGCCAGCACAGACCTTCTCTTTTGTTCTGTCCTCCCCCGGTCTCTTTTTCCCTGCTTTTGCAAGCCCTTAAAGGTGCCTCCAGCTTTTTTGCCAGTTTTGATCTATGCTTAATGGCCTGAAATGTTCACTCTGCTTCTCTCACTCCAAATCATAGAATCCTACAGTGCAGAAGGGGGCCATTCAGCCCATCGAGCCTGCACTGACCACAATCCCGCCCAGGCCCTATCCCCAGAACCCCATGTATTTACCCCCGTTAGCCCCTCTGACACTAAGAGGCAATTTAAGTATGGCCAATCCACTTAACCCACACATCTTTGGAGTGTGGAAGGAAACCGGTGTAACCGAAGGAAACCCACGCAGACATGGGGAGAACGTGCAGACTCCACACAGACAGTGACCCAAGCCAGGAATTGAATCCGGGTCCCAGGCACTGTAGGGCAGCAGTGCTAACTACTATGCCACCATGCTGCTAACAGATATGCTAGGTATTCCCAGAGTTATTTATATTATGGAAGAATGTTTCTGATTCAGATGTTGATTGCCCTACTCTGCCTTGCTATTCTTTTTCTGTTTCATTTCAGATGTCCGTGTTTGGCATTTCCGTTCACACCAGTGCAAACAAATACTACAGCAGCAACCACCTTGCATTCATGTAGCACCTTTAATATCACAAACCGCCCTATGGTGCTTTGAAGCACAGTGCATGGTGGCACAGTGGTTAGCACTGCTGCCTCACGGCGCAAGGGACCTAGGTTCGATTCAGGCCTTGGGTGACTGTGCGGAGTCTGCACATTGTCCCCATGTCTGCGTGGGCTTCCTCCAGGTGCTCCAGTTTCCTCTCACAGTCCAAAGGTTGTGCTGGTTAAGTGCATTGGCCATTCTTCTTTCTCCCTCAGTCCCGAACAGGCGCTGGAGTTTGGCGACTAGGGTGTTTTCACAGTGACGTCATTGCAGTGTTAATGTAAGCCTACTTGTGACACTAATAAATAAACTTTGAACCAAACAAAATAAAAATTGGTCACAAAACGACAAAGATATTAGGACAGGTGACCAATAGTTTGGTCATAGAACTAGATTTTGAGGAACATATAGGAAGAGAGACAGGGAGAAGGCTGAAGACATTAAAGGGAGGGAATTCTTGAGGTTAGGTCTAGACTGCTCAAGGAAGTACAGTCAATGGTAAAGTGAAGGAAGTTGGGGAATTGGAGGAGTGCAGGAGACCTTAGTGGGTTGTAGCTAAAACCATTTGAAAGATTATCATAATTGATGCTTGTGGCACCAAAGCTTTTCAAATTGTTTTTCTCCATTCATGGGATGCATGTATCAGTGGGGATGTGGATGTCGCTGGCTCGGATTTATTGCCTATCCCTATTGACTTGAGGAGGTGGATGGTGAGCGTCTTTTTGAACTGCTGCAATCTGTGAATTTTTCACAGCAGTGTGGAACAACTGAGTGGCTGGCTCAGCCAAGTCAGTGGACAGTTAAAGAACAAATAGTTTATTATGGATCTGGTGTCACCAATAGATTGGATCATGTAAGGACAGCAGATTTCCTTCCATGGAGGACATTGGTGAATCAAATAGGATGTTATGGCAATCCAGTAATTTCATGGTCAGCATTATTGATAACGAGCCTTTTTATTCCATCTTTAACTAATTAACAGAATTTAAATTCCCCAGCTATCATGTTGGGGACCAAGGCATTAGCCTAGGTTTCTGGATTATGAGTCCAGTAACCACTAAGTTAAGAAAGTCAACCAACGCCTCTACTTTCTCAGAAGACTAAGGAAATTTGGCATGTCCGCTACGACTCTCACCAACTTTTACAGGTGCACCATAGAAAGCATTCTTTCTGGTTGTATCACAGCTTGGTATGGGCTCCTGCTCTGCCCAAGACCGCAAGAAACTACAAGGGGTCCCGAAAGAAGCCCAGACCATCACGCAAACCAGCCTCCCACCCATTGACTCTGTCTACACTTCCCGTGCCTCGGAAAAGAAGCCAGCATAATTAAGGACCCTACGCAACCTGGGACATAATCTCTTCCACCTTCTTCCGTCGGGAAAAAGATACAAAAGTCTGAGGACACGTACCAACCGACTCAAGAACAGCTTCTTCCCTGCTGCCGTCAGACTTTTGAATGGACCTACCTCGTATTAAATTGATCTTTCTCTACACCCTATCTATGACTGTAACACTACATTCTGCTCTCTCTCGTTTCCTTCTCTATGAACAGTATGCTTTGTCTGTATAGCGCACAAGAAACAATACTTTTCACTGTATGTTAATACATGTGACAATAATAAATCAAATCAAATTAAAAGAAGTTATTGGACCCCTGATTGCACCTTACTCATGTGTCAATTTGATAAATTTAATTTTTTTCATGTCTTTGCGTTTTCTGACAGTGGGACGCGACAGTAATAGAACCTTGCATTTATATAACATTGGCAATGTAGTGAAACGTCCCAGGACATTTCAGAGAATGTGGAAATCAAACCAAAGTCAACCAGGTGAAATAAAGAGCTATTAGAAAGGGTGATGAAAAATATGATCAAAGAGTTGGAATTTAAGATGGGTTTAAAGCAGGAAAAAGAAATGGAGAGGTGGAGAAGAAACTCCTGAACTTAAGACGGCTGAAGTTTGAAAACAGAAATTGCATTCCTGGTGTTTGCTTGGATCAGAGGAGCATTAGAAATATTAGTCGGCCATTCAGTCCCTCAGGTCTGATCCACCATTCAAGTGCATCTTGGATATTTGAGCGGGAGGTCACATGGATCATTTTAATTGAAAATCCTATTTCCTTTCTCCTGAGGAAAATCCTGAACTCGCTGTCCCAATTTACTGATATGCACTCACAGTAGAATAAACTGTGCACGGACGCATAAAATCCACCATTAAACATCCAGCTTGCAATTATACTGAAAGATAAATCAAATGTGCTCAGTCATTTGTGTACTTGGTGCCTATGAGAGTTTGCATAAACTTGCTCAAGTTTTTCTCAGAACCAATCTCCCCTGCGTTACAAGGGGAGAAGTGATATTGTAACAGCGTATTAACCCTCACCCAAATCTTCACAACAGATGCTTTGGGACTCAGTGAATGCTCCGGGCTTATTGTGATAGATGCTGCAGGCATCTTGGATCAACACTTTGTTCTAACCCCCAGTGGACGATTTAAGTTCTTGGACTGACATTGCAGGTCTGACCAGATAGATATTGTGGGCATGGATGATTCTGTTATCCACAGCAGATGCTTTTGAATTGGGGCAATTCTGAATATATTTCCCACAGCCCCAATCAACATTGATTTTTTCTTTAAGTTTAAGTGTATTTATTAGTGTCACAAGTAACTTCATTGCAGTGTTAATGTAAGCCTACTTTTTTTATTCATTCGTGGGACATGGGCGTCACTGGCTGGTCAGCATTTATTGCCCATCTCTTCTCAAGGGCAACTAGGGATGGGCAATAAATGCTGGCCAGCCAGTGACATCATGTCCCACGAATGAATAAAAAAAGTAGGTTTACATTAACACTGCAATGAAGTTACTGTGAAAATCCCCGAGTCGCCACACTCCGGCACCTGTTCGGGTACACTGAGGGAGAATTTAGCATGGCCAATGCACCTAACCAGCATGTCTTTTGGACTGTGGGAGGAAACTGAAGCATCCGGAGGAAACCCATGCAGACACGAGGAGAACATGCAGACAGTGACCCAAGCCACCCAAGTGGATAGAGCTGTGAAGAAGGCCTATAGTGTGTTAGCTTTTATTAACAGGGGGTTGGAGTTTAGGAGCCGTGGGGTTATGCTGCAACTGTACAGGACCTTGGTGAGACCACATTTGGAATATTGTGTGCAGTTCTGGTCACCTCACTATAAGAAGGATGTGGAAGCGCTGGAAAGAGTGCAGAGGAGATTTACCAGGATGCTGCCTGGTTTGGAGGGTAGGTCTTATGAGGAAAGGTTGAGGGAGCTGGGGCTGTTCTCTCTGGAGCGGAGGAGGCTGAGGGGAGACTTAATAGAGGTTTATAAAATGATGAAGGGGATAGATAGAGTGAACGTTCAAAGACTATTTCCTCGGGTGGATGGAGCTATTACAAGGGGGCATAACTATAGGGTTCGTGGTGGGAGATATAGGAAGGATATCAGAGGTAGGTTCTTTACGAAGAGAGTGGTTGGGGTGTGGAATGGACTGCCTGCAGTGATAGTGGAGTCAGACACTTTAGGAACATTTAAGCGGTTATTGGATAGGCACATGGAGCACACCAGGATTGTAGGGAGTGGGATAGCTTGATCTTGGTTTCAGATAAAGCTCGGCACAACATCGTGGGCCGAAAGGCCTGTTCTGTGCTGTACTGTTCTATGTTCTATGTTCTAAGCCGAGAATCAAACCCGGATCCCTGGCACTGTGAGGCAGCAATGCTAACCACTGTGCCACCGTGCCGCCCAACATTGGACAGATTCTTCACATCCCAGGAAGAGTTCACACTGAAGAATTCAGTGTCGTGGCGCCTGCTGACTTGTTTTGCTGTACTGTGGTTGCATTATTGTGGCAGCACGGTGGCACAGTGGTTAGCACTGCTGCCTCATAATGCCAGTGACCTGGGTTCGATTCCCAGATTGGGTCATTGTCTGTGTGGAGTCTGCACGTTCTCCCCGTGTCTGCGTAGGTTTCCTCCGGGAGCTCTGGTTTCCTCCCACAGTCCGAAAACGTGTTGGTTAGGTACATTGGCCGTGCTAAATTCTCCCTCAGTGTACCTGAACAGGCGCTGGAGTGTGGCGACTCAGGGATTTTCACAGTAACTCCATTGCAGTGTTAATGTAAGCCTACTTGTGACACTAATAAATAAACTGAAACGTAAAAAAAACTGAAATATTCATTGGTCCCTGCCAATTGTGCACTACAGGGAGTACAATAATGGTCTAAGTGGCAAATATAAATTTTTAAAGAAAGGAAAAATAAAGATGGGTGAAAGTAAATTAATATCAACTGGCATAGCTCGAATCCCATCCTGGTGCTGAAGTCTCAGAAGTATAATTATTTCCTCAGGTTTATATAAATAGCCAGCACACCAAGCTGGCCTCTGAGAATCAAGTTTTAAGTAAGTACTTTACAAGAAAAAATTAACTGTCCCTTCCCCTAAGGCAGCCTCTTTCACAGATCATGTACAATCTCCCCCATCATTAATTCTACCTTCTTAATTAATCCACTGAGGAAAAGTTTGTGCAATTTATTCTTGACCACCACACATTAAACTCTCAGATAGCCATCCTTATCTACAATTGTGTGTGCGGGTGGGATATGTTGTATATAAGGGACAAATTCCAATGTACCCATGCAAAACAGGGCCTAACTGCACGGGATGCATGTCCCCTTCAGTTGTGTATTTTCACTTCTAGGTATATTGCTGAGTTTCCAGCAACCAATTGTCTTATGGGCTTTTCGACCCAATGGCTGCAGGGTAGCCCGACAACACTTGGGGAAGCCAATGTTCATAGAATCATAGAATCCCTACAGCGCAGAAGAGACCATTCAGCCCATCGAGTCATGCATCAACTCTCTGACTATCTTACACAGGTTCTCTCTCCCACCCTATCTATGCAATCCATACATTTACCACGGCTAATCCCATTTAACCTACACATCTTTAGAAACTAAGGGGCAATTTAATATGGCTAATCCACCTAACCTGCACATCTTGGGATGCCAAGGAGCAAATTAGCATGGCCAATCCTCCTGACCCGCACATCTTTGGATTGTGGGAGGAAACCAGTGCACCCGGAGGAAACCCATGCGGACACAGGGAGAATATGCAAACTCCACAAGGCCGGAATTGAACCCGGGTAGCATTGCTAACCGCTGTGCCACCATGACGTCCACTGGGTCACAACATTTCAGCAACACATTTGCCAGATATTTTTTTTAAACTCAGCACCCGACTTTACTTCTGTCTTCCGGGTTTCCCAACTCATTGGAGCGTGCGGGGGGTGCTAATGACCCACATCATTTTAAAAGGATCCTGCTCTGATGAAACCTGATACTGTGCGCAGCTATGAAAACTGAGCGAGGGCAGCAGCAATCGTGGCTCACGATGTTGGAAAGCAGCATCAATCTCTTGAACAGGCACCGGAGTGTGGGGAATAGGGGATTTTCACAGTAACTTCATTGCAGTGTTAATGTGAGCCTACTTGTGACACTAATAAATAAATAAGCTTTAAGGATGCCTCCTTCGAACTGATGCTGTCCCCTTTGACAGGAGGAAGAAATCTGCTGTCCAGAGCAAGAAGACTGGTTTGAAAGTTGCTGAGGAGGTGAGGACCGGAGGTGGGATGGTATGCCCCTGATCACAGTACTGGAAGTTTACTGATCTCATCAGCACAGGAAGGGTGAGCAGTACGGCAGATTCAATCATGCCTCATCACAGCCCCCTTCACTCCGTCTTCCTAAACACACTCCTGGACATCAGCACTTCTTGCAGATGCCACCATTCCTCTTTGCTTACGCACCCCGTGCACCATCCGACCATTCACCACACATCACCCACACCTTAACGTGATCCCACCCATCCCTCGCAGGGACCATCCACAGTAAGAAGTCTCACATCGCCAGGTTAAAGTCCAACAGGTTTATTTGGAATCACGAGCTTTCAGGGCACTGCTTCTTCATCAGGTGAGTGGAGAGGTAGGTTTCACAAACACGGTATACATAGACAAAGACGACGATTACAAGATAATAGTTGGAATGCGAGTCTTTACAGGTAATCAAGTCTTTACAGGTACAGACAGTGTGAGTGGAGAGAGGAATAATCACAAGTTAAAGAGGTGTGAATTACCTCGAGGCAGGAGAGTTAGTAGGATTTTGCAACCCAGGCCAAATGGTGGGGGTTACAAATAGTGACATGAACCCAAGATCCCGGTTGAAGCTGTCCTCATGCGTGCAGAACCTGGCAATCAGTTTCTGCTTGACAATTCTGCGTTGTCGTGTGCCTTGAAGGCCGCCTTGGAGAATGCCTACCCCAAGATTGGTGACTGCATGCCCTTGACTGCTGACCATCCACACATTGCTCCTCTGCCCTCTGAATACACTCCATTTCTCACACTCTTGGGTCTCTTCTTTCTCCCCTTGCAGAGGAAGAGAGCACAGTATGGAATGACAGAGACTGGATCCATCTCCATGCTGATAGTTTTTATTTGATTGAATTTGATTTGTTATTGTCACATGTATTGGTACACAGTGAAAAGTATTGTTTCTTGTGTGCTTTCCCCACAAAACATTCCATTTATAGAGTACATAGAGGAGAAGGAAAGGAGAGAGCGCAGAATGTAGTGTTACAGTCATAGCTAGGGTGTAGAGAAAGTTCATCTTAATATATGGTAGGTACATTCAAACGTCTGATGGCAGCAAGGAAGATTCTTGAGTCAGTTGGTACGACCTCTCTGAATTTCTGACTACAGTCAACCTTTTGGAACCCAGGTATTATTTTGGTAAATTTATCCCTCCAAGCCCATTATAAAAGACAGCATTCCATTCACATCTGATCATTTTCTGCACCCCTTCATGACAGTCTCCAATAGAATCCCTACTGTGCCGAAGGAGGCCATTTGGTCCATCAAGTTCTCACTGACTCTGACAGAGCATCTTACACAGTCGCAGGCCTCCCCTGTTGCACCCCCGCTGAATGGAGATGACGTTTCGAATCCAGATGACCCTTTGTCAAAGCTTTGACAAAGGGTCATCTGGAGTCGAAACATCAGCTCTTTTCTCTCCTTACAGATGCTGCCAGACCTGCTGAGATTTTCCAGCATTTTCTCTTTTGGTTTCAAGTGCATGGTCTTTGCTGGTATTTTCATAGGCCCAAGCCCTGCTTTCTGCTCATGTGCATATGTCACTTAGGGCACTGATTACACAGCACATTAACCCCGAAAGCTGCTTTCTTCCCATACAAAGGTAAGGTATGCAAGACTCCCCTGTGGCAGTACATGGAAAGTCCATTAATGGTTTGTCATCATTCGAGCTTTAAGTCCTGTTACTTCTACAGTGGAGATGGGGCACACCTGCATAAATGGGAGTTAGTCTTCCTGGTGAGTCACATATCATGTATCACTACAGCAATAACCCGGGGAATTACTCCATACTGACAGGCTTCGAAACAAGGGTGGCCTGTCATGTAGCCTTAGATATTTTGCAAACCTTCGCTTTCATGTCAATGTAAACATCTGCAGTTTGTTAGCAGCGTATTCATGGGATTCAGCAATCAGTAAGAATAACGCCAGCGAGTCGCTCATTGGGGAAGCCGAGAGTTTAACTGTCCATAGACCAAGCCGAGCAACAGTAAGGCATAAATCATACCTCGCTCTGACATTCTTGGCAGACACAAAGATATTGCAGGATATTATGGGACATTGTTAAGGGAAAATACATCAACAGGTCCTCATGTACAAATGGTTTTGGGTTCCATGGCTGTTGCTGCATTGCCTTGAAGAGGAAACGTGGCTGTCGGCTGTTGATTGTTAAGTAGGGACATTCAATGCCAGAATTTCATTGGAATACATTCCTAACATCCCTGAATGGGTCTGTCGAATTGTGCAGATGCATTCTTGCTTTTTCAAGATAAGAGCGTTATTGAATGTGTAGCTATTTGTCACAATAAAAATATTTTCCAAAGCACCATCTTTCTGAGCTGCAGAAGCATATTTCAGCATGCCTCACGTCCCCGTTCTAACTATTTAAGTGAGACAAAGGAATGGAGATAGTAAATTTGTAGCAAGTTTGGGACTAGCTGTCTCTTCAGTGAGATTAGGGTTGTTCAAACTTGAAAGGTTATGAATTTGCTTGTGCGATTCCCATGGGGAAAAGGGTAAAGAAAATTCCTTTGGATATTGCAGTCTCTTCTGGAAGATGTAAGTTTATTTCTAGCCCTATGCCGGAATTTTACCACCTTCCCCGCCCGAGGCCAGTGGAGAATGCCGTCCTGCAAGCCTCGCCCACCCCGATTCTGGGACGGGCGAGGCGGTAAAATTCCAGCCCTACTATCTAATAACATCAATTAAGTGACTTTAATAGCATTGCAAATTTAGATCTAAAAAAGTTGCTTCAGACAATTTGAATTAAATTGCTTGCATTAGGAAGAGTATACTGTAATGTGTAAATATTGATTGCAAATTGTCTTTAAATTGATTTACATTGATTTAAATTGATTACATTATCTTGTAAATTGAGTTTGTGTCTGTATATGCCCTGTTTGTGAACACATGTCCTCACTCACCTGATGAAGGAGCGACACTCCCAAAGCTTGTGCTGCCAAATGAACCTGTTGGACTTTAACCTGGTGTTGTGAGACTTCTTACTGTGCTTACCCCAGTCCAACGCTGGCATCTCCACATCATAAATATTGATTAACATAGTCTTTTATATCCAAACTTGAAAGCCCATCTCCGTATATCCTTCAGTGGAGAGGTACCTTGTCAAGGACAAATGCTTGGACCCTTATAATTTCCAAGCTTTCCATTAATATAATTGAACTAAAACTTGCTAAAAAGGCTATCCGGAGGATGGTGATATTCGCTGGTGGTTCCTTTCCTTAAGGAAGAGTTAGATCAGTTCTTCAGAGTGTCTCTGAGGCATGTTTTTCTCAACCTTAGATGAGAATGATCATCTGAGAAATATGTCTGATGCAGAATAGTCATTAAAAAGGGGCTGGGATTATAATTCACTTCAGAGGTTCTTCAACTTTGTTCTCCTGCACTCAAAGGGTGCATATGCTGAAGTTAGACCTGCAACATTGTAAGCCTCATTCTCTGATCTACACCCTATTGGGTTTACCCTGGGAGGAGGTGACTGCTAAATTTACAATGTTTCAATCAATATACTTTCTAAATCATGTAGAAGTTTATTCAAGGACCGAACATGTAATTTACTTTTGATCATAATTGCAACTTTGTAAGTTCCAGCAAAAGAAAGATCCTGTTTCTATTAGAGTATCCAGGTTTAAATAATGTTGCAGAGAGATAGTTAAGACATCCATCAATATTTAAAGTAGTATTTACTTTAAATCCCTGAGCAAAATGCTACAGAGATACCTCTATCCCAATAAAGGGGAGAACTATCATCACATTACACCAGCTATGCATTTATCTTGAGAGACATTGGAGTGAATCCAAAAAGTCTAAAAATTCTACTTTGCATTTCCAATATTTATACCATAAAAGAACTGAATCTGCAGGGAGCATGTTGAGCATTCATGCTCATCAGCATTCTTTGTTTTAGTTAACATCCTTCAAGCAAACAGGATACTGAGAGGTGCTGATGGTGGTCACTACGTTCAGTTGGCAAGTTATTTAGCATCATCCTTAAATCATAAGAATTATAGAATCCCTACAGTGCAGAAGGAGGCCATTTGGCCCATCGAGTCTGCAACAACAACAGTCCCACCCAGGCCCTATCCCCGTAACCCCACATATTTACCCCTGCTAATCCCATGACACTGGGGTCAATTTAGCATGGCCAATTAATCTAACCGGCACATCTTTGGACTTTGGGAGGAAACCCACGCAGACACGGGGAGAACGTGCAACACCACACAGACAGTCACCCAAGACCAGAATTGAACCTGGGTCCCTGGCGCTGTGAAGGAGCAGTGCTAATCACTGTGCCACCGTGCCCACAAAAATTATACATTGTTAGATTGTGGTATCTTACTTGCTGGGGTGATAGAGAGACCTGCACCCGTTTTTTTTTTTCAGGAATGCCTTGTATGAGAGGATATACCATATCCTATGCCACAAGGTGTTAGTGTCCTTGAACACACACTGATGCCTTGGCACCTTTATGAACTTTTATACCTTTGTGCAGCAGATGAACTTTGCTTTCAATTTTTAATCCATACTTCATGAGAGAAGCACTATCTTTAATCTTAGAACTCCATATTTACAGCTGGATTCCTTCACACTTTGAGGTGGGTTTTGATTTCACCAGGCATATTGGGGTCAGCTCATGAATACAGTTTAAATATTCACGTTTTCCTTGTGTGCAGGAGTGCGATGATTTTCAGGAATGGGGATTTTGAGATTACAGTATTTGAATGTCTGCTGCTCCCATACAGGTTTATTTGGTAGCACAAGCCACTAGCTTTCGGAGCGCTTGCTGTCTCTTCGTCAGATGAACCTGAACACTCACCTGACGAAGGGGCAGCAAGCGCTCCGAAAGCTAGTGGCTTTTGCTACCAAATAAACCTGTTGGGCTTTAACCTGGTGTTGTGAGACTTCTTACTGTGTTTACCTCAGTCCAACGCCGGCATCTCCACATCATGACTCCCATATTGAGACAGCTATTATTTTGGTTACAGGAAATCTCATGGATCAGCAGGAGAAGGTGGGATATAAATGTGATCAAACCCCTCTGATGAAGGTAGTTAGGGTGTTCTTTGTCACCTTCCCATTGTCAGTAAATCAGGAAAGAGATAGCGAATCTGGTGAACAGGTGCGATGACAATAATCTCTCAATGTCAACAAAACAAAGGAGATAGTCATCGACTTCAGGAAGCATAGAGGAGAACATGCCCCTATCTACATCAACGGGGATGAAGTAGAAAGGGTCGAGAGCTTCAGGTTTTTAGGTTTACAGATCACCAACAACTTGTTCTGGTCCCTCTATGCCAATGTTATAGTTAAGAAAGCACACCAACTTTCTCAGGAGACTAAGGAAATTTGGCATGTCCGCAATGACTCTCGCCAACTTTTACAGATGCACCACAGAAAGCATTCTTTCTGGTTATATCACAGCTTCTTTCGTTGGGAAAAATACAAAAGTCTGAGGACATGTACCAACTGACTCAAGAACAGCTTCTTCCCTGCTGCCATTAGACTTTTGAATGACTTACCTTATTGATGCGCGATTAAATCACTCGGGAGGCTAGATCGTACCCGGGAAATAAAAGCTTTTATTACTAACAAGAATGGAGCATATATATACAATACAATCCCAGACTAAAGGGTCACCAGGCAGTGCAGTGACCTTTATACTCCTCCAGGTAGGCGGAGCCAACTGGAGTGTACCACAGAACAATATCAACAGGTAGAACAGCCCAACCCTCACCCCAACAGTGACAACAGTAACATATCTACAAGTACCCATAGTGCTGACCATCTATGGTTCAGTACTCATAGTGGTAACCAACTATGGTTCACCACACTTATATTAAGTTGATCTTTCGCTACACCCTAGCTATAACTATAACACTACATTCTGCACTCTCTCCTTTCCTTCTCTGTGTACGGGATGCTTTGTTTGTATAATGTGCAAGAAACAATACTTTTCACTGTCTACCAACACGTGATAATAATAAATCAAATCAAATCAATCAAAACAAATAAGCCCATATTTTCAATTTGCACATATTGTTGGGTTGTGATAAGTTGTGGACTCTTGAGCTGTTAGGGATTTTCCAGCCCCTCCCACCAGCAGGATCTTCCAGTCCCACCAAAGTCAATGCATGTTTGAATGGCTCACCACAACTGCTATGGAGAGAAGCTTCTGCAGTGGGGTTGGAAAACCCCACCTTTAATCACTGGACAATGGCCGGATTTTAACGTTCCCCATTTTCAGGTGATGTGAATAACAGAAAGGTCGGGGAATTGAGCAGGAGACCCAAATCTTCTGTTTGGGTTCCGGGGGGGGGGGGGGGGGGGGGTAGTACGGTTGCAAAGCTGAAACTTAAAGGAATTGATGGAAGGGCACCACCAGGAGTGGAGCCTGTGGCTTAATTTGACCCAACACGGGAAACCTCACCCGGCCCGCACATGGAAAGAATTAACAGATTGATAGCTCTTTGTCATTCATGTTCCAAACCTCCCCACACCAGCATGACATGGTGGGACCCACCCCCTCACTTTTATTTCCAAAGTGTCAAAAAATATGGCAGGAAAAGCCAACAGCATAGCTGGTGGGCCATACTCTGCTTTTCCCACCCATGGTGACACTGAAGAAAAATCTGAAAATTCTGTCTAACGTGTCAAAACAGCTGTCCAGACATCATACAGAACCCTACAAATGATTGAGAGACTTTAATCCCATTGGGGCGAATTTTCCCATCTCGCCCACCATGGGATCGAAGCGGATGAGGAGCGGACCATGGAAAGCTCTGTTGACCTCAGGCAGGATTTTCCGGTTTTGGGGCGAGCGAGGTTGTAAAATCCCATCCATTGTCTCTACGAGATTAAAACTTCGGTCATAGGAATAAGAGAACATTATGCTTCACAACCCTTTGTGTTTCTGTGCCACCGAGCTCTTGTTGATAATCATCTCTTTTAAGGAATCCTTTGCATCAGGAATCATTCTTGATTACCTGTTAAGACTCGCATTCCAACCAATATCTTGTAATTGAGTTTGTGTCTATATATGCCCTGTTTGTGAACTAAACTCTTTACTCACCTGATGAAGGAGCGGCGCTCCGAAAGCTCGTGCTACCAAATAAACCTGTTGGACTTTAACTGGTGTTGTGAGACTACTTACTGTGCCTACCCCAGCCCAACACCGGCAATTCCACATCATTCTCATCTCTCTAAGCAGAGAATTATTCTGTTGGTCACATACCGAATGGGAAACACAAAGTAAAATTCGATTAAACTTGCTGCACTTTGAAATTGAGTAAGGAAGCAAAACAGTAAGCAAGAACCTGATGTTGGGGATGAGATTCTCCAGCCTTCCCTCAGTGTTTTTCTCAGTGGTGGGAGGTGATGCATCATTTGGTGGTGGCAAGATCTTCTGGCCACCGCTGCTATCAATGGGAATTCCCGTTGAAGCCACCCCATGCCACCGGGAAACCCACAACAGCAAGTGATGCTGAGAGCAGAAAATCCCACCAGTGTGAACAGATGGAGAATTCCGGCCTACAATTCAAAGGCTCACAAGCTGGGTACAGATTTAGATCTTAGCTAATTGAACAGAAATAGCCTACTGTTCCTTACATCTTAACTGACTTCATGGTTTTAAATAGTGCAACCATGTAGACAGCAGATTTTTGTTTCGAATCACACTTTCGAATCATATAAAGTTTATCAGTGTCACAAGTAGGCTTGCATTAACACTGCAATGAAGTTACTGCGAAAATCCCGTAGTCGCCACACTCCGGTGCCTGTCCAGGTACACCGAGGGAGAATTTAGCATGGCCAATGCACCTAACCAGCATGTCTTTCGGACTGTGGGAGGAAACCGAAGCACCCGGAGAAAACCCACGCAGACACGAGGAGAACGTGCATGCTCTGTCCAAACTCCGGGAGTTTTTCCAGGCTAAAATTTATCCCACAACCAGGATTTAAAAACAGATTATTTGCATCATAGGATCCCTACAGTGTCCAAGGAGGCCATTCGGCCCATTGAGTCTGCACCGACAACAATCCCATCAGCCCCGATCCCCACGTATTTACCCTGCTAATTCCCCTAAACTACACATCTTGGGATACTAGGGGCAATTTAACATGGCCAATCAACCTAACCCGCACATCTTTGGACTGTGGGAGGAACGGTAGCACAGTGGTTAGCACTGCTGCCTCACAGCTCCAGGGACCTGGGTTCGATTCCCAGCTTGAGTTACTGTCTGTGTGGAGTTTGCACATTCTCCTCATGTCTGCGTGGGTTTCCTTCGGGTGCTCCGGTTTCCTCCCACAGTCCAAAGATGTGCGGGTTAGGTTGATTGGCCATGCTAAAAAAAAAATTGCCCCTTAGTGTCCTGAGATGCGTAGGGTAGAGGGATTAGTGGGTAAAATATGGAAGGATATAGGGATAGGGCCTGGGTGGGATTGTGGTCGGTGCAGACTCGATGGGCCGAATGGCCTCTTTCTGTACTGTAGGGTTTCTATGAATTTCTATGAATTCTATGAAACCGGAGCACCCGGAGGAAACCTGCGCAGAAGCGGGGAGAATGTGCAAACTCCACACAGACAGTGACCCGAGGCAGGAATTGAACCCGGATCCCTGGCGCTGTGAGGCTGCAGTGTTAACCACTGTGCCACTGTGCCATCCATGGTCACTATAACATTGGCCGAAATTCTCCGACCTCGCCTGCGGACTGGGATTCTCCGCTTCCACTGCAGTGAATGAAGTTTTGGTTGAGCGCCAAATTCTCCGTTCCCGCTGGCAGCGGTGGTGGGAGAATACGATATTGGAGAATTACGGCCATTGTTCTTTGCCAAATAGCTGTGTTCAAATTGACTGCTGTGCCTCCCACATAACAACAGTGACTACACTTCAAGGGTACTTGATTGACTTTACAGCATTTTGGAAAGTCCCAGAGTCAAACTTCCTGAATGTGATTTCTTTATTCATGTGGTATTAAAATACACAATTCAATCAAATCATTGTTCATTGAGAATGTCCACAGAACACTGACCTCTGTCATTTAGGATTGTACAGGCAACATGGTAGGACTTCAACTCCTTGTATCTCAGATATTATCTGTGATGTTACAGCAGTGATGAAATCTCAGCCACAAAAGCCCTATTGTTGCTGCCTGCTGGAACAGCATTCAAGTTGTTTGTGGGAGTTAGGTGAAGAGACACATAATAATCTCCAAGATCTCTGAGGGAACAGAGAAGGAACAGTTAGTTACTTGAGGGAAAGGAGTAAAATGTTATGGAATACAACCGCTTTTGCAGGAAGTTGGAACAGATATCAACAAATATTGAAAATAATAATTCACAATCTCCCCCATCACTGACACATGGGTCTATTTTGCTGAAGATACTGGAAAGGAAACATGGTAGAAGTATAGTCAAACATTTCTCGGGGTGATTTTATTTCATACATGAGGCTACACTTTAAATATGTGTTAATGTTAGGTGTGAAGCCTCCGATTGTCATGTAGCCCATTGCCATATAATATATAGACACATCACACCTTATACTTCTATTGAAGATCCAAATAGAAAAATAGCCTCAAGGGCAGCATATCAGAATAGCGGCATGGTGGCAAATGGTTAGCACTGCTGCCTCACAGCACCAGAGACCCTGGTTCGATTCCCGGCTTGGGTCACTGTCTACGGAGACTGCACTTTCTCCCCATGTCTGCATGGGTTTCCTCCGGGTGCTCCGGTTTCCACCGGAAAGACGTGCTGGTTAGGTGCATTGGCCATGCTAAATTCTCTCTCAGTATACCTGAACAGACACCAGAGTGTGGCGACTAGGAGATTTTCACAGTAACTTCGTTGCTTACTTCTGACACTAATAAATAGTAAAGATGGGGAAAAAGCACAGAGATGGTGCTCAGATAAAACGGGGGTTTTTATTAGAGTGTAGTTTAGTTATATTGTAAGCTAATTGCTGGACTTGAACGACTGCCACTGTTTGTCTGTCAGGAGAGTAATGCAATGTTTAGCTCATCGCCTTTTAAACCCAAGGTTCCTGTTCATTGTCTGACTTCAGTACCACCCCTTTGTCTGCATGAGTAAACCTGCAGATAACATCTCTTCCATAAATTCTCATTTGTGAACCTGTTTTTTTTGCAGTGATCACGCCTATCATAAGAAAACCCAAAAAGGTTGCATTGAACAGCCACATTGTTCCTTGCATTTTTGAAGTCTTGATTTGGCTTTCAACATGCCCAGGTGTTTCTGCTAATTTTCTATTCTCATCCTGTTTTTTTTGATGCTTTAATGAGAAACACAGCAACATGAAGGGTAATTAGAGTCTGTCAGGTCCAATCCTTCACTGTAATCCTGTGGTTTTGGTGCATGTGTATATTTTTAAAAGCCGATTTTCACTTAGATATTTGTAAAATTAGCACAGGAAATCTAAAATTAATAAGAGCTATAATAGGAAGAGACATAATCCACAAAGCTTTCATTTTTGATTGAAGAATCTATTCTCATTCTGGGTCCTATGGAAGAAAAAAGATGTGCATGGATCGTCTGAAATTGAGAGGTGACTTTTTTAGAGAATTACTGGGTCAGATCCAAGTGATTTCCTTCACTTTCAAGGCTGAATGTATCACGCATTGTGTAGCACAAAGCAGGAATCTTCTAGCGCTGTGCTGCTTAGCTTGCAGAGGTTGTTTAGCTTAGCTTTCCCAGTGCAAGTACTTCCCAATGGATTCCCTCTGGAATGACTTTGCTGCTGCTCTTGTAGCTGGTGTTAATTGAGCAATTTCCTGATCTGAAGGGAATATTGAGAATAAAAGCAAAATACTGCGGATGCTGGAATCCGAAACAAAAGCAGAAGATGCTGGAAAATCTCCCCAGGTCTGACAGAACCTGCGGAGAGAAAATATAGCCACCGTTTGAGTCCGAATGACTCTTTGTCAGAGCTCCTGCTGAGAATAACTGCTGCCTCATGGCACCAGGGACCCAGGTTCAATTCCGACCTTGGGCCACTGTCTGTGCGGAGTTTGCACATTCTTCCCGTGTCTGCATGGGTTTCCTCCGGGTGCTCCGGTTTCCTCTCACACTCCAAAGATGTGCGGGTTAGGTTGATTGGCTGTGTTCATTTACTCCTTAGTGTCAGGGGGGGATTAGCAGGTTAAATACGTGGGTGGGATTGTTGTCAGTGCAGGCTCGATGGGCCGAATGGCCTCCTTCTGCACTGTAGGGATTCTATGATCCTATGATTGCAGCCACAGTATAAGCGCACTGAAGCTAAGCTTTTGTATTTTGGGTAAGGGGTTTATTAAAATATTGGTTGAAAATCTCCCATGTCGCCCGCCGCAGGAGTTGTAGTGGGCGAGAGAGAAAATTCGGTGGACCATTTAAAGGCAGAAATCTCCGATATTGGGGCATGCGTGGCCAGAGAATCTCACCCACATTGTGCTGCTTTATATATATATTTAAAAGCTGATTTTCCCTCAGATATTTGCAAAATTAGCATGGGAAGCCTATAATTAATACGAGCTATAATAGGAAGAGACATCATCCACAAGGCTTTCATTTTTGATTAAAGAATATATTTTCTACAGTTTTATACCTTCATGAGAAATGAAAAGATTGTTGATCACGATTAAAGATGACCAGACAACTTAAGACTGATCATGCACCCGAACGCTGCTTTCACTTTTATTTTCCTTTTGTGGATGAAAATAGAATTGATGCCAATGTTTCAAATGTACATTGAACCAAAAAAGAATCAGAGAGCACAGAAACCAGCAACTGCCAGCTCTTTGAAACGAACCCCTGTTCTTTCCTGCTGATGCGCTATTCAAACACGAGGCTTGAAGCTCAGTAAATGAAAGGCTTTTATTTACTGTTAACGAAGCTACCAGAACTTATATACACTATCCCAGACTGAAGGGGTCCCGGCCAGAGCAGGGACTCTTATACCTCTCCCAGGAGGCGGAGCCCGACTGGGATGTGCCACAACACTACAGTACAAAGGTGTAACAACCCCACCCTAACCCCAACAGCAACAATAGCACAACCCAACAGTAACATATGTACATCCTTGTAGTACTGGCCAGCCCCTGGCTCAGCACTATCTAGTGGGAACCAACGATGGTTCACCACATTCACCCCTCCTTTGAGAACAAAGGCCGGCGGGGTACAAAAAACAGAATAAAGTGTCAGCAGTCTATAAGTTCAGGCGGTCAGGGAGACCGCACCGTCGTTGTGACCTCCTCAATACCGGCGGTGACATCGGAGTAGGCACTAGCAGGTAAAGGAAGTTCAGAAAGGGTGCGCATACGGTCTGGATCAGGGCCAATGACCCCGTTTTCCACCACGTATCCTAGGATGGCTAAACGGCGCGTACGAAACACACACTTCTCCCTGTTGTAGGTCAAGTTCAGGCGAGATGCAGTGCGTAGGAAATTCAGGAGATTCGTGTCGTGGTCCTGCTGGTCATGGCCGCAGATGGTGACATTATCCAGGTACGGGAAGGTAGCCCGCAGCCCGTTCTGGTCCACCATTCGGTCCATAGCACGCTGGAAGACCGAGACCCCATTGGTGACACCAAAGGGAACCCTGAGAAAGTGATACAAGCGACCATCCGCCTCAAAAGCCGTGTATTGTCGGTCCTCTGGGCGAATGGGGAGTTGGTGGTAGGCAGACTTGAGGTCTATGGTGGAGAACACCCGGTACTGCGCAATCTGATTGACCATATCAGATATGCGCGGGAGGGGATACGCATCCACCTGTGTATATCGGTTAATGGTCTGACTGTAGTCAATGACCATCCGCGGTTTGTTCCCGCTCTTGACCACCATGACCTGCGCTCTCCATGGACTAGCACTGGGTTGTATGATCCTTTCTTTGAGGAGCCGCTGAACCTCAGATCTAATGAAGATCCGATCCTCAGTGCTGTAACGCCTACTTTTAGTCGCGATGGGCTTGCAGCCTGGCACAAGATTCTGGAACAAGGAGGGTGTGGTGATCTTCAGCGTCGAGAGGCTGCAGGTGGGGCGCGTTGGGCAATTTTGTGGCTGCTGCTGTTTTCCCACTGCCAGTGAAGGGAGTGGACAACGTAATGTAGGATTACACTCCTCAAGTGGACCATGAAGTTTAGTCCGAGAAGTATTGGCGCACAAAGATATGGCAACACAAGGAGCTTGAAACGCTCGTAAACTGTGCCTTGCACCTTCAAGGTTACCACGCAACTCCCTAGCACGGCAACAGACCGGGACCTTGATGCCATAGAGATTGTCTGTTTGGCAGGTTGAATCTGGAGTCCAGACCGCTTCACAGTGTCTGGGTGGATAAAGCTCTCAGTGCTCCCGCTGTCAAACAGACAATAAATCACGTGGTCATTTACCTGGATATTCATCATAGATTTGTCAAGCCTATGAGGCTTGGCCTGGCCCAGGATGATCGACGCCACCGTTGGTTCATGAGTGCCACTGCAGGCAGCTGAAGTCGATGAGGAGGACCCCTGCTGGTCGTTCGTGGTCAGTGTCGACCAACATGGCTGCCCCCATGAGTCGCACATGGGTGAGGGCGCCAAACTCAGCGACCCCTGGTGGTCATACTCCTCCGACTCCGTCGACCGTAATGGCGTCGCCCTGGTCTCGCACGTGGACGAACCCCGCGATGACTTCGACGACGAAGACCCGAGCTCTGAAGAATCGCAGGCCGCACTGCTGTTCCTGGGTTTAGATCGGCACACTTTTGAATAATGCCCTTTTTTACCGCATGCGGTGCACAACACAGCTTTAGCGGGACACTTTTGCCGAGTATGCTTCACTCCTCCACAGAAATAGCACCGCGGGCCGCCCGGGGCTACTGCCGTCGTCTGGCCCGAATGGGAGCACGCCATTACGCAGCATTTCGAACCCGAGGGACGAGGAGGGATTTGCGACTGCTCCTGCCACGTTGTTTCCACATGGTCCTCCGGATATAATACTAAGCTTTTGGAGGCCGTCTCAAGCACCTCTGCTAACTCGATGGCCTGGGTAAGATTAAGGTTACCCTTCTCCAACAGTTTAAGTCAAATGTACGACGATCCGAACCCGGCCACAAACGCATCTCGGGCGAGGTCGTACATGCTCTGCTCAGCCGACACAGCTTTGCAGTCACAGCCCCTGGCTAGCTGTAGGAGCTCGTTCGCATCGTCCTCCATCGTTTCGCCAGACTGCCGTCATCGAGTGGCTAGGAGGTAGTGAGCGTGTATCTCATTAGATGGTTTGGTATAGCGCTTCTTCAGAAGCTCGAGGGCCTTAGTATAACCGGTGGCCGCACGGATCGCGAGGTAGACAGTGTCGCTTACCCTCGCATGGAGGACCCAGAGTCTGTCATCATCTGTGGTGACCGCTGCGGAGGCTGCCAGGTAGTCTTCGAAACACTTCAGCCAGTGGTCGAAGGTGTTAGAAGCGCCCACCGCATGTGGATCGAGCGTAAGGCATTCCAGCTTCAGAATTTGCTCCATACTCTCTCTCTTTTTGTTTCGACGAGAGTTTAACGACAGTAAATAAAATTGATGCGCTATTCAAACACGAGGCTTGAAGCTCAGTAAATGAAAGGCTTTTATTTACTGTAACGAAGCTACCAGAACTTATATACACTATCCCAGACTGAAGGGGTCCCGGCCAGAGCAGGGACTCTTATACCTCTCCCAGGAGACGGAGCCCGACTGGGATGTGCCACAACACTACAGTACAAAGGTGTAACAACCCCACCCTAACCCAACAGCAACAATAGCACAACCCAACAGTAACATATGTACATCCTTGTAGTACTGGGCAGCCCCTGGCTCAGCACTATCAAGTGGGAACCATCGATGGTTCACCACACCCCAATAGCATTCTAAAATCTTCCTCTTCACTTACACATCAAATTCTGAGTCTGAGACATTTGTTTCAGTGAAGAAGAGACAATTACACTTTGGAAATAGTTCATTAAATACACCATAGAACTTGTCAAAAATTCAGCACAGGATGTTTTGTGAAATCTCTTTAGGTAATAAACCACACTCTCACCAATTTTTACAGTTGCACCGTAGAAAGCATCCTTTCAGGATGTATCACAGCTTGGTATGGCTCCTGCTCTAACCAAGACCGCAAGAAACTACAAAGAATTGTGAACGTAGCCCAGTCCATAAGCCTCCCATCCATTGACTCCATCTACACTTCGCACTGCCTCGGAAAAACAGCCAGCAAAATCAAGGACCCCACGCACCCAGGGCATTCTCTTTTCCACCTTCTGTTCAATCTCAGAAATGGAGAGGCCAATTTACACATCAAGTTCTCAAAAATGGCAACGTGATAATGACTTGGTCAACTCTTTTATTTGGTGATTGTGGAATAAAAATTGGCCAGAATGCTGAGAGAACTCTCCTAGTGCCGTGGGATCTTTTACGTCCATCCATTGGGACAAATGGAGCCAGCCACTGTTCAATATCTCAACTAAAATGCAGTGTCTGCAACAATGCAGCACTCAGCACTGTGCTGAAAAGTCAGACTAGGTACTGTGCTCAAGTGTCTGGAATGGAATTTCAACACACAACCTACTGACTCAAAGGCAAGAGTCCTGCCAACCAAATCATGGGAAGGGTCACCCTGTTAGCAGCCCTGCAATTTCTGTCCTATAATGCCTTTAGATGCAAGTGAGTGATGGACCAGTGCAGGGAGTTGGCAGAGTGGTGTCTGCCTCCTGTTCCCAATTTATTGAATTGACAATGTTGTCTGGGACATCAATGAGAGGTGGTGAATATTATGTAAGAGGAGCCTCTTCCAGTAAATGCAGAGGATAAGAATGGGCAGCACTATTGGGATTGCAGTTGGACATCATATCGTGTGCAAAACAGGTTGGCATTCACCAACGCGTTTGAAGAATGGTACATAATGCCCTAAAGAAGAAAGATCATTTGTAACCCATTGTGCAGCTACAGTTTATTTAATGCCACTGGCTTATTAAATTGGTTAATCATCAGAACTTTTGCCAAGGCCAGTCCTCTGGTGCAACATTGTTTATTAACACAAAGGAAAGGCCATGTCCATGGCTCACAATTTAAACCAAGTGGGGAGGGGGATAACGATATTGTACTTGGACTAGTAATCCAGAAATCCAGAGACCCAGGGTAGTGTTCTGGGACCCGGGTTCAAATCCCACCATGCAGATGGTGAAATTTGAATTCAATAAAAACCTGGAATTAAAAGTCTAATGATGACCATGAAACCATTGTCGATTTTCATTAAAAGCCTATCTGGTTCACTTTAGGGAAGGAAATCTGTTGTTCTTATCTGGTCTGGACTCCAGATCCATAGCAACGTGGTTGACTCATAACATCCTCTGGGATGGCCCAGTCAGCTACACCCACATCCCATGAATGAATAAAAATAAAAGGCCTGTGCTCCGGACCTGCATAACCTATGGTCCAGGCTGCGGTCTCTCTTACCGCCACTTGTCTCTCATTGGGTTCCTGCTCCACGGGGAGATCTATTAATTATTATTCATATTAACAACAGCCCTTATCTTGAGACTTGAGCCCTCATCTACCTACACAGTACGTCATTGCTGCCACCATTGATTACAACCTCAACACAGTCTACAACCTTCAGAGTGTCTGCTTCAGAATTACACGCTTTTAATCTGCCTAAGCTGAAAACAGTAGAGAAGTTGGCATTGTTGTCATTTAGATTTAATTGGATTTGATTTGATTTGTTATTGTCACATGTATTAACATACAGTGAAAAGTATTGTTTCTTGTGTGCTATACAGACAAAGCATATCGTTCATAGAGAAGGAAGCAAGAGAGTGCAGAATGTAGTGTTACAGTCATAGCTAGGGTGTAGAGAAAGATCAACTTAATATAAGGTAGGTCCATTCAGAAGTCTGACAGCAGCAGGGAAGAAACTGTTCTTGAGTCGGTTGGTACTTAACTTCAGACTTTTGTATCTTTTTCCCGAAGGAAGAAGGTGGAAGAGAGAATGTCCAGGGTGCGTGGGATCCTTAATTATGCTGGCTGCTTTTCCGAAGCAGCAGAAAGTGTAGACAGAGTCAATGGATGAGAGGCTGATTTGAGTGATGGATTGGGCTGCATTCACAACCTTTTGTAGTTTTTTGCGGTCTTGGGCAGAGCAGGAGCCATACCAAGCTGTGATACAACCAGAAAGAATGCTTCCTGTGGTGCATCTGTAAATGTTGGTGAGAGTCGTAGCTGACATGCCAAATTTCCTTAGTCTTCTGAGAAAGTAGAGGCGTTGGTGGGTTTTCTTAACTATTGTGTCGGCATGGGGGGGGAGGGGGCCAGGACAGGTTGTTGGTGATCTGGGGGCTCTCGACCCTTTCTACTTCGTCCCCTTGATGTAGACAGAGGCATGTTCTCCTCTACGATTGTTGTCGTCAGTTCACCAGATTCTTTATCTCATTCCTGTACTCTGACTCGTCATTGTTTGAGATCTGTCCCACTACAGTTGTGTCATCAGCAAACTTGAAAATCAAATTGGAGGGGAATTTGGCCACACAGTCATAGATATATAAGGAATATAGTAGGGGGCTGAGAACACAGCTTTGTGGGGCACCGGTGTTGAGGATGATCGTAGAGGAGGTGTTGTTGCCTATCCTTACTGATTGTGATCTGTGGGTTAGGAAGTTCAGGATCCAGTCTCAGAGGGAGAAGCCCAGGCCCAGGCCACGGAGTTTGAAGATGAGTTTCGTGGGAATACTGGTGTTGAAGGCTGAGCTGTAGTCAACAAATAGGAGTCTGACATAGGTGGCTTTGTTATCTAGGTGCTCCAGGGTTGAATGTAGAGCCAGGGAGATGGCGTCTGCTGTGGACCTGTTGCAGCGGTCGACAAACTGTAGTGGATCCAGGTAGTCCAGGAGGCTGGAATTGATTCGTGCCATGTCTAACCTTTCGAAGCACTTCGTAATGATGGGTTTCACGGTTTGTTCGTATATATGGGGATCAGTGAGAGATGAATTGACAAGGAATTGATTCATATCACCCAATCAGATCATCAGCCTTTCCCAGGTCATGTTCAGCATGGGTTTGACATGATGCTTTAGACAGCTAAATTGATAGCAGTTTGCAGAGATTGATCATATGCACAAATGCTGACAGAAAAACGGGCTTAAATTGCAAGAAAGTTTGCTTTCTTTCTGTATTTCCTTCTCATTTTTCATGTAAGATAGGTGTAGAGGAATATGGGTCAAATGAGGGCAATTGGGACTAGCTTAGTGGTAAAAATTGGGCAGCATGGACAAGTTGGGCTGAAGGGCCTGTTTCCATGCTGTAAACCTCTTTGTGCCACATGCTTTTCACCATTTCTCAGTTGAGGGGAAAAGCCTCTGTCAATATCACAGAGTGAATGTGCTGGAGGTCATCTCTTTTTTTTAAAGAATCTCTACAGTACAGAAGAGGCCATTCAGCCCATTGAGTCTGCACCAGCTCTCTGACAGCATATCTTACCCAGGCCCTCCCCACTCCCCACTGATCGTTGTCCATTAATATCTGTTGGAAAGTGAACAACTATATTATATGTATATACTGATATATATTATATATATATATAAGACTGGTTTGGGCTTGATTACAATACCCTTTGTTGACAATCTTCCCGCACTCAATGTTTGTCTTCACACATGAACATCAGCCATTTGAATGTGAAAACAAAGGATCACCTGCAACTTCAACCATGTCCCAGCGAGACACAAGGATGCTTGTGGGAGTTTGCAATGCGGAAGCTGACTGCCATTCTTCCTCCATTACAACAGTGACTAATGCCCAAAGGGACTTCATTAATGCAAAGCATATCATGAGGTTGTGAGTGACACCAGACAATTTATGCACACAGCAAACATTTTCAAAAAGAGAAATTGCAAACTCCCTCGGTAATTTTTTCATCTTTATCACCTGGTTTCAGTGGAATGAAAATCTGGCGGCTTCAACACCAAGGGAGCAAGGTATTCCACTATGTGTTAAGTCAGGGAGGTAAAAAGCATTATGCTGTGTACTACCACAATATGATAAAGCATATTCATTTTGATACAAATATCATTGTAATCGCTTTCAAAAATTAAAGTTCAATTTATTCTGTTAATTAACCGACATCATTGGCTGTGCTAAATTTCCCCTTAATGTCCCAGGATGTGTTGGTTGGAGGGATTAGCGAGGTAAATATGTGGGGTTAGGGGGATATGGCCGAGGTGGGATTGTGATTGGTGCAGACTCAATGGGCCGAATGGCCTCCGTCTGCACTGTAGGTTTCCTATGATTCTTTGATTCTATGATGACCTCACCCCCGTGCGTGTGTTCAGTGGCAGGGACTCAAGATCTCATGACAACTGAACATCATGAACCTCACCGGCGAGATTGTGATATCCGATTTTCGCTGTTCCTCGCCAGTGACGTAATCAGGTTCACCTGATTTGATTTCACCTGATGTGGACCTGATTTGAATACAGTAACATATATGCTATTTGATATCATTAACCCACTCCCCTCACCATATAGTCACCCCAGCCATATTTTCAAGCCTCACCGACATGAAGTCAGTGATGTGACCCCCAGGGGGGCATAAAGGTGAGTATCGCCCCTGGTGCAGAGAGACATGGCCAGGTAGTGCCAACCTGTGCCAGGGGGCAGTGCCAGGGCAAATGCTAGTGGGAGCCTCATGGAGTAGGGATTCGGTCGCGTGTGATGGTGAGGGAGAGCGGGCATGGGAGCTGGGGATCCCAGCGATGGCTGTTGGACAGAGGGTTGTAGGAGAAGGTGTCCGAAGGGGTCCGATGCCGACAATATTTGAGGGGGCGGTTGCTGACTTTGACTGTTGCGTGTCTGAGGTGGAATGTCATCTCTGGTTGCGGGGTGGGAGGGAGGGGCAGGGGGTAATGCCAGCTCTGAACATGAGGTGGGGTGTAGGGAGGATGGGGAAGTTGGCTCTGATCGTGGCATTGGGGGGGGGAGGTGGGAGAGCCCTTGAGACCTCCGTGGTGGGGTGGAGGGGGAGGTTAATTTTTTTCTCTGAGGGTACCCCAATCTCAGTGCAGCCAGCTTTCCTGCCATGTTTGGGCCCCCTCCTGCATATGATAGTGAGAAACACCTCTGACGAAGAGTCATCTAGACTCAAAACGTTGGCTCTATTCTCTCTCCACCGACCTGTTGAGATTTCCCAGCATTTTTCTGTTTTTGTGTGAGCGAGAAATGCCTGTTTAGTTTTGACAGAATGTCAGAAAATCTGGAGAGAAAACCAGCCTGTCATCGGCCTCCAGTGAGGCCCCGACACTGCCAAATTCTGGTAAGGTTGCCCCCAACAATTAAACAAGGATATTCAGCTTTCTCTGAAGTAGTAAATACTGATAAAAAGAAGCATTTGTCTCGTCATTGATGTGGTTTAGCAGAGCTGGCAACCTAGCTGTGCTTATAATGCTAAATGGTTGACTTCTTTTGGAGGTCAAAATTTTCAATGTTACTTTACAGGGGACGATTTGTATCATCCAGTGCAAACTCTAACAAACACACAATTTAAATTGCTGTCTCTGAAGCACAATTATACACACAGACTGTTTCTGAAAAAGGATTTTGCAGGGGGCTGAATTAAGTTGCACTGATGTATGTTAATCAGTTTTTGCAAAATCTATGAGTGCATATTCAGGGGCAGAAAGTCACGCAGTCACACATGGGGACTAGCTAAAAATGATGCCATGCACTTATGCAGTTTTGAAAACACCTTTCGGAGCACAATCTAACAAAACAAATCGTGACTCATGTCTCTGGCATTATGAAAAAATATTTTGCATCAAAAGTCAACTTAACTATTTTGTTTATCCATAGTTTATTTGAATGTTTGATGTTTGCCCATCCAGGTGAATAAATCTCTGTGCATAGTAGTAGAGTGGCATACGACATTGTGGTAGTTGTAGAAAAAAGCTTTCATCGCAGCATTATTACCAGGGTGAGGGGGGTGAGCCCTGTTGGCTCGTTGGATGTTGGCCCACGCCACAGCCATAATGCACTGTGTGATGATACTGTGCCTTTAAGAAATGTATTTTAATCATGTTCCTTTGCTGGATTTTGTCGGCACCATATTGTCTGTAACCGGTGTCCTTCATTGTTACTGGAGCAATATAATGGACATCATGCTGATTTTAATGTGGCCTAATGCAGTGTCCTGTGGTTTTAATGGTCTTTTGGAAATTGCTGAGTGGAGCTTGATTTGAGATTGATTGGCGTTTGATTGATTGACTGAGGTGGCACAGTGGCACAGTGGTTAGCACTGCTGCCTCACAGCGCCAGGGACCCGGGTTCGATTCCTGGCATGGATCACCATCTGTGTGGAGTTTACATATTCTCCCCCTGTCTGTGTGGGTTTCCTCCGGGTGCTCCTGTTTCCTCCCACAGTCCAAAAGATGTGCTGGTTAGGTGCACTGGCCATGCTAAATTCTCCCTCAGTGTACCCAAACAGGCACCAAAGTGTGGCAACTAGGGGTTTTTCACAGTAACTTCATTGCAGTGTGAATGTAAGCCTACTTGTGACTAATAAATAAACTTTAACTTTAACAGTTTGTGTCATGTGGTTAGAGATAGCTATGCTTCAGAGAAAAGTCCAGTTTTAACTTCATTCTCTTTGTTGCTGCTAGAAACTGGTGGAGGCAGGCAGTGTCACTGTCTCTCTCTCTCTCTCTCTCCAGAGGCTTTATGGAAAGTTCCAGCACTGGGAAGTCTCGGAGATTTAATCCAAGATTCAAAGGACCAATTCGGAGCAGGTGTTAAAAAGCAGAATATCCAGCATCATGTGAGCATACTTGTTTCTGTGCCAAGTCTGAAATGGGGTGTGTATCTGCGGGATGTGCCGGAATTTTACTGGCACGCTCACCCCGGAATCGGGATGGGCGAGGCTCGCAGAATCACATTTTCTGTTGGCCTCGGGTGGGATCTTACGAGCCTCGGGCAGGTGAGACGGTAAAATTTCGGCAATGGTGTTTAGCTTGGAACAACAGAGCAGGTAGCTGTTATCCTTCATTCCATTAAAATCAGGTGGTTAGGATAAAAAAGAATTACCGATGGGGGTTTGCAATTTCTATTTTAAAAATGTTTGCCATGTGCACAAAAACAGACTTGCATTCATCTGTGCGTTAAGTCAGGGAGGTAAAAGGTGTCATGCTGTGTATTATAATATGATGAAGCATATTCTTTTTGGTTCATATAGTTTTGGAATTGCTTTCAAAAGGTAAAGTTCAATTTATTCTGTTGATAGAAATCACCCGACATCATCACCCCCATGTGTGGGTTCAGTGGAACAACAGAGATAGCTAGCTGTTATCTTTCATTTCATTAAAATTGGGTGATAGAGATTTTAAAAAGTTAGTTGTTAGGAGTTATACTGTGTTGTATTTAATTTTTGCGATTGGTAAAATTTATGTTAATTCTTTTTGTTATATTTTAACTGTGTTCTTAAATAAACTTTGTTTGATAAAAGCTTCCTAGTGGGTCACTTGAATCATACCTGGAGTGAAACACCTTATGCTCACCCTAATGCTAACTTCAAATGTAAAACTTAGGGGCTCGGCAAACTTCACAAAACACCTTGGAGTTTCTGGCCTGGGTTTTAACAGCTATGGTTGGGCTGAAGATTCTGCCAGTGGGATCTGGAAGTCCGACCCTCGAGAGCTGCAGACCAATCTGATTGGATGGCAGTTCCAGCTCAGGCAATGCCAAAGTGCATTAGTTGGCACTGCCCGGACTGCAAGAGGCTCAAGCAACCTCATGGATCCTCGAGCCAGGTTAGCCTGGGGTCTTGCATAGGAAGGATGTAGGCAATTTAGAGCGGAGATGTAGGAGTGGTGAGTTTTAATGAGCAGACAGGTAGGAAGAAAGGTTGGGTAGTATCTTCGGGCACCCTCCCATCCAACCCAAAGGTAATATTCCCCCTACCTTGCTGCACTTTTAGAAAGTATTGTTTTTAAAACCGCCTGCCCATTCACACCTGACTGCCAATGCCAACTGTATTATGGTGTGGGTAGCATGTTATTAATAAATAATTAAGGGTCAATTGAACTTGTTAACAGGTTAATTGACCCTTGGTTATTTATTTAAATATGATGGGTGGGTTGTCAATTTTTATGGGGGCGGGAATTGCGGGTGGATGGGAAGGTGGTGAGGTTGGCACCGTCCTTATTTTATGTGCCCTCAGCTCCCTGGCAAAATCACCCAGGGCAGGCACATAAAATCCAATCCCACCTCTCTAGGTCTGAGGCCATAGTCTCACTTAGGGGTATTGGAAAGATACTGACCAGAGCTAGGGCACTTCAAACAAAGGGAACTGGAGAAAACTAAAAGGTGCATTAATACGTGCTAATTTTGTCTACTACAAATTTGTATTTTAAAATGACCCCAGTAAAGACCTGTGAGAGTGGAGGGAGAGAGCTCCTTTCCGGGTATGTTGACGGGTCGGAATGTTACAATGAGGAAAAAAAGACTGATCTATATTTTCACATCACATGGAACACATTTAGAGTTTGCAGGGATTATTTTATATATGTTGCCATTCTGCACCAACAATGTCCAACACACAATAAGAATGTGACTAGGCAGTTACCTTTTATTGCTACGACTTGTTGGGGAAGGAATATTAGCCAAAACACTTGGAGAAACCCTATTTTTCAAATATTGACCTGAGAACTTCAGATGAGGCCAAGGTTTAAAGTTCTATCTGAAAGGTAGGAAGGGTAGATGTAATGAGGACAAAATAGTCACAAATAATTCTGAATACAGATTAATCTTTCTTGTTTTTCATGGGTTGCAGCCAGCATTTGTTGCCTATCCCCAATAACCCTTGAACTAAGTGACTCGCTAAGCCATTTTAGAGGTCAGTGAAGAGTCAATCATTTTGCTATGGGCCGGGATTCACAAGTAGGCCAGACTGGGCAATGACAGCAGATTTCCTTCCCAAAGAGCAACAGTGAACTAGATGGGTTTTTATGACAATTAGTGATAGCTTGATGGTCACCATGACTGCAACTTGCTTTCAATAACAGATTTTTAAAAATAATAATTAAATTTAAACCTTCACGGATGGGATTTGAGACCATGTTCCAACAGCGTGAGCCTGTACCTCTGGAAGACTAATTCAGTGAGATTGCCACGATACCACCATCTTCCCTGCGTGGCAGAAAGACGCAGTAGATTTGATAATAACAGGATCTTTACCCAGCGGCAACGACCTTTATCTCAAGCTGTTGCACATTTTAAAATGCATATTGCCCTGGCTGCCTCTCCCCTCACCCACCCTGGGGGGGTTAAAATAACCCCAATGAGCGCTGACAACAGTGACACCATTGACAAGCCTTCTCGTTGTGTGACATTTACACATGCAGTCTTTGAGAGCGACGCACTGGATGGCATTGTGATGGAATGTTCTCAACCAATACTTTCACCTCGCGAGTTGAAGAGAACAGTTCCGCGATGGCTCCTCATTCACGTAGACGAATTGATCTGTTCTGTATGTACGAGGGACACAAAAGATAGTTTGTTATTCACTGATCCAGTTGAGTACCCTTAAATGCATCACTCTTCTTTCCAGCATGCTAATTGGTTCCTGGATTATTGCCACACATTGCAGGGCAAGTACGTTACCTAGTGACAATGCAAAAAGTGATTAAAACTTCCGGCAAATGGTGGAAGATGTTGCAATGGGTTACAGATAGCAAAGCAGCAGCCCTGGAATCTCTTGCAAAAGGAAATGGTAATGATTTAGGGCCCTACGTGAGACAGAGAGGCAATTACAACAAAAAAATTGTTGGATACATGATCTGACCAAATGCCAAAGATCATTACATAACCTGTCTTTTCTCATTAAATCTGATATTAAAATGTGCCTTGGATGGTCTGAAGCGAGAGTGCGTTAAAAGTAATGCTTCACCCCTAGGGTAACATCATTAGTCAGTGAGCATTATGGCGGCAAAAATTGATGTTCAGATACTGCTCTGATCATTAAGTTATTTTGAGCTTTCAAGGGAGGTGTAAATGTAAAAAAAATCATAATGCTGTGGATAAAATATGAGAAATATAGAACAAGCTACGGCCATTCGCTGGTTGAAATAGAAAGCCAATAGGAAAAATCCAGGAGGACAGGCTATAATGTTTCAGGAACGTGGGGTCAGAAGCGGGTGGTGTAGTGATGATGTCACTGGATTAAAATCATAGAATCCTACAGTGCAGAAAGAGGCCATTCGGCCCATCGAATCTGCACCGACCACAATCCGACCCACCCCCTATCCCCATAACCCCATACATTTACCCTAGCTCGTCCCCTGATTCTAAGGGGCAATTTAGCATGGCCAATCCTGGCCATGACCAATCCATGGCCATCTTTGGACTGTGGGAGGAAACCAGAGCACTCGGAGGAAACCCACGCAGACACAGGGAGAATGTGCAAACTCCACGGAGACAGTGACCCAAGCCGGGAATCGAACCAGGGTCCCTGGCACTGTGAGGCAGCAGTACTAACCATTGTGCCACCATGCCGCCCTTTACCTGGGGGCAAGTCTGGAGGTACAGTCTCATGCTTTTGAAAACTGGTTTCAAATCCCATGACAGCTGGTGAGATTTTAATCCAATAATGTTTTGAAGAAGTTTGGTATTGAAAGCCAGTTTCAGCCCTGGTGACCATCAAGCTCTCACAGGTTGCTGTAAAAACCTGTTTGGTTCACTGAGGCTTTTTGAGAAGGAAATCTACCATCATCATCCAGCCCGGCCTACTTGTGAACCCAGACCCACAGCAATGTGGTTGCCTTTTTACTGGTCTCTGAAATGGCCCAATATGCCACTCAGCTTATGGGCTATGGGGGATGGACAACAAACACTGGCTGCAATACAAACAGCAAATGTGGATAAACTCAGCAAGTCCGGCACCATCTGTGGAGAGAAACATTAGTTAGCATTTCAGGTCTCTTCTATAGAAGAATCTTTTAGATCCAAAGCATTAACTCAGAGGGAGGGCATTAATTAAGGGGGTATGTTTCACTCAGTCATTTGGGGGGGGGAGGCCCTTGTCATACCTCAAAGCCTGGCTGCACAGGCTTCTTTAAAGGGCGTGCTGATCATCCCAGGATTAAAGCTCCCCTCCCCGCAAGCCCACCCTCCATAGAGATCTCGGGGCCTCCCCTCCCCACTCCCAACTGGAGTCAGCACTTCTCTGCCCCCCCCCCCATACTTAACCCTCAACCCAATCATTTGCTGGCCCCTTACCCCCCCAATCACCAGCCCCTCCCCACCTTCCCCCCAACAATCTGTCCCTTCTTCCCCTTCCTCTGGTCATCGGTCCCTTCCTCCTCCTCCACCCCCCCCCCCCCAACCACTTTCGGAGATGGCATCCCACCCCCAAAAGGCCATCGCCGGCATCCCCTGCTCCTCTGTCTGCTCCCATTATGACCCCGGGGAGACCCCCACGATGTGTTCACGTGTAGATGGGCCTGTTGTAAATGGCACCGGCTTGCCATCACGCCAGCACCCGCTGTATATCCGGTGAGGGGGAGGTCCCGGAGAGAGTGCTCGCTAATCATAGAAACCCTACAGTGCAGAAGGAGGCCATTCGGCCCATCGAGCCTGCACCGACCACAATCCCACCCAGGCCCTACCCCTACATATTTTACCCGCTAATCCCTCTAACCTACGCATCCCAGGACACTAAGGGGCAATTTAACATGGCCAATCAACCTAACCCACACATCTAATGACATGCTAATGTTTTAAAATGAGCTTCCGAATGGAGAATACAGGCTCAAAGTCTGTTTCTCTCCACAGATGCTGACAGAGCTGCTGAGCTTATCCAGCATTTCAGATTTCCAGCATCCCACAGTATTTTGTTTTTAAATGCTGGCTGCAACCCATGAATAAAAACTTTCCAAGGTGGCACGGTGGCACAGTGGTTAGCACTGCTGCCTCACAAGCCAGGGATGTGGGTTCGATTCCGACCTTGGGTGACAATCTGTGTGGAGTTTACACGTTCTCCCTATGTCTGTGTGGGTTCCCTCCGAGTGCTCCGGTTTCCTCCCACACTCCAAAGAAGTGCAGCTTAGGTGGATTGGCCATGTTAAATTTCCCCTTAGTGTCCCAAGATGTGTGGGTTAGGTGGGTTGGCCAGCCTAAATTGCCCTTAGTGTCCCAAGAAGTGCAGCTTTGGTGGATTGGCCATGCTGAATTACCCTTAGTATCCCAAGATGTGTAGGTTAGGGGGTTTATCAGGGTAAATACATGAGGTTACAGGAATAGAGCCTGGGTGGGAAGATCTGTCAGAGAGTCAGCTGGATGAATAGCCTCCTTCTGCACTGTAGGGATTCTATGATTCTATGAATGCGTAATCCATGTTCACAATTATTTGTATCTATTTTGTCCTCATTATACCTGCTCTTTGTTATCTTTCAGATGAGACTTTAAACCCAGGTCTCATTTGTCTGTTCCAGTGGCCATTGAAGTTCTCATGTCAAGGTGTGAAAAATAGGATTGCTCTAAGAGTTTTGGCTCGTACCCCTTTCTCAACAAATACTATCAAGAGAAAGGTAACTGCCTTGTCACCTTCTCGCTGTGTGTTGGCCATTGTTGGCACAGAATGGCAGCTTATACAAGTAATCAGAGATACTTGGGGATTCTTATCTGAGGAAGGATGTTCTTGCTATAGAGGGAGTACAGTGAAGGTTTACCAGGCTGATTCCGGGGATGGTGGGTCTGTCATATGAGGAGAGACTAAGTCAATTAGGATTATTTTCATTGGAGTTTAGAAGAGTGAGAGGGGATCTCATAGAAACTTCTAAAATTCTAACAGAGTTAGGCAGGGTAGATTCAGAAAAAAATGTTCCCAATTTGGAGGGGTCCAGAATTAGGGGTCATAGTTTGTGGATAAGGGGTGAACCTTTCAGAACTGAGGTGAGGAGAAATTTCTTCACCCAAGACAGTGCTGAATTTGTGGAATTCACTATCACAGAAAGTAGTTGAGGTCAAAACATTGTGTGATTTCAAGAAGGAATTAGATATAGCTCTTGGGACTAAAAGGATCAAGGGATATGGGGGGAAAGTAAGATCAGGATATTGAATTTGATGATCAGCCATGATCATAATGAATAGCAGAACAGGCTCAAAGGGCCAAATGGCCTACCCCTGCTTCTAGTTTCAATGTTTCTATGTTTCTCTGTTAATGACTGCAAACTCTGAGATGTAATAAAGTGGAAATAGTCATTTTTAACATTCCAACCCTGCCAATATACCCGGAAAGGAACTCCTCCCATCCCTCCCTCCATTCCCACAGGCCTTTGCTGCGATCACTTCAACATACAAGTGTATTGTAGACATTATTAGCCCGTTATAATGTACCTTGTGGTTTTCCCTGCTTCCTTTTATGGTAATGCCTTAATCTTAGCTCCATCTAGTATCTTTCCAATACTGCAGATGAAACTGTTTACTCAAGTTAGAGGTATGCCCCTGGGATGAAATTTGTTATCCTAATACTCCAGCAATATCGTCTGCCTCTCTACTGCCATGCACAGAGATTTCATTTAATTATCTGGTTTGGAAAAAAATTTAAACTTTCCAATGAACTACGAATAAACAAAATAGTTAAAAGCCAATTTTTAACTATATTTTTTGACGATAGCAGAGACATGAGTCATGATTTGTTTCACAAGATTATGTTTCTAAAGATAGCTTTGAAACTAAATAGGTGCATGGGATCATTTTTAGCTGGTCCCCATGTGTGACTGCGTGACTTTCTGCTCACGAATGTGCAAAAGCTGATTAATATGTATCAGTGCAACTTAATTCTGCCCCAAGCCTGCATAATCCTTTTTCAGAACCAGCCTGTGTGTATAATTGTGCTTCAGAGGCACATTAATTTAAAGATTGTGCTGGTTAGAGTAATACAACTCCTGTCTGGGAAGGTAACACTGACATCTTCAAAAGCAGCTCCTCACAGAGTCTGACTCCCACACTCTAACACTGCTCCTCCAATCAAACGCTGCATTTGTTTCCTGCTCTCACCAAGACACCTGCTTCTGCAGTTGATCAGCCTTGGACCACGGAGGACCTGTAACGTCAGATAATGTTTTACAGCTGGGACCTTTCTTTAATTTTTCACCCTCGCCCTTTCTCCTTGCATTCTATTTGTGACATTTTGATGGCAAATTCACCTGCTGCCCGCGTGTATTTTGAACCCCGCCTGACAACATCTGGGCAGCAGTACTGAAGACTGGTGCTCCAGGACTGATAGCCAAGTTCTGCACACATGAGGACGGCCTCAACCGGGATCTTGAGTTCATGTCACACTTTCGGTAACCCCCACAGCTTGCGTCCTGGACTTGCAGAATCTCACTGGCTGTCCTGTCTGGAGACAGTACACATTTCTTTAACCTGTGCCTAATGCTCCCTCCACTCACATTGTCTGTATCTTTGAGACTTGGTTGGCTGTAAGGATTTGCATTCTAATCAGTATTGTGTAACTTGATTTTGTGTCTGTGTGCCCTGTTTGAGAGCAGATGTCCACTCCATCTGACGAAGGAGCAGCGCTCCGAAAGCTAATGGCATTTGCTACCAAATAAACCTGTTGGACTTTAACCTGGTGTTGTTAAAACTCTTACTGTGTTTACCCCAGTCCAACGCCGGCATCTCCACATCATGGCTCCAGGACTGGCCATGCCCCTAGCACGCTGTAGCAGCACAGTCACATTTACCTGGCAACGTAGAAAATTGTCTTTCTGTCCAAAAAAATCAGGACAAATCCAATCCAGCCAATTACCGGCCTCTCAACTCTTAATTATCAGTAATGTGATGGACGTTTCACCTACCCAACCCCGCGCCCTAACATTTGATAAGTCTAAAGTTTATTTATTAGTGTCAAAAGTAGGCTTACACTAACACTGCAATGAAGTTACTGTGAAATCCCCGAACCGCCACACTCTGGTGCCTGATCGGGACACTGAGGGAGAATTTAGCATGGCCAATGCATCTAACCAGTACGTCTTTCGGACTGTGGGAGGAAATCAGAGCACCCAGAGGAAACCCACACAGAACAGGGAGAACCCGGGTCTCTGGCGCTTTGAAGCAGCAATACTAACCACTGTGTGATGTTTGCGCGTTCCATTCCAATAGGTACCGGGAGGGTCATGTGACCATGAACAATCGCCCCTTAAAGGGGCCATGCTATCATAGGGAAGAAAGGGGTTTGACAGATCACAGGATAGGAAGGAGGATTAGCAGATAGGTGTGGCAGCTGAGGGATTGTCAAAATAGTGGGCGGGTGGCAGATTGCAGAGCAGGAGGACATATTGGTAGATAGAGGAGCAGCAGGGGAGATTGGCAGATGGGGGAGGGACAACCTTTGTGCTTGGCAAATTGCTTCATTGAAGTGTAAGCACTTGTGGTCCTCCTGGCTCCCAAGGTGTTCTCCAAAACATATTTACTTCAGCAGTCAACATCTCCTGCCTCCATTCAATTGTCAAGTTTCCCAAGCTCTGGGAATCCCTGCCAGCAATCATTAAATTTAAGTTAGGCTTTCAATTGCACTGCGGGAACCTAATTTAAATGTAATGAAGTCTCACACCTCTTCAAGACATGACACAGGCAGTCCATGCAACCCAACAGTGTAGTAGCAATACGCATGTACGCGGCAGGATTGGGGTTCCACATCACAATTTTAAAATATTCCTGGTTGGTTAGTATCAACCCCACTGGGTCCTTTCACATTTCCACAACTTAAGCTGCAATGCTCTCTGTCAATTCTGGGCTACGTTGACAAGTAAGTGGCCGATGTTAATTAAAAGATACGTGCTCTAAGGATTAGAATAACAAATCTTTCATTCATGAGCTGTCTTTGTCAGAGAATACTTTCATGTTACTTCATTTATTATTATGCACCTTGAACCATGGCCTGACATTAAGATGATATTTGACTAGGACAAATGAATCGACAGCCTGTGACTATACAGTCCACAGTCAGTAGTTTCAAACAGCATTTTTCACACTAGTCTCACTGCCACGGTTTACACGTTGAGTTTGTGGTGTCCCTCTTCACGGGGTTGGATGCCAAAGACATCCATGTTTATTTCAAATAAAACATTCAACTTTTTTGCTAAATGTAATATATTGACATCGGAGACAGATAGAGTGCAGTAGAATCGATCTGAATGAGTGCTCTTGGGCGCTCAAGTTAAACATTGACTGCAAAAACACCAGGATGTCTTCCATTTGTTCGTATGTTGTGGGTTTTGGATGATGCCCACATTTATTGTCTTGGCACTGGCTGTCCTGAGAGGGTGGACCTGACTCTAACTGAAAGGCTCGCGAAGGCGCTTCAAGTTTCCAGGTGTTCAGGTCATCAATAATCTGTCCTGGTCCCTCCACGTCGACGCTATAGATAAGAAAGCCCACCAAGGCCTCTACTTTCTCAGGAGGCTAAAGAAATTTGGCACGTCCATTACGACTCTCACCACTTTACGGATGTCCCATAGAAAGCATCCTTTCCAGGTGTATCACAGCTTGGTATTGCTCCTGCTCTGACCAACACCGCAAGAAATTACAAAGGGTTGTCAACATAGCCCAGTCCACCATGCAAACCAGCCTCCCATCCATTGACTCTGTCTACATTTCCCACTGCCTCAGCAAAGCAGCCAGCATAATTAAGGACCACACACCCCAGACATTCTTTCTTCCACCTTCTTCCGTCGGGAAAAAGATACAAAAGTCTGAGATCATATACCAACCGATTCAATAACAGCTTCTTCTCTGCTGCCATCAGATTTTTGAATGAACCTACCATATATTAAGTTGATTGTTCTCTACACCCTAGCTATGACTACAACACTATATTCTGCACCCTCTCCCTTTCCTTCTCTATGAACGGTAAGCTTTGTCTGTACAGCATGCAAGAAACAATACTTTTCACTGTATATTAATAAATATGACAATAGTAAATCAAATCATCAAATCAAATCAAAATCAAAGTGACAGATTTCCCTTCCTGAAGGACATTAGGAATTCAGTCCAGTGTTACAGCTGTGTGGCAGCTTTCTGGTCAGTTCATTCTCTGATTCCAGTTTTGCAAGTGATCTGATTTGATGAATTTGACTTCCGTGTTGAGGATTTATATTGTGAGATGGAAGGGATTTACAGTTAGAATCATAGAATTCTACGCACAGAAAGAAGCCATTTGGCCCTTGGTTTCAGTGCTGGCCCTCTGATGGAGCAATTCACCTCGTGCCTCTTCCTTGCCTTTTCCTCATAGACCTACAGAAATGTTTCCTTTTCTGATGACGATCCAATTCATTTTCGAAAGACTCAGTTAACCCGACCTTCACCACACTGTCGGAGCAGTGAATTCCAGATCCAAACGAGCCGCTGCGTGGAAAGGCTATCCCACATGTCGGTCACTGCTTCTTTCACCTTCTTGATTTGTCTACCAATGGAAACAATTTCTCCCTATCTATATTGTCCAAATCCCTCTTTTCAATCTCTTCTCCAAGGAAAAGAACAAAGAACAATATAGCACAGGGACAGGCCCTTCGGCCCACCAAGCCTGCACCGATATGCTGTTTCTATCCCTCTGTTCACCTCCCATCCCGGAGACAGTCCCAATTTCTACATTCTCTCTCCATTTCTCCAAATCTGAATTTCTTTGTTCCTGGAACAATTCTCAAAAATCTTTTCTATGCTCATTCTCTATAGGAACATAGGAATTAGGGTCAGAAGTAGGCAATTAAACCCTTCGAGCCTGCTCCACCATTCAATCACATCATGGCTGATCTCTCCCTGGTCTCAAATCCACCTCTCTGCCTATTCCCAATATCCCTTTAACCCTTTTTTATCAGAAATACATCTACCTCCCCCTTGAAATCATTTAAGGATTTAGACTAATACGTTGACATCCTTGTGTTGCTCAGTATCAGCACTCTACAGCTTGGCATTGTGTACCATGTAATGATGCAGATGTGTGCACCGGGGTGGTGTAACGTGGATTATTCCTTTGCCATCTTAACATTGCATTTTACTTAATCCCATGATCATTAAAAAAGTAGTAACGTTTCCTCCGGGTGCTCTGGTTTCCTCCCACCATCCAAAGATGTGCAGATTAGGTGGATTGGCCATGCTAAATTGCCCCTTAGTGTCAGGAGGACTAGCTAGGGGAAATGGATGGGGTTATGGGGATAGGGCCTGGATGAGATTGTGATCGGTGCATACTCGATGGGCTGAATGGCCTCCTTCTGCACTGTAGGGATTCTATGATTCTCTGATGTCTCCATCCTCGAGACATCCTTAAAGAGAATCTGCTTAATTAGAGAAACACTTTCAGAAGTTATCAGAGGGATTTTGAGAGGGAGGGATGTCATTCAATGTATTGTTTATCTAATTTCTTCCATATGTAATGATTGAAGCAGCTTCAATGTCACTTGTTTTGTTTGGTAGTATTTCAATGAATTGGATTATAAGACAATTCACTTGGAGTAATTGGATTTCTCAGAGGGAGCGAGAGAGAGAGCACAATCCAACCCTTTCTAGAGATTAAACTGCAGTATGTTAACTTAGCTACTTAGTTTCTCTAAACTCATATTGTCATTTGTTTATAGAAGGTTTACCGTTTTTGTGGTTTTAATTTGCGCTATTTGCTCACTTTTGTTTAAGACAGGATTAAGCTGCAATGCCACAGCTGTTCGTGCCCCTTAGGGAAGGGAAGGTATTATTAAAACAGTGAGCATAATATCCACACTCTTTAAAAAAAAAGAGAGAACTTGCTTTTAAAAAACACCTTTCAAGACATTGAGGTGTCCCATAGTGCTTGAACTACCACTGGAATTTGGGAAACACGGAACCAAGTTTGGGACGCAGGCTCCCACAAATAGCAATAGTATGAGGAGGCGATGGCCCAGTGGTATTATCGCTGGACTGTTAATCCAGAAACTCAACTAATCTTCCGGGGATCCAGGTTCGAATCCCGCCATGGCAGCTGATGGAATTTGAATTCAATAAAAAATATCTGGAATTAAGAATCTACTGATGACCATGAAACCATTGTCGATTGTCGGAAAAACCGATCTGGTTCACTAATGATTAAACTGCAGTATGTTAACGGCACGGTAGCACAGTGGTTAGCACTGCTGTTTCACAGCTCCAGGGTCCCGGGTTCGATTCCCGGCTCGGGTCACTGTCTGTGTGGAGTTTGCACATTCTTCTCGTGTCTGCGTGGGTTTCCTCCGGGTGCTCCGGTTTCCTCCCACAGTCCAAAGATTTGCGGGTTAGGTTGATTGGCCAGGTTAAAATTGCCCCTGAGATTCGTAGGTTAGAGGGATTAGTGGGTAAATATGTGGGGGTAGGGCCTGGGTGGGATTGTGGTCGGTGCAGACTCGATGGGCCGAATGGCCTCCTTCTGCACTGTAGGGTTTCTATGATTCTATGATTCTTCTATAATGTCCTTTAGGGAAGAAAATCTGTCGTCCTTACCTGGTCTGGCCTATGTGTGACTCTAGAGCCACAGCAATGTGGTTGACTCTCAACTGTCCTCTGAACAAGGGCAACTAGGGATGGGCAATAAATGCTGGCCTGCCAGCGATGCCCATGTCCCAACAATGAATAATAAAAAAAAGGTTTTCGACTGGACAATTCTTATTGTTTGGATAAGTTTGCCTTTTGTCTTTTAAATGACAACTAAAGAGAAGGAATTGAACAGTTGTCTATACCTTTCCACATAAAGATTGTTGACACTAACACATTCCAACATAATTCAAAGTTAAAGATTTGCACAGAACAAAGGGTGATGCATTGGCACGGTGGTTAGCGCTGCTGCCTCACAGCACCAAGGACTTGGGTGACTGTCTGTGTGGAGTTTGCACGTTCTGTGTCCTGTGTCCTCCGGGTGCTCCAGTTTCCTATCACACTCCAAAGATGTGCGTGTTAGGTTGATTGGCCATGCTAAATTGCTCCTTAGTGTCAGGGGAGGTAGCAGGGTGAAGACGTGGGGTTATGGGAATAGGGGTTGGGTGGAATTGTGGACTCAATGGGCCAAATGATCTCCTTCTGCACTGTAGGGATTCTGTAAAAGTAATGAAAACTCACATTTAGACCTGTACAAGTTTAAGGATAGGGACGGGTGTCATCCAATGAGATAGTTTGTGGCTCTGGTTAGATTCCAGCAAATTGTTACCTTTGGGGACCCCAGTCACAGAGTTTATGCTCATATCTGCTGAATAGTACTTTTATTTAACTTTATTTCTGTTTATGTTAATTTGCAGGATTTAAAAAATACATTGGCAGGTAGAGAGAAAGATTAGAAGTTAGTGGACAATGCCTGAGGTGTGAGTGTTGGCTGGTTAGCTCAGATGGTTAGAGCGTGGTGCTAATAACACCAAAATCGTGGGTTAGATCCTTGTACTGGCCACATGCAATTGTACATGGTTGTACAATCCAGTTTCCTGTTTTTATGGGTGGCACAGTGATTAGCACTGCTGCCTCACAGCGCCAGGGACCTGGGTTCAATTCCGCCCTTGGGTGACTATGCAGAGTCTGCAAGTTCTCCCTGTGTCTGTGTGGGATTCCTCCGGGTGCTCCGGTTTCCCCGCACAGTCCGAAAGACTTGCTGGTTAGGTACATTGGCCATGCTAAATTCTCCCAGTGTACCTGAACAGGCGCTGGAGTGTGGCGACTAGGGGGTTTTCACAATAACTTCATTGCAGTGTTAATGTAAGCCTAATGGAACACTAATAAATAAACTTTAAAACTTTAAAAAAGACGTGTAGTGTGCCAGTTTATGAGGGTAACATTTCTGGCAGGATTCTCCCAATATTTAAGACAGAGATAGATAGGTCCTTGATTGGTAAGTGGATCAAAGGTTACAGGGAATAGGTGGGAGAGTGGAGTTGCGAAACCCATCAGCCATGATTGAATAGCGGATCAGACTCGATGGGCCGAGTGGCCTAATCCTGCTCCTATATTTTATGGTCTTACATCCGATTGTTATTTCTGCGGCGTACTGGTTAAGATTGCGGAGAACCGGAATGTACAGCTGTTTCCGCCATTCCCCCAAGTTTCCATCTGATCCTCCATTAAAACTACACAGGTTGTTGCGTCAGCCCCTGCAGAAATTCTACCCCATTGTATTCCATCTGACGGTGTATAACCTTTCCGAGGTTATTCCACCCTTCATCTTCCTGCTTCAAATGAGCAAGTTGGTGAATACAATTCCCAGGGTGTTAAGGGAATTCCTTGCCTCACTGATCCTTAGACTTCCTCGGTATTGTGTTCGAATTTGCTATTGTTTCACCAACTTCCTGAAGAAAATTGTTTTTACTTTTTCTCTATAGGTTGCACACTCGTCAAGGTGAAGCTGATTAGTGTTGGGGAGTGGAATGTGCTCACATCTCGGCCAAAGATTTCTGTTAAGCACGATTGTATGAAAATTTCCTTTGCCCCCCGAAACATAGCAACAGATTCCTCAGCTCAGGAATGGCTTGATTATACCTCAACACCAACATCGAGAGAACATTGTCCCAATCCCCACATCACCCGTCCTGCATAATTTGCGTTATTAGAGCATCAGGATCTGGTTTGTGGCACAGAGCTAACACTTCACCTCCATTATCAGATCGGATTTCGCAGAGACCTGAACACAAAATGTCCGCTGACACCCCGTTGCAACACTCAGGGAGATCTGTTGGAGGTGCTGTCTTTCAGGTGAAATAAAACTACCATCTTATTTGCTGCCTCGGGTAGACACGCCAAGTTGTAGAATGCTGATAATGGGCAATGATCCCTTGGTGTTATTTCATAGAAGAATAGAGTTGTTCTGCTCTCTGCTGTCCTCACTATATTTACTTCTCAAGCATACAATTTCTGCAGTGCTGAAAGGGCCATTCGGCCCATCAATCTACACCTCGGTGTCCCCGTAACCCTATCCCCATAACCACACATATTTTACCCTGCTAATCCATCTAACCTATAATATATCTTGGAACACTAAGGGGCAATTTAACATGGCCAGTCCACTTAACCTGCACACCTTTGAACTGCGGGAGGAAACCGGAGCACCCGGAGGAAACCAGCAACACTAAAATGAATTATACGATCATCATCTAATTTCTATTTGTGAAACTTTACTGCTTATGATACTGTTTACTTTACTGTCGACCACTGTAGAATTTTGGTTCCTTCATTTTTCAATTGCTAATTTTTTTTTTAGGAAAAAATACGTTTTTATCTCGCAAGGGATTTGAGAGAATTAACTGCCTTTTTGTCATAAGAGTTGTTGAGGATCCACATTACACATTTTCTCCTTTACCCCTACAGGGACATGGTTCCCCCCATTCCTGCCTTTCATTCAGACTTATACATGGTCAGATTAACCAGAACTTAAAAGGACAAAATCCTAGCGTCTTTCAACATCCTCAGACCATGCTAAAGCCGGAATGACTTTGAAGTATTGTACACTGTTGTTATCCAGGCAATTTAGATAGAAGGAATATTTCCCTTTATGCATATAATTAGCTGGAGTGCAGCTTGAATGTCCAATTTTCTGATTAAGTGAAAGAAAAAGGAGAAAAACTTGTATTCATGATCTCAGGATGCCTCAATGCACTCACAGCCAATTAACTATTTTTAAAATGTATTGACTGCTATAATGTAGGAAATCTAACAGTCAGTTTGTGCACAGCAAGCTCCCACACTAACATAGAATCATAGAATCCCTATAGTGCAGAAAGAGGCCATTCAGCCCATTGGGTCTGCACTGATAACAATCCCACGCAGGCCTATCTCATAGAATCCTGCAGTGCAGAAAGAGGCCATCTGGCCCATCGAGTCTGCACCGACCACAATCTCACCCAGGCCCCGTTCCCACAGTACCATGCATTTACCCTAGCTAGTCCCCCTGACACTAAGAGGCAATTTAGCATGGCCAATCCACCTAATCCGCACATCTTTGGACTGTGGGAGGAAACCGGAGCACCGGGAGGAAACCGGAGGAAACCCACGCAGACACGGGGAGAATGTGTAAACTCCACACAGACAGTTACCCATGGCCGGAATTGAACCTGGGTCCCTGGCACTGCGAGACAGCAGTGCTAATCAGTGTCCCACTGTGCTGCCCTACGATATGCTGATGAGCAGATGATTTGTGTTGGTGATGTTGGTTGAGGGATAAAATTTGGTTTCCATATAGCAGCATGGCACCTTTTACATTTGCTTTGAAAGTCAGGAGGGACCTTGGTGTAAAGTGCCATTCAGAAGACAGCACCCTCCGGGCTTAAGTCCCTGAAATGGGATCACTACCAAAGGAACCCAAATAGCACATTCACAAAAGCATCCCATCCTACCACTCAGTAGCAGAATGCTTCGGGAGAAACCTTTTGAATTTACTTCAGGGCGATTTTCACATTGGAAAGGAATGACTTGCGTGAAACCAAATTGATCAAACCGTGGTTCTTTTATTTGTACAGTAGCCATGTTAAAATTATAAGGGCAATGCACTGAAACTAATAAAGATATGAAAATGGTACTGGTATATTTATTTAAAGTAGAGGTCATTTCCTGCACTGTAAGTGCAGACTGTTAATATAAACAGAAAGAGTTATCATGCATCCACGTATAATTTAAAAAAGAAATCCACAATTCACGGATGAATTCCAGGGTCGATCGTGAACAAAAAAAAAATCATAGATAAAAAATAATGTTTTATTGCGCATTATTTGAAACTTTGCACCTGTGGTATAATTTGCCCCACAATGAATAGTTCTAAAAACCATATTATAGAGAAATGCTGCAGAAATGTTTCTGTGTTTCAAATATTTGAGTCTGTGGCATTACAGAATTCCTCATTTAATCCCAAAAGGAGAGTGTTTATTTTTTTGTTCCGGTATTAAGGACCTGTTAATGAAATTGAACAAGGATTTAAGTAAAAATGCATATCCTGGATGCAATGTTTATAGCACTGGCTAGGAACCAAGAGGTTGTGAGTTCAAACCCCACCAGAACTGAATTTAATAATTCTGGTGATCTGAAGGTGGGCACGGTATCAGAAAAGGATTACAAGTGCATTACTCGTGCATTGTAACCCTTTTCGTTCACTCGAGCCCTTCTGGGAAAGAAAATTGTCATCTGTATCTGATTTGGCCAAAATGTTTAAGTATAAGTTTTATTTATTAGTGTCACAAGTTGGCTTACATTAAACTGCAATGAAGTTACTGTGAAAATCCCTGAGTCGCCACACTCCGGCGCTTGCTCGGGGACACTGAACTGAAGGAGAATTGAGCATGGCCAATCCACCTAACCAGCACATCTTTCAGACTGTGGGAGGGTACCGGAGCACCCTGAAGAAATCCACGCAGACACGAAGAGAACATGTAGACTCCTTAAAGACAGTGACCCAAGCCGGGAATCGGACCCGAGTCCCTGGTGCTATGAAGTTGCAGTGCTAACCACCGTGTCACCATACCACCCTGTGACTTTCGTTTTAACACGAATGGAACACGAAAGAAGCCTCATCACCACCTTTTCAGGATAATTAGAAATGGGCGACTCATTGGGTTTGATGCGCGATATAACACACGAGAGGCGTGATGTACTCGGGAAATAAAGGCTTTTATTGCCAACAATAACAGAGCTACCATATACAGTACACGATCCCAGACTAAAGGGTCACCAGGCAGAGCAGTGACCTTTATACCTCTCCCAGGAGGCGGAGCCGACTGGGGTGCACCATAACAACTATATTAACAGGTAGAACAGCCCAACCCTAACCCCAACAGTAACATATATACAGACTCATAGTACTGGCCAGACCATGGCTCAGCACCACCTGGTGGGAACCAACAATGGTTCACCACAGGGTTGCTCCAAAATTCCAATTTTACCTCCAAGGCTTTGTCATGGAGTGGCAAATTTAAGATACTGCTGTGGTTGCTGTGTTTGAAAGTTCCTGCATTAACTGTCGGCAGTAAATAGATTGCAAGTTTTGCGATTAATAGGGAGAGTGCGGAGATCAGAAACTCACTAATGGACATGAAGACCAATGGCTTACCACACTAGAGCTGGTGACTCTAAAAACGAGGACGGGCAAATATATATTTTCAAATGGAGAGTAAGAAGATAAGATTGGTATTTTTAAACATTTTAGCATTCGTGTTAGGATGCTTTGTATCCAATTAACATTTGGTTGGACTGAGACAGTAACTAGATTGTGAAATTAACTGATGAGAGTCATTGGTTGTATTGTGATATTGTCTGGACTTTGGATAGACAGATGCATTGACTGGGCAAAATGATGAACGGGAGTGATGTCTGAACATAAAGCGACGCTAATTGGGCTGGTATTCTCCGCTCAAAGAGTGCAGTCTTGGAAGTCTTCACCAAGGAAACAAAATGGACACAGCATTTATTTTTAACATGTCATAAACATTTGAATGGGCAATATTTGCACTTCTAATAAAAACTTAAAACATGTCCAGCACTCTAACAGTTAATGACGACTCGCAGTTTGGCTGTTAATTGATGTCCAATTGACTGCTATCATGCTCCTGAATTGCAAGCTCAGGGTGATTGATACATGTGGGTTTGGCTTTGTAAACTTAAGGTCCTTGTGTCTGTACTTTCCCCAGACATCAGGACTCCCACCCACATCTTGGCAGAGGAAGAAAGCCCCTGCTGTAGATACTGCCACTGATTTATGGAGCTGTCAGTTTTCGGACCGCTTGGTTAATTGTGTTCCATTTCATCACATAAACTCTCTCAAAAGTGCAAACAATGTTCTTATCTCAAGGTAATGTGATAGAAAGATACAATTTTATTAGATTCTAGTTACAGCGATGAACTGAATACACAAAGGTCTGTTTTCATATTTTTTATGGCATTTCCTGGTGCATTTTCCCAGGAAAATTTCACATTTTTCAAACATTTACTTTGTGCAAGACGTGAAGTATCAGGGAAAAAAACGCTGTTGTACAACGACAGCTCCTCATATTCAAGTGTTTCTTAACAACCACCACCTGCTCAATAAGCTTGCAGATATCAACGGGAATAGTCTCTTTGACTCCTCTTTCTCGGCAGTCCCACGAGATCGAGGATGAACTTAAGAACATAGGAACTAGAAGCAGGAGCAGGCCATTTGGCCCCTCAAGGCTGCTCTACCATTCAATAAGATCATGGCTGATCTTTTCATGGACTCAGCTTCACTTACCCGCCCACTCACCATAACGCTTTATTCCTTTACTATTCAAAAATTTATCTATCCTTGCCTTAAAAACATTCAATGAGGTAGCCTCAACTGCTTCACTGGGCAGGGAATTCCACAGATTCACAATCCTTTGGGTGAAGAAGTTTCTCCTCAACTCAGTCCTAAATCTGCTCCCCCTTATTTTGAGGCTATGCCCCCTAGTTCTAGTTTCACCTGCCAGTGGAAACAACCTCCCTGCTTCAATCTTATCTATCCCCTTCATAATCTTATACGTTTCTAAAGTTAAAGTTTATTTATTTGTGTCACAAGTAGGGCTTACATTAATACTGCAATGAAGTTACTGTGAAATTCTCCTAGTCGCCACACTCCGGTGCCTGTTCGGGTACACTGAGGGAAAATTTAGCATGGCCAATGTACATAGCCAGTCTTTTGGACTGTGGGAGGAAACCGGAGCACCCGGAGAAACCCACACAGACGCAGGAAGAGCGTGTAGACTCCGCAGATATAGTGACCCTAGCCGGGAATTGAACCTGGATCCCTGGCACTGTGAGGCAGCAGTGTTAACCACTGTGCCACCGTGCTGCTCCCATCATTCTTCTGAATTCTAATGAGTATAGTCCCAGTCTACTCAGTCTCTCCTCTTTAGCCAACCCTCTCAACTCCGGAATCAACCTAGTGAATCTCCTCTGCATTCCCTCCAGTGCCAGTATATCCTTTCTCAAGTAAGGAGACCAAAACTGCACGCAGTATTCCAGATGTGGCCTCACCAGCACCTTAGACAGCTGCAACATAACCTCCCTGTTTTTAAACTCCATCCCTCTAGCAATGAAGGACAAGATTCCATTTGCCTTCTTAATTACCTGCTGTACCTGCAAACCAACTTTTTGTGATTCATGCACAAGGACACCCAAGTCCCTCTGCACTTCAGCATGTTGCAATTTTTTACTTGCTTCCACTCTGATTCGATGGGTTCTGAGATGGCTGATAAGTCCAGTGTGTGATCTGTTGACATTAACACACGTGATGTAGGCTTGGAGGGTCAGGTAGATAAGTTGGTGGGAGGGTTGTGCGATTTCTCCAATGCATTGAGTTTGCTTCTCCTAAAGTCCCTCGATGTGTCGGTGCCCACTCGAATGAACTTTCCCCATTCTGGTCGGTCACCAGCCAGGGACTCCCATGAGACGGTGAGAATGTTTGACCTCTTCAAGGATTCTTTGAGGACACCCCTAAAGCATTCCACTTGTCCTCCTGGAGGACTCCTGCCACAACTGGATTCCAGAGGAGTTGCTTTGTGTGCTGCTAATCAATTGGCCACAACTGTCTTTATACCTCTATATCCATGGGGGTGAATATATATCATCACCACATTTTGTCAACTTTGATAATTAAGCAGGGTGATCAAGTTTGATGTAAGCAATTGCTAAATAAATGCCATGAAAGTATTTGTAAGTGGGTAGAATGATGTAGGTAACACTGAATTTAGATAAATGCATGTGAGGTGAAAGAATAAGGGAGAGTTACCTAGTAGATAGGGAAGAAGCCAGTAGAGATCTGAGAGAATGCTATAATTGATTCAATGCTTAGCATGCATTACAGAAAACAAGAACACAGGATGTAGGAATGGGACTAGACCACATGGCCAATCGAGTCTGCTCTGTCATCCAATATGACGATAGCTGATTTTGGACTTCAATTCCACTTTACTGCCCATTTCCATTTGATTCTCCGAGAGACCAAGAAAGCATCTATTCCAGCCTTAAATATATTTAACATCCACGACCCTCTGGAGTCGAGAATTCCAAAGATTCACAATCCTTTGAGTGAAATAATTTCTCCTTATCTCAGTCCTAAATGCTCAGCCCCTTATCCTGAGACTGTGCTCCCATGTTTTAGATTCCCCGGCCAATGGAAATGATCTCTCAGTGTCTACCCCATCAAGCCCCTTCAGAATTTTATACAGTTCAATGAGCTTGCTTCTCATTCTTCGAAACTCCAGAGAAAATGAACCGAATTGACTCAGCCTCATATCATAGGACAACCCTTTCATCCCAGGGATTAATTTAATGAACCTTTGCTATACTGCCTCCAATGCAAGTATATCCTTTCTTAAATGTGGAAACTCCAGATGTGGTTTCGCAAAAAACCCTGTTCAACTCCAGCAAGACTTCTTTAACCCAGTCCTCCAATCCTCTTGCAATAAAGGCCAACATGCCACTTGTCTTCTTAATTGTTTGTGTACCTGAATGTTAACCTTTTGCATTCCTTGTATGAGGACACCCAAGCCCCTTTAGATATCAATACTTAAAGGTTTATCAAATTTGAAAAACATTCAGCTTTTCTATCCCTTTGACCAAAGGGAAAAAGTTTGCACTTCTCTACATTGTAATCCAAACGTAGAGACGATGGCCTAGTGGTACGGCACGGTAGCACAGTGGTTAGCACTGCTGCTTCACAGCTCCAGGGACCTGGGTTCGATTCCCGGCTTGGGTCACTGTCTGTGTGGAGTTTGCACATTCTCCTCGTGTCTGCGTGGGTTTCCTCCGGGTGCTCCGGTTTCCTCCCACAGTCCAAAGATGTGTGGGTTAGGTTGATTGGCCATGCTAAAAAATTGTCCCTTAGTGTCCTGAGATGCATAGGTTAGAGGGATTAGTGGGTGGGATATGGGGATAGGGCCTGGGTGGGATTGTGGTCGGTGCAGACTCGATGGGCCGAATGGCCTCTTTCTGTACTGTAGGGTTTCTATGTTTCTATGGTATTATTGCTAGACTATTAATCCAGAAACTCAACTAATGTTCTGGGGACCAGCGTTCGAATCCCGCCATGGCAGTTGGTGGAATTTGAATTCAATAAAAAATATCTGGAATTAAGAACCTACTGATGACCATGAAACCATTGTGGATAGTTGAAAAAACCAATCTGGTTCACTTTAGTAAATAGGGGAGAAGCCAGTAGAGGTCTGGGAGTATGTGATAATTGATTCAATGCTTAGCATGCATTACAGAAACAAGAACACAAGATGTAGGAGTGGGACTAGACCACATGGCCAATCGAGTCTGCTCTGTCATTCAATATGACCATAGCTGATTTTGGACTTCAACTCCACTTTCCTACCCTTTAGGAAAGGAAATTTGCCGTCCTTGCCTGGTCTGGCCTACATGTGACTCCAGAGCCACAGCAATGTGGTTGACTCTCAACTGCTCTCGTGCAACTAGGGATGGGCAATAAATGCTGGCCAACCAGCGACGCCCATATCCCACGAATGAATTTTTAAAAATCTGTCACTCATTGCCTACTCCATGAACCTGTCTATATCTCTGTGTTCTCCTCACAGTTTACCTTTCCACCTAGCTTTGTATTAGCAACCAACTTAGATACATTACTTCCTTTAGTATAGGTAACAGAATGATGAGATATATGGTCAAACCAGTACATTACCAGTCTGAGGTCTTCACGCTAAAACTGTACAATGTTCTGGTTTGGTCACATCCTGTGAACTGTGTGCAGTTCCGGTCATGAAAACACAGGTGAGGCATCTAAGCCCTAGAGGCAATGCATTGCACAATCACAATAAGGTCTAAAATGTCATGGGACCGAGTAATGAGGGTAGTCTAGAAAAACTAAAAATATGTTAACAATGGAGTTATAAATATAACAGATCTACATTATCCAAAAATAAACCAAGATAAGGAAAGTTACTATGGTGCAGTTTGAGACAGTTTCTCAATCAACCTGTCAGAAGTCTAACACGGAGAAGCTACTACATTTGGTCTTAGATACTGAAACAGAGCAAATATGCCCTCCACAGGAATCATAGTGGGCACAAAGGTACATTGACCTCAGGTGGGATTCTCCGGGTTTTGGGGCGAGCGCAGCCGGAGAATCCCACCCAGGATCTAAAAGGGGGGATGTTTGGAAAACAGTGAGTACAATGTAATTGGTTTGAGTGCAAGAATAAAAGAAAATGAAAAGGTAAACTGATATGAGTGAGTTAAAAGCAATTTTTTCCAAATTAAATTGAAGGGAAAGTTGGCAAATGGAACAAATGGGAAATACTTGAGATAGAACACCCACCAGAAAGTTTTGACATCATTCTTGCATTCAGATGGGCTCAATGCACATTGAAAATGTTCACCATTCCTACAGCTCATTTTGAATGAGTTTCCATGTAGTCAGCAGCATTTTGCTACCTCTTACATCAAATGTGATCAAAGGCATCAAAGGTGCTCAATGGCAAAAGGCGCTTTGAGGCATCAAGATTAAGTGCTCAAAGGCATTAGGTGCACTGAAAGGCATCAAGTATGCTCAAAGTTACCAAATACATTCACCGGCATCAAATATGCTCAAAGACATCAATTGCACTAATTGACATCAAATGTGATTGGCAAACTTCCTTAAAAAGCGTAAGGAAATTAATTACTTCAAAAAAATATTGCTACTATCCATGCTTGAGAGCGCCAGCAGATCCATTCTCAATTCATTTATTAATTGATGTCCTGGGAAGAAAACATGCAGAATTTCCTTACCGTGGCCCAGTCCCCTGATGATACTCTCATCTCCCCTTTTACACCTCCAACAACTCTCCTATCCTTCCCATAGTCTTGGGACCACGCCATGCTCCCAATCTCGAACCTACACCAATCCTGCCCCACTGTCTTGACTCTACACTACCCCAGCACACCCTCCAAATAGTTAAGGGTCTGCACCACTCCCCACCTGAGCCTTGCTCCCTCATCAACCCCCATCCGAGTTTCAGATCTGCACCATCAACTCCTCCACCCAGTTTTGGGCCTTTACCTGCCACTGGTCCTTGGGGCCTCCAGATGAACCTTGGAGCCCCCTGGCACTGCTGCCAAATCTTGGAGTCACTTTGCCCTTTCTCCAATCCCCCTGCTCCGACTTCCCAAACCCAAACACTCATCTTATTGCTGGTCCACGCAGCTGGGAAGCTGCAGAAAAGATTTTCATCATCACTTCCGGTTCCAGACACCCCTGTGACCTGTGCACTCATGGGGCAGATGACAAGGGAGAAGTAGGGAAAGGGGGGCAGAGAGGGGAGAGGGGAGTTGAGGGAGGAAGCTGGAGGGAAGGGGAGTATGAAAGGAGGAGAGATAGAGGGAGAGGAGGAAGAAGAGGGGGAGAGTAGAGTTCTGAGAGGGACAAAGAGCAGAGGAAAGAGTGGGGCAGATGGCGAAGAGGGGGAAGATGGAGAAGAATCATAGAATCATAGAAACCCTACAGTGCAGAAAGAGGCCATCTGGCCCATCGAGTCTGCACCGACCACAACCCCACCCAGACCCTACCTCCATATCTCTACATATTTACACGCTAACCCCTCTAACCTACGCATCTCAGGACACTAATGGGCAATTTTAGCACGGCCAATCAACCTAACCCGCACATCTTTGGACTGTGGGAGGAAACTGGAGCACCTGGAGAAAACCCACGCAGACACGAGGAGAATGTGCAAACTCCACACAGACAGTGACCCAAGCCGGGAATCGAACCCAGGTTCCTGGAGCTGTGAAGCAATAGTGCTAACCACTGTGCTACCGTGCCGCCCCAAATGGGAGGAAGATAGCAGAAGTGGAGATAGCACGGAGGTAGGAAGGGCATGGGAGGGGTAAGAGAATGGGGAAGGGGATGAGTAAGAGAGGATGAGGGAAAGGGCAAAGAGGAAAAGGACAGGGAGAAGAGGAAGAGTGGATGAGAAATGGAGGTGGAGGAGAGCGAGTGGTGGTGGAGGGGGAGGATAGGGGAGATGGGGTAAGTGGGAGGATGAGGGGGAGGCAAGGGGGAAAGGTTGGAAGAGAGAAAGGGAAGAAGGGGAGAAGAGACGGGAGGAGAGGAGCAAGCGTGGGAGGTGAGAGGGAAGAGAGGGGAGAAGAGGGGAAAGAGAGAGGGGAAAGAATGAATAAGAAAACTCCTGCAATGAGGAAAATTGCTCAGAGGGGAGATGGGGTTGGTAAGAATACTGAAGGCAATGGTTCATAGCTCTGTTACCATGGATAAATATGGAGATTGGATTCAATCTGAACTCAAAGCAAATATTAATCAGTTAGAAAGAAGAAAATTAAAGAAAAGAGACAAATATCAGGAGTATGGAAAAGCTATAAAGCCAGAAATAAAAGCTGAGAGGAATGTGATAGAACTTAAATAACAATGGTAAAATAAATACGAGCGTAAGAAATAGGGACAGGAGTAGACCATATGGCCTCTCGTGCTTGCTCTGCCATTCGATATCATCATGGTTGTTCAGCTGCCTTAACTCCCCACATCCCTAGATCCTCTTAGTGATCAGAAATCTATCTCAGCCTTAAATATATTCCATGACGAAGCATCCAGAACCCTCTGGGATAAAGAATTCCAAAGATTCTCAATGCTTTGAGTGGACAAAAGACTCTCCTGTCTCAGCCCAAAATGATTGCCCCCTTATCCTGGAACAGTGGCCAGGGGAAACAATCTCTCATTGCCAACCTTATCAAATCCCTTCAGAATCCTGTGGGTTTCGATGAGATTACCGCTAATTTTTCAAAACACCAGAGTATTGGCTCATTTTATCCAGCCTCTCGTCAATGGACAATCCTCTCAGCCGAGGAGTTAATCTAGTGAACCTCCGCTGTACCTCCTTCAAGCCAAGTATATCTGTTCTCAGATATAGAGACCAAAACTGCACACAGAACTCCAAACAAAACCTTGTACAATTGCAGTAAGACTTCCCTTTTCTTGCATTCCATCCTCCTTACAGTAAAGACCAAAATACTGAGGCTGAAAGTAGGAATGAAGGAGGTAAGAAGGCAAGTGTTGCATCTCCTGCATTTGCACAGAGAGGTGCTATGGCACAGAATGGGAAAGCGGGGATGGTGGGGGAGGGGTGGGTGGGAGGGTTGATCAAGGAGTGCGACCAGGTTATAGCAGAGGGAGCAGCTCTTTCTGAATGGACTTGGGACGGGGGGGATGAAAACAGAAATGTGGGAAGGTGATGGCCTATGGTATTGTCGCTAGGCTATTAATCCAGAAACTCAGCTAATGTTCTGGGGACCTGGGTTCGAATCCTGCCACGGCAGATGGTGGAATTTGAATTCAATTTTTAAAAATCTGGAATTACGAATCTACTGATGACCATGAAACGATTGTCAGAAAATCCCATCTGGTTCACTAATGTCCTTTAGGAAAGGAAATCTGCTGTCCTTACCTAGTCTGGCCTACATGTGACTCCAGAGCCACAGCAATGTGGTTGACTCTCAACTGCCCTCGGGCAACTAAGAATGGGCAATAAATGCTGGCCCAGCCAACGACACCCATGTCCTACGGATGAATAAAAAAAAGTGGAATGGATGGAAAGTATGTTCAGCAATGTCCAGGGAAACTACCTTGTCCACCATTTTACACTTTCTCAAAAATTGGATTAGTCAGGCAGGATTTACCATTCACAAATCCTTACCGATCCTCTTGGGTTGGTTTATAATTGCTTAACTGTTTAATTACTCTGTCCCTCAGATTCCAGTAACTTACCACAGCTGACTTTAAACCGGCAGGATTGTAGCCTGCTGGTTTTTTTCATCTCTACCATCTTAAATAATGAAGCAAAGAAATATAATTTTCTAGAGTCTAGACAGCAGTAAAAAATTGTGACTTACACATCTGCAACTTTCTCTGGTTATACGGTGAAAGTGTTTTTTTGATCTGAAACAAGATGCTTCCTAACAACTGTTAGTGGCTGTTTGGGGAGTCTCCAATTCCTTAGAAATTTGCCTTGACACATGAGGACTGAGATTATATGAGTGAGATCATTCAGGTGCAGTTTCTCATTTTGCTCCAGTAACAAGCAAATAAATTTTTCCCTAAGTGCTTGATGCCAATATCACAAAACTCAATCTCAAACCGGTTTTGTGATATCTTCCGATTTAGTGTAATCAATCATCCATTAAATGTCAAAATGATCCCCAGTTAAGTCTGTGCTGTCTATCATTAAGAACTCTTTCAAAGCCTGATTTGTGTTTTGGAAAGGGCTGACAGTTTGAATTTGTTTTTTTTAATTTCTTTGGTCATGGGATGTGGGCATCACTGGCTGGTCCAGCGTTTATTGTCCATTCCTAGTTACCTATCTACTCGAAGGTAGATAGTCAACATCTGTCCCCAAAGGTAGGGGAGTCTAAAACTAGAGGGCATAGGTTTTAGGTGAGAGGGGAGAGATACAAAAGGGTCTAGAGGGGCAATTTTTTCACACAGAGGGTGGAGTGTTCGGAACAAGCTGCCAGAGGTAGCAGTAGAGGCGGGTACAATTTTGTCTTTTAAAAAACATTTCGACAGTTACACGGGTAAGATAGGTATAGAGGGATATGGGCCAAAAGTGGGCAATTGGGAGTAGCCTAATGGTAAAAACTGGGCGGCATGTACAAGTTGGGCCAAAGGGCCTGTTCCATGTTGTAAACCACTTTGATTTTGTGATTCAAGTTGTCTTTGCGAAGGTGATGGTGAGTCACTTTCTTGAACCGCTGCAGTCCCTGAGGGCTCTGTATGCCCATTGTGCTGCGAGGGAGGGAGTTCCAGGATTTTGATATTTCTTTGGTCATGGGATGTGAGTTATGCTGGACTGGCCAGCATTTATTACCCATCCCTAAGTGCCCCCAATTCCCTCACTTTGATTGAAATGAAAAGCAGGCATGCTGTAGAGCAGGCTGTTGATTCACTGGGGCAATTGCTCACAAACAGCATAGATCAATCTCATCCCCCAGACCTTTAAGCTTAAATAATTCTTCTCACAACCCCACATTTTGGTACTATCAAGTTCATTCTTAAACAGAAGAACCTGAATTATTATCTCTGATCGACATATGGGCGACACGGTGGCACAGTGGTTCTCACTGCTGCCTCACAGTGCCAGGGGCCCAGGTTCTATTCCCGGCTTGGGTCACTGTCTGTGTGGACTTTGCACGTTCTCCCCATGCCTGTGTGGGTTTCCTCCAGGTGCTCTGGTTTCCTCCCACAATCTGAAAGACGTGCTGCTTAGGTGCATTGGCCATGCTAAATTCTCCCTCAGTGTACCCGAACAGATACTGGGAAGTGGCGACTCGGGGATTTTCACAGTAACTTCATTGCAGTGTTATGTTAGCCTACTTGTGGCACTACTAAACTTTAAACGTATTAATGCTTCCCCAATGTGCGAATATGTGTAAGATGTACATAAGAAGTCTTTGTGACTCCTGGTGGTAAGATAGAATAGCAAAGAAGCTGCATTCTCACACCATACTACTATAAGCACTGAGAATATCTGTCTCTGGCATGGTTTATCGAAGATTACAGCAGTTCTTGGAAGTCATAACATGGTTGTAAATATGCCTGAATAAACTATGTTAGAAAGTCAGGTTCAATCAGAATTAGAAAGAAGAAAGTGGGTGTCCATTTTAAGTGCGATGGATATCAACTATCCCTTTTCTTTATTTCAGGTTTGACTGGCATGCCATGCACTTCCGACATTATCTATTTCCCTGCACAGTCTACTTATGTTGCTAATGGCAAGTGAATGAGGCATGTTTTAGCTCATTATCCCTTCATGTCCATGCCAGGGAATAAATGAGGTTTTGGTTTCATGTCTATTATGAACATTGAGGGCAATATTGCAGTCAAAACTGGTTGGCACAATGGTATAGCACAATCTCCATTCTTCCTTTCATCTCCAAGCGTCGCTTAAAAACAAGCCTGACGAATCGGATGAAGGTCTTCCTCTGAATGAGACTGAACTGGGTGGTTCTGTAATAGAGATCCTATTAAACATTGATATGTTAAGTACTGCAGTGCCAGTATTTCAGAGCCTGTGGAAGCATCACTTGTGCCAGCACTAATCTGAGTACCAGTATCTGCAGCGTCTGTACTTTACTGCCTGCATAAACCTTTTAAGCACCCACACTAATTTCAACACTACGTTTTTTGTTGTTCCTGCATTTCAGTGACTACATACGTGCTGTAAGTGCCAGCTTGAACCTGAATGCCAACATGGCAGCGCCTGTATTTCAAAGCTTGACTGAACACTATAAATGCCAACATTAACTTTAATAGCAACATTTGTAGTGTCTGCATTTCAGGCGCCATGTAAATATTATAAATACAACACTATTTCCAATCGCGACCTGCAGTGTCTGTACTTGAGGCCCTATGTAAACATTATAAATACCAGCTTTAATTTTAATACCAACATGTGTCATGTCTGCATTTCACACCCTGTGTAAACATTATTAATGCCAGCATTAACTTTCACACCAGTCTTCCAAGTCAATATATTTCAGGGTGAAATAAGGTAATGAAAATTGTAGATACTTACTTATTTTGCAGCGTTCATCAATTAAGGAGTTTTCAGTAATGATCAAACAAGTTAGTAAAGCATCTCAAATCTCAGATTCACCCAGCATGAGTCACTCACTTCAACCCTTACCGTATCCTGAGGATTCAGAAAGGGTTGAAAGCTTTTGCTAGATTTGTAGAAATCAAAATTAAAACTAAGCCTATTTCAGAACAGAAGTTGATAGTTGATGGAGGGCGGCACGGTGGCACAGTGGTCAGCACTGCTGCCTCACAGCATCAGGGACACAGGTTGAATTCCAAGCTTGGGTGACTGTGCGTAGTTTTCATGTTCTCCCTATGTCTGCGTGTGTTTCCTCCGGGTGCTCTGGTTTCCTCGCATAGTCTGAAAGACATGCTAGTTAGGCGCATTGGGCATGCTAAAATGTACCTGAACCGGCACCGGAGTGTGGTGACCAGGGAATTTTCACAGTAACTTCATTGCAGTGTTAGCTATAGGCCTAGTTGTGTCACTAATAAACAAACTTAAACTTGTATGCAAATAACATTCTTTTTTAAGTAAGTTTATAATTTTCAATCTTCTATTTTTCCATCAAGCCTAAGGTGGGTGGAAAACAGATGTCATTCTGAAAGCTGTTATTTGGAAACATAACAGAAATGGTGTTGTTACTATCTAGAATATTTCAGTTCTGACTAAATGGCAGCTTGGAAGACTAGCAAAAGCTAAGCAACAACTTCAAAACATTGGTCTGAGCCCCAGCAAAAGCTAATAACTCAAGTTGATCTGACATGTAAAAACAAGTACAGTAGTTGTACTGGCGCTGTAACCTGTGCTGCAGTTATATATCACATTGCTTCGTGAGTGTAGGAGCTGGAAAAATAAGCACATGAAAGGCAGTTGGAGGAACTTTATAATGGTGGCACAGAATTGGTGTTGTATCTCTAGGGTAAACATGCTTCCACAGAAAATGTTGAATAGTAAAAATGAAAGAGGAATTTCAAAAGACCAAAGAGTTTCTAATTTATCCAAAAAAAAAAGATTCAGGGGTCATTCCACAAAATATTGGTGGTGTGAGCTCACCCCCTCCAGATTATTCACATACAAACACTGGATAATATCCATGGGACGGGATTTTCTGGCCACATTTGCCCCAAGGCTGGAAGGTCCTGCTCAAGGTCAGTGGATCTTTGCATGGCCCATGTCCCACCCGCTATGATCCTCGTGGTGGGCAGGATGGGAGAATTCCATCCATACTCTTTCAGAGACACTCCCCTCTCTTCTACCTAATACAATTGTTCCCCAGTCCCTCCAGGACAGTGGTTAGCACTGCTGTCTCACAGCGCCAGGGACCCGGGTTCGATTCCCGGCTTGGATCACTATCTCTGTGGAGTCTGCACATTCTTCCCGTGTCTGCATGGGTTTCCTCTTTGTGCTCTGGTTTCCTGCCACAGTCCGAAAGATGTGCTCATTAGCTGGTTTGGCCATGCTAAATTCTCCCTCAGTGTACCCGTACAGACGCCAGAATGTGACGACTAGGGGATTTTCATAGTAACTTCATTGCGATGTTAATGTAGGCCTACTTGTGACTAACAAATAAACTTTAACTTTAACGTTAAGTTGGTAATCTCTTTTTATTCCCCAGTTCAAGCTTACCCCCTCAGAGGTCATGCTCACACTCTCCTATCCACTAATCCCATTCTTTCAGTTAATATCTCCTTCCTCCTCTATCCCAAAGAGCCACTTCCCAAAATATCATTTGCCCATCTGCCTATTCCCTCTGCAATCATTCAGTTCCCACTTCTTCATTGCCATCCCCCCTTCAGCTGCTCCCCTGTCATTTCCATCTGTTTCCTCTTCAATATCCAAACTTTCTGCCTTTTATTGAAACATTTATTTTATTTATTTGTTCATGGGATGTAGGCATCATTGGCCCATCCCCAATTGTCCTTGAGAAGGTGGTGGTTATAGACTAAAGGGTTAACTCTAATGATCGCTACTGAGCATGCGCGTAAGGAGCTATGTCAGAGTGGTGCCTCTCACTGAGAGGAGGAGTGTGAAACATCTCAGAGGGTAGCTCCAGCTATGTCATCTTATTTAATCTTTCTGAATAATTAAAATGCAAATAAATGGTTTTGAACAAAAGACTTTCAACAGGATCTCTTCTAGAGTCAGAAACCAATGAATCCTGAGGTAAATGCATGATAGGAGATGATGGCAGCAGTGACTATGCCCACAGAAAAACAGTGGAAAGCAGTGGTAAAAGCTTCAATTGAAACTCAGTAGCTGTACAGAGAAATGTGTGAAGGCCAACCCAGCAACCAGTCTGGAGATAACCAAATAATGGCGGCAGCCCAGTGAATCGCAAGAGAAGCAATTGGGGAAAAGACAAACCAGGATGAGAAATGGCTGCTGATTTTCCCCTGTCAGAATCCTGGAGCTGATCTATGGCAAAATTGAAGAAGACATTATAGCCGATATCACAATGTCTCAGACCTTGTGGGTTAAGAGAACAAAGACCAAATTAGCAATTTGTTATATGCTGTTGGGAGCGTAGCAGATGCCACGCTGGCCAGACAGGTGGTAAATGAAGAGAAAGGACCCCAAGAGAATGTCATCAAACCCTTTGATTCATACTTATGTCTTCGTAAAAATAAGGTCATGGAGAGGGTGAAATTTAAGCACCATAGGCAAGGACAAGGTGAAGAGGGTGACTCATTTACCAATGGATTGTATGGCCTCATCAAAGGTTGTGAGTATGAAACATTAAAAGATAACCTGATCAAAGATAGAATAGTCATTGGCAATTTAGATAATCAAGGCTGATTGGCCACTTCAATGCCTTTTACCCACATTATCCCCACTACATTTCACATTGCTGTTAAATCTATCAATCTCTATCTTAACCATGCATAGTGACTGAGCTTCCATGGCTCAATATGGCCCTATGGTCTATTAAAGCTCACTATGGTTCCATCTAATTATCTAAATGCTGCTTGCTTATAAAGAGCAGGGGCTTGTAAAGTTTTAATCCATTTAAATAGATGGACAGAAAATGAGCTAGGCTTCGTTAGGGCCAAGCATGCCTAACTGTCTGATTTTTTTGCTCATTCAACAGTCCCAAACTCAGGGACTGGAAAATCTGCCTGAACATCGGTCCTAATCTAGACGTGTCTGGAACGCACTCATCATTTTACTAGCTGTCTGATTAACCTTCCTTTTTCTGAATAACTCACACAGTGGCATTGCTGTGCTTGTAAAAACATCGCTGCACGGGGATTTGATGATGTCCAACCTGTGTCTCACCACCCAATAGCACAATGTGTTGGAGACCAAGCATTACCCATCGCATTGGAACAAAGTTTTCGTCACACCCATTATCAGTGCTTTCATATTGGATTGGCAGCTCCAGCCTTCAAACACTACACAATCAGAGATGGAGATTATCCTTTGAGCCAGTATGCATGAAACGCGGCCTGTCTATTTGATGCAGCACTGATCCCTAATTCCATTGGTAAATAGTTAGGCAGGGCAGCAGCTGTGTAGGAACAAGTGCTATCGCTGCAGCCTCCTGTCTTCCTGGCCATGTCCAAAGACTTGGGATTTATTTAATTCATCTCGGAAGGATAAAAGGCTGAAAGAAATCCTGCCTGGATTCGAATCTTAAGTCTTCTGGCCCCCAAGTCCAACTCATCCAATTGAGGCAGCTAGCATGGTATTTTTCACAGTGCCCCAGGCAGGGTAGGACAGAGCCAGAGTCCCCCTTTTGCTTCCTGTTCCCTCTCGCTTACCTACCAGTAACAGCATGATCAAGGAGCACATTACACGACTATAACAAGAAATACAACTATGGTACAACACTGATTGTTTCAAATGCTATATTAGTATATAGCTTAACAATTGTGCAAATATTACAGAAATTGTGGAAAACCTTTGCAAATAATGTTACTTCATTTTGAAGCAGTTATAAACAGCAAAATTCTCATTAACAAAAATACAGCATAAAAGTAGGCCACCAAGCCCAATATATAGAATCATAGAATCACTACAGTGCAGAAGGAGGCCATTCGGCCCATCAAGTCTGCACCGACCACAATCCCAACCAACCCTTATCCCTATAGCTCCATGTATTTACCCTGCTAGTTCCCCTGACACTAAGGACAAATTTACCGTGGCCAATCAACCTAACCCGCATATCTTTAGACTGTGGGAGGAAACCGGAGCACCTGGAGGAAACCTACGCAGGCACGAGGAGAATGTGTAAACCCCACATAGTCACCCAAGGCCGAGAATCAAACCCTGGTCCCTAGCGCTGTGAGGCAGCAGTGCTAACCACTGTGCCACCGTGCCGCTGTCACGTTCGCTGTCACTTTCCACACTCCCCACCAGCCTCTGCCCACCTCTGCTTATCTATCCCATCAACATATCGTTCTTCTTTGGGGAGGCGGTAGCACAGTGGTATTTTCACTTGACTAGTACCACAGAGACCCAGGGTAGTGGTAGACTGTGTTTTGTTCAGGGGAACAAAAACAGAAAATGCTGGGAAATCTCAGCAGGCCTGACAGCATCTGTGGGGAAAGAATAGAACCAACCACAGAGATCTGGGCTCACATGCACAAGTGAAAATGGCTTCTCTCCATCTGCCTTACCAAATCCTTCCATGACAGCACATGAAGAGTTAATGGTGTTCTGTTCTGACAATGTTATTTTATCACCAGTTGCTGCTGCTTAAAGTGCGGGCAGATCAAATCTGTCCGAACCCCTATGTGATACCCTTCTTCTTAATGTCCGAGTAGCCTGGCAGAACTTTCCATTATTTACGGTAAAATCTAATCCAGACAGTAGGTCAAAGGGCACCTGCTATCTGTATTTTCTGGCTGTTGCAACAAAATCTTCAGATGATTAAAACTGGATTCGCTGTAATCTTTTGTTTTGATGGTGCAAGGCTTTTAAGTGTACAATTAAAAATTTTACTTCTTTGGACCAGGAAATCTAGGAGGACCAAGGGCGTGAGAAGCAAGTGCAGATTGTTGCATTGGGAAATATTCTTATTTTCAGAATTTCATCCACCACAGTGCTTTAATTTTTATTTCAAGAAGTAAAGGCCTATCTGTCAATGACGGATGGGCCTGAAAGTGATCCGGATAAGTTGTGTGCATGGTTATGGCTCAATCAATCACTAATTGGATTTGGAAACTGAGAGTGGTACAATTTGGTGATGTATTGCTTGCAAATGAACTTTCACTTAAATTTGAAAATATTTCATCTTCCCTCACTACGAGAGACCCAATTTTTTTTCCACCGGCAATTTTTATTGTCTCTCACCCTCTTCTGAAGACAGAATACATGCCCCTGGCGGCATGGTGCAGAGTGGTTAGCGCTGCTGCCTCACAGTGCCAGGGACCCGGGTTCAATTCGGGCCTTGGGTCACTGTCTGTGTGGAGTTTGCACGTTCTCCCTGCGTCTGTGTGGATTTACTCTGGGTGCTCCGGTTCCTCCCACAGGTTAGGTGCATTGGCCATGCCCCTTGATATCCCAATATTCGTAGGTTACATGGGTTAGGTATGGTAAATATGTGAGGCTACGGGGATAGGGCTAGGGTGGGAGAGAGGGTCTGAGTAAGATACTCTATCAGAGGGTCGGTGTAGACTTGATGGGCTAAATGGCCTTATCCTGCACTACTTATAACACTAATAAATAAACTTTAAACTATGGGGACCCTATGATTCTATGGTTCATCAAACTCATGAATAAGCCTTGACTGCATTATGCCAACATGGGAGGGGACATTTGGGTGGGTCTTGTACTAATCTGAAATCTGCCCTTTCGGATAGTGACAAGGGCAAGAAAGCCCAAATTTCCCCTCTCTAACCTAGAGAATTATTCAAACCTGCCCTGCCTGAGATCAATTAATCCAGCAAAGGTAAGAATCTGAGGCTTCCTTGTGTATATAGCACAGCCACAAACTAAACCATCAGACATCCCAGAAGATTCTATTTTGGAAAGCAATTACTTAATAAAAAAAACACTGTTGGCCAGGTTGACCATAAGACCATAAGACATAGGAGCAGAAGTAGGCCATTCGGCCCATCAAGTCTGCTTCGCCATTCAATGAGTGGTCTGCTGAAGGACCCTGAAACAGAAACCAAGTAGAAATTACTGAACAGACAACATTGCGCATTGTTAGTCTCACTGTAACAATCATTGAAAAAGTTCCACTTTGTTGAATGAGGTGTAATTAGGTTTTTAACTGGGAACTTACTTCATTATTACTGCGAGATATTCTCATTGACCAGGAAAACTATTACCAAAATTTTACCGCCTCGCCCACCCGAGGCCAACGAAGAATGCCGTTCTGCGAGCTTCGCCTGCTCCGATTCCAGGATGGGTGTGCCGGTAAAATATTTCTGGAATGTCCATAACGATGATAAAAAATCATCAATTTTATAACACATCTTAAAGTTTGTTGATGAAATTTCTGACGCTACCTTACGGAATCTTTACAGTGCAGAAGTCGAACCTGCCTCCACCGCCCTCTCAGATTCCAAGCACCCTCTGGGTGAAATATTTTTCCTCACTTCTACTTCTTTTACCCATTCTTTTGAATCTGAGCCCTCTAGTTCTTGACATAATCTTGAGCGGGAATAGTTTTTCACCGTTTACCCTGTCCATATCCCTCAGGGTCTTGACTACCGCTATCAAGTCTCTTCTCAGCCTTCTTTTCTCCAAGGAAATCAGACTCCAATATATCCTCAAAGCTAAAGTTGTTTATCCCTGGAATTGTGTTTGTGAATCTCCTCTGTACTCTCCCCAGTGCCTTAACATCCATCTTCAATGTGGTGCCCAGACCTGGACACAGTACTCCAGGTGAGGCCTAACTAGTGTCTTATACAAGTTCAACAATGACCTCCTTCCTCTTGTACTCAATGCCCCTGTTAATAAAACCGAGCATGTAATTTGCTTTATTAACTGCTCTCTCGACATGTCCGACCACCTTCAATGACTTATGCAAATATACACTCAAGTTCCTCTTTTCCTTCTTTAGAGTTTCTCCCTTTGTTTTGTACTATCTCTTCATGTTCTTGCTGCCAACGTGAATCATCTCACACTTCTCTGCACTGAATTTCATCTGCCAATTGTCTGCCAAATCCACCAATATGTCTTAGTTCTTTTGAACTTCAAAACTATCCTCATCACAGTTGACAATGCTTCCAATCTATGTGCAAATTTTGAAATCATCCCCTGCATACCACAGGCCAAATCATGAATATATATCAAGAAGAGCAAGGGTCCCAACATTGACCCCTGGGGAACACCATTATAAATCTTCCTCCAATCTGAAAAACAACTATTTATTACAACTATCTATTACAACCTGTCACTCAGTAAGGAGTCTAACAACACCAGGTTAAAGTCCAACAGGTTTATTTGGTAGCAAACACCACTAGCTTTCGGAGCGCTGCTCCTTCGTCAGGTGAGTGGGAGATCCTGTCACTCAGCCAGTTTCTTGTCCAAGTGCCTACTTTCCCTTTTATCCCATGAACTAGAATTCCACTCACAAGTCTGTTGTGTGGTACTGTATCAAATGCCTTTTGAAAATCCATATACACTACATCAACAGCTATTATTACTCCCAAATTCACATCAGAATCTTCATTTTGCTCTTAGGAAATTTATATTCAACGGTTAGTGATGATCAGTGTTTTGAACTTCATTGATTGCTGTCTGTGAGAATACTTCAATGTAATTGGTTGTTTACCCTGTTGCAGGAAGCTTGGAGGTTTTCATGACTTAATGCAAGATTCAAAGTGACATTGGGGAAGTCAAATCCACAACTTGTACTCAATGCCCCTATTAACAAAATCTAGCATACCATTTGCTTTATTAACTGCACTCTCGCCATGTCCTACCACCTTCAATGATTTATGTAAATATACAATTAGATCCATTTTTTCCTGCTATAGAATTCCTCCCTTTGTTTTGCTTTGGGTGGCATGGCGGCACAGTGGTTAGCATTGCTTGCCTCACAGCGCCAGGGTCCTGGGTTCAATTCTGGCTTGGGTCAGAGACAGAGACATTGCAAGGGTCAGAATCTTACCACTGTTCATGCCGACGGGATTTTCCCATCCCGCAGCAGTGAATGGAGATTTGGCTGGCCGCCAAATTCTCTGACCTCGCTGCAGCAGGAGCGCGATGTGAACGGGCAGTAAGATTGCACCCAAGGGTTTTAATGGGGAGCTTTCTTTAAGGTTAACCTTAGCTTCACTGCTAACTGTGAAATCTGGGCTGATGACCCTCTCAAATTAGCCCTTGGATTCATTGAAAGATTTGTTCGACTCCTCTACAAAATTTCAATTCATTCTATTCATGATATCATCTGATTCATGATATCATCTTCCTGAATTGTGTGCAGTGAACATCTTCAATGAATTCTGGGCCTGACAAGATCTTTTGGCCATTGCAAATTGCTCAATCCCAGAACAGACATATTGGCTAGAATTCTCCGATCTCGCCCGCCACTGGGATTTTCTCGTCCCGCTGCAGTGAACGGAGATTTGGCTGAGGGCTAAATTCTCTGTGCTTGCTGGCAGTGTGCGAGACTGGGGAAATCCTGGCCACTGGACTAGAAACAGACAGCTAATCTTCTATTAAGCGTAAAAAATATATAATTTTGTTTAATGTACAGCAGTTGGCTTTTGACTGTTTAAAAAGTGTCTAGACGGAACATCTGTATTTTAGTTAGTGTGCAACCAAGTTTTTCAACTCCTGGACAGCCATCTATTGCAGGGGGGAAAAAAAAATTCCCAGGTTGTAAAATAACAGCTGCAGCCATTTGTCAAGTGGAGCACCTCCTGTTACTACTTACGGTACATGAACGGAATGTATGCCAACTGTCAACCTATCCAGTGTCTTAGTGTACTGGCAGCAACATTTTCCAGTGATTAGGTTTTAATTAAAACAAAAGCTCAGATATGTGCGGAGGGTATTTTATTTAACAAGTTGGGCTTTCTTCAAACTCAACTTCTGTTTGACAAAGTTCACAATTTCCCACGTTGTGTTGTTTCAGTCAGAGAATTATCTGTCCAGTAGCATCATTCGACAAGGTTCGATAAGTGGGACTACTGATCCAGTTCAGCAAGGCAAAATAGCTTCGCAAGGGCAGAGGATGAAAACTGCGACCCTTTCAGTGTTTACTTCATGTCGCTGTTGTTCTGCAAAACCAAAAATAGCTTTGCATGCATGAAATACTTGTCATGTGTGCTTCGACCAGAGCCTTGCAGCTCTGAAGTGACACCACATAATGGCAATAAAAAGCATATCTCACGCTTAAAGCAGTCGGCCTCACAAGCAGTTGCTGGTAGGCTATAAGGTTTCAGCACTGTACACAGTTACATACATGGAATACTACTCGTAATCTCACAGTGTGGGGTAGGACTTTTCATCCTACTGATGTTAGGCAGACAGAGACATGAAGTAATAAACTATTCACAGTCAGTGCCTGAATATGTGCCGTGTGAGTAGCTCACTCCTGAGAATTTGTTTTCAACGCCTGTATGTCTTTTCCCTCATCTGCTCCATCTTTCAGATTAAATTATGAGTCATCCAGCAGCTTTTATTTTAAAGAGGGAATATAGTTTGTGTTGATGTCACATTAAGGCTATCATATAAAGTCAGGGTTATCTAAGCACCAAGCCAATTTAGAGAGAGAGAGAGAGAGAGATTGAAGGATATGGCAAACATAGAAAACCGGTTGAGTTAATTTCTCTTTAGAGATCGGGCTTGTCATCTTTAAATGGAAATAAAAAAGGTAATTGTGTAATAAATCATTGAAGGACTAAAAATAGGGCGTGATTTGAGGTATAGCATGGTGAATGAATGTGTATCAACAAGCATATTGGGTGGGATTTTACAATCTTACTCCTTCCGAAACCATAAAATCCCGTCTGATGTCAATGGACCTTTCCATTGTCTGCCCCCCTCCAGCTCCAATTCCTATGGTGGGCAGGGCGGTAAAATTCTGGCCATTGTTTTTTTAATCTGTTATTCATACTCAAGAACAATTATTGATTATTTCAATCAAGCTACATATGACCAGGGAATGGAATGAATGTAAAATGGTTGGGAATTGTTTATTTTTGTTAGGAACTGATTAGGATGTCAATCTTTCTGGAAACAAGGATTTTTGAGAAGTCGAGTTAGTAAAGTCCCCTCCCTTAGCAATAAACTGGTAAAAAATACCATCCTTATCAGTCTGCCAACCCAAATTCATCCATAGAAACATCTAGAATATCTGTCACTAGTTCATCCAAGTCTGAATTAGAAATGATGCAAAAACACTGAGTCTCGTTAATTCTGGCCATCGTCTGAGACTAAACCAGTTTGCATGCCGCCTTCTCCTAAATGACCCTGAGCTGAGCTTCTGACTTTGTAGCCAAGTGCACCCACTTCCACCTTCTAAACATCACCCATGGCCACCCTATCTCAATTCATCTGCTGTTGAAATCCTCTTGCATACTTATGTTGCCTCTGGACTTGGCTATTCCAATGCTCATCTGTTTGGCTTTCCATATCTTACACTCCCCATAAACCTGAATTCATTCAAAACTTCATTCTCAGTGACCCATCCCCGCTGACCTACATTGGCTCCCTCTGTGACAATGCCTCTGTTTTGAAATTCTCACCCTGGTTTTCAAATCCCTGCATGGCCTTTCCCCTCTGAATCTCTGTAACCTCCTTCATGCCTGCATTCTTTTAATTTCACCATTCTCCTTTAATTCTTGCCTCTTGAGCATTGCTGAATTTTACCCATGGGTGGCCAGGCCTTTAGCTACTTCGACTCAAAGTTGTGAAATTCCCCTCCTAAATCTCTGTAGTCCTTGACCTTTCTCTCCTTCTTTAACATGCTCTGCAAAACCTATTTCTTTGATCAAGCTTTTGTCGCAGGTAGACTCAACTCGGCCAATGTTGTCTACCTGATATGCTGCAAGAAAGGATGTCCCAAGGCATGGTACATTGGGGAAACTATGCAGACGCTGCGACAACGGATGAATGAACACCGCTCGACAATTACCAGGCAAGACTGTTCTCTTCCTGTTGGGGAGCACTTCAGCGGTCACGGGCATTCGGCCTCTGATATTCGGGTAAGCATTCTCTAAGGCGGCCTTCGCGACACACGACGGCGCAGAGTCGCTGAGCAGAAACTGATAGCCAAGTTCCGCACACACGAGAACGGCCTCAACGGGATATTGGGTTCATGGCACACTATTTGTAACCCCCACAGAGTTTCACTGGCTGTCTTGTCTGGAGACAATACACATCTTTTTAGCCTGTCTTGATGCTCTCTCCACTCACATTGTTTTGTTTCTTAAAGACTTGATTAGTTGTAAGTATTCTCATTCCAACCATTATTCATGTAAATTGAGTTTGTGTCTTTATATGCTCTGTTTGTGAACAGAATTCCCACTCACCTGAAGAAGGGGCTTGCAGCTCCGAAAGCTTGTGTGGTTTTTGCTACCAAATAAACCTGTTGGACTTTAACCTGGTGTTGTTAAACTTCTTACTGTGTTCTATGGCCAAGCCAGTTCTGTACCCATCTTGCCAGCTCTCCTCTGATCCCATGTGACTTCACCTTGCATGTCCATCTACCATGAGGTACCTTGTCAAAGGCTTTACTGAAGTCCATGTATACGACATCCACTGCCTTTCCCTCATCTATCATCTTCATCACTTCCTCGAAAAACTCAATCAAGTTAGTGAGGCATGGCCTCCCCTTCACAAAACCATGCTGTCTACCACTAATAAGTCCATTGTTTCCAAAAGTGAGTAAATCCTGGCCCTAAGAATCTCCTCCAGTAATTTCTCTACCACTGACGTAAGGCTCACCGGCCTATAATTTCCTGGATTATCCCTGCTGCCCTTCTTAAACAATGGAAAAACATTGGCTATCCTTCAATCCTCTGGAACTTCACCTGTAGCCAATGAAAATACAAAGATTTCTGTCACAGCCCCAGCAATTTCCTCCCTTGCCTCCCTCAGTATTCTAAGGTAGATCCCATCAGACCCTGGGGACTTAGCTACTTTAATGCTTTTTAAGATGCCCAACATCTCCTCCTTTTTGAGATCAACATGACCCAAAATATCTACGCACCCTACGCTAGGCTCCTCGTCCATCAAATCCCTCTCTTTGGTGAATACTGAGGCAAAGTATTCATTTAGTATCTCGCCCATTTCCTCTGGTTCCAAGCATAGATTTCCTGGCTACTCTCTTGCTGTTTATGTACGTATAAAATGCCTTAGGAGTGCTGCTCCTTCATCAGGTGAAATGAAGGAGCAGTGCTCCGAAAGCTGGTGATTCCAAATAAACCTGTCAGACTTTAACCTGGTGTTGTGATGCTTCATCATTACCGTTAGACTTTTAATTCCACAATTTTTATTGAATTTAAATTCCACCATCTGCTGCGATGGGATCTGAACCCAGGTCCCCAGGACATTACCCTGGGTCGCTGGAACACTCGTCCAGTGACAACACCACTAAGCCATCGCCCTATGTAAATAATTCAAATTGAATCAAAGGATCTGATAGTTGCCACCTTCTTTGCACCAGCATTAAATTGTATTCCTCCAACTCATGCACGCAACCTATACCGTATTGCAAAGTAGTGTAAAGAAACGCAGAATTACATTTACAGTGGCTGCAACTATAGAAAGGGAACTATCACACCCCAGACTTTAGAAGATGTTTACATCGGTGCTGAATAACAGGCAGAATTATGATTCATCGGTGGCAATTCTAAAACTACACTTGACACCTAGAAATAATCATTAAAGTTGTGGCTGAGGCTAAAGTACTGCCAAAGATGAAAATTCCAATGCAAATGTTTATTTTTAAACAGCTTTTTTGATACAGTTTCAGCTAGACAACAGCTGCTTCCCCTCCACCCAGTTGGATACTTGGACACTCCAGCAGATGAAAAATGACAGAATATTGTTTCAGATGGATCCTGGTTCCTATCAGTTTGGGCGGTGCCTTTCCAAGTGTTGTTTTTCAAAGACAGAGGGACCTCTTAACATAAAATGGCATAAACTGTGACAATTTCTATTGTGCGGCTGTCATACCTACTCTACTGGGTTCAGAAACAGGAAAGAAAGTGCGAAAGAAAGAACATTCATGCATTGCCTTCATGACTTCAGGACATTCTGAAGGAATTAAGTAATTCTGAAATGTAGTCACTGTCTATTGCAGGGAAATACAGAACACATATGTGCACGGCAAGCTTCAAGAAGCAATCTTAAAGTAAATGACCAGATCACATATTTTTGGATGTTGCTTCATGTTTAATGGATAATACTGGTCCAGAAACCACGGGGAAAACATGATGCCCTTCGTTGAATACTGCTGTGTGATCCTTTATGTCCAACTTGTCTTCATTTCCGGATAGTTTAGGAGGCACATCTGGGAGTCGGTTAGCTCAGTTGGCTGGACGGCTGGCTCGTGATGTGGAGTGATGCCAACAGTGCAGGTTCAATTCCCGTACTGGCTGAAGTTATTCATGAAGGCTCTGCCTTCTCAACCTTGCCCCTCGTGTGATGTGTGGTGATCCTCAGGTTAAATCACCACCAGTCAGCTCTTCCACCAAACAGGGGAGAGCAGCCTATTGTCATCTGGGACCTCAGCGACTTTAGGAGACACATAGGATCAAAAAACCCTATAGTGCAGAAAGTGGCCGCATCGAGTCTGCACTGACAACAATCCCACCTCGGCTCTATCCCCGTAACCCCACATATTTACCCCACTAATCCCTCCAACCTACTCATTCCGGGACAATAAGAGACAATTTAGTATGGCCAACGCACCAAACCTACACATCTTTGGACTGTGGGAGGAAACGGGAGCACCCGGAGAAAACCCACGCAGAGAATGTGCAAACTCCACACAGACAGCGACCTAAGTCGGGAATCGAGCCCAGGTCCCTGGAGCTGTGAGGCTGCAGTGCTAACCACTGTGCCACTGTGCCACACATGCATGCTGCCTGTGACTGTTTCAGTTTGTTGTGATCGCTATTTTAGCAATAGAAGTGAAAGCAAGTCTACAAGACTTTAGTGCTCATTTTATTTTGCTATGCAGCATTTAATATTCCTTTGCTGCATTGGGTGTTTTACGAAGTGACAATGGGTTGTTTCTGGTCGATGGCAATTAGTTTCTTAAAAGGCAATCCTCCAACCAAGTTTGAAAATTGAAAACAAAACAATCCATACCCTCTCGATGTTTCCAGCATCTTGCTTCCCACAATAGGGTAAGTTTGGTGAAGTGCTCTCTGCCTCTTAATGACTGCAATTGACATTTAAGTTGTTTAAGACCAGAGAGGAAGATACCTCGCTTGAAAACATTCAGTAGTACCTTCTGTTTGAATTAGTTCTCAAACCTTAATTTCCATTAAACAAACGCATTGGCCACGATAATGATACAGACTACAAGGCACTTAACATCTACACAGATTATTCTTACACTGCAGCTGGAATCACAGACATGGTTACAAGAAAAACAGCTTACTGCTTATTTTCCTTTATTGAACTGTGTTTTCATTAGAAAAAGTTTTCCTTCTACATGTAGATAGATACAGGCCATGTCACAATACTGTAATGGTGTCAAAACAGCAGGCTTTATAAAAATATAATTTGGAGCCTTTTCTGCTAATGCGATTTGCAGCTATCGTGATAGCCTTTTCAGAGGCAGCGCAAGGGGATAGTGTGTTGGAGCAGCAACAAGTGGCTTTAGAAGTGAGCCAGGATATATTTTTTGAAAGGGTGCACATTTTTCCCATGTGATCCCTCATCCAAATTTAACGGTTTACATTCAAGTGTTTTTTTTTCAATAGGTTTATGCAGATTCAGATTCATACAATTATACAGTGCAGAAGAGGCCCTTTGGCCCATCGAGTCTGTATCGACACGTGAGAAACACCTGACCTCCCACCTAATGGGGTGACACGGTGGCACAGTGGTTAGCGCTGCTGCCTCACAGCACCAGGGACCCGAGTTCGATTCCTGGCCTTGGGTGACTATCTGTGTGGAGTTTGCACATTCTCCCCATGTCTACGAGGGTTTATTCTGGGTGCTCCAGTTGCCTCCCACAGTCCAAAGGTGTGCAAGTTAGGTTGACTGGCCATGCTAAATTGCCCCTTAGTATCAGGAAGACTAGCAGTTTAAGTAAGTGGTGTTACAGCGATAGGACCTGGGTGGGATTGTTGTCGGTGTCGGCCCGATGGGCCAAATGGCCTCCTTCTGCACTGTAGGGATTCTATAATTCTATGATTCTAATCCCATTTACCAGCAATTGGCCCAGAGACTTGACTGTTAAGGCGTGCCAAGTGTTCATCCATAAATTTAAAGGATGTGAGGCAACTCGCCTCTACCACCCTCCTGGGCAGCACATTCCAGACCGTCACCACCCCCTGGCTGAAAAAGATTTTCCTCACATCCCACCTAAACCTCCTGCTCCTCACCATGAACTTGTGTCACCTCCTGACTGACCCTTCAGCTAAGGGGAAGAGCTGCTCCCTATCCAGTCTGAGCATGGCCCTCATAATCTTCATAGAATCATAGAAACCTTAAGGTGCAGAAGGAGGCCATTCAGCCCATTGAGTCTGCACCAACCACAATCCCACCCAGGCCCAATTCCTGTAACCCCATATATTTACCCTGATAATCTCTCTGACACTAGGGGCAATTTAGCATGGCCATCAACCTAACCTGCACATTTTTGGACTGTGGGAGGAAACCGGAGCACCCACAAGGTTTATTTTGGGTGCTCCAGTTGCCTCCCACAGTCCAAAGATGTGCAAGTTAGGTTGACTGGCCATGCTAAATTGCCCCTTAGTATCAGGAAGATGAGCAGTTTGAGTAAGTGGTGTTACAGCGATAGGACCTGGGTGGGATTGACACGGGGAGAATGTGCAAACTCCACACAGACCCGAGGCCAGAATCAAATCTGGGTCCCTGGCGCTGTGAGGCAGCAGTGATAACCACTGTGCCACCGTGCCGCCCTTCTACACCTCTGACTTCACTAAGCTTTAGGAGGTAGTCCACGCACAATAAAGGGACTCAGCCAACAGTTAACACATACATCCAACATTACTGCCAGGCGGTTGACCTCACCTGCATTAGACAAATAAAACAAAGGCTTTTGTCAACCTCATGCCAGCCAATTTTGGGTAAGCTTGACAGTGGCCAAGTGCTCATCAGATGCCAGTGCCCTCAGCCAATCGAGGATGGGCTTTCGAATTCCAGAATAGCAGAGAAAAAAAAGGAAGTTAAAATGAATAAAAGTTGAAAAGTTGACTCTAGTAGTTCTCCACACCTCAACACAAGTTCTATTTAAAAAGAGAAATTATGCCAACTTGTTAGAAAGTGTGTTACAGCAATCACTGGGATAAAACCTAGTCCAAATGTGTTTCATTTCCTTTTGTAGTGTACTGGGGCACAGAGGTTGCATCCATTTTCCCTCCGTCTGCACTGAAACTCTTTTTTTGATGCTGTTTGCCGGTGGGGCGAAGAAAAATCAGCTCCCACCGTTAAAGAGGAACTTCCTGCATTTGAAAAAAACATTCGAGCTGAATAAAAGGCCTTGTTAAATTATCCCGAATTCAGTCAATTGCTAAACATATATGGAGCCAAGCAGGTCAGGAAGGATTCAAACTAACATCGACACTGAGGTAGCTGAACTCAGGTTGCTACAATTGGCAGAGCATTAAAGGGTGAGAAAATGTAGGCCGCACTCCCGCTCTTGGTCACCATCCAAAGAGCTTTAATGGTGAGTGTAAGTACATGGGCATCAGGTAAGAACAGAACAGCTCATATGCCTCCAGAGAGGGTAGCATTCTGCCTCTCTAAACTCAGATGTGAAGAATGGCAAGTGCCATATGGGTGCCAGGGACATGGGATCGATTCCCGGCTTGGGTCACTTTCTGTATGTTCCCCCCCATGTCTGTGTGGGTTTCCTCCGGGTGCTCCGGTTTCCTCCCACACTCCAAGGACATTTTGGTAGGTGCATTGGCAATGCTAAATTCTCCCTCAGTGTACCCAAACAGGCGCCAAAGTGTGATGACTAGGGGATTTTCACAGTAACTTCATTGCAGTGTTAATGTTACTTGTGACACTAATAAATAAACTTAAAAACCTCTCCATCTAACACCATCATGGAAGTGTCATCTCATGAGGAACTCAATGACCTAAGGAGAATATGACCCAGCATCATCTTCTCGGGGCAAGTTTACTTTTTTCAGGGTCACCCTTATCCCGAGAGCAAATAAAAGAGAAAACCACTTGAGTGAAGAACAAACAGTGCCTGCTGAATGGTGCACTGGCAAGACTCAGCATAAAGATAGACAGCTTCAATACTAAAAGGGACTCAACAGAGTTGACGTAGATCCCGGGTTAAATTGGATAATCCTTAAAAATGGGCACAAAAGATCGTGATACATGATTGACCTGTGTCTGTTGATTGAAATGTGGGCAGAATGCCAACTTTGTGTTGCAGGTACATTACCCTACGTGCTGACCGTGTATTCCTAATTGTTCAATGTCTGCACACATCAGCAGGTGACCCACTATTGTGAGTGCCTGGCACTACTTAAAGCAGAGACTGCACCTCTTATAGGGCAGGCATATTTTGGTTCCTGGAGGTGCTATCATGCTGGGGAATTCTGTTTGGCAACAATGATCAACAATGGCTGGGCATGAGAGCACATAGAAACCAAGGGTTTTGGACACTGTGCTGCAGGGTCCCTCCAGATCAGTCAGGAGACAGAATCATTGCTCCAGGAACCATAGCGGGCAGGGGGCGGACGACGCAAAGGTCTATTGACCTCAGGCAGGATTCGCGCCCATTGGAAGTATATGCGCGCTATGGAATCTATTTTTGATACTTACGGGACCTCATAGCACCAAAAATACATGTACCTATAAAACCCAATTTTGCCTCCTTATATTTCTGCTTTGCAAATGTCCAAACAAAGGTCCATAACTATGATAGTTATCAATCAGTTTAATAAGAAATTCAGGAGGAACTATGGTGGATGTCCCATCTGGATCATCCTTTAATCTTTTAAATACAGATCAGCAGCAAAATATGCTAGATATGTTGAGTTTAAGTAGAGTCAAAAATAGGATTTAATGCTATATATTTTTGTATAACAAAAAGATACGACTGGAACAAAAAGCAAGTACCAGTCCAGGTCAGATGGGATAGCATGCATGCACCGTTCTTCTCTTTATCTGCCCCGACTGCTCACGTACTTCTTCACAACTTTCCAAACAAAGAGTGTTTGGCTCAATGCTGCCTTTGCTCTTTCTAAAGAGTCCTCCAATCCCATGTGTGCACTAGAACTCTTTCAAATCTTTCCTGTTTCACCTTTTTCAGGGGTGGGCCTGGGGTTCATTGTGTACAAGGTCTCATTGTCCAATAAAGGTTCCTCTTTAACAAGGGTATCCCCAGTGGTATGCCAAGGTAGAGAGAAGCTTACCTTTCTGTCACCTTTCAAGTGTCAAAGTACATGTCTCCTGTACTTAACTAATTGCTGCCTTACAACAAGCCCTGGCCTAATCTCCCATTCCAAGTAAAATGATCTTTATTCCAAGTAAGATAAAAATTACAACATTAATCTAATTCTTTATCCTATCTAACTGTCATGAATATTCCCTGAGCATGTCTCTAATTTTGAACAAACATTAGTGCTTGCATGCTTGTAAGGACATTTTTGAAGATGGCATCCTGTGTATTTCCTGTTGGAAGGATGTGCTTACCATGGAAGTCATTTTTGTTGGCTTAGGGAGTTCATAGTACCCACAAACAGGCACTGCAGAGCCTAATATTTACCCACTATGTACCAACTTTGTGTAGGAGCCCAAAAATAGAGGCTATTAATACAAGGTGCTATTAATAAATTTAATAAGGGATTTAAGAGGAACTTTACTCAGAGAGTTGTTAGAATGTGGAACTATCCGATGGAATGTTTAAAGTGAATAATAGATATATTTATATTAGCTATGTACATGAGGGAGATGAAACAGAAGCATAAGTTGACAGGGTGAGACAGTAAGGCAAGTGTTGTTTCAACACTGGGCCAGACTAGTTGTACTGAATAGTGTGTTTCTCTACAGTAACGTCTGCAATTCAGGGGAGCAGAGGACAATAAAATAAAGCAGAAAAAAGGTCCTTTGAGGGAATCGCTGAAAATGATATATGACGTGGGTATGTGTTACAGATGGGACAAACCTCACGCTGCCAGTGAAACAAAAGCTCTCCACTCACTCAGCACTCCACCCATTAAAAGTAAAGTTAATTCACTAGTCACAACTGAGGCTTACATTAACACTGCAATGAAGTTACTGTGAAATTCCCTTAGTTGCCACAGTCTGGCACCTGTTCTGGTCAATGCTCCTAACCAGCATGTCTTTCGGACTGTGGGAGGAAACTGGAGCACCCGGAGGAAACCCATGCAGACACGGGGAGAATGTGCAAACTCCACACAGACAATGACCCAAGCCAGGAATTGAACCCAGGTCTCTGGCGCTGTGAAGTAGCAGTGCTAACCACTGTGCTACTGTGCCGTCCAGAATTTGAATCAAGCAAAGGGCTACATAAATAAAAGAGAATTGACAAAGCTGCATTTTGAAGATCAACGATCAGCTCAAGATCTTCTGTGTTTGTTTGAATAATGAGCTACAAACAATGAGAGGCAAAATTGTGTCAATTTTCCCCCCGATGCCAGCATATAAACACTACATAACATAATAGCTTGTTGTCTCCTCAAAATGTAAATTAAACGTCGAACCAATGCTGCAAAGTAAATCAGGTAGGAATGAAACTGTTTTTATAGCAGACTTTCCAGAACTCAAATGCAGTTGGAAGATCGTAAGTCATCATCTCCCATCATCTGAATGAGGCCTTGACACTAATGTGATGGATTCTGGATCAAGGAATAGAATCAAATCATCTCCACCACAGAAATGTTTACAAATCTTGAGATGTAAATAATCCCCCTCAGAAAAGGTTTGTGTTTGATTAGTGTATGGAAAAAACACAAAGGCCAGTTGACAGGATGCTAAACAAATTCAGTGTTTGGCTCATGGTAGAATTTAACTTCAACATGGTATCCACACAGAGCAAAGAGTTAAAATCAAGAGATGAGGTGAGACTGATTGCCTTTAACATCAAGGCTGTATTTCACTGAGTGCAGTATCAAAAGAGCCCTAGCAACACTGAGGTCATTGGAAATCAAAGAGAAAACTCTCCATTGGTTCAATTCATACCTAGCACAAAGGAAGATGATTGTTTTTGAAGGCCAATCATCTCAGCCCTGGACATTATCCAGCAAAATTCCTGCACCAGTGTCCTAGGGCTAATCATATCCAACTGCTTCAAGAAAAATTTACCCTCCAACGTAAGTTCAGAAGTGGGGATGTTTCCCGATTGTACAGTATTCAGGACTACTTAGGTACTCTTTAGGTACTGAAACAGCCTGTGTCCATAAACAGCAAGACCTTGGCAACATTTGGGCTTGAGCTGATAAGGTAGAAGTTACATTTGCACCACACAAGTGCCAGGCAATGACCATCTTCAACAAGAAAGAATCTAACCATCTCCTTTTGACATTCGATAGGGTTACCGTCGCTGAATCTCCCAACATTTTCATCCTGGGGACTATCATTAACCAGACACTGAACTGAATCTGTCGTAGAAATACTGAGGTTACAAGAACAGGTCAAAAGCTGGTAAATCTTAGTGAGTAACTCACCCTTTGACTCATCCCCAAAGCCGGTCAACTATCCATAAGGCACAAGTTGAGAGAGTGATGGAATGCTTTCCACTAGCAGCTTGCAGCTGCAACAATATTCAAGACGCTCAACAGCATTCAGGACTAAGCAGCCCGCTTGATCAGCACACAGAAACATAGGAAATGGTGCAGGAGTAGGCCATTCAGCCCTTTGAGCCTGCTCCACCATTCAATATGATCATGGCTGGTCCTCTATCGCGATACCATACTCCAATTCTCTCCCCATAGTGCTTGACACTCCATCCACCAACTTAAACATGCATTCTCCCTATCACTGACACACAGTGGCAGCAGTATGTGCCATCTACAGCATGTCCTGCAGCAACTCAAGAAGTCTCCTTGGACAGCACATACCAAACTCATGGTCTCTACCATCTAGAAGGACATGAACAATTGATTAAAAGCATGGCTTTGACAAAGGATCATCTGGACTCGAAACATCAGCTCTTTTCTCTTCTTACAAATGCTGCCAGACTGTTGAGATTTTCCAGAACTTTCTCTTTTGGTTTCTCTCTTATGGACAGTTGATTGTTGGAAACAGCAAAATTACAAGTTCCCCTCCAAACTACACTCCATCCTTACTTGGAACTGCATTGTCATTCTTTGATTGTTACTGAGTCAAAATCTTGGAACGGCACACTGAATTCAACAATCAGCTGATTCAATACTGACCACCACCGTCCGAGCTGAAATACTAGCAGTTAATGTTTGCTGAATTGGGTGGCACAGTGGCACAGTGGTTAGCACTGCTGCCTCATAGCCCCAAGGATCAGGGTTCAATTCCGGCCTTGGGTCACTGTCTGTGTGGAGTTTGCAAATTCTCCCTATGCCTGCGTGGGTTTCCTCCGGGTGCTCCGGTTTCCTCCCACACTCCAAAGATGTGCGGGTTAGGTGGATTGGCCATGCTAGATTTCCCCTGAGATATCCCATGAAAGAATGAAAGCCTTCACCTGTGAGCCAAAGCAGTGGGTTAGGTTGTTTTACATGAAACTTTTACAAGTGAGCTCAATACTATTCTCACCTGAAATAGCCCTTCCCAGCACTGGATAGCACTGGAAAAGCAGGAATCCTGGTTGTCTTTCCTCTCTCTACCTCTCACTGCTACCCTGGCTTAGAGCAACAGAAACTTGGGGCAAAATATTGTACCTTCTGGTCTATAAATTGCAGCTGCATAAAGCAATTTTCTCAACTAGCTCTGTGACATGTTAGATTGCAAATACAGCCTGGTTCAACAAAAGCTACATGTCTGAGATGTTTTGTGCACCATCGTTAGGTCAGGTGCACTTTACATTTGAAAACGCAGGGGTCTGAGTTTGGAAAGTCAACAGTCTAGTGTTCTTCCTCCAATCCCAGGTCCTCCACTCACTCAATGTAAGGGCAGTAATTAAGGCTCAGTGTTGGTAGGTGTTATATTGGTGTGCTGGGGGAGGGAGAGGAGTGGAGAATCTCCAACTGCCCCCAACTGGACTGAGAGCTGTTTTCCATAGTTTTCAACTTCCTGTGGAAAGCAAGAACCCAGGATGGTCCCGGATGGTGTTGGAGACCAGGTTCATATAGGCCAAGGGACTTCGTCAGAATCCCAGACACCCTACTGAGGTCAATGAGTGAAGACTCCAGAAGAGTGCATCTTGACTGAAACTGATTAAAGATTTCTTGTGGAGTTTCAGCCAGTGTAATGCGTCAAGAAGACTTTTATTTTTCAAAATGGACATCTTTCACCTCAGTGAGAGGAAAAATCCACTCTCAAAAAAAAATTCAAAGATGTAAAACTATTGGGTTAATTCTACTGTGTGGACCTTGACCTTTTGTTACATTGCATAGAGAGGCTGGAATAGGATCAGAAGCAGATTGCACAATCTGTTTGAAGTGACTAGGTAATAATATTTGCTTAAAACTTCTTTGAGAGCTCCTGTTACAGCCCACATCCAATAAATCTGCCATGTGCAGTATACAGTTTGCAAACCAAGGAAGCAGAGGTTTTTAAAACTAAAGATTTATGCAAGGTCCAAACAATCATTCCAAACTGGAGAGTTATGAAGAGAAAAATTATACAAATGGCAAATGCCTGTTTATTGAAACCTAATCATTTGATTGGACGTTCTCCAACATTGTCGTCATGGGATCAGGCCAATCATAGATTTCTACATTGATTAAATGTGAGATGAACAAACTAACTAAAACTAAACTAAACTGTCATTTGTTCCAAACTGTCTGCATTATGAGTTTGAAGTTATTTAATCTCCATTTTTGCAGTCATTAATAATTACTTCTCTAGTAGTGCGATTGTTATTCTTTCCCTGAACACAATATGTCATACAATTAATGATTTATTTGGATTAATACAGAAAAATGGATGTTAACTGCAAAGAGTAAATGATTCCCAAGTAACCTTTATATTAATGCTAGGGAACTGTTTTCTAGGAGTAGGAGACAGGGATAACAAAAAGATTATTTTATCTATTGTGAGGTAAGTAAGATCTATGTGGCCTTCTAACCAAAAGAATGCCTGACAGTAGATATCAGTAGCTTTCCAGAATGGAATCTCTTTAAAAAAGGCAATACCTGAAGATTTCAAAATTTTTATTTGGCATGGTGAACCCAACCAAAAGGTACTTGAGGGTACCAGGTCTTGCAAACTCCATGAATGGATCTTTAATATGGCTGGTGTTGACTGGATAATAAGAAAGAACAGAGCAATCTCGAGTTTTTTGAAAAGTTTATTTATTAGTGTCACAAGTAGGCTTACATTAACGCCGCAATGAAGCTACTGTGAAAATTCCCGAGTCGTCACACTCCTGCGGGTTCGGGTACACTGAGGCAGAATTTAGCATGACCATGAATTTAGCATGAAAGAGTTAAGAAGAGCCAGGAGGGGACATGAGAAGTCTTTGGCAGGTAGGATCAAGGAAAACCCTAAAGCTTTCTATAGGTATGTCAGGAGTAAAAGAATGACTAGGATAAGATTAGGGCCAGTCAAGGACAGTAGTGGGAAGTTGTGCGTGGAGTCTGAAGAGATAGGAGAGGCACTAAATGAATATTTTTCGTCGGTATTCACACAGGAGAGGGACAGTGTTGTTGAGGGCAGTACTGAGATGCAGGCTGTTGGACTGGACGGGATAGAGGTTCGTAAGGAGGAGGTGTTAGCAATCCTGGAAAGGGTAAAAATAGATAAGTCCCCTGGGCCGGATGGGATTTATCCTAGGATTCTCTGGGAGGCTAGAGAGGAGATTGCAGAGCCTTTGGCTTTGATCTTTGCATCGTCATTGTCTACAGGAACAGTGCCAGAAGACTGGAGGATAGCAAATGTTGTCCCCTTGTTCAAAAAGGGGAGTAGAGACAACCCTGGTAATTATAGACCGGTGAGCCTTACTTCTGTTGTGGGCAAAGTATTGGAAAGGATTATAAGAGATAGGATTTATAATCACCTAGAAAGGAATAATTTGATTAGGGATAGTCAGCACGGTTTTGTGAAGGGTAGGTCATGCCTCACAAACCTTATTGGGTTCTTTGAGAAGGTGACCAAAGAGGTGGATGAGGGTAAAGCAGTTGACGTGGTGTATATGGATTTCAGCAAAGCGTTTGATAAGGTTCCCCATGGTAAGCTTTTGCAAAAAATACGGACACATGGGATTGAGGGTGATTTAGTGGTTTGGATCAGGAATTGGCTAGCTGTAAGAAAAGAGAGGGTGGTGGTTGATGGGAAATATTCATCCTGGAGTTCAGTTACTAGTGGTGTACCGCAAGGATCTGTTTTGGGGCCACTGCTGTTTGTCATTTTTATTAATGACCTGGATGAGGGCGTGGAAGGATGGATTAGTAAATTTGCGGATGACACTAAAGTCGGTGGAGTTGTAGACAGTGTGGAGAGAAGTGGCAGGTTACAGAGGGACATAGATAAGCTGCAGAGCTGGGCTGAGAGGTGGCAAATGGAGTTCAATGTGGAAAAGTGTGAGGTGATTCACTTTGGAAGGAGTAACAGGAATACAGAGTACTGGGCTAATGGTAAGATACTTGGTAGTGTGGATGAACAGAGGGATCTGGGTGTCCATGTACATAGATCCCTGAAAGTTGGCACCCAGGTTGATAGGGTTGTTAAGAAGGCGTATGGTGTGTTAGCTTTTATTGGTATAGGGATTGAGTTTCGGAGCCAGGAGGTCATGCTGCAACTGTACAAAACTCTGGTGCAGCCGCATTTGGAGTATTGCGTACAGTTCTGGTCGCCGTATTATAGGAAAGACGTGGAAGTGTTGGAAAGGATGCAGGGGAGATTTACCAGGATGTTGCCTAGTATGGTGGGAAAATCGTATGAGGAAAGGCTGAGGGGCTTGAGGTTGTTTTCGTTAGAGAGAAGAAGGTTAAGAGGTGACTTAATAGAGGCATACAAGATGATCAGAGGATTGGATAGGGTGGATAGTGAGAGCCTTTTTCCTCGGATGGTGATGGCTAGCATGAGGGGACATAGCTTTAAATTGAGGGGTGAGAGATATAGGACAGATGTTCGAGGTAGGTTCTTTACTCAGAGAGTAGTAAGGGCGTGGAATGCCCTGCCTGCAGCAGTAGTGGACTCGTCAACATTAAGAGCATTCAAATGGTTATTGGATAAACATATGGATGATATTGGAATAGTGTAGATTAGAGGGGCATTTGATTGGTTCCACTGGTTGGCGCAACATCGAGGGCCAAAGGGCCTGTACTGCGCTGTAATGTTCTATGTTCTATGTTCTAATGCACTTAACCAGCACGTCTTTCAGGCTGTGGGAGGAAACTGGAGGAAGCCCATGCCGACACAGGGAGAATGCACAGAGAGTGACCCAAGCCGGGATTCGAACCCGGGTCCCTGGCACTGTGAGACCGCAGCGCTAACAACTGTGCCACCGTGCCGCCCATACGCTGGAATCTTGCTGCTGTTCACGCTGGCGGGATCTTACAGTTCCACCAATGGCTCACTGCCGCTGAGGCTTTCCTGGCAGCAAGAGATGCGTTCAACAGAAAACCCTATTGACAACGACAGGACCATAAGATCCTGCGGTCAGTGAGTGGTGTGCTGCTCCCATTGCTGCAAAATATGCCACGGAGAGGGAGAAAACTCCCACCCAGAGAGTCACACAGCGCGAAAGAGGCCCTTTTGTCCATCGAGTATGCACCAACAAAACTACACTAAATCTACACTAAACCCACTTTCCAGCATTTGGCCAAGGACCTGAATGTTATGACATTTCAAGTGCTCATCCACACATCTTTCAAAGGTTGTGAGGTTTCCTGCCTCTACTCCCCTCCAGACTCCCACCACCCTCAGATCCCTTCTAAATCTTCTGCTCCTCACATTAAAATTATGCCCCCTCATTAGTGACCCTTCAACTAAGGGGAACAGCTGCTTCCTATCTTCCCTGTTCATGCCCACATTTTGATTTACCTCAGAAGTCTGCTTTCCCCAATTTAAACCTGGTTACTGCAATTGTCTCGTTAACTCAGAACACTTTGTTTACTGTACCTTGAATTCTTCACAACAATACCTTGGTCTCTGTTCTCTTAACTTCAGTTGTCTTAAGACATTCTTTCGGTCCCAATTCCCTGGTAATCTGGACTGTAACTGTTTCTTTGAGAAACTTGCCTCTTTGCAGCACCTTCTCTGTCCAGTCTTTCTTCTGGAAGAGTTGAGAGATGTTCACTACTTGGTATCCTTCTTCAATTGCCCACAAATTCAGCTGATCTAAGAACATTTTGTTTTTCCCTTAAAAGGGCCCCCAACTGCTAATCAATCCCCACATACTTCTTCTGGCTTATTTATCTTCACGCCATAGCAATCTGTAAGCACAGTAGAAATACGGTTGGAACTTAACCAACCCCCGCATATATAAACACCATTATCCACCATAAATCTAACGATAAGTTCTATCCTTTCTTCCAGAGAAACATTAAATTAAACCTATTTAAAACTATACTTATTTCTAATGTTTACCAATGCAAATATAAATCCCTTAAAACGACCTCTGTTTTCCTAACACCTACCCATTGAAAGAAGGAAACTTCACAATTGTGAAGATTTCTTTACTCTGGTGGTATATCTACATCTCAACATCAAAAATATCTAACCACAACTTATTAAATCATACAAGTACACAATTACACATGTCATATTATATAATTACAATGATTTATCGCTAACAAAAACTTGAACAGCATCATCAGAATCTGTACATCAAAACATTATCATTACTTTAATCTTGTGTTTCTTTTTCTTCCAGTTTCCAATTTTCAACTCAGAAAAATAATGTTGCATTTAAGTTTGCAGTGCAAATGTCCCTTTCATTACTTATAGAATAGGGTGGCACGGTGGCACAGTGGCCAGCACCGCTGCCTCACAGCGCCAGGGACCCGGGTTCAATTCCCAGCTTGGGTCACTATCTGTGCGGAGTTTGCACATTCTCCCTCTGTCTGTGTGGGTTTCCTCCGGGTGCTCCAGTTTCCTCCCACACTCCAAAGATGTGCTGGTTAGGTGCATTGGCCATCTCCCTCAGTGTACCCGAACAGGTGCTGGAGTGTGAGTAGGGATTTTCATGGTAACTTCACTGCAGTATTAATGTAAGCTTACTTGTGACTAATAAATAAACTTTACTTTACATAAGCCCACTTTCCAAATTCACATGTGGTAAATTTGCATTTCCATTTAACACATTTCATTTTTGTGCATTAACATCTCCTTTCTTCTCTTGTCAAAACCTCCTTTAGCTGTTTCAGGAAGGTTAAGATGCTTCTTATGTTCACTCAAAATGGTATTGTACTCTTGCTTTATTTGTTCTTTGAACATTTTGTGATCTTGTTGTTTCTCCCGAACCCATTTCAAAAGAGTTATTTTCAATTCTGTTTGAGCCAAGTCATTCACTTCATCTCTCTGAAGTTTCATAACCTATTCTAACCCTTCAACATTTTTGTACAAGTTCTGAACTATCTCAGTCCAGTTATCTGTAGAAGTTGAATGCTTTTTGGCAAAGCATTGATTTCCCTTTCTTCCAACTGCTATATCTGGTGTAGTGTCACTGACAAGCATTTTTAAATCACTGTCTCTGGTCATTGCAATTTTAGTACTTCTCATTGACCATACTTAGGGCGTGATCTTATGACCTCGTCCTGCCCGACATTCGAGATGGTAAGAACAGGTGGGAGGCGAAAAAACAGGTTTTCCACCTCCCCCGATGGTGCTGTTTTGCCGGCAAAATCGGCTTTGCACTCAGAAATGCTTCACATGTCATTAAGTGTCCCAGACTTTTACCTTTCCCATCTCACTGGCTGAGATTTGCCCCGGTGAGACTCATGTATGGTCCTCACCAACAGGGACAAGATGTGATGGCCTCACCAGGGGCAATGGGAGGTTGTTGAAGCCTCCAGGTCATCGGGGGCAGGGCTAGGCATTGCCCCTAGGGCAATGCCAGCCTGGCACTGCCCACCTGGCACCCTGATACTGCCCACCTGGCACCCTCTGCAGGGTGCTGCCAGACACATTGGGCGGGATTTTATGGCCTCGCTGGTCTCAAAACTGTAAAATCCCATGCGAGGTAAATGGACCTTTCCATTGTCATCCCTCAACCCACTCCGATTTTCATGGCGGTCGGGACGGTAAAATTCTGGCCATTGAGTTTACCTAGCATTTCCTGTTTTTATATCAGAATTCCAGCATCCGCAATATTTAGCACAGGCTGATTGAGACTTTCTGCTCTGTACTCACTGGAGAATCACAGTAAACCACCAGAGGAGTCACCTTTGTATAAGCAATATTCTAACTCTCATATTTGCGATGATTCTCTTGAGTTGTCAGGCCATACACTTCCTTTCATTTATATTTCACATTGGCTTTGCAAAATCCAATGATTAATGGCTCTTGTGATAGGTCTTTCACTTTGAATGAAAAGTTTGGCATCATCTGCTAATTGGCGGATTTTATTGTAGCACCTCCAAGAATGCCTGTATCCCAATTATAAATGATGGAAATGCAGCAGTGACAACTCGGTCTCAATTATCAAATGACAGCTGGATATCCTCACCCATTGGAAATGATTCATGAAACAAAGTTTAAATTCCTCTTTCTGAAGCCAAAACTAAGTCTTCTCCAATGTGTTCACTGAACTTTGGAAGAAGAATGGTCACCAATTCAGGACATTGAGCCATTCCAGTCATTCAATGAAATCAGGCTGACCTGTGACCAATGTTCTCCTTTATTTTGCTTTGCTGTACATGACCTGTTTGTTGCAATGCGATTGCGCATCTCAAATGGAACTTGAAGTTCTGGAGTGATGCCTGGTTATGCACCCGAACAGTTTAAAAGTAACATTTGCCTGTAACTTTTGTCCTATTTCCCTTGAAACTGAAAATCCCATCAATCTCAGTTTGAAAATTAACAATTGATGCAAACATTGATTGCTGTTTGCAGAAGAGAGTTCCAAATTGGAACAACCTTTGTGTTTGATTTGATTTGATTTGATTTATTATTGTCACATATATTAGCATGCAGTGAAAAGTATTGTTTCTTGCGCACTATACAGACAAAGCATACCGTTCATTGAGAAGAAAAGGAGAGAGTGCAGAATGTAGTGTTATAGTCATAGATAGGGTGTAGAGAAAGATCAACTTAGTGCGAGGTAAGTCCATTCAAAAGTCTGATGGCAGCAGGGAAGAAGCTGTTCTTGTGTTTGTTTGTACGTGACCTCAGACTTTTATATATTTTTCTGATGGAAGAAGGTGGAAGAGAGAATGTCCAGGGTGCATGGGGTCCTTAATTATGCTGGCTGCTTTGCCGAGGCAGCGGGTAGTGTAGACAGAGTCAATGGATGGGAGACAGGTTTGCATGATGGGTTGGACTCCATTCACGACCTTTTGTAGTTTCTTGCAGTCTTGGGCAGTGCAGGAGCCATACCGAGCTGTGATACAACCAGAAAAAATGCTTTCTATGGTGCATCTGTAAAAATTGGTGAGAGTCGTAGCTGACATGCCAAATTTCCTTAGTCTTCTGAGAAAGTAGAGGCACTGATTGCCTTTCTTAACTATAGTGTCAGCACGGGGGGACCAGGACAAGTTGTTGGTGATCTGGATACCCAAAAACCTGAAGCTCTCGACCCTTTCTACTTCGTCCCCGTTGATGTAGACAGGGGCATATTCTCCTCTACGCTTCCTGAAGTCAATGACAATCTCCTTCATTTTGTTGACATTGAGGGAGAGATTAGTGTTGCCGCACCAGTTCACCAGATTCTCTATCTCATTCTTGTACTCTGTCTCGTCATTGTTTGAGATCCGACCCACTACGGTGGTGCTGTCAGCAAACTTGAAAATCGAGTGGAATTTGGAGGGGAATTCGGCCACACAGTCATAGGTATATAAAGAGTACGGTAGGAGGCTGAGAACACAGCCTTGTGGGGCACTGGTGTTGAGGATGATCATGGAGGAGGTGTTGTTGCCTATCCTTACTGATTGTGGTCTATGAGTTAGGAAGCTCAGGATCCAGTTGCAGAGGGAGGAGCCGAGGCCCAGGCCACAGAGTGTAGACATGCTTCCTAATTTCACTCCCGTAAGGGCTGGTTCTAATTTTTACATTATGTCCCCAAGATCCAGACCCTCACGCTCCCCCACCACTGCCCACCCCACCCTCCCCCGCCTTTATAAGAAGCCTGTTAGATGACAAAAAATGAACTACAAATGAAACCAAAGAATACCCATGAAAGTAACACTCTGTAAAACACCTCTGCGTATTTAATAGTACAGAAAGTCAGGAAATTAAGGAGTAATTGCTTTGGACTTCTGCTGTTTATGACTCTTTTCACATGTCGATGGGTTAATTACCCATAATGTGGAAATTAACACAAAATTATGATGGATGCAGTTGGTTCTGTTCCTTAAATCTTGTGCAACCCTATTCCACTAATGATAATGAAAGAAAACCACACACTTCATGCAATAAATTTGTAGTTAAATGTTATAAATAGATATGGGAGCATGACAAATGGCGGCAGAAACCTGAAACGAAAAGTAAAATGCTGACGACATTGGAAACTTTGGGAAAAAAAAACAAAATCGCTACTTCACCGAAATACAAGTTTGCTGCAGCTTCACCACAAGGAATTCGAAGAATAAATCACCTCAGAATAAATCATTGCAAATACCTGGGAGCAGGTGGGTGAGACATTTTAGGACTTGAAAAGAGCATTAAGTTAAGGGACGAATGCCACTGTTACAATAGAGGTAGCAAAGGCAAGTAGAGTTGGTGGGGGTGGTTCTCCCATTCCACTGTGCTGCTTTTGCAGCGCAGCAGGCCGGGAGACTCAAGCGGAGGTTGTTTCGCGGGCTCCCCGCTGGGCATCACGGCCTCCACATGTCTCCAGTAGCCAGATTTCCAGCGCTGTCAACTCCGCGCCAGAAATCGGTGCAGAGCTGCATAAATTATTTAAATTCTAATTTTAAATTTATTTTAAATATCATTAGCATGCCCGGGACTGAAATCTCCGTAGCCCCGCTAACATCTTCCATCCCGCCAGGAGTGGTTCACTCCAGCGGGGTTTAGTATAGCTCCATACTTGTGGGGAGCTGGCGGCCCAACCCCGCTGAGTGAAGTGGGGCATCGAGGCCCCCCCCCAGAGGGTTGGTGCCGGGGGGCTGCCCCCTGGGCAGTGCCAGCCTAGGCTCCCTGGCACTGCCCAAGGGGCACATTAGCAACTCCCAGGGGGAACCTTGGCACTGCCCACAGGGTATTGGGCAGTGCCAAGGGAGGGCCGGGCCTAATGGGGTGTGGGGCCTGATGGGATGGGGGGCCTGATGGTGGGCAGGGTCTCTTGTGGGGGGGGGAGATCGGTGGGGGGTCCTGCTGCCACTCTGTACTCGGGTTGAGTGACAGAGAGAGGGAGGCCAGCAATCGAGGCTGGGCATTGGAGGGGGGGGGGATGGAGGGGGATCAGCCTGCAGGTGGAGGGGGGTGGGGGCGCAAAGCAGAGGGACTGCCTGGGGGGTGGGGGAAGATCGAAGTGGGCTTAGGGCAGGTGGATGGGGGTCGAGGCTGGCCCAGACATGTTTGGGGGCCCAGCAATTGGGCCATGGGGGTGTGAGAGAGCCGGTAATCTGGGAGTCATGGGGCTGGCCAGTGATCGAGCTAGCAAGTGATCTGGAGGCTGGCAGCGCAAGGCCACTGCGCATGCGCCACTCTCGACAGTGGCAGCTCGGCGCATGCGCAGTGGCCCGCTCAACGTTATGCTGTCGGCCTCTCAAGCGGGAATAGGCCCCACCCCCTGAATTTCAGCCTGATTCATGCTGAGGCACTCTGCAGTGCACAGAGTGTGGGAGATTCATTCTGAAACTTCTGCTGAAGCAACCAGCAGGATTTACTCCAGTTTTTATGCAAATCCGACACTTAGAGTTTTTTTGGAAGAATCGTCCCCATTGTTTTTAAATGCAAATTATCCCTATTTTTACATGGTGGCACAATGGTCGGCACTGCAGCCTCACAGCGCCAGGGACCCGGGATCGATTCCTGGCTTGGGTCACTGTCTGTGCGGAGCCTGCTTGTTCTCCATGTGTCTGCATGGGTTTTCTTCTGGGTGCTCCGGTTTCCTCCCACAGTCCGAAAGACGTGCTGGTTAGTTGCATTGGCCATGCTAAATTCTCCCTCAATGTACTCGAACAGGCGCTGGAGTGTGTCGACTGGGGAATTTTCACTGCAACTTCATTGCAGTGTTAATGTAAACCTACTTGTGTCACGAATAAATAAACCTAAGACAGGTCATGAGGAGATTGTCTTCTGGACTGTAAGAACTGGGAGTGATAGCAATATCAACAGTGGTTTTGCGCCAGGCATTGGTCTTTTCCAAGTCTCTGTTTCACAAGCCAAAGATTCCTAGCCATCTTCAGTACTGGGAACAAGATAAAACAGTGGGATGAATTTCAGAGCCACTTGCCAGTGTCTTTGAAGGCAGAAGTTGGGGTGGGAACTCATAAAATAAAACTGAAGGCTGCCTCCTGCCTTTCTACTCACCCATCCGCCCTCAAGCTGTCTCCCATATTACTGTGGACAGGCAAATCATCAGGCAACCTGCATCATGAGAACTGTAGTGGTTCAAGAGGATGACAAATCGCTTTCAATTGTCGGTGGGTAGGAATATAAACTCACCAACAACATTAACCCCCTGAGCAGCATTGGCCAATTAAAGAACACTAACTAACCAGGAACATTAGGCAACTATGAATAATAGCCAACCAGCCTCAGCCAACGATTTAATATTTAGACTTATTTGCCGGAACTCTACCACCTTGCCCGCCATGGAATTGGCGCAGGCGAGGGTCTGACAACAAAAATCTCCGTTGACCTTGGCAGGAATTTCCGGTCTCGCTCCAGTGAGGTTGTACAGTCCCGCCCGTTAAGTAGATAGTTGGCAGCTTGATGGTGGCATGTCATGAATACTCCAGACACATTCTGATTGGCACTTCAACTTTATGTTAGCTATACCCAATAAAAATTTAAGATTTTAAATGCTGAATCAATTTACCTGTTGGCATTCAATAATTAGAGATTAATGAGAATTGAGAAATTCATGAGGGGAGGCAGTGGTGTAGTGGTACTGTCACTGGACTAATAATCCAGTGACCCCAGATCATTACTCATTCAATCCAGGTTTGAATCCCAACACAACAAGATGGTGAAATTTGAATCCAATAGAAATCTGGCATTACAGGTCTAATGACGAAATCATTGTCGATTGCTGTAAAAAAAACCCATCTGGTTCACTAATGTCCTTTAGGGAAGGAAATCTGCTGTCCTTACCTGGTCTGGCCAACATGTGACTCCAGACCCACAATAATGTAGTTGATTGACTCTTAACTGTCTCTCAGTTCAAGGGCAACAAATGCTGGCCTTGCCAATAGCACCCACATCTCATGAAGGAACAAAAAAAAAATCTGTGTCTGACAACTCGATTGGGCTTTTCGAAAAAGGCGACCAACCGAGCAGGTAGTGGGAATGCGATTGATGCAATGCTTACAAATTGCCAGAGTCATGCGATTTGGGACTTCTCAATGGACTGGTGTGAGAGGAAATGTATCAGCAAGGGAAGTGAGTTATTTGATGGACTGGAAATAAAAGATGTTGATGCATTGGAAGTGTTGTACTCCAGGGGAGGATGCTGGGTCCACGTTTGTTTTTAGTATACACAGATGATTTGGACTTTGGCTTCAGGGCACTCATTCTTGAAATGCACTGATAATACAAAAGTAGTTAGGTTTCCTAACAGTGTTGGAGGATTGTAAAAGCTTTCAGGATAAACATTGACACGTAAGTGGAATTGACACATGGGTGCCAAGGACAATTTGACATGGAAAATGTAAGCTAATAGGTTTCAGGAGGAAAGCCAAGGGAAATGAGTGTACAATAAATGGAATGACACTGGGTGAACACAGTGTTCCAATGATTCACATGTACAATTTCTTGAAAGTGTGATTGCAAATAAATAAATGTATATTTTAAAAATCAATAGAACTTGGGGTTTTATAAATCAGAGGACTGACTACAGCAGTAAAGATGTAATAAAGAATTTGTATAAAGCTGTGCAACTTTCCATTATACAAAGGACATTAAAACTATGATGTGTAGTTATCCCAAAATCATAGAATCCCTCCAGTGCAGAAGAAAACCATTTGGCCCATTGAGTCTGCACCCCGACTCTCTGACAGAGTATCTTGCCCAGGCCCTCTCCCCTACCCCACACATTTACCATGGCTAATTATTCTAACCTATATATCTCAGGCCATTAAGGGGCAATTTAGCATGGCCAATCCACCTTACCTGCACATCTTTGGTCGGTGGGAGAAAACTGGAGCACCCAGAGGAAACCCACACAGATATGGGGAGAATGTGCAAACACCCCACAGATAGTGACCCAAGGCTGGATTGAGTTATTTGATGGACTGGAAATAAAAGATGTTTATTTATTGAATGCCAATTATTGAATGCCAACAGGTCCCTGGCGCTGTGAGGCAGCAGTGCTAACCACTGTGTCACCGTGCCACCCTGTAATAATGCCTAAGATGGGAAGTTATAATAACGAAACGAGCCTTGGCACTTTCATTGGGATCTTAATAGGAGTTTTTAAATTATGAAGAGCTTTGTTTAAGCCAACAAAAATTACTTCCTCCAATGGTGCAGCTGATATTGTGGAGTCACAAATTAAAATTGTCACTGAGGGATTATGATTAGAAAAGGTTTGTTTACGCGTTGAATTGGCAGAGCAAGGAATGCTTGATCAGAGTGATTGGGACAGAGGCCAATGCTTATTTTAAGGGAAATTTGGAAAAATACTAGAGTACAGAATGATACACGGTTCTGGGAAATGACAGGAGCAGCAGGATTGTTTTTGCATTGGGCTAGCAAAGAACCAGCACAGATCCCGTGATCTGCATGTCATCATTTTATGCAATAAACATTTACGGCCCTATAGCTTATTTCATTGATAGCTGATGCAGACACCGCTGTCCAAAGGCTAACTGATAGCTATTTCCCTGTCCACTCCAACATTTTGGAATCTGAATTTCACGATTATACATTTCTCCCATTATTGGCTTTTCTGAATAGTGTCCGTTCTGCCAAGTCATATTAAGATCCGATTTTCAGCTTGAATATATTAGTGAGTGGAGTGTGTACTTAAGGTTTAACATTTTCTTTTGATCCGCTGCTCAATTAATCTGGCTGCTCAACGCAGATAAGAGTTGGCTGAAAACAGGTCTGATATGAACAGGTGTTTACTTCATGCTTGACAACGCCAAATTGAATACGATTGCTGCCAAAATTGGGAGAAAAAATGAGAAACAGGATGAGAGAAACTACTAGGATGAGATTCCACTCCAAACCAAGGCACAGAATGATTTCAGAACCTGCCACTGACTCAGACTCGATACAACCAGCTTAATCTAGGGTGGGTGTGGGAGGGCAGGGGATATGTGCTCATGTAATTTGAATGAAGGAGCGTTTATATTGTGCCACTCATGACCTCCAGATGTCCCAAGGTGCTTTAAACCAATTTTGAAATGTAATCACAGTTGTGAGAATTGAATGAATAGGAGTAGGAGTAGACCAGGTGGCCTGTCAAGCATGCTCCACTATTCAACATGATCATGGCTGTTCTTGGGCTTCGATTCCATTTCCCACCCTCTCCATATTAGCCTTGATTTCCTGAGAGACAATGGACGGGATTTTCTAGCTGTACTGGCCCCAAAATCAGAAAATCCCACCTAAGGTCAATGGACCTTTGCACGGTCCACTCCGCACGCATGCTACGATTCCCGTAGCAGAGGGGAGAGGAAAACTCCCCTCCAAAATTCTGCCTATCCCAGCCTTAAATGTGTTCATTGATGGAGGTAGAAAATTCACAACCCTTTAAGTGAAGTAATTTGCCCACATCTCAGTCCTAGATGCTCATCTCCTTATCCTGAGACTGTACCATCGTATTTTGGACTTCCCAACCAGTGGAAGCAATCTCTCAGTATCTACCCCATCAAGCCCCTTCAGAATTTTATAGGTTTTAATCAAATCACCCAATTTACTCAGCGTTGGAAGTAACAGCAGTCTCAAATAGCCAGAGAGACAGCAGCCACATGGGAACACTGCCACCTCCCAGTCACATGCCACCCTGACCTGGAAGGTATCAACTGTTCCTGCATTGCTGCAGGGTCAAAGTCCTGGAACTTACTCCCGGGCAACGCAATGGCTGCATCTAAACCACATGGGCTGCAGTGCTTCAAGACGTTGGCTCATCGTCTCCTTCTCAAGGGCAATTAGGGACAAGCAATGAAAGCTGACATTGTGAGCAATGCCCATGTCCCAGAAGTGAATTTAAAAAAGGCAAGTCCCACAAACAAAGATGAGATAATGATCAGGTATTTTGTACACTGATGTACTGAGGTGTCAGTCTGGATTTTGTGCTCAAGTTTCTGGAGTGGAACTTCAATCCATAAACTTCGGACTTAAAAGTGAGAATGTCACCACTCTGTGTGACAGCTGGCAACTATGGATACATCGTAGGTGTCTCCTGTGGGGGAAGTGGAAGATACTCAGAGTGATATTTGGATTGATGGCACACTCGGATGCCATTTGAGGTCCAAAATGGCTTCCACGTTGCACACACACACACAAATATGCAATGAGTTGTGTTGGCTGCCATATTGGTAAAGTCACCAGTGGACCTGAGCCAAATAGGCAGATCTGACTTGATGCCAACATTACCATCCAGCCATTTTGTGGCTCCAGCTAACACAGTCTCTTAGTAACACACAGCTGAGCATGTGTTCAGCAGCAGGAAAGACCTTCCTCCACTAACATTATTGGAAAGGACCATCGACTATTTGCAAGATAGTTTGCTGGTTGAGTTCTCCTGGCTGTTGCTTTGACCTACAAGTGTTTGATGCCTCCTATAGTTGCTTCAAGCTGAGAAGTCTACAGGGAGGCGTGTGGTACAGGCTGAAGGACCTTTAGCTGACTTCAAGACTTCTGCACAAGCAGGTTCCCCTACGACATGGGTTTACAAATTAATTGGAGCATGACTTGGCAAATGAGCAGAGGGCACCCGGGACAGGAGAAGCTGCTAAAAGAGAGAGGAGGAGGAAGAGGGCATGATGGCCCCTCAGCAGGTGGCTATATCTGCCCAGGCTGTTATAGAATCCCTACAGTGCGGAAGAAGGCCATTCAGCCCATCAAGTCTGCACCGACAACAATCCCACCCAGACCCTAGCCCCAGATCTCCATGTATTTACCTCAGCTAGTCCCCCTAACACTAAGGAGCAATTTAACATAGTCAATCCATCTAACCTTCCTTGGACTGTGGGAGGAAACCAGAGCACCTGGAGGAAACCCACGCAGATAAGGGGAGAACGTGCAAACTCCACACAGACAGTGACCTGAGGCCGGAATTGAACCCAGGCCCCTGGCGCTGTGATGCAGCAGCACTAACCACTGTGCCACCGCGCCGGCCCAAGTACAACCTCAATCTCAGAGCAGGGCAAGAGCAGTGCTGTGCCAATAGCTGTGAGAGTGATAGTGGGATGACCTTTTATGCAGTTGTCACTTTCCAGGCTGGAGCTGGAGATGCATACACATCCCCTAGTTTGTTACCCACTGCTGGGTGAGGGTGTTCACAGACACCCACACAGAGCTTACTGCTTTGAATCTGTTCTAGCCATTGACAAGAGTGGCCACATAGATTTGTGGAGATTGCAGGATTCTCCATGGTACAGGGTGCCACTGGTTGTGTGTGTATGGCTCTGTAGGTGCCGTATGTAAGCCTCGCCTACTCTGCAATCAAAAGCATTTTGACTGCCTCAGCTGGCATGTGATCATGCCAAGAGAAGGGGCAGGCGATGGCTGAGTGGCATTATCGCTAGACTATTAATAAACAACTCAGTTAATACAAAGAACAAAGAAACGTACGGCACAGTGACAGGCTCTTCAGCCCTCCAAGCCTGTACTGATCACGATGCCCTAACTAAACTAAAAAAAATCTTCTGCCCTTACTCAGTCCGTATGTCCTGGGGACCACGGTTCGAATCCTGCCACGGCAGATAGTGGAATTTGAAATCAATAAAAAATATCTGGAATTAAGAGTCTACTGATGACCATAAAACCATTGTTGATTGTTGGAAAAACTCACCTCGTTCACTAATGTTCTTTAGGGAGGCAAATCTGATGTCCTTACCTGGTCTGGCCTACATGTGACTCCAGAGCCACAGCAATGTGGTTGACTCTCAACTACCCTTGGGCAACTAGGGATGGGCAATAAATTTTGGCCAGCCAGCAATGCCCATGTCCCACAAATGCCCATTATCCTCATAGTAATTACTAGGAGCCGGGTTTTTGCAAAGTTGTAATGATTCCAGAGCCATTTAAAAATGGCAGCACGTGATTCCAAAATTCAAAATTTTGGGTAGTATGGGATAAGGGTGAAGCTAGCAATCCTGGACCTATACCTCTGACATGACCAGATCAATTGAGGGGGTAGGCACATCCTGGACCACAGCACTTTCCGTGGCGTCAGACCAGCTTCTCCATGACTTGTGATTCACGGTGCCTCAGAGGAGTCAGGAACAATAGCCCGGTTTGGGAAACCATTTGAGAGGTCTTACCCATGGCCCTCTGCCCTTTCCATGCTAACTCGTGCCAACTCATGCCCCACCTACTCCTAATGCCCCCTCATATCTTCCATGCAACTTATGCCGCTTCCATGCCCAGTCGCCCAATATACATTCTGGACAGAACCAATGAACCGTATATTAACAATGCAGGTGTGGAACTGTTTAAAAAATCACAACTTTCTTCAAAAAAATTCTGCTGTTGCTACCTTATAAAAATGTCAATCAACCAGACCTTTGTAGGATAAATAACGGACTCCCATAAAAGGATCAACTTTGTTGGCATAGGTGCAGAGAAGTGAAAACCTTACTTTGATTGACAGCTTTCTGTGATCTCTTTTCTCAATGGCGCAATGTTTAATTGCACAAAATAAAGTGGCGTGAAGTGCTTCTGGCTTCCAAGCACTGAGAATTCCAGCAGTTCGTGGCATCTCGTACTGACCTCACGTCCTTCCTGACATGAACCCACCAGCTAACTAGCTTTGCCACCAGTGAGAATTCCCAATGTGACAGGTTTAGGGTAGAGGTCTGCGCTTTATTGGTGCCGCCTGATTTTCAGTCCCCCCTCCATCCTTTTCCATCCTCTTGTCTCCCTGCAGAAAGCTAATTAAGCATTTTAATGTCAGCGACATGATTTTAAAAATCATTCACTTTATAAATGCCATTACATAAGCAGGAAATCATCTTTTAGGTGCTGTCTGATTTATAGGCACTTGTCACTTTTTTGAAGAGAAGGTTAACCTTGTCATCGCACAATCACAATAAAATCACAGGATGTTTACACAAGCCAATTATGCTTTTGTAATACGATGACAATTCTTAATGTGAATTGTGCCAAGAGTTCGCAAGTTACGCAATTCACTGGACGTTCTTTTAAACCATCAAGAAATATTGAACAATAACTTTCCGTGGATGCTGGTGTTTCTTTAATGTGCAATGAGCGAGCACAAAACTGTAGCTTTATAAGAAATTTAACTTTAACTTTATAAGAAAAAAAAACATGCTAGAGGTATTCAACGCGCAGCAACCATCTGAACAAGGCAAGATGAATTAATGTCTCAGGGAGGAATTGATAGTTGGTCCAGAGCCCCTGGGCATTTGCAGCATGTTTGGTGAGTAAAAGCATTACTATAACCTCACAGAAACAGAGTGCATCATAGGCAATTTACATACGGAACAAAATTTTCACCAACAAATAACATTAACTCAAAGTAAAGTTAAAAGTTAAAGTTTTTTTATTACTGTCGCAAGTAAGCTTACATTAACACCGCAATGAAGTTACTGTGAAAATTCCCTAGTTGTCACACTCCGGTGTCTGTTCGGTTACACTGAGGGAGAATTTAGCATGGCCAATGATCCTAACCAGCACATCTTTTGGACTGTGGGAGGAAACCGGAGCACCCGGAGGAAATCCACGCAGACACGGAGAGAAAGTGCAGACTCCGCACAGACAGACACCCAAGCCAGGAATCGAACCCGGGTCCCTGGTGCTGCAAGACAGTAGTGCTAACCACCATGCCACCGTGCCGCCCCTCTTGCATTGCTGTGTGAGGCAACAGGCTCCTGTATTTGGTAAATGTCATCAACCTGAAGAGTTAATTTTAAAAAAAATCTCTTTCCATGCATGCTGCCAAATCTGCCATGCATTTCTGGAATTTTCTGTTTATTTCCGATTTTCAGCACACGCGGGATTTTTCTCTTGGTAGAAACGATTGCTTGGTGCTAAAGCTCTTTGTGGTTTGCACGAAAGTTGCGCTAAACGTCAGTGACTGTATTCCCTCGTGGTAATCAAACCCTCCTCCCTTAGAAAATGTGCTGCTCCAGGAAATCATAAAATGCTGTAGTGCTGCATGGATGACGACACGATGAGATGACAAGTGTCTGATCGATGGAGCTGCAAGCTAGTTTTACTACTTGCATGATAATGCGGCCAATTCCGAGACTGGAATTCGGCCAAGGACCACACATGTTCGGACCCAATTGTTTATTTAACAACACAGCTAGGCGCGTCATAACAGCTGGAGTGTGCGCGTTCAAGATTCACAAGGGAGGCTCTGCCTGCCATTCCAAGATGACCCCAGTTTTGGTTTGGTAAAATAGATCGATTGTGAGTAGTGGGTGACGAAAGGTAGCTGCATTTCAGTAACTGGGACTGTTAGCATTGCCTCGTCATCTTTACAATGTTGCTGCATCGTGCGGCATCCACATTCCAGAGTTTCGTTTCAGCTCACTAGACTCGCAACTCGCTCCAGCTTGCAGAGTCAGTCATTTAAGTCCAAAATGATCCAAAGTGCAAACAGCTGAAGGGAGCCAGTGCTTAATGCAGTACCACTTGATTAAAATAAATGGCACCTCCGAGTAGCCACCACCCCCCGGATGAGGTTGCATTTGTCTCCCCAAATTCAAGCACACATGGTTTCACCAGATCACCCGTTAATTAGTCTGAACTCTGATTAGTCTTGAACTCGCATGCCTCCTTTATAAACTGCAAGCAATAACACAGGAGTGCTGACAGCAATGGGGGAATATGCCAACTATTCCAGGTCGAAATCCATTAAGGGTTGTCAGAAAAGCATGAAGCTGTGAACACAGCATACCGGGGAATAGGAAGGAAACACCTTCTAGCATTTTTCATTGCTGTGTTTTGTTTCTCATTACTTGCTGATCTCTTTATTTTCTACGGGTTGCTGTTAAACAATACCTTCTGTAACCTTAATCCATCATTGCTGGCTTGCGATCAAAACGTGACATTCCTGTTCTTTCCTCACGATTTCAATTCTTTCCTCCCATCACTCTCTCCGTTTACTCCCATCCCTGCTGAGTTCTTTGGTGTGGGACCAGAGGAGTTTTAAAGTTTAATTATTAGCGTCACAAGTAGGCTTACATTAACACTGCAATGAAGTTACTGTGAAAATCCCCGAGTTGCCACGCTCCAGCGTCTGTTCGGGTACACTGAGGGAGAATTTAGCATGACCAATGCACCTAACCAGCACATCTTTTGGACTGTGGGAGGAAACCGGAGCACCAGGAGGAAACCCACGCAGACACGGGGAGAACGTGCAGACTCCGCACAGCCAGTGACCCAAGCTGGGAATCGAACCTGAGTCCCTGGCGCTGTGAGGCAGCAGTGCTAACTGTGCCACTGTGCCGCCCAATTGGTACAGTGCCTCCAAGATCACATTCTTTATTTGAGATACTAGGCAGGAAGACCTAAAAAAAATAGCTGACTTTTTTGTTACATCCAACAAAGCCTTTATCATTGGAGGCACAATTTATATGTATATAGTGCCTTTTACAAAATAAAACTTTCCTAGCTGCTTCACATGAGTTTAAAACAAAATCCAAATCCTATTAGGAGACATTATATGGGTTGATGACCAAAAGCTTTGATAAAGATTTAGTTTTTAAGGAGTGTTTTAAATGAGAGATCTAAAGATGAGAGATTTAAGGAGGTAATTCCAGAGCTTAGGGCTGGGGTAGCTGAAGGCATAGCTACCATGGAATGAATACAACCGGGGATGCTTAAGGGGCCAGAATTAGAAGATTGAGCATTTGTTGGAGGGTTGTAAGGCTGGAGGAGATTACAGTGTTAGGGAGGCCATGGAGGAAGCTAATGTGGATGAGAGTTTTAAAGGTGTGGCTTAACAAGGAGAAAATGTAGTTCCATGAGAACAGGGCTGATGGATGAATGGGCCTTCGTGCGACAGGGCAACAGAACGTTGGATGACCTCAAGTTAAAATGTGTGAGGGCAGCCAGGAGGCCACTGGAATAGTTGAATCTGAGGAAGCAAAGACGAGGAGGAGGGTTTCAGCAGCAAATGAGCTGAGCTGGAATATATTGCTTTGAATGAATGAGTCCAGTCCTCTCCACCTATCACAGAATCCCGACAGTGTGGAAGGAAGCCATTCAGCCCATCGAGTCTGCACCGACTCGCTGACAGAGTATCTTACACAGGCCCTCTCTCCACCTTACCCCTGTAACCCCACACATTTACCTTGGTTAATCCACCTAACCTACACATCTTGGGACACTAATGGTCAATTTAGCATGGCCAATCCACCTAACCTGCACACCTTTGGACTATGGGAGGAAACCAGAGCACCCGGAGGAAATACACGCAGACCACGGGGAGAACGTGCAAACTCTACACCCGAGGCCAAAATTGAACCCGGGTCCCTGGTGCTATGAGGCAGCAGTGCTAACCATTGTGCCAATGTGCCATACCTCCCACAATTGAGGCATCTGTATTACAACCTCACTAAACAACAAAACTGTCGTTTATAAACCTTTAAGCTCTATCCATATTGACTCTGCCTGAACCTTTTATTTTATGTGCATCCGTCCTTTGTCCAACAGTCTGTCCCTCTTAAAAATATTATGACCCAGCATATTTATTCTCCACTCCTGCCCTTTTTGCAGCCAAGTTCCTGTTAGTCTTATTAAATCTATATCTTCCTGCAGCACAATTTCTCATAATTCTCCCAGTTCATTTCTCACATTCTGAGCATAATAATGGAGCACTTTATCTGTTTTCTTATCGTATTGCTTCTTTTCCACTGAATTTCAGTTTTGTTCAAGGTAACATCTTTGACATTCTGCTCCGAAGATTGTTTCTTGGGAATGAATATTAACTTCCAAGAACAGATGGGTTGAGCTTCTGGCAAGGAAAACCTGGAACAGGATCGGAGTACGGTCACTTCCAATTTTAACAAACGCAGGACAGGGGAGCAGGCGCCCAGTCAGCTAACAGGAGTTGGGTTGCTCTCTTGAATAACATAATGAGGCCTTGTTGTCTTTATTTGAAGAGTCTTTCTATTTTTAACCACAGACTGTCATGTTTTCTAGGCCTCAGTAAACACAGCAGCTGAAAGCAGGCGACAAGCACAGTGCTTACCACTGCTGCCTCACAGCGTCAGGGACCTGGGTTCTATTCCAGCCTTGGTTGACTGTCTATGTGGAGATTGCACATTCTCCCCGTGTCTGCGTAGGTTTCCTCAGGGTGCTCCGGTTTCCTCCCACAGTCTAAAGCTGGGCAAGTTAGGTGCACTGACCATGCTAAATTGCCCCTTAGTGTCAGGGGGACTAACAAGGTAAATATGTGGGATTAGGCCTGGATGGAATTGTTGTCAATGCAGGCTCAATAGGCTGAATGGCCTCTTTCTGCACTGTGCCGATTCTATGGATTCTAAGGGTTGAATCCATGAGGTAAACACATTTACCACACTGCTCCTGGGCAAGGAGAGGAGCACAGTGGTTCCCACTAGGCCCAATGAGCTGCCCAGTAAAACTCAAATCTCACCCAATCATTCTCAAACAGCATGATGAGGACCGCCAACCTCCCCCCCGCCAATCCATTTTGGACACCCCCACACCATCTCACTCGTTATCTTTTAATGCATCGATCTTCTCTTTGGCCAATGTGTTGCAGGCTTCCTTGCCCAACAGGCCTCCAACCTATCAATCAGACTGCCCGAGGGCTGGAAACTCACAAAGAGGAAAAACATAAAGCATCCTTGCAGTTAAATTCTTCACGACTTTTGGGAAACCCAATGATGTGAGCTTCCTGACTTTTGACTTCACAAGAGAAACCTATGCAACCCGCCACCCCCCCTCCCCCCCCGCCCCCCCGCCCCCCCACCCCCACTCTCCCAGCAAACACCCAAACTGTAATTAGTCCATTCACAGGCCACAGGCTGTTGTGTTTTTCAGGCCTTGGGAAAGCCTGTAGCTGAAAGGAGCTAAGGAGAATTGAATCCATGAGGTGAGCATGTTTGTAGCATTGCTTCTGGGCAAGGAGAGATGCACAAGGGCTTTCCCCAGGCCCAACGAACTGCTCAGTAAAACGCCTTCACAATCGATACGCAGACACCACAATCAGCCCCCACACAACACTCACCTCCAGACTAAAATCCAATTATTAATCCCCTGGAAATCTTGAGCAGGTCTTTAGGTTATCCATTTCTTCTGTTGTTGGCTCATACCTGGTTTGTGAAGACTTTCATTTTTCCAATCTTTCCAACATGCCTCGCACTAAAATTTGGAACTCTCAGTCTAAGCTACCAAAGTTAGTACAAAGCCCTCTACTAAGTCTGTTATTGCTGCCACATTCCTAACTGAATTGCTAAACATCCTTGTGTGAACTGTCTCATATTTATGGTTATCCTAATAATCCTTATAAAACACACTCAAGAATTTTCATTCCCTCTGCAGAAAACTAGTACTTCAAACTTGCAAGTAATTTTCTCTCGGCATTTCCATTCTCAGTTATAACCTCTTCCCATGACCCAGAGATAGTACCATTCCTTTTTTATCTACTGCCAGCACCCCATCTTTCAGTAGTAAATCTCCACTTGGCAACAAATGAATCAACTGAGGTAAGAGTTATGAGGACGGAGTGGATAGGCTGGGGTTGTTTTCCCTAGAGCAGCAAAGGTTGTGAGGGACTAGACTGAGACGTGTAAGATTATGAGGGGCAGACATAGGATGGATAGGAAGGCACTTTTTTCCATTAGTAGAAGGGTCAATAACCAGGGGGCATCGATTTAAGGTATGAGGTAAAAGGCCAAGAGGGGAGTTGAGGAGAAACATTTTCACCCAGAGGGTGTGGGAGTCTGGAACTCATTACTTGAAAGGATGGTTAAGTCAGAAACTCTCGTAACATTTAAGAAGTATTTAGATATTCACTTTCTCTATTATAACCTCCAGGGCTATGGGCCAAGCACTGGAAAATGGGACCAGCGTAGTCATATCTTTGCTGACCAGCATGGACATGATGGGCTGAATAGTCTCCTGCTGTGTGTAAACATCGATGAGAAAAACCATATTTTGTTTTTCCAATGCTACCAATTCCAGAAATATCAAGTTCAATTCAATGGACCCCTTCTTTAAAACAGTAAATAAATTGTTAAAAGATCAGTAAAAACTGCTGGCTTGAGTATCCATTGCATTTGAATAACTTTATAAATTGCTTGACCTCTGTGGTGGTTTCTGCTATAATTGGAAACCCAAGGTTTTGTTACAGCCTAGTTATACACTTCAAGCAATCAATTATTCCACAAGTATTCTTTACATTGTCATTACAAATTGTGCGATTACCATCGTAACTCAACGCCGATTTCAATTTCAGCCAGTATTTTATTTATTTTTAGTTTTCCTAGCTGATCATGTTGAATTCAGATTAATGTGATGTAAAGTAGAATTAATTAGTGCAAAGATGGTAGAAGCTCTACGTTATAATTTATCAAAACTCCATAATTTGGATTCTTACTGCAGTTGGAGCTGGTGGTGTGGAAGCGAGCGGCCCTCCAAATTTTTGGGGGGGTGGGGGGAGGGGGATGCAGACCTTCTAACTGCTTCTCGCGCAGCCCAGGTGGTATCCCATACGCGGTGGGGCACCTGCGCAGACATGCTGTGTCTGCACCAGGAGCTTCCCAACTTCCCAGATTGGGATGTCAGGCAGCTGTACAGGTAGATTTGATGCACAATTGACACAACTTTGTCAATTCGCGTCCATTCAATGTATTCACCTGTCATTCACCAAAGAGCATACTTACACCTGCAAGAGCGACTCATCACAAGTATTATTCAAAGGACCAGCCACCCAACTTGCAGTTAAGGTAATTTTTATTTGTATTTATTCTGAATTGTTTTTGGAAGTACTGTGCTGAGTTTGTTGGATTTGGATTTAGGTTGCTGCATCCTCACATGATGGACAGTGAATTTGGTGACTTGTCCAAAGAAAACTACAATGGGATGTGATGCCCTGGGTCTGTTGGTATGTTATGGTTCAGGTCAGAAACTCCAAGGTGTTTTATGGAGCTCGCCTGGATCATAGGTTTTGCATCATGAACTTGGCTAGGATAAGCCAAGTTTCACTTGGCTTAGTCATAGAGTCATAGAGGTTTACAGCATGGAAACAGGCCCTTCGGCCCAACTTGTCCATGCCGTCCTTTTTTTTTAAAACCTCTAAGCTAATCCCAATTGCCTGCATTTAGCCCATATCCCTCTATACCCATCATACCCACATAACTATCTAAATGCTTTTTAAAAGATAAAATTGTACCCGCCTCTACTACTACCTTTGGCAGGTTGTTCCAGACACTCACCACCCTCTGTGTGAAAAAGTTGCCCCTCTGGACACTTTTGTATCTCTCCCCTCTCACCTTAAACCTATGCCCTCTAGTTTTAGACTCCCCTACCTTTGGGCTTGATAGGTTTCACTTCAGGTATGATTCAAATGACCCACCTGGGAGATTTTATCAAACAAAGTTTATTTAAGAATATAGTTAACATGTATAGTAAGAGTATTAGCAATAACTTCTATCAATTACAAAACAAGTACAATAATGTATAGCACTTAATGAATATAGGGGCTGAGCCAATCAAACCAATCCCATGAACAAGGCCATTCAATAGATTTAACACAGCAAGGGCTAATGCTCACGTGATATTGGAATTGAGACCTTTGAATGAAGTCTACTGTTCTCTGGATAGACTCAGAACAGTTTGGAGTCAGAACAGCATCCCAAAACACTAGGGGCTCTGGGCAAGCCACCAACAGCAGATTCCCCCCTTCAGAAAGGCAAGACCTTGTTTTCAGATAACCAGCAGAACTTCCAAAACCCACGGAAAGAGACTTCATTTCAGCTTGATGCCCCTTCTAATACTAAAACTCAAACTAAACAGCAGCTCAAACTAAAAATGCAAGAATTCCTCTCACTTGCCCTGCCAACCAATTTTTTCTCCTAACAATGCAGAGTTACAAACATCCCAGTATAAATAAACAACCCCCCATTTAAGCAACCAGTCAAACTGGTGCCATAATAAAAAAACAACTGAAGCCAAAAAGGCCTGCTTACAACTACAGAAAATATGATTTAGAAAAAAAAATCTCTTAAAGGTACACTTAACGTTACAGGTTGGACTCTTGACCTTGTGCTGTGGCACTTCTCTCTCTTTCTCTTCCTCCAGGGTGTGTTGTGGTTGGACACGATGCAGCTTTTGGGTATCTGACAGTAGAAAATCAGAAAGAGGGAGGTTGGGGTGAGGGAAAGGGGGATAGGGTGGAAAGCAAGGCGCCGATGGTCACACATCGGCAGGTAGCAAGGCGAGGGTCCGCTGGGAGTTGAGAAGGCATAAGGCAGGAACGTACTGTCATCCTGAACATTCTCAGCGACGCTGGATGCCACCGGTTCGGCTGCAATCAGCTCCATGAGGCGAACACCAGTCTCCTCCATAGAGCTTAGGAAATGTGATCATCCTTATTCCCCACTAGTTCTACTCTGTTCTCTTCCATTGTGTGTGATGTTGTCCTGTAACAGAAATGACAGAATATCAGTGATTGTGTTGTGTGATGTGCCTGCCATAGCCTGCAGTATGTGGAAACAGCAGGAGCTGGATGTGAGACTAGCATCATTGGAATGTGAGGGGGAGTCTCTGCATGTTAAGTGAGTGCACTGATTGCTGGGTGAGCGATAGGGATATGATGAATTGAGCAGCGTGATAGGCTGGTGAAGTGGTGCAGGAGATGTCAAGTGAAGTTGCATGCTCCTTTGACAGCGCCTTCCAAATCCACGACCACTACCACCTAGAAGGACAACAGCCGCAGATGCATGGGGAACACCAGCACCTGCAAGTTCCCCTCCAAGCCACACACCATCCTGACTTGGAACAATGTCACTGTTTTTTCACTGTTTTTGGAATAAAAGCCTGGATCTCCCTTCCTAACAGCACTGTGGGTGACCCTACACCATATGAATTGCTGAGGTTCAAGAAGATAGCTCACCACTTCATTCTCAAGAGAGGTTAGGGATAAATGATAAATGCCAGCAATGCCCACATCCTCTGAATTAATAAAAACAACCTGACCTGACCACCCATGTGAAGAAATTGAGCTTTTTGTGGTACTGCTGACATGTCATTGGACCCAACTTGCTTACATTGACCCCCCTAGTCACCTGCTCCCAATCCCTCTGGAGAGTAGTACTTGAGGGCCTCCTGGTGCCCATGGATATGTGGCCTCTGTCCTCCTGTCCAGCCCCACCACCTTCAGCACCCTGTCAGTGAACCCAGAACTCCTTTCTGTTTCTCCATTTGATCACAGATGCAGCCAGTGTCAGTAGAGGACAGCCAGCACTGAGCGCAGCTCCCCTTTAAGAGGGGCAGATTGCCTTTAAGAGGAGCAGGCTGACTGCACCTCATGTTATCAATGCATGGTGCTCAGCCTCTCTGCAAAGTGTTCTGGTGGTGAGGACCCTGCTCAGACTAACACCACTATTAGGTAAATGTGAAGGCAGTCTCAAGGCCCTTTGTCTGCCTCATTGGGCGCAGGCAGGTCATGAACTGTGCCCTCTAGGCCCGAAAATAAGCCATAAGCAAACTTTAGCCCCAAAACCTTGAGACTAATCAAGACACTTTTCATTTTAGTCTCCACGAAGAGCAACTGTAATGATTCCTGGGCACTGATCCAAGAATTCCGCGGATATATTTTGAGAGCTTATATAATTCTCTTTACAGTAAAGTAGGCTAAAGACAGGAGATTTGATTTAAGCATTTTAAAAACTGAGGGAAGTTGTGTTTGAAAATGCAGGCTGGAATTTTACCGCCCTGCCTGCCACGGGAATGGGAGCGGGTGAGGGGTGGAACATGGAAAGGTCCGTTGACCTCAGGCGGGACGAGCGAAGCCGTAAAATCCCACCCACAGTCCACATACTAGATGTAAGATATAAACCTCATCGCATAGAAGCAGAATTTGGAAGCAATGGACTTTAGGGCAATTTTATTTCTCAAGAGGGATACAGAGAATGGAAATTATAAACTTACATCTGTGATACAATGACTTGTTCTTCATTTTGTATGCATCGCTTAGCTTAATTTCAAACAATCTGGACTTCCAGTTCCGTGATAGATACTACAAGTGCCTCGGAACATGTGAAAAATAGGAGAAAAAATAGATGAAGACAGATTTGTGTTGCAAGAAGTACAGTGGGGTGAGAGGAAATGTCGATATCTTGTGATAAAATTTTGGTACAATATGAAAAGTAACTTCATGGTATCCGAGGTTTATCTGAGAAATTGAAATCAGAAATGAGAGGAATTAAGGACAGAAAAACAGGATAAAAATGCTTGTACCTGAAAATAATCCAATGTGGAGAATCGGTTAACTAGACCTCATGATTATTTCCGAGAATTTATTTCCGTAGGCTCCTATCTATCTGCAGCATCTGCCACAGTGATGTAATGCCGTATTGTTTTAAGATTAAGAATGCTATGCCAAAGGAGGATGTAAGCTCACATCTGTCATTTTGCTTTCCACCATACTCACTAAATATGAGAAGGTATAAGTTATCGCATCACCAAATCTACCATTCTTACTGCTGTATCATTGTAAGATTCCTTAGCCTTCGATATTTTAAATCTTTTCTGTTCTTTTGAGGACTGATTCCCTGACTGGACATTGCCTGATGTGGACTGACACTTGCATGGAGTGCTGGACACAAATTGGGGAGGTGGTGCGCGTACTCCATTTTCTGTTCAATCCAAATTACACAAGACCATGATTTTCTAACCAGCATTCACTGCCAGCATTCAGTCAAGGAATCACCCCTGTATGTGGTTAGCACTGCGCCTCACAGTGCCAGGGACGCGGGTTCAATTCCGCCTTGGGTGAGTGTGGAGTTTGCACATTCTCCCCGTGTCTGTGTGCGTTTCCTCCGGGTGCTCCAATTTCCACCCACACTCTAAAGAGGTGTAGGTGAGGTGCATTTTCCATGATAAATTGCTCCTTAGTGTCCCAGGATGTATAGATTAGATGGATTAGGGATTTTTTAAAGTCTACGTTTATTTATTAGTGTCACAAGTAGGTTTACATTGACACTGCAATGAAGTTACTGTGAAAATCCTCTGGTTGCCACGCTCCAGCACCTGTTCGGGTAAACTGGGGGAGAATTTAGCATGGCCAATGCTAACCTAACCAGCACGTCTTTTGGACTGTGAAAGGAAACCGGTGCACCTGGAGGAAACTCATGTAGACACGGGGAGAACCCGTAAACCCACACATTTACCATGGCTAATTAATCAAACCTACTCATTACAGGACACTAAAGGACCATATACCTTGGCCAATCCACTGAACTTGCACATCTTTGGACTGTGGGCGGAAACTGGAGCACTCAGGGGAAATCCACCGGGAGAATGTGCAGACTCCGCACAGACAGCGACCCAAATCGGGAATCGAAACTGGGTCCCTGGCGCTGTGAGACAGCAATGCTAACCACTGTGCTACCGTGCTGCCTTGGTAAAATGTGTGGGATTATGGAGAAAGGGCAGGGGAGAGGACCTGAGTAAGAGAATCTGTATAGACTTGAGCCAAATGGCCTCCTTCTGCATTGTAGGGATTCAATGATTCTATGATCTTGCTAACAAATTCACTGGCAGCAATATTGGTATTGTAACAGCACAATATTGAAAGAGCACTAATCATTTCGGAACAGCTGGATCTCTGGCCATAGCTTTACTGGATGATCTGCCTGAGATCCTGATCATAAAGTACTGCTGAAAATGACTAAGTTATACTGCAGATCATGCCTTTACTGTATTGAAAATTGCATTATGTTGCAGCAGATACATGAGAATGCCACCAGCGCCTGGAAGTTCTTCTCCATGTCACTCAACATCCTGACTTGGAACTCCCTCCCTAACAGCACTGTGGGTGTACCTACATGATGGACTACAATGGGTCAGGAAGGCAGCTCACCACCACCTTCTCAAGGGCAATTAGGGATGGGCAATGGATGCTGGCCTCACCAGCCACATCACGTGAATGAATAAAAAATATATATTTTGTCTATTTAAGGCTACTATACATACTTGTACCAGCAGAGGTAGTCTGAAAAAGAGATAAGTTTTAACAACATGTGCTGTCCTGAGTCTGAAAGTTTCTCACTGAATATCTTTCTGGTTCTTCCCAAGATCTTCACAGTGCCTGACTGTGAATCATGTTCTTGCAGGTGAGATCAAAGCTCTGCTTCCCATCTAACTGCTTCCAAATGTTGAGCAGAGTGTGAGCAAGATTGTCTACTTTCTCATGACATGATGCAGACTCCATCACGTGGTTTACCTGGTTTCACAGGAGCTAAACGCCACACATTACCAAACTCAGGGATATGAGATTGGCGAAAGAAGCACATTTTCCAACAAACTCACCAGACAATGACTAGAAGCAGCATCTTCTCCACAGAAGGCATGAGAAAAACCCACCAATCATAATGTTAACCATACAGACCTGGTCACTCAGCACAGAGCAAAGGAGACATTTTGAGGACAGATTATCAACATGGAGAGCACCTACTATGAAAACATATACCTTTTAAACCAGTCATTTTTCAGTCAATAAAGTTAAGGAGTGGAATTCATGATTTTGAGTTCTTAGTTTTCAGAAGTGCGTTTTAGAATTGTGTTATGTCAAAGGTTTCTGGTTGGCTCACGGTTTAACTTTACTCAAGACCCACACTCTCCTTTCCTACAAGAAACCAATTCTTATCAACATCATTCTTTTTTTATTCATTCGTAGGATTGGGTGTCGCTGGCTGGCCAGCATTTATTGCCCATCCCTAGTCGCCTTTGAACTGAGTGGCTTGCTAGGCTATCTCAGAGGGCAGTTGAAAGTCAACCACATTGCTGTGGCTCTGGTGTCACATGTAGGCCAGACCAGGTAAGGACAGCAGATTTCCTTTCCGAAAAGTCATTAGTGAACTAGATGGGTTTTTCCGACAATCGACAATGGTTTCATCAGTAGATTCTTACTTCCAGATTTTTTTAAATTGAATTCAAATACACCATCTGCCGTTGCGGGATTTGAACCCAGGTCCCCAGAACATTAGCTGAGTTTTTGGATTAATAGTCTATTGATAATGCCACTAGGCCATCACCTCCCTCGCATAAAACTGCGACTGTAGACACATTAGTGGGGGGAATAAGAAATTTTAGCATTTTTGATCAAGCGTAATAATCCACACAGACCCATGTAAAACGATTGCGGTATATTCTTGCAGAGTGTGGTAGAGTCTGCATCATGTTGTGTGCACATCAGATTATACAAGTAATCCTATTACGGCTTCACAGCAAGTTGGGAATTATACCCTTTCTCCATAAATTGTGCCCATAAATTACACAAGCAATGTTGATCACAAATTTTGATCGAGAATGTCAAACGGCTGTGTTCAGCATGAGGTAAAAATTCACAAGTTAATTTTGATGAACATATCTGCTGCACTTGGGACCAGCAAAATATTGTCAAAATTGAAGGGGAAATTTTGGGAGGCCGTATCATGACTGAAAAAATCAACCTAAAAAAGGATAGAAAATATAAACTAAAGGTTATAATACTTTTCAGTATTCCATAGAATCCCTAAGTGCAGAAGGAGGCTGTTCGGCCCATTGAGTCTGCACCGATCACAATCCCACCCAGCCCCTATTCCCCGAACCCCACATATTTACCCTGCTAACCCCACTGACATTAGGGTCAATTTGACAGAGCCAATCAACCTAACCCACGCATCTTTGGACCGTGGGAGGAAACTGGAGAACCCGGAGGAAGCCCACACAGGCACGGGGAGAATGTGCAAGCTTCACACAGGCAGTGGCCCGAGGCTGGAATTGAACCCGGGTCCCTGGCACTGTGAGGCAGCAGTGCAACCACTGTGCCACCCTGCTGCCCAGGTGGAATTCGTCAGGTGGAAAAACTGAATTAAGCACTCTACTCTCTTCTTCATGCAGGGAGAGTATGGAAAATGTTTGAAAATGCTTATAACAACTCTAGTAAGTTTTCCTTCATTTTTCTTCACATTTACCAAGCTATTAAAGAACTTACTTGACTGTAATGAGTATGATGTTGTTTTATTTGTTCTTGGGATGTTGCAGTTGTCCCATATATTAGTATACAGTGAAAAGTATTGTTTTGTGCACGCTATACAGATAAAGCATACTGTTTATAGAGAAGAAAAGATTTAATAAAGAAACTTCATTACTCTGAACTTCAACCTCACCCTGGGCCATTCCAAGCAATTTAACAATTCCCAACAGGTTCTTATTTATACTGAGTCAGCTGGTCAGCTGATCATCACATCATTCTGTCATTGGTTAATGGTTTGCAAGGTCAGCAGACTCTTACAGGTTGTTACTATTGGTCACATTACAATGTTATCACCGGTTACATGTTAACAAAGGTCTCACCCAACTTTTGTTGCCCATTCCAAATTGTCTTTGAGAAGGTGATGAGCCGCCATCTTGAACCATTGTAGTCCATGTGGTGCAGGTACACCCATGGTACTGTTTGGGAGGAATTCCAGGATTTTGACCCAGCAACAGTGAAGAGACGGCAACACAGTTCAGGATGCTGTGTGACTTTTAGGGAAACTTGGTGGTGTTCCCATCTTTCTAGGTTGTAGAGGTCAAGGGGGGAATTTTCCCGTCCCGCCCACCACGGGAATTGTAGTGGGAGGGGGGGGGGGGGGCGGGGGCGGGTTGGACCATGCAAAGGTCTGTTGGCCTCAGGCGGGATTTTCCGGTTTTGGGGCAACGCAGCTGGAAAATCCTGCCCAAAGTGTTTGAAAGGTGCTGTTAGTGGAGCCTTGGAGAGTTGCTGCACTACATCTTGTAGGTAGTACGCTCTGCTGCCACTGTGTGCCAAAAGAATAATTAAGATGGTGGCTGGAGTAACAATCAAGATGGTTGCTTTGTCTTCGATTGTGTCGAGCTGGAGTATTGGTGGAGCTGCACTCATCCAAACAAATGGGGAATATTCTATTACAAACCCGACTTGTGCCTTAGAAATGGTGGACAGGGTCGGGGAGTCAGGAAATGATGTACCGACCACAAAATTTCTAGTCTGTTCATGAAGCCAAAATTTTTATATGGTTGGTCATTGAGTTTCTGGTCAGTGGTAACTCACAGAATGTAGATTGTGGGGGATTCAACAATGGAAATGCCATTGAATGTCAAGGGGAGTTGGTTAGATTCTCTCTTGTTGGAGACACTTTTGTGCCATGAATATTACTGTCACTTATCAGCCGAAGTCTGATGTTGTCCAGATCTTGCTGCATATGGACATGTTCTGTTTCAGCGTCTGAGGAAATGCAAATGGTACTGAATACCGCAAACATCAGTGAATGTCACCACTTTTGATCTTATTCTGGAGATTTTTAATAAACAGTTGAAGATAATTTTTCCTGGGACTCTATCCTGAGGAACTCCTGCAACATTCTCCTGGGACTGAGATGATTGTCCTCCAACAAGCAAACCCCTATGTATGTGAAGAGGTACGACTTGGCGAAGATGTCATATCTTCACCATTTTCTTCATTGTGCATTTCTACAAAGCTTCTGACCAGCCACTAAGTAAACACAAACATCTGTACTGCAAACACAAATCTCAAACACTAACATAACAAATATTTCAGCTTTTGTATAAATATCTGTTTGGTATCTTCTTTGAACATGTAAGTGGCGCAGAGGAAGTAGCATTACCAGTTGAGAAGTGGAACAAAATGATCCATTGCAAGTCAAAGGTGTTTGATCAAAAGCAGATTAATAAAGATGTTGACCAGCAAGCTTTCAAAGCAGGGACGTTAAATCAGCAACAGAACATTCGCAAGGCAATGCAGTATTTTGAGCTGTCCTTGCATCAAAGCTTGGATGGTCTTCAATAATCTCACTTTGATCAGTATGCAGCGTTGGGATCTAGAGTGGCTGCAATATAATGCAAGATTCAAACATCATTATGACCATCAAATAATATCCGGTGAATCGTGAGTGAGGGCCAGAGTTTCAGTTCTGATTAAAGGCCTGCTCAACATCAAAGCAGAGAAATGGATATTGGTGATAAAAGATTAGACAGCTTTTGGCCAGTAAGTGGCCATCTATAGCACATGGAAACCACACCCTGATAAGTGCGAGTTGATGTATTTTGGAAGAAGAAACAGGCTGAGGGAGTATTTAATGAATGGCAGGACACTGGGAAGCTCAGAGGAACAGAGCGATCAAGGGGCTCTTATTCACTGAAATCAGCGGAGTACATGAATAGGATAGTTAAGAAGGCACATGGGACACTTGCTTTTGTCAGTCATGGCATGGAGTATAAGAGCAAGAAGGTAATGTTGAATGTGTACCAAATGTTGGTTAAGCCGCAGCTTAACTTTGTGCAGTGCTGGTCACCTCACATAGGAAGGATGTGATTACGCTAGAGGCGGTACAGAGAAGGTTCACCAGGATGTTGCCTGGGATGGAGCATTTGAGTGATAAGGAGAGATTGGATAGGCTTGGATTATTTTCTTTTGAGTAGAGAACATAGAACATAGAACATAGAACATTACAGCGCAGAACAGGCCCTTCGGCCCACGATGTTGCACCGACCAGTTAAAAAAAAACTGTGACCCTCCAACCTAAACCAATTTCTTTTCGTCCATGAACCTATCTACGGATCTCTTAAACGCCCCCAAACTAGGCGCATTTACTACTGATGCTGGCAGGGCATTCCAATCCCTCACCACCCTCTGGGTAAAGAACCTACCCCTGACATCGGTTCTATAACTACCCCCCCTCAATTTAAAGCCATGCCCCCTCGTGCTGGATTTCTCCATCAGAGGAAAAAGGCTATCACTATCCACCCTATCTAAACCTCTAATCATCTTATATGTTTCAATAAGATCCCCTCTTAGCCGCCGCCTTTCCAGCGAAAACAATCCCAAATCCCTCAGCCTCTCCTCATAGGATCTCCCCTCCATACCAGGCAACATCCTGGTAAACCTCCTCTGCACCCTCTCCAAAGCCTCCACATCCTTCCTGTAATGTGGGGACCAGAACTGCACACAGTACTCCAAGTGCGGCCGCACCAGAGTTGTGTACAGTTGCAACATAACGCTACGACTCCTAAATTCAATCCCCCTACCAATAAACGCCAAGACACCATATGCCTTCTTAACAACCTTATCTACTTGATTCCCAACTTTCAGGGATCTATGCACACATACACCTAGATCCCTCTGCTCCTCCACACTATTCAAAGTCCTCCCGTTAGCCCTATACTCAACACATCTGTTATTCCTACCAAAGTGAATTACCTCACACTTCTCCGCATTAAACTCCATCCGCCACCTCTCGGCCCAACTTTGCAACCTGTCTAAGTCTTCCTGCAAACTACGACACCCTTCCTCACTGTCTACCACACCACCGACTTTGGTGTCATCAGCAAATTTGCTAATCCACCCAACTGTACCCTCATCCAGATCATTAATAAATATTACAAACAGCAGTGGCCCCAAAACAGATCCCTGAGGTACACCACTTGTAACCGCACTCCATGATGAATATTTACTATCAACCACCACCCTCTGTTTCCTATCCGCTAGCCAATTCCTGATCCAATTTCCTAGATCACCCCCAATCCCATACATCTGCATTTTCTGCAGAAGCCTACCATGGTGAACCTTATCAAACGCCTTACTAAAATCCATATATACCACGTCCACTGCCTTGCCCCCATCCACCTCCTTGGTCACTTTCTCAAAAAACTCAATAAGGTTAGTAAGGCACGACCTACCTGCCACAAAACCATGCTGACTATCACCTATCAATTCATTACTCTCCAAATAACTATAAATCCTATCCCTTATAATTTTTTCCAACATCTTGCCGACAACAGAAGTGAGACTCACCGGTCTATAATTCCCGGGGAAGTCTCTGTTCCCCTTCTTAAACAATGGGACAACATTCGCTAACCTCCAATCTTCTGGTACTATACCAGAGGCCAACGACGACCTGAAGATCAGAGCCAGAGGCTCTGCAATCACTTCTCTTGCCTCCCAGAGAATCCTTGGATAAATCCCATCCGGACCAGGGGATTTATCTATTTTCAGACCCTCCAGAATATCCTGCACATCCTCCTTATCAACTGTAATACTGTCTATTCTACTCCCTTGCAACCCAGTGTCCTCCTCAGCTATATTCATGTCCCCTTGCGTGAACACCGAAGAGAAATATTGGTTCAATGCTTCACCAATCTCCTCCGGTTCCACACATAACTTCCCTCTGCCATCTATAACTGGCCCTAAACTTGCCCTAACCAACCTTCTGTTCTTGACATACCTATAGAACGCCTTAGGATTCTCTTAAGGCTGAGGGAGGACATCATTGAGGTGTATAAGATTAAGAAGGGTATGGACAGGGTGAGTAGGGAACAGTTGTTCCCCTTGGTTGAAGAGTCAATCAGAAAGGGGAATATTTTTAAGGTAAGGGGCGATATTCAGAGGGGTTTTGGGGAAGAAACTCACTCAGAGGGTGGTGGGAATCTGGAATGCACTGCCTGGGAAGATAGTGGAGGCTGGAAACCTTACAACCTTTAAAAATATTTGGATGAGCACTTGAAATATCATGTGGGCGATTCTCCCCAAAAGATTTGAAGTGCCGAGTTCATGTGAAAACTGGAGTAACTCCCATCGATTTTTCAGTGGGATTTTCAAAATGAATCTCCCATATTCTGAGCGCAGCAGAAAGTGAGATTCACTCTGAAAATCCAGGGGTAGGGTCTATTCCTGCTGGAGAGGCCAGCAGCATAGTGCTCAGCGAGCCACTGCGAATGCGCTGATCTGTCAGAGCGGAGATTGGCACATGCACAATAGCCCGCACTGCTGGCCTCCCAATCTCTGGCCAGCTCAATCACTGGCCAGCCCAGCGACCCCTCCCATCGCTGCCCCTCTGACCCCCCCACCCTCTGATCACTGGCCACCCGGACCAAACCGGGCAGGTCGCAACGTCTCCTGACCAACCCCCCCGCCAGCCCCAATCTCCCCAAATGCCTGCCCCTGACATTGTTGACCCCTCCCCCACAGTCCCGATGCTCTCCTGGCAGTACTGACCACACCCCTCAGCAGCCCCAACACCCCCCCTCCCCCGCACCTGAATGGCCAGTCCCGATCACCCCCTTCCCTCCCGCTGCCACTGATCCCTGTGCAGAGTGGCTGCGGGACACCCCCCACTCCCACCAATCAGCCCCCCCCCCCCCAGTAGGCCCCACCCCCTCTGCCTCCACCCCCTTGGCACAAGCCGATGCCCATTAGGCATTGCTAGTTTGCCCCTTGGGCAGTGCCAGGAGACCAGGCTGGCACTGCCATGCTGGCACTGCCCAGAGGGCATCCCCCCCTTACTCCTGAATTCCTGGGAGGGGCTCCATGGCCTCTGTTCCCTCCAACGAGGTTGGGCCGCCAGTTCCCCATTCATGGGGAGCTGTTGTAAACCCTGCTGGAGTGAAGCATTCCTGGCGGGGGGAGAGAGATGCTAGCGGGCCTGGAGGCTTCTGTCCTGGGCCTGCTAATCATCGGGAAATCCGGATTTAAACATGGAAATCAGCTCCGCTGATATCTCCTGGCCCATTGTGCTGCTGAGCAGTGCAGCAGGCTGGGAGAATTGTCCCTTTTAACATTCAAGGATATGGGACAAGTGCTGGAAAATGGGATTAGCGTGTCTTTAGTGGTAGCCATAGTCGGTGCAGACTTGACGGGCTGAAGGGCCTTTTCTGCACTGTACAACTCTATGACTCACATTACAATAAGACTTAATGTGTTTGTCATTCAAGTTCAGCAGGCAATAGGGAAGACAAACAGAATGTTGGGTGTTATTTCAAAGGGAATGGAATAACAGTGAGATACTGGCACATTATGGACTTTAGTGGGTTTAGTATAAATTCAGGCAACCCACTGGTGGGTGAAGCCAGCCTAGTGTTTCAACAGAGGGCTCGCATGAGGATATTGATAGGATGGTGTATGGAAGAACGTGGATGAGCATGCACACCTCAACACTTGCCTCAGAGCCTTTTGTCACTGTCAATGTGCGTAGAGGAGCTCAACTCCATCTTGGCACAATGCTTTGTGCAGAGATTGGAGTTTGCCCTTTCCAATGCGGAAATAGTAGTCAGCTCCATGACAATTTATGTGGGCCCACCTATGATGTGATGTCTGGTGACTGCTGTCAGCTTAGACTGAGGTCATGTGAGACTTGCCATCACCATGACACAGTGGTTAGCACTGCTGCCTCACCATGCCAGAGACCCGGGTTCAATTCCGCCCTTGTGTGACTGTCTGTTTGGAGTTTGCATGTTCTCCCCTGTGTTTGCATGGGTTTCCTTCAAGTGCTCCGGTTTCCTCCCACACTGCAAAGATGTGCAGGTTAGGTGGATTGGCTATGCTAAATTGCCCCTTCGTGTCCCAAGATGTGTAGATTAGATTGACCATGGTGGGGTTATGGGGATCGAGTGGGGTTATGGGGATAAGGTGGAGGAGTTGGCCTGGGTAAGATGCTCTTATGGAGAGTCGGTGCAGACTCGATGGGCCAAGTGGCCTCCTTCTGCACTGTAGGAATTCTATGATTCTGCACTCATTGGGAGAATTGATTTCACAAATTTATGTTGCATGGTGCATAGATTGGCAAATCATGTGGAAACTCAATCCTTCAATCATATGACTCGATGAATTTCGTGCTATGAAGCACAAGAATCTTCTAAAACTTCTTCTGGATCACACCATACTAATTCAGCAATCATCGGTTGATATAACGCGTTCCCTAGGTGTGCTGGGGTGGCACGATGCTCACAATCTTTAATTAGGGGGCACTCATTGGAAAGTTGTTTCAGGGTTGAAGGGAGAAAGGAAAATGGCAAGCAAAGTTTAGGCAAATTAGCATTGTTGAGGAATATGCTTCATTTGCTACAAATTTCCACTTGGGTTCGTCCAATCTACTGCCATATGCCCAACGGAAGATTGGCAAAAGCCCTGGAGAAATGGCTTCAATGGCCAATTTTGGCTACTTACGCCATTTCTCCAGGGTAGTTTCGAGTCTTTCACCAGGTGAAATGAAAAATAAGGCAAACCCTCACACACAACGCTATTTAAGTTATTCAGAAGCTTCTCTGGTGTTATTCACTGAGTTTTGTTTAAGTTTATTTATTAGTGTCATAAGCAGGCTTACATTAACATTGCACTGAAGTTACTGTGAAAATTCCCTAGTCGCCACACTCCAGCACCTGTTCGGGTACACCGAGGGAGAATTTAGCATGGCCAATGCACCTAACCAGCATGTCTTTCAGACTGTGGGAGGAGCACCCGGAGGAAACCCATGCAGACAAGGGGAGACTCCGCACAGACTTTGACCCAAGCCGGGAATCGAACCCGAGTCTCTGGCGCTGTGAGGCAGCAGTGTTAACCACTGTGCCAAAAGTGTGACCTTTGTTTTTCAGTCCTGACTTGCAGAAATTCAGCACAGCACCCTTCCCCTTCCCAACACACTATCTCACACAAATATAAGAGATACGGCACCTGTCCTTTTGCAGGATGAAGTGTTAATGTTAGATATGTAGGCAGACAGTCCACATCATCAGTCATGTAAAATCACATAACAGCAGTGCTGAGAGATAGTTCTATGTGAGACCTCGTGCTAAGCCTGCACTGTACATAGCAGAATGTTCAATATGTTTACCAACAGCTTAGCCTTCAGCAGTCTTAATCAATCCACACCAAGGATAGCATCATCTAAGCAAAAGGGCAGCAGGGTGGCACAGTGGTTAGCACTGCTGCCTCAGAGCGCCAGACACCCGGGTTCAATACCAGCCTCAGGTGATTGTCTGTGTGGAGTTTGCACATTCTCCCCATGTTTGCACTGGTTTCCTCCAGGTGCTCTGGTTTCCTCCAAAGATGTGCCAGTTAGGTTGATTGGCCAAGATAAATTGGCCCTTAGTGTTACAAGATGTATAGGTTATGGTGATTAGTGGGCTAAATACGTGGGGTGATGGGGTAGGGCAGGGGTGGGCTTTGGTGGAATGCTCTGTTGGAGAGTCAGTGTGGACACGGTGGGCTGAATGGCCTTCTGCACTGTAGGGATTCTATGAAGGCCAACAGCAATGGTAACAGAACTTCCACTTTCCTCCCTTTCCAACATCCAGTGTCCCAAACACTTCTTCTGGATGAAGCAATGATTTTGTTGTATTTCTTTCAATTAAGTACACTGTATTGGCAGCTCAGAGATCTTGTGATGGATTGGATAGCATCCCTGCCTCTGAATCAGATGCTCCAGGTTCAAGTCTCAGGACTTGATGGCCAAGGAACATGCATTCATAACACAGTCAACCTGCAAATTCATCCAAACGTATCAATGGCTGGCGGTAGGAGCAGGAGAGACTTCGGGTCAGCCACGCATGATGTGGAGTGGTGCTCCTCAAGCTATAAGCCCCGAGCAACAGACTAAAGTTTAAAGTTTATTTATTAGTCGCAAGTAAGGTTTACATTAACGCTGCAATGAAGTTACTGTGAAATTCCCCTAGTCGCCACACTCCGGCGCCTGTTCGGGTCAATGCACCTAACCAGCGCGTCTTTCAGACTGTGGGAGGAAACCGGAGCACCCAGAGGAAACTCACGCAGAGACGGGGAGAACGTGCAGACTCTGCACAGACAGTGACGCAAGCCAGGAATCGAACCCGGGTCCCTAGCGCTGTGAGGCAGTAGTGCTAACCACTGTGCCACCGTGCCGCCCCTAATGCCCTTTTCCAGGAATTACTAGCTATGGAAACAGACAAACGTTTGTCTTTGTGCACTATCAGGTGCAGGGAGAGAATTGGAATTGAAATTGGCTGCTTTCAATGCGATCTCTTCTGTATTGGGGAGACCAGATGCAAATTGGGTGATCACTTTGTGAATGTTTTGATTAAAGGTCAGTGACCTGAAACATTGGACCAGATTTTCAATATGGGGCGGGGAACCCGAGACCCAAATGAATTCTGAGTCCCGAGTCTGTGGCTGAATGGCACTGTTGGCACGACACAATTTTAAAATGCAAATTGCCTCATTGGCCAGGTCGTGAGTTTGGCGTCCAATTACTGGAGCTGAGTGCCTCTAGGAGGCGGGAACTGCCTGAAGAAAGTGGCAAAGGCAGATGGCAGCCATGTTGGGGGCAGTCTCTGCTTTGCCAATTAAAACAGGCACAACTGGACAGAGAGTGACCTTGGAAGTAGGGTTGCCAACTGTGATGAAATGTTTTCCTGGAGGTTTCATCCTCTGACTTGATCCCACAATTGTCGGCCAACACACCCATTCTTGTGATGCAATGCCTTCCTAAAAGCAAAACGATTCATTGCCCAACTGGATGAGGCTTAACATTTAGCCAAACAGCCTTTTTGCCCACATATTCAAGTTTGACATCTGATAACGAGAAATGTTCAAAGAAAATGACAGAAATAATCTTTCTCGCTGTCCCTAAGTTGGGTGGCACAGTGGTTAGCACTGCTGCCTCATAGCACCAGGGACCTGGGTTCAATTCCCGACTTGGGTCACTGTCTGTGTGGAGTTTGCACATTTCCCCTGTGTCTGCGTGGGTTTGCTCCGGGTGCTCCGGTTTCCTCCCACAGTCCAAAGATGTGCGGGTTAGGTGGATTGGCCGTGCTAAATTCCCCCTTAGTGTCAGAGGGACTAGCTAGGGTAAATGCATGGAGTTATGGTGATAGGGGCTGGGTGGGATTGTGGTCAGTGCAGACACGATGGACCAAATGGCCTCGTTCTGCACTGTAGGATTCAATTTCTCCAGCATTGCTCACAACTGTGTCTTGGAATAATTCCTGGCATCTCCAGGCCAATTCTGGAGGGTTGGCAACCTGACCCGGTAAGAAAGGTAGGGATTAAAGTAAATTTGAAGATTAATGTCACGCAAATCTCTGGGGCTCGACAGCCAATCCGACAGAGGTGCATTAACCTACACAAGGCTGCTTGGCTGGCCGGATAAATATTTTAAAGCACCAATCTCCAACTGCACCCCCCCCCCAACCTTTGGATGAGCCCCTCAATGTGCTCGAAGGGTTAATAATTGGCGGAAACTGCATTCATGATTTAGGAGCGGAAGTAGACAATTCAGTCTTCAAGCTTGCTCTGCCATTCAATCAGACTGTGGCTGATCTCTTCCTGGTCTCAAATCCACAGCCCTACCTATTCCCCATATCCCTTTGACCGACCCATTTTTTAAATCAGAAATATATCTATCTCTTTCTTGAAACTATTCATCGATTCAGACTCCACCGCGCTATGGGGCAGCAAGTTCCACAAATTCACCATCCACCGTGAGAAGTAGTTCCTCCTCATCTCAGTTTTAAATCTACCACCTCTCAACCTATACCATTTCCCACTCTCTCCCCACTTCCTCAGCCCCCACTGCAGCCCCCTAACCTTATTTTTCTCTCCACAGATGCTGCCAGACCGTGTGAATATCTCCAGCGTTTTGTGTTTCCATGTCCTATTTCCAGCAGCAGCAGTATTTTGCCTGTGTACTCAGTGATGGGTACAGCAGTAATGCTTCAATGTCATTATGGCTACATTTGCATTCTCTATCAACCTCATCCAAATCGGAAAACTCAGCAGGAAGACTCAAAGGAATTTCTATCCTTAGATTTTATTGGCTGCAGGTTTGCGACACCAATTACTGTAAGAAAATATGGTAGATAAACAATACAGTCCTGCCAAAATGAGCTCTTCACAGCAAAGGAGACTGGAGCTAAAAGCAACCAAATACAAATAAATATTTATCTTGTTCTGTTAGTAGATTTTTCTTCTTCAAAATCCAAATCCAGGGCAGATTTTCTCCTCTTCTGCTTGGTGTAAATAAACAACTAACAGAGCTGACAAAGGAGGAATCGCTCACTTGTAACAGAGTCCATACACGATGCTTCATCTCTTGACTGAGTGTGGCAGAATCATAGAATCCCTACAGTGCAGAAGAGGCCATTCGACCCATCGAGTCTGCGCCAACTCTTTGACAGAGTGTCTTACCCAGGCCCTCTCCCGGCACGCGGGAACAGTTGGAATGAGACATGTGGATGCAGGGTGGTTAACCATAAATGGAAAATTATGACCTCTATATCCAAGACTGAAGGTTTTGTGGATCAGTGGAGAGCACACTTGTCACTGAGACAGAAGCTCGATGTTCGATGTTCACCCCAGAACTTGATGGCCAAGGAAGGTGCGTTCATAATGCGATCGACGAGGTTGAGTATTAGCCTGCAAATCCTTCCAACACACACCGATAGTAAGCGGTAAAAGCAGGAGAGATTCCTGCTCAGCCACGTAATGAATGGGAAATCCTCTATCATCGCTATCCATAAGTCCAGACCATGACAGACATGTAAAAAGTGCTTGTTGCCCCTGCAACCTGGACTCTTTGCGTGAACTGGAGCACACCACGTCAAAGATTAACTATGCGTCAAACAAAATTAATTGCTTTCGATCACAGCGTGGAATTCCCAGAGAGGTCAGGGCTCTCAACGCGTGTGCTGCTAACCATGCCTAACATTTTTGGGACTCCAATCCAGTGTTTAAAATTTCCATTGTCTTGACAACTGGTTTTCATTATTTTCCTCTTGTCAAAATTTATGAAGTGTGAAGAATGCATCATGAAAGCTTCCATAACTTCTCACATATGATTTAAGATTGTGCAATTCCTTCCGAGATCTTGAAAGAGCCCTGTGGCAAAAAGAAAAATTCGGGGCTTGTCTTCCCTTCAACTGCTATAAAAGAAAAAAGCGGTGAGGTATACCAGAAATGTTGTCCAAATGTTGAGTCATCAAATCGCACTTCACGGTGATGTACTGCCAACTTAATTGGAATCTCCTTGCACAGTGCTCTTCAGATCAGCACAGATTGATCGTCAACTTCTTTCGTTGTGGTGAACAGCCATTCTGAATCACGTCCCAAATCCTTTGTGCTTGCATCTATTATGTCTTACATTTCCCCTTGGAGGAAACAATTATGTACAAGCTATCCAAAGCAAACACATTGTGGTCAGGAAGAAAGAGTGGTGGAGATCTTTGTGCGGTTTTTGAATGGAATCTCAATGAGCTATATGTGTGTCAAGGCAGTGGGAGTTAAAATCTACTTTGGTAAAAGTGTATGGCAACAATAGTGAATCAGCTGCTGATTACACTCCCCCGTCTAATTTTCCACTCCATTAAAGCCAGCGTGAGGTGGGTTTGTATTGCAACAATGCTGCAGTTTTAGCATGGACCTGAACAAGAGCCTACTCCATTGACAAGACCATAAGACCATAAGATATAGGAGCAGAATTAGGCCATTCGGCCCATTGGGCCTGCTCTGCCATTTAATCATGGCTGATATGATTCTCATCTCCATTCTCCTGCCCTCTCCCCATAACCCTTGATCCCCCTATTGATCAAGAACCTACCTATCGCTGTCTTAAAGAGACTCAGTGACCTGGCCTCCACAGTCCTCTCTGGCAATGAGTTCTACAGATTCACCACCGGGGCAGCACGGTGGCACAGTGGTTAGCACTGTTGCCTCACAGCGCCAGGGACCCGGGTTCGATTCCCGGTTTGGGTCACTGTCTGTGTGGAGTTTGTACATTCTCCCCGTGTCTGCGTGAGTTTCCTCAGGGTGCTCCGGTTTCCTCCCACAGTCTTAAAGACATGCTGGTTAGGTGCATTGACCCGAACAGGCGCCGGAGTGTGGTGACTCGGGGAATTTCATAGTAACTTCATTGCAGTGTTAATGTAAGCCTACTTGTGACCAATAAATATAAGAACTTAAAAAGAAACCTATGCTGAAGAAATTCCTCCTCATCTCAGTTTTAAAGGAGCGCCCCTTCACTCTGAGATTGTGCCCTCGAGTCCTAATCTCTCCCACAAGTGAAAACATCCTCTCCATGTCCACTCTATCTCAGTATTCTGTAAGTTTTAATTAGATCCCCCCCTCATCCTTCTAAACTGAGTATAGACCGAGACTCCTCAACCGCTCCTTGTATGACAAACCCTTCATTCCTGGGATGACAACTTAGCTATTAGATATACTCTTATCATCCATCTTTGCTCACAGTACAAAAAATGATTAGACTTTAATGCCAGGCACTGGCCTGCTGTGGGAGGAGGAAACATCTGCACTCACTTCATTCAACTTCATTTGGAAGGGTGAAAAACCCCTTGTTCCCAGCTCTGGGTGGATTTCCTGGATTGAGCACATGGAGGGAGATGGATGGAAAATTAAGCAGCTCCATAATCTTCTTGACCCAATTTTCCACCAGGAAATTCCAGAGAGTGGTGAATAGGTGGAACTCTTTGCCGCAGAAGGCTGTGGGGGAGGCCAGGTAATTGAGTGACTTTAAGACAGAGATAGATAGGTTCTTGATCAATAAGGGGATCAGGGGTGATAGGGAAAAGGCAGGAGAATGGGAATAAGAAAAATATCAGCCATGATTGAATGACGGAGCAGACTCAATGGGCCAAGTGACCTAATTCTGCTCCTATGTCTGATGGTCTTATGGCCATGCACTGTGACCCAATATACTCAGAAAAAAAGCAAGAACAGAAATATCTGCCACATACTGCCAACCAGCGACGCTAGGTAACTAGGGATGGGCAATAAATGCTGGCCTAGCCAGTGATGTGCATGTCCAACCAATGAATAAAAAAAATTGTATGTTTGAATGAATCATCTCATTCTTCTAAACTCCAGAGAATCTGCCACACACTCTGGAATTTCCCCCCTAATCCTCTCCACCTTGCCCTCCACCTCTTAAGTTTCTCCTTCCTCATCTTCTGTCTTCCTATCCCCTTATGTCTTGACAAATACATGAAAAGGTTAGAAATGGAGGGATATGGTCTCTGGAAGTGTAGGGGGTTTTAGTTCAGTCGGGCAGCATGGTCGGTGCAGGCTTGGAGGGTCGAAGGGCCTGTCCCTGTGCTGTAATTTTTTTCTGACTTGTGCCTTGTAGATGGTGGATAGGCTTTGGGAAGTCAGGGGGTGAGTTACTCATCACAGTATACCTCTGACCTGCTCTTATAGCCACTGTGTTTATGTGGCGAGTCCAGTTGAGTTTCTGGTCAATGGTAACCCCAAGGATGTTGACAGTGGGGGATTTAGTGATTGTCAAGGGGCATTGGTTAGAGTGTCTCATGCAGGGCTGGCAGGGTAGATGCAGGAAGGACTTTTTCCTGGATTGGGAGGTACCTAAAACCTGAGGACACAATCTCAGAATAAGGGGCAGACCATATAGAACTGAGATGAGGAGGAATTTCTTTGCTCAGAGGGTGGTGAATCTTTGGAATTCTCTTCCCCAGAGGGTTGTGGAGGCCCAATCATTGAAAATGTTCAAGACTGAGATTGATAGATTTCCGCATGTTGAAGACATCAAGGGATATGGAGACAGTGAAAAAAAATGGAGTTGGCATAGGTAATCAGCCATGATCTCATTGAATGGTGGAGTGGCCTCAAAGGGCCGAATGGCCTCATCCTGCTCACATTTCTTATATTTTTATGTACAGCACCTTGGAATTCTATGGCCAGAATCTTCCCAAAAATGCATAGTGTTGGATCAGGCGACCAAGCCAGTGTGAAGCTCGCAGGCAGCACACATGACCTTTCCCACCATATTGAACAGCGCTCTGTGCAATTTCTAAAAGGGAAGCAAGATTTACACAGTCAGCTGGAGGGGCCAGCAAAGCTGGGAATCCCAAGATCAGGACTCCCTTTTCAAAGGGTGCCCCAATCTCCAATTTAAGTAAAAGCACCCCAACTCCTCGCCCCCAGAGACAGAGGAGCCCCCTGACAGATATTGAGACTCCCACACACAGAAGGGCCATCCACCCACCCATGGATAAGGGTAACCCCCGCAACGGAACTTCTCATAGGATTACTGGCAGTGGCCTCTGACAGTGCCGGGGACACTGCCCGGACATGTCCCTCACCATTCGGGGCTACACTCAGCTTTGTGTCCTCGACATGGTAACCTTCAGTGGTTTTTCATTTTTGAAAGCCAGTAGTGGTTCGCGCCAACTTGACGTCACGCTGGCTGGGTGGGTAGTTAGGACAAGGGCGGAAGTAGCGATGCCAAAGCAACTAGTGTAATGTTAATTAGTGCAAACTAGGCTCATGCGTGAAGCTGATTTTGTCACCAGCTTTGGGGAAGATTGCAGTGTGGGGCAGGGAAGATCCCATTCTGAGATCTCGACGGCATAAACCCCGTTCTTGACCTCTTGCGAGGTTTAGTGACCATTATGGGATTTGAGCCCACAGCTAACCTGGCCACTAAATCGGTCTTATACTCTTAAGTGCAGCCCCTTGGGAGGTTTGACAATGTTAAAGACATTATATTAATGCAAGCTTTTGTATAGGTTAGCATCATTCAAAATCTATTATTCATCGTTCAAACTCGAGGGAACAGCAGCCAAAACAGTGTTTGATGCCAAAATTCATTGCCTGATGAGAATGAGAGAGAATTTCCTGCCACCTGCAAAACAAGCCCAGTGTTTAATCTTTTCAAATCGAAACAAAGATATGTCGATAGAGATGGAATGTCAAATTGTGAGATTATGTTTTGAAGGTCCCAATGTGTGGAACATAACACACTGCCAGCCATTCTTTGATGTTACTATTGTTGCGCATTTAACTCAAATATTTACCTTGTGTGAAAATGAGTGATGACACTTCTGCTCATACACAGGTACACGGATGAGCAGCAGCCATGGCGATAACTCAAGGGGCTGAGAGCAACTTCAAGGTAATGTAACTGATTGTCAAGCGCATTGTGTCAGATGCGGGTGTGGCTGCACCATCTCTTGTTGCGCTGAGAAGCTGATGGTGGTTACATCATTTATTTTGTCGAAATGGGAACAGTGCTTGCGATGTTGGTACCCACACAATGCTGCCAGTGGGATAAAGGGACAAAACCTCACGGTGCCGCAAGTCTCCATCCTGCTTGTGCTTGACATACTTACTGGTGAGGAGGTGGGTGACATCAAGATGTTGCCAAGACAACCCCCTCCCCCTCCCGTTGTACAATCTACCCACCCTGATTCTTTATGAGGGCAACACAGTGGTACAATGGTTAGCACTACTGCCTCACAGCGCCAGGGACATAGACATAGACATTAAATCCTACAGTGCAGAAGGAGGCCATTTGGCCCATTGAGTCTGCACCGACCACAATCCCACCCAGGCCCATATCCCCATAACCCCATGCATTTACCCTAGCTAGTCCCCCTGACACTAAGGGGGAATTTAGCATGGCCAATCCACCTAATCGAAGGGGGACAAGAGGACCAGGGTTTGATTCCTGGCTTGGGTCGCTGTCTGTGCAGAGTCTGCACGTTTTCCCCGTGTCTACCTGAGTTTCCTCCGGGTGCTCCAGTTTCCTCTCACAGTCCGAAAGACGTGCTGGTTAGATTAGCATTGGCCATGCTGAATTCTCCCGAACAGGCACCGGATTATGGCGACTAGGGGATTTTCGCAGTAACTTCATTGCAGTGTTAATGTAAGCCTACTTGTGACACCAATAAATAAACTTAAAAGGAATTCCAGAATATCGAGTGCTATCACTTCTTTACCAAGATTTGCACAGTTCTTAACCATCCTGAACTGACCCCAGCACTAGCTTCAGGAGCTGTTCCAAATTTAAGGGGATGCGGTATTTATGCCTTGGAGTAAAATGGCCAGCCCAAAATATTGCTCCACATTTCTGTCCCTTCCAGATCTTCTGAGTATTTATGACTCCAATAATGCAGAGTAACTTCCAGCTGTCCTCTTGTAATCGCTGTTTAATGTCCAAACATTAAACAGCACGATGTAGAAAATCATTAGTGGCACATAGGTTCACCAAGGCAGAATAAATAGAGGATTTATCAGTTTCATACATAAAAGCACACCCTGCCCCAAGCACTGATTCAAATTCCACCCTTTCAACACATGGTAGCTTGAAAGGTATGCAAGGTCATTTCTTCCCAAGAGCTGAGGGCTCTGCTGCATTTTCCTACTCTGCTGTTGTAAGTATGGCAGGGACTGACTTTGTCCCTGCCTATTAGTTATGCCTCTGGCCCCATCCAATTTTCCACATTGAGATATTTATGTATAACCACGTCAAGAAAATAATCTCTTTCTGCGATCCTTTGTTTTTTTCTAAAATCGCCCTTTCCTTTAGTTCTCAGCAACGCAGTCAATAATATCACTGGACTCATAATCGAGAGACCTGGGGTAATGCTCTGGTGACCCAGGGTTCGAATCCCATCACGGCAGATGGTGAAATTTGAATTCAAATTTTTAAAATCTGGAATTAAAAGGGGAAAGGTATGAAAAAAAATGGCAGTGTTGTTTCCAGTGAAAAAACCGATGAGAAACACATCAGTTTTCTCTCCAGATCTTAAGACACTCTACCCAAAAAAAAATTAAGGGAGCGTGTTTCACACCGTCATGCAGGGGGCGTGGCTTCAACATGTCGACAAATTCTAGCTGCACAGAGATCAGGCGCCATCTTATAACAGAGCCCTGATCACACCAGGAATAAACCTCCCTCCAGCCCACCACAGGGGTCTTAGGAGCTCCGCTCCTCACCCCGATTAAAGTTCTCTCCCCATCTTCCCCCTCATTATCAGCCCCTTTCCTCCTATCATTGGCCCCTTCCCGCGGTCATTGGCCGCACCCCCCCCCCCTCACAATCATTGGCCCTTTCTCCTTTCATCCCCTTCCCCCGATCATTGGATCACCGATTCATTGACCCCTTCCTCCCCTCCCCCACACTGTCAGAGCAGCACCTCCCACCTGCCCCCCCCCACCCCCCCCCCACTCCTCCTCACCCCCTCGCAGCCATTGCCAGCATCCCCTGTTCTTCGGTCCGCTCCCAGACCACAAGCAAACCTGAATGAATCCCACCCCCCTCCCCCATGTGGCTTCCACTGGGGCTAGCCCCTTGGCACAGGTTAGCACGACCGCATTGGCACTGCCAGGTTGCCATGGGACATGATGCTAACTTGGTAGTGCCAACCTGTGTCAAGGGGAAGGTTTTGCCAGGCCACTATCTGGCTATGCCTCTCTCCCTCCCCCGGGGGCTATATTCACCTTTATGCACACCCCCCCGCCGCCCCCCCCAACCCAGGAGACCCCCATGACAGGTTCATATCAGGGTGAACTTGTTGCAAATGACGCAGGTATAATGTCTCACCAGCGGCCGCTGAATATCCGGTGAGGGGATAAGTCCTGGAGAGAGTGCTCGCGAATGACATTCTAACATTAAAATGAGCTTCCTGGGGTCCCGCAACATGATTCACACCACTCTGCAGGTGAGAGGCTGGAAAGATCGGAACTTGGAAACTCACCGGTGTGAATTGCGCTTTCTGGACTTTGAGCGCATGTCGCCATTCCCATAGACAGAGAGTGCGGACTCAAAATCACCCCTTAAAAGCCTAGTGGTGACCATGAAACCATGGTTGATTGACCTAAAAACCCATCTGGTTCACTGATGCCCTTTAGGGAAGGAGACCTGCTGTCATTACCTGGTCTGGCCTACATGTGACTCCAGACCCACAGCAATGTCATTGACTTTTAACTGCTCTCTGAACTGGCCCGGAAAACCATTCAGTTTAAGGGCAAGTAGGGATAGAAACATAGAAACATAGAAAAACTACAGCACAAAACAGGCCCTTCGGCCCCACCAGTTGTGCCGAACATATTGGTCAATACCTGCTGGCTTTGCGGGCGATGCCCACATCCCATGAATAATGTTTTCAAAAATGTAGGCCCAGGTGTACTTTGTGTCCATCTTCACTAGGGCACAGAAGATGGAAATGACATCATATGAACTATTTCATGTATTTGAAAGCACTAGCCGTATGTGGTGAGCATATAATACACCCGTACCTAAATCACCCAAAATACTGACAGTTGGAAAAGAAGCTATGGAGGATCCAGAACGACTGAGTCAGGCCCATGCTTAGAACAAAGGACAAAGAAAAGGACAACACAGGAAGCCCTCCAAACCCCTGCCGATCATGATGCCCCAACTAAAAAAAAAAATCTTCTGTCCTTACTCAGTCCATATCCCTCTATTCCCTCCCTATTATGTACCTATCCAGATGCCTCTTAAATATTGCTAATGTGCCTCCTTCCACCACCTCCTCTGGCAGCACATTCCAGGCACCCACCACTCTCTGTGTGAAAAACTTCCCCCGCACATCTTCCTTAAACTTTCCCCCTCTCACCTTGAACCTGTGCCCCCTTGTAATTAACACTTCCACCCTGGGAGAAGACCTCTGACTATCCACCCTGTCTATGCCTCTCATAATTTTGTAGAAGACTATCAGGTCTCCCCTCAGCCTCCATCTTTCCGGTGAAAACAATCCGAGTTTATTCGACCTCTCCTCATAGTCAACACCCTCGAGACCAGGCAACATTATCATTGTAACTATAATGCCACAAAGGTCTACAAGGTCAAATGGTTGAAAATGTACAATGAAAGATTATTCCATGATATTTCTGTTTGGATTCCGCCCAGGACTGCCCATGCAAGCTTTTGGTATTAAACCTGAGGGAAGTTTTCATCAGTGGCCTCTTCAGATTGTTTAGTTTCTACCCAAAAAAATTTCACTTCATTCACAGGTCCAGGGCCATGGAAATTTGATTTCAAGATATTTAAGTGTTTTACCCATTGTTAACTGAGCGGTTACGTGATAACATGATGACGCAGTTACTAAGAGGTCACTGATGGAAGTATGCAAGGTTCTTCCTGAAGCATAGGCAGAGTTCAAGCAGGGAGAAGTTACTCAGCTTGTGAAGAAAGTGTTGCTTGTTCCAAGTTCTTGGTCACCCGTCTTTGTGAACCCAGTACCTCTGCATTATTCACGTACTTTCCCTTCCTTACAGTCTTGCTCCCTTTCCCACTTCTATCTCGTTTCTTCTAACTTCATAGCTAAGACACACTCACATTACCAATGGGAATGAATGTATTCCTGTGTGATGCTTTCTAGTCCCAGTAGGACTTGACTAATTTTATTGCTTTACCTCAATGTGAACATATATGTGAACGTAATCCAACCGAATGAACCACAAGAAATATGTTATTTGTAAATGTAGCCCAGTCCATCACGCAAACCGACCTCCCATCCATTGACTTCGTCTACACTTCCCGCTGCTTCAGAAAAGCAGCCAGCATAGTCAAGGACCCCCCGCATCGTGGACATTCTCTCTCCCACCTTCTTCAGTTGCGAAAAAGATTCAAAAGCCTGAGGTCACGCATCAACCGACTCAAGGACAGCTTCTTCCCTGTTGCCATCAGACTTTTGAATGGACTTACCATATATTAAGTTGATCTTTCTCTACACCCAAGCTGTGACTGTAACACTACATTCTGCACCCTCTCCTTTCCTTCTCCCCTCGGTAATCTGTGAACGGTATGTTTTGACTGTATAGTTTGCAAGAAACGATACTTTTCACTGCACCCCAGTGCATTTATGGCATGGTGGCACAGTGATTAGCACTGCTGCCTCACAGCACCAGGGACCCGGGTTTGATTCCCGGCTTGGGTCACTGTCTGTGTGGAGTTTGCACGGTCTCCCTGTGTCCGCGTAGGTTTCCTCCCACAGTCTGGAAGACGTGCTGGTAAGATGCATTGACCCGAACAGGCGCCGGAGTGTGGCGGCGAGGGGAATTTCACAGTAACTTCATTGTAATGTTAATGTAAGCCTTCCTTGTGATTAACAAATAAACTTTATTTTTCCTTTACTTAACGTGACAATAATAAATCAACTCAAATCATTTGGTGATCTGCTTGGGACTTCCTTCATTTACATAATTTCACAACTTTCTGATTCAATAAACTTTTCATCAGGGACATTTCACATTGTCATTGTAACTCCAATGCCACAAAGATCAACAAAATCAACAGATTGAAAACATACAATGAAAGATGACACATTATTCCATGACATTTCTCTTTGAATTCTGCCCAGGACTGCCTATGCAAACTTTTGGTATTAAACCTGAGGAGAGTTTTCATCAGTGGCCTCTTCAGATTGTTAATTCACTTTGGCATAGTTTCTTTCATCACAGGGCAGCACTGTAGCACAGTGGTTAGTGCTGCTGCCTCACAGTGCCAGGGACCTGGGTTCGATTCCCAGCTTGGGTCACTGTCTCTGTGGAGTTTGCACATTCTCCCCGTGCTTGCATGGGTTTCCTTCGGATGCTCAGGTTTCCTCCCACATTCTGAAAGAAGTGCGGGTTAGGTGCATTGACCCGAACAGGCGCTGGACTGTGGCGACGAGGGGAATTTCATAGTAACTTCATTGCATTGTTAATGTAAGCCTCACTTGTGATTAATAAATAAACCTTTGAATGGGAGAGCAATCTGGAATCATCCATTTTTAAAGCAAGTTCATTCCGCTGTTGAAGAAACTCAGAGGAGAATGCATTTTCCACACTACATTGCTTCCAAATGAACCATCATGAGATTAATAGATCAGATTGTTTGAATCCAAATTTCACTTCTGTCAAATTTGCTATGTGCTGGGTAATTTGCACATTGCCTCATGAATGTGATAACATTAATATTCTTCAGCTGGAATGGTACAGCATGGAGAGGCATAACACTCAGGACTGATTATTCTTGGGACCTGTCCTAGTAACTTAAAATGATCATTCTATTAAATTCAAAATTGACAGACAGGTTGGAAACACTCCAATAATAATTTAGTTATCCACTCCCGGATTGGAAACCAAGTCAGACTTGCATTGTGCACCTCAGTGAACATACATTTCAGTATTGTTAATGTTTCACTTCAAGCATGATTAAAATATTTCCGCATCATAGAATCCCTACAGTACAGAAGGAGGCCATTTGGCCCATTGAGTCTGTACCGGCCACAATCCCACCCTATTCCTATAATCCCACCTATTTACCCTGCTAATCCCACCAAAACTAAAGTCCGTTTAGCATGGCCAATTAACCTAACCCGCACATCTTTGGACTGTGGGAGGAAAGCGGAGCACCCGAAGGAAACCCACACAGACATGGGGAAAATGTGCAAACTCCACATAGCCAGTGACCCAAGCCGGGAATTGAACCCAGTTCCCTGGTGCTGAGAGGCAGCAGTGCTAGCCATTGTGCCACCGTGCCACTCTACGTAAGTGCTTTGTTTGTAAACAAAACTTCTTTCTATGCAAATTCGCAATGGGTGGCACGGTGGAACGGTGGTGGGCACTGCTCACAGCTCCAGGAACCTGGGTTTGATTCCAATCTTGGGTGACTGACTGTGTGGCGTTTGAAATATGGAAGGAATGTATCCGTTCATTTTCCACTTCAGATGGAAAACCTTTACTTATTCACGAAGCAACAGGGCGCACTTCCAGTAACAGGTGTTTGGTGATACTGTGTGCATGCGTTTGTCCTTCAGGTGGTTGACCCACCGGACAGCTTCTCGACACATCTTCCAGTGACAGTCAAGGCCACTATCCTCCGACTGCAGTGATGGTGTCTTCTTGGTTCTGACTTTTACACCCTTTTCTCATCCCTTCCCCTTCATCATGCAAACCAAATCCTTGGAATGGATCATCTGATTGCCCTTCAGTACCTCACTGCCATCTTACCACCCCTACTTCATCATTTCCTGTTCACAACAGTGACATTGCCTACATACCCAGAACGGATGTCCTTTGTTTCAGAGATCTTAGCTCAGGTAAGGCAGGAAGAAACGCATTTACATTTTCCTGGGGGGCTTAAAAGCAAATTACTGCTGATGCTGGAATCTGAAACCAAGAGAGAAAATGCTGGAAAATCTCAGCAGATCTGGCAGCATTTGTGAGGAGAGCAAAGAGCTGATGTTTTGAGTCGAGATGACCCTTTGTCAAAGCTCCTGGGGTGTTATTGTCTTTGAGGGTTATTGCAGTTAAAGGCCAGAATGTTTCGACCATTCACGCCGGTTGGGTCTTTCGTTCCTGCCAACGGAAAACGCTGCCATCAGGGAACATGTGTATTCTCCGTCAATGGGGGTGTGGGAGGGTGAAAACAATTGGAAACCCTGCTGACTGCGCCAAACCAGAAGATTCCACCACCAACCAATGATGGGCCGCCCCGGCCACCGTGAAACACACTATGCAGGAGGCACAGAAAATCCAGGCCAGACTGTCTAATGGTATAATCAACCTGGGCCACCAGCTTAATGACATGCGCTGGTATGTCAGTGCGTGTGTGTGTATTCTTGTGTCTAATTTAATCATGGAAGTTCACCATATGAGTCCGATTGGTGACATCTTCATTCAGCATTCTTTTCCCCTCATCCTGGTGTCCTCTGTACTCCACATTCCTCCCATCAACCTTGATTGTATTGAATAGTGAGTGGAGCAGCCTCAAGGAACTGAATTGCCACTCCTTCCAATTCCTATGTTGACAGGACCCACATCATGACTGGTTACATTCTTCTACAATTAAAAATATAACACACAGAATGATTATTACAAATGCTGAATTCAAGGGAACAATTTGCAAGGTACATGAGTTCAAAACACATAAACTAAAATCAGTGAGAATAGGTTCAGCGATCAATTCATGGGTACATACACTTTAAAAAGCAATTGGATTGCCGTTCACCATAAGGGTAGTTTTTATTGTGCTAAAAACCCATCCATGCATTAATTTTAAAAAAAAATTTGAACACATATCCTGGCTTGCCACAATGCATGCACAGGCACACGCAAACACAATGACAAGTTGCAAATCAGAGGAGGTTAATTGTTGATCAAATAGAGATTCAACAACAAAAGACAAATAATTAGAGTGTTCACCATTGTTCATGGCTGAGGAACTGCAATTGTTTTCTCCTTGGAAAAACTGCTTTGGAATTTTAACCCTTATTTAGAATTTCTTTGTCAGTTGCCCACAGTATAATATAGGCAGGCAGAGTTCACCTCAGCCAAAAGGGAGAAAAGGGCATTGCGCCGATTTCAGATGTTCCTTTTCTAGACTGTTCCAATACCAAGCAGGATGTTCGAGTCATAGGCCGGAATTTTGCCAGCATTCTCCATTGGCCACGGGTGGGATTGTACGAACCTCGGGCAGACGTGCCGGTAAAATTCCTCCAATAGAGTCATAGAGGTTTACAGCATGGAAACAGGCCCTTCGGCCCAACTTGTCCATGCCACTAAGTTTTTACTACTAAACTATTCCCAATTGCCTGTATTTGGCTCATATCCCTCGATACCCATCTTACTCATGTAACTATCTAAATGCTTTGGAAAAGACAAAATTGTACCCGCCTCGACTACTGCCTCTGGCAGCTCATTCCAGACACTCACCACCCTCTGAGTGAAAAAATTGTCCCTCTGGACCCTTTTGTATTTCTCTCCTCTCACCTTAAACCTATGCCCTCTAGTTTTAGACCCACCTACCAATGGGAAAATATGTTAATGATCTACTTTATCTATGTCCCTCAATATTTTATAGACATCTCTAAGATCACCCTTAAGCTCCAATGCTCCAGGGGAAAAAGTGCCAGACTATCCAGTCTCTCCTTATGACTCAAACCATCAAGTCCTGGTAGCATCCTAGTAAATCTTTTCTGCATTCTTTCTAGTTTAATAGTATCCTTTCTATAATAGGGTGACCAGAACTGTGCACAGTATTCCAAGTATGGCCTTACTAATGTCTTGTACAACTTCAACAAGACGTCCCAACTCCTGTATTCAATGCTCTGACCAATGAAACCAAGCATGCCGAATGCTTTCTTCACTACCCTATCCACCTGTGACTCCACTTTCAAGGAGCTATGAACCTGTACTCCTAGATCTCTTCGTTCTATAACTTTCCCCAATGCCCCACCATTAACTGAGTAGGTCGTGCCCCGATTCAATCTAATGCATCACCTCACATTTATCTAAATTAAACTCCATCTGCCATTTATCGGCCCACTGGCTCAATTGATGAAGATCCTGTTGCAGTCCGAGATAACCTTCTTCACTGTCCACTATGCCACCAATCTTGATGTCATCTGCAAACTTACTAACCAGCCCCATAAATTCTCATCCAAATCATTAATATAAATAACAAATAACAGTGGACCCAGCGCCAATCCCAGAGGCACACCACTGGTCACAGGCCTCCAGTTTGAAAACAACCGTCTATCGTCAAGCCAATTTTTTATTGAATTGGCTACCTCACCCTGGATCCTGTGAGATTTAACCTTATGCAAAAACCTACCATGTGGTACTTTGTCAAAGGCTTTGTTAAAGTCCATGTAGACAACATCAACTGCACTGCCCTCATCTACCTTCTTGGTTAACCCTTCAAAAAACTCAACCAAATTTGTGAGACATGATTTCCCACTCACAAAGCCACGCTGACTGTCCCTAATCAATCCTTGCCTTTCTAAATGCCTGTAGACCCTGTCTCTCAGAGTAACTTCTGACAACCGCTACAGACATTAGGCTCACCTGGTAAGTTCCCAGGCTTTTCCCTGCAATCCTTCTTTAACAAAGGCACAACATTTGCTACCCTCCAATCTTCAGGCACCTCACCTGTGGCTGTCGATGATTCAAATACCTCTGCTAGGGGACCCGCAATTTCCTCCCTAGCCTCCCACAATGTCCTGGGATACATTTCATCAGGTCCCGAGGATTTATCTACCTTGATGTGCTTTAATATTTCCAGCACCTCCTTCTCTGTAATATGTACGCTTCTCAAGGCATCACTATCTATTTCTCCAAGTTCCCTAACATCCATGCCTTTCTCAACAGTAAATACCAATGAGAAATGTTCATTTTGGAACACACCCATCTCTTGTGGATCCGCACATAGATGACCTTATTGATCCTTAAGAGGCCTTGGTGTTGTAATCAGAGACATAAAAAATTGTAATCTCAATCACATGACCCCTTTCCCCATAATGATTTGCATATTCCATAGAAGGTAGCTGATTAGTTCATGTCTGGACAGACCTTGGCTATTGTGTTTTGGCCTTGGGGATTACTTTTTAAATGTCCATTCATTTATTCTGAATGGTCGATTCATTTATGTGATGAGCCAGGAGGAACATGTCAACAGCTTCAATGTAGCCATTGTCTCTGTAGGCTTTAAGTCTTCACCTGATGGGATGGATTGTGACTTTTGATGCAAATGTTGACAACCATTTTAAATTCCAGGCTATAATTGAGATAACCATTGATATCAGCAGCAGGTGTGAAATTAAACATAAGCTTTGCCTGGACAAATCCTAATGGTAATGCACACTGGAAACTTCTAGAAATGTAACCAACTTGCAGTTTTAATTTCGTTGACCTGTGGAAGTCATCTTAAATCAGTGTCTATGTTTTAACAGTTGAAACTGCCTTTTTTTAAAGTTCCATATGTGAGTCCAGCAGATGAAATTAATATTTAATATTAGGAATCAACACCACTCCATTACTCAGCATTTAGGTTTAGTCAGCAAGTTCATTGCACCTTTAGGATGCTTTTTGAACCTACTTGGAGTTAACTTGAACCTTTACGTTACCCACTACCTGTGGAGCTACCGATCCATTCAAGGTATGCGCTCTTGGGGACGTGAATTGGTGCATTGGAGCTCCCATCAGAAAGAAGCTTTGTTCACAGTGAACTTTCAAACTCTATGTTTTCCAGGAATTTCCCGGGCTAATCCCCATTTGGGGGTTGGGAAAGGAGGGGAAGAAGAAGGGGGACATGGAGCACTTGCACTTGGAGCAAGTACAAATATTTACACAATTGAAGTGGATGTGATGTCAAGTCTGTGAGCCATGAGAGAGCAACATAGAAACATGGAAGATAGGAGCAAGAGGAGGCCATTTGAGCCTGCTCTGCCATTCATCACGATCATGGCTGATTGTCCAACTCAATAGCCTAATATTGCTTTCTCCCCATAATCTTTGATCCCAACTCAATAAGGGAGATTGGGCTGAATGGCTACTTGCCAACTGCCATGGACACAAGTGGGCCAAATGACCTCTTTTGTGCTATAATTCTCCATGATTTCTTTATTTTATCACAGCAACTTTTCTCATCTTCCTCCCTTAATGCTGGGTGCACATCACCTCCTCATGGACTGATGATGTTGCTTATTGATTATTTTTCACTCTGTAAAGCTCCTTAACCTCTCTTTTCCCTCTCCTATTATCTCACCTATGTGCCTTGGAGCCTTCTTGGTTAGTGTTGGACACTGCTTGCTTGGCTACTGTTTGGAAAAAAAAGGACAAGAAACATTTTCATCGACAAATTGTATCACAGTGTCAGAGAGGAGGTTTGATGAGGACTTATCTGTTGAGGTAGTATGGGCGGAGATTAGAAATAGGAGAGGAGAGGTCACCCTGTTGGGAGTCTTTTATAGACCTCCTAAAAGTTCTAGAGAGGTTGAGGAAAGGATTGCGGAGTCAATCCTGCTTAGGAGTGAAAGTAATAGGGCAATTGTTATGGGGGATTTTAACTTGACTAATATTGACTGGAATTGTTATAGCTCTAGCTCGTTAGAGGGGTCAGTTTTTGTTCAAAGCGTGCAGGAAGGTTTTTTGACTCAGTATGTAGACAGGCCAACTAGAGGTGAGGCTATATTGGATCTGGTGCTGGGAAATGAGCCAGACCAGGTGCTAGACTTGGAAGTTGGTGTGCATTTTGGTGATAGTGACCACAATTCGGTTACGTTCACCTTAGTGATGGAAAGGGATAGGCATGAACCTCGGGCCAGTGGTTTTAGCTGGGGGAAGGGTAATTATGAGGCTATTAGGAGAGAATTAGGAAACATAGGTTGGACTATGAGATTACAGGGACTGGGAACGTCCGACATGTGGAGTTTTTTCAAGGAGCAGCTACTGCGAGTCTGTGATAGGTATGTCCCTGTCAGGCAAGGAGGAATTGGTAGGGCTAGGGAACCGTGGTGCACCAAAAAAGTTTCTTTGTTGGTTAAAAAGAAAAAGGAGGCTTATGTTCGGATGAGACGTGAGCACTCGGGTAGTGCACTAGAAAGCTTTAGATTGGCTAAGAGGGAGTTGAAGAGCGAGCTTAGAAGGGCTAAAAGGGGACATGAGAAGACTTTGGCGGATAGGGTTAAAGAGAATCCTAAGGCGTTCTATAGGTATGTCAAGAACAGAAGGTTGGTTAGGGCAAGTTTAGGGCCAGTTATAGATGGCAGAGGGAAGTTATGTGTGGAACCGGAGGAGATTGGTGAAGCATTGAACCAATATTTCTCTTCGGTGTTCACGCAAGGGGACATGAATATAGCTGAGGAGGACACTGGGTTGCAGGGGAGTAGAATAGACAGTATTACAGTTGATAAGGAGGATGTGCAGGATATTCTGGAGGGTCTGAAAATAGATAAATCCCCTGGTCCGGATGGGATTTATCCAAGGATTCTCTGGGAGGCAAGAGAAGTGATTGCAGAGCCTCTGGCTCTGATCTTCAGGTCGTCGTTGGCCTCTGGTATAGTACCAGAAGATTGGAGGTTAGCGAATGTTGTCCCATTGTTTAAGAAGGGGAACAGAGACTTCCCCGGGAATTATAGACCGGTGAGTCTCACTTCTGTTGTCGGCAAGATGTTGGAAAAAATTATAAGGGATAGGATTTATAGTTATTTGGAGAGTAATGAATTGATAGGTGATAGTCAGCATGGTTTTGTGGCAGGTAGGTCGTGCCTTACTAACCTTATTGAGTTTTTTGAGAAAGTGACCAAGGAGGTGGATGGGGGCAAGGCAGTGGACGTGGTATATATGGATTTTAGTAAGGCGTTTGATAAGGTTCACCATGGTAGGCTTCTGCAGAAAATGCAGATGTATGGGATTGGGGGTGATCTAGGAAATTGGATCAGGAATTGGCTAGCGGATAGGAAACAGAGGGTGGTGGTTGATAGTAAATATTCATCATGGAGTGCGGTTACAAGTGGTGTACCTCAGGGATCTGTTTTGGGGCCACTGCTGTTTGTAATATTTATTAATGATCTGGATGAGGGTATAGTTGGGTGGATTAGCAAATTTGCTGATGACACCAAAGTCGGTGGTGTGGTAGACAGTGAGGAAGGGTGTCGTAGTTTGCAGGAAGACTTAGACAGGTTGCAAAGTTGGGCCGAGAGGTGGCGGATGGAGTTTAATGCGGAGAAGTGTGAGGTAATTCACTTTGGTAGGAATAACAGATGTGTTGAGTATAGGGCTAACGGGAGGACTTTGAATAGTGTGGAGGAGCAGAGGGATCTAGGTGTATGTGTGCATAGATCCCTGAAAGTTGGGAATCAAGTAGATAAGGTTGTTAAGAAGGCATATGGTGTCTTGGCGTTTATTGGTAGGGGGATTGAATTTAGGAGTCGTAGCGTTATGTTGCAACTGTACACAACTCTGGTGCGGCCGCACTTGGAGTACTGTGTGCAGTTCTGGTCCCCACATTACAGGAAGGATGTGGAGGCTTTGGAGAGGGTGCAGAGGAGGTTTACCAGGATGTTGCCTGGTATGGAGGGGAGATCCTATGAGGAGAGGCTGAGGGATTTGGGATTGTTTTCGCTGGAAAGGCGGCGGCTAAGAGGGGATCTTATTGAAACATATAAGATGATTAGAGGTTTAGATAGGGTGGATAGTGATAGCCTTTTTCCTCTGATGGAGAAATCCAGCACGAGGGGGCATGGCTTTAAATTGAGGGGGGGTAGGTATAGAACCGATGTCAGGGGTAGGTTCTTTACCCAGAGGGTGGTGAGGGATTGGAATGCCCTGCCAGCATCAGTTGTAAATGCGCCTAGTTTGGGGGCGTTTAAGAGATCCGTAGATAGGTTCATGGACGAAAAGAAATTGGTTTAGGTTGGAGGGTCACAGTTTTTTTTTTAAACTGGTCGGTGCAACATCGTGGGCCGAAGGGCCTGTTCTGCGCTGTAATGTTCTATGTTCTATGTTCTAAATTGGAAGTTTTTGTACAATTCCTGTTCAGCCCCCACTGCGATCATTATCTCTGCAACTAAAATCCAGTCAAAAAGGTTTTGAATCAAGTTGCGGCAGAATTAATGGAAACTTCTTTTGCTAAACTGGGGAAATTTATGGTGGCATTCCAATAAAAGAACTTCCCATTAACTCCACACAAAAAGCAAAATCTTTCTTGCTAAATGCTAAGCATGAATGCTTATGAATGCTATCTTTAGTTCAATGTTCAGTGATATGAAAATGGCTATAATGAGATTTCCCAAAGAATGAGTAACATGTTCCCATCACTGTGCAACCATTACATGTAGTTGGTCATAGTCACTGTAATTAATGTCTAGCAGAGTTAACCCTCCAATGCATACATGTATCAGTACTTTTTAGTAGAGAGGTAGGATCAAGTGCAATTAATGGTTGAAGAACATATTTCCTTCTGTTTATTTTCTGTTCAAAATGGTTTAATTTTCATCCCAAGTGCTGCTTTAAAATAAAGTGGGATTTGAGGGTTAACTTTACAGGTGTAAGGTAAATTTTTGCATTTTAATTATTTGGCACTTCAGTCCACTCGAATGAGCTGGGGAGTCAGTTAGCTCAGTTGGCTGGATGGCTGGTTCCGTGATGCAGAGCAATGCCACCAGCATGGGTTCAATTCCCATCCAGGGTGAGGATGTTTATAAATGTCCTGTTTTCTCAACCTTGCCTGAGGTGTGGTGATCCAGGGTAGCACGGTGGCACTGTGGTTAGCTCTGCTGCACTCACAGCACCAGGGACCTGGGTTCGATTCCCAGCTTGGGTCTGTGAGGAGTTGCACTTTCGCCCCATGTCTGCGCGAGTTTCCTCCGGGTGCTCCGGTTTCTTCCCACAGTCCAAAAGATGTGCTAGTTAGGTGCACTGGCCATGCTAAATTCTCCCTCAGTGTACCTGAACAGGCGCTGGAGTGTGGCGACCAGGGGATTTTCACAATAACTTCATTGCAGTACTGTAAGCCTACTTGTGGCACTAATAAATAAATGAACTAAGCCACCACTCAGCGCTCTCCCCTCAAAGGAGAGAGCAGCCTATGATCATTTGATTTGATTTATTATTGTCACATGTATCGGGGTACAGTGAAAAGTATTGTTTCTTGTGTGCTGTAGGGACAAAACATACCATTCATAGAGCACATCGGGAGAAGGAAAGGATAGGATGCAGAATACAGTGTTGCAGTTACAGATAGGGTGAAGAGACACGTCAGCTTAATATTTGGTAGGTCCATTCAAAAGCCTGATGGCAGCAGGGACTATGATCATCTGGGTCTCTGGCAACTTTACCTTACGCAAATAACCAATTTGTAAAACCTTTTAACATTTTTCCACTGGTGTTTCAATGGTACAACAACTTAGCAGTCAACATGCCACTATGAAACAACAAAACAAAAGGTTTCTCTCCAGGGAAGAAAAGAAAGAGGAAAATTAAATGTTATGCCACCTCAAGAAGGTCATGCAAATGGCTCACGTACTTATTCGGATGTACTTATTCGTCTTAGCTTACCAACTTGAATTGCTGGGTCTTATGGCAGTGTGACCATAACATCATAAGACCAGAATATGTAGGAGCTGAATTAGACCATTCAGCCCATTGAGTCTGCTCTACTATTCAATCATGTCTGACAAGCTTCTCAACCCCATTCTCCCATCTTTTCCCCATAACCCTCGATCCCCTTACCAATCAAGAACCTATCTATCTCTGTCTTAAATATACTCAATGACCTGACCTCCACAGCCTTCTGTGGCAAAAGTTCATTGTGGTAGTTCAGTCAACTGGTTGAAATTGGTAACAAATAATTCTCACATGGTAACCTTAAAGATGGCCACACACTTCAAAGTATATAACTGTGCGCGACGAAGTTTAATCCAATAATAGCTAGGTGTCCCGATCCCATTGCTAAACAAAACTGTTCCATCCTTATTGTACATTTGCATCCCAGTGCAAGACCACTTACCTTGTCAGGAATTGTTCTACTTAGATCAGGGTTTCTTTCGATAAAGGAGCCAACTTGCCCTTCAAACAATTTAAACCATACGTCCTGTGACTGACGCTAAATTAAAACAACACAGTACACTTCACTCCTAATGTGCCGACTTGAAGTCAGACAATGGTCGACAGTATGCAATATGCTTTCTGCTTGGAGTTCAAAGATGAATAACATCAGAGATATTAAACTTCAATCAGGATTAGTTGACACGCAAGGATCAGGAATTATGTGCAGTGTAATGGACATCAATAGAAAGTAATTTGGTGCAGTAGAATTATCTGCTTAGGGTAGAATTGTGTTCAGAAGAGGAATGCTTTTATTAAGAGTCAATTGTGTCAAACCTTTAACATATATTAAAGGCAAACATGGCAAGGTCATGATTGTTTTACTGAGGTCGCAGTTAAGGCAGGCAGCTGATGCAGCTCGGCAAGCTTTTGATACAAATATCGTGTCAACCTTTAACTCCTAACTTCTTGTCCTCATTAGAACATTGGGATGGGATTTTACGTTTTAGTGATGCACTGGGACCGGGATGGTTTCCGGTAGCAACCCGGAAGTCAATGCAGCACATCTGCCAGTGGTTTTGTAATCTATCCACTGCATTATCATGTCATTTCGGGGATTCCTGACCAACAGGCAACATGGATCTGGTGAAGACCTTCATGATGCAGTTTGAACTCCAGCATTTAAAGGGATACACCCGGAACAAGCGAATAAAAAGAAGGTGGGAGTTGGGAATCAAAGAGAGGAAAATGGGAGAATCGAGTCTAGAGGATCAGAATCTGCACCTTGGTTCAACGTCAGCTCGTCTTGCCCCGAAACCAGAAAATCCCGCCCAAGGTCAACAGACCTTTCTATGGTCCGCCCCCGCCCGCTCCGATTCCCGCAGGCGGGACGGTAAAATTCGCCCCAACATCTCGCTGGAAGATGTTGTTCTGCTGGTTGGATTCAGGATAATTATACCCAAAACAGAACAGGAAGAACAACTTCAGAAGATACATGAAGGCCATATGGGATTAGTACAGTCTTAGCTCAAAGCCAGATCAGCATTGTACTGCATAGACATGTATAAGGTTGTTGAAAATATGATATCTACATACAATGAATGCCAGAAGTACTGAAGTACACAATAAAAAGAGGAGATGTTAGTTACTGAAGTACCACCCACGCTATAGCATACTGTGGGAGCTGACTTATTCATACACAATCAAGGATGGTATTTCATAGTCTGTGACTATGACTCAAACATTCCCGTTATCTGCAAGATGAAAGGCTTGAGAGCCAGAATAATCAGCAGTGTGAGTTCTGTTTGCTGAGCAAGGGATTCTTGAAAGCTTATTATGTAACAATGTCTCCCTGTTCACATCAAGGGAAGTTAAGAAATTGGCTGAACAGCTTGGGTTCAACATAGAATCCCTACAGTGCAGAGGGAGGCCATTCAGCTCATCGAGTCTGCACCGTCTCTCCGACAAAGCACCTTATCCAGGCCTAACCACCTCCCCCATCACGTTCTATCCCTGTCACTCCACACGTTTACCCCGCCAATCCTCCTAAACTTCACATCTTGGGACACTAAGGGGAAACTTAACGAGGCCAATCTACCCAACCTGCACATCTTTGGAGTGTGGACGGAAACCAGATCACCCGGAGGAAACCCACGCAGACACGGGGAGAACGTGCAAACTCCATATAGATGGTCACCCAAGGCCGGAATTGAACCCGGGTCCCTGGCGCTGTGAAGCAGCAGTGCCAATGTCATCATCTCAGCATGATATTACCTCCGAGGGTGTGGATTTACAGAAGGACATGTCCAGAAGGTCAAAACATAACACAAAATAACCCCCAAAGCCTGCCTTAATGTCACCCCAATCCACATCTCTCAATGCTGACATTAAACCACCTGCAGAGTTGCTGAATGGAAGAAAATACAAGATGACTCTGCCAAGCAAAATACATTATCCAAGTCACCAGGAGGAAGTGAGACAACAATTCACTGACGCACTGGAAAGAGGATGTCAGCACATCAATAAACATGCTAAATCCCAAAACTGAACTGGTGAAAGGACAAAGTGTACACGTACAGGATGCAGTCATGACAACCCAGAGTCCAGCAAACGTTGTTGCTTAAGCCAAGGCACCTAGTTCCTACATAAGCCAGTAAGCAAATGAGGAGAAATAACGGCAAAATAATGTGGATGCTGGAAAACTGAAATAAAAACAAATGACTCTTCGAAGCTGAAGAAGCTTCATATGGACTCGAAATGTTAGAATAGAAACCCTACAGTGCAGAAGGAAGCCATTCAGCCCATCGGGTGTGCACCGACCACAATCCCACTCTGTCCCTCTTCCTGTCCACATATTTATCTTGCTAATCCCCCTGACACTAGGGTCAATTTAGCATGGCCAATCAACCTAACCCATACATCTGTGGACTGTGGGAGGAAACCGGAACACCCAAAGGAAACCCACGGGCAGAATGTGCAAACTTTGCACAGACAGTGACCCGAGGCTGGAATTAAATCCGGATCCCTGGCACTGGGAGCCAGGTTCAGTAACATTGTGCCACCATGCTGCACAATGTTAACTCTATTTTCTCTCTCCATGGATGCTGCCAGACCAGCATTTTCTGTTTTTATTTGAGGAGAAACAGAGTCCATTTTTGACCTAGACCAGAGCTCCAGAAAGTTAAAAGACCATCAGCGACATTGGAAATATTAATATTCAGGTAGACAGCGTTAAGGATATCACCAGAAAATTAGCCAACATTTGCAGTAACAAGCACGACTCCAGCGACACTAGGGACAACATACAAGCTTAACGTTTTATTATTAACAATATCTGTGAATCAAAGAACAGCAGAATGCAGAGCAATATTGAAAGCTGTAATAGATATTTAGATGATATTACATCTCAACATGGCTCCTGATGTCTGCCGATGGTGGAGACTGGATGAGTTGTCATGGAGATATAAGGGCAGAAGATGATGAGTGGGGTGCAAGAGTTGATATGGAGGCTATCAGGGGCCTTTAAGGGGTGGTTGGACAGCATGAGTTGGCATGGAGGATATGAGGGGCATGGGGAATGGATTAGCAGGTGATGGGGTGAGTCAGGTGAGGGCTAGAGGGCTTAATATTTAACTATTAGGACAAAGCTCCAATGCATTGAGGTAGATCTTTTAAACAGCTCACCTCAACTGCCCTGTGGCTGCCTCTGATCAGTATCTGGGTGTGGTGGGTCCAACACCATAATTGGGCCAATAGACTTGTTGATGGGCTCAATTGCCCATTAATTATCATTTTTAAAAGGATGGCTGGGTGGTGATTTTGGGCCCTCGTTCCGACCGGTTTATGGAGAACGGGTTGAGAATGGGTGGGAAGTAATAGGCTAGCCGCACCCCGCCCCCAAATTATAAACCTGCCTGATAAAATTTGGCCCGATGTGTCACTTACTGATGAAGACAAATCTGGGTATACAAACAATATATCGGTATCGCTATCCTTGCAAAGTGCCCTGATGAATGCATAATGAAAAGCTTCTACATGTTTCCTTTTTTTCAGCAATACAGAAAAGGGTCTATGTCGCTTCAGGAACCTTTTTCTTTCTTAACAAAATAAATATTTTGCCAAATAGCCTTTTTTTTAAAAAAAATAAAGATGGTGGTCTATTAACTCAGTGACATGATACATTGGCTGCTTCACTTCCCAACGAGTGAGTCAAAAGTTTTTCATGGTTTGTTCTTGTTCCATGGGTGCAGCCTCTGACTTTCAAATGAAATTAGGCCTGAGGTGAAATGCTTATGTGCAAATCATTCTGCCACAGCAGGGGAGAGTTCCTCTGCATGCTGAGTGTAACAAAATGATAAACCAACTCTTTATCTGTGGGTGTTGGATTCTTTTATGTTGCGTGCACACAGCACATCGTGTCTAACTTGTCTTTTCCCTTGTCACATAATGTGCGTTGGTATGAACTTGTCAGAATGACACAGGAACTTCTTCAGGCAATCATCGATCACCTTCAACTGGGGGAGGAGTGGTAGAATCACAGCATATATGTGGCCACGTGTCTGGAAAGTGACAGAAGCTCATGTTCAGTTGACCGCTTCCAACCCAAGGGCTGAATTGATCCACCACACTTATTTCCTGTGAGCTTTTTATAAACTGGGCTTTTTCATCATGCAGCCATATTTTTGATTTGAATCAAGGACTTTTCTACTGGGCTAAACATGCTCAAAAGATCAGACTTCAAAGTTGTTGAATTTGTGCCTTGGGATATTTTAACTTCATAGATCGTAACTTCCTCGGAGTGGAAACCAGTGTCAGGATCAGAGGGACCTTGGTGTGCATGTAGAAGGTGAGCAGAGACCGATAGCCAAGTTCTGCACACATGAGGACAGCCTCAACCGGGATCTTGGGTTCATGTCACACTATCTGTAACCCCCACGACTTGCCTGGGCTTGCAAAATCTCACTAACTGTCCTGGCTGGAGACAATACACATCTCTTTAACCTGTGCTTAACCTCTCTCCACTCACATTGTCTGTACCTTTAAGACTTAACTACCAGTAAAGACTCACATTCCAACCATTATCTTGTAAATTGAATTTGTGTCTTTATATGCCCTGTTTGTGAATAAAACTCTCATTCACCTGATGAAGGGGCAATGCTCCGAAAGCTTGTGGCTTGTGCTACCAAATAAACTTGTTGGACTTTAACCTGGTGTTGTGAGACTTCTTACATGTAGGAGGTAGCAGGACTGGTGGATAAAGTGGTTAGGATGGCGTATGGTGTATTTGTCTTCATAGAATCGCAACAGTACAGAAGGAGGCCATTCAGCCCATTGAGTCTGCACCAACCACAAATTCCCATAACCCCACATATTTACGCTGCTAATCCCCTGGCACTACGATCAATTTACCACGGCCAATCAACCTAACCCGGACATCTTTGGACTGTGGGAGGAAACTGGAGCACCCGGAGGAAACCCACACAGACACGGGGAGAAAGTGCAATTAGCCAATGCATAGAGTTTAAGAGCAAGGATTGTTCTGGGTCTTTAGAATAGTTACCCCAAAGTTACAAGAGGTTTTAACACTCCTAACATTTCCTGAGTAACATTCGGTGTAACACAGTCGGAACCATCCGAATTTTGCAACATATTTTCAGATGGTTTCCAGCACAGAGCAATCGCTTCAGGGAAGTTGATGCTTCGGGACAATTGCCATGCAAATCCGTACCTGGGAAGTTTTGAGAGGGGTGCCCCAGCGCACATTTAGGGTGCACTCCAATCCAACGCTGGGAAACTCGGAGCTCCGGCCCGATGTCAATCCAGATATCGGATCTGATGCCATGGGGAGCATTTTGAGTTAGATTTGCTTTGATTAGCCTTGATTTATCATTGTCACATTAGTATACAGTGAAAAGTATAGCTTCTTGCACGCTATACTGACAAAGCATACTATTCATAGAGAAGTAAAGGAGAAAGTGCAGAATGTAGTGTTACAGTCATAGCTAGGGTGTAGAGAAAGATCAACTTAGTGTGAGGTAAGTCCATTCAAAAGTCTGACAGCAGCAGGGAAGAAGCTGTTCTTGTTGTCGGTCGGTACGTGACCTCAGACTTTTGTATCTTTTTCCCAAAGGAAGGAGGTGGAAGAGAATGTGTCTGGGGTGCGTGGGGTCCTTAATTATGCTGGCTGCTTTTCCGAGGCAGTGGGAAGTGTAGATAGAGTCAATTGATGGGAGGCTGGTTTGAGTGATGGATTGGGCTTCATTCACAACCCTTTGTAGTTTTTTGCGGTCTTGGGCAGAGCAGGAGCCATACCAAGCTGTGATACAACCAGAAAGAATGCTTTCCATGGTGCATCTGTAAAAGTTGGTGAGAGTCGTAGTTGACATGCCAAATTTCCTTAGTCTTCTGAGAAAATAGAGGCGTTGGTGGACTTGTATGATAGAGTTCATTTTTGACGTGATATAGATAGAAGTAGTTGTAATAAAGACCAATAACTCACAAAAGCAGGACCTGAAAAGCAGACAGTTTTGGACGTGAGCGACCGTTCTCGCTGCTCATGGTTAAATTGAGCAGATCGAGTTAGCATTGGTTTGCTTTGAGGGCCCTGGAGTCTGATTCTCCAAACTCTGTGTACCTTCAATGATATACTCCATGCACAGATCAGACATCGCAGTTTTTGTGAGCTACATCAAGCGCATAAACACGTAAGCTTTTAAGAACAACTGTCCTGGTCTTTCATCCCGGTATTCTTTTTGAAAGGCCCATGTAGATGTGGGAATGATTCGTATCATGGCCTTAGCACATGCTGCTGGTCTTTTAATCCATTTAATGTCTGCCTAATACTGCAGGCACCTGCTTTATCTCCAAAGGGGCACTCAGCCTCTCTGGCTTTCTCACAGCCACATCAGTTTTATAATTCACGAGCCTTCCAATCATTCAACTTCAGCTGCTATCTTAACCGTTAGCTGAAGTAAGCCTGTGGAAAATGTTTTCAGTTAAAGATATCTCAGACAGAGGAAGATATGCATGAAAATCAAACAGATCCATCTCAATACTTAATTCTTCTTCTTTGGACCGTAACAATGAATAATGCTACTCTCAATGATTTTTTTGCCTATCATGCATCTGAGCATAATAAATATATATTTTCAAGATTCATTCTGAAAGGATTTGGGTGGCACGGTGGCACAGTGGTTAGCACTGTTGTCTCACCGCGCCAGGGACTGGGGTTCAATTCCAGCCTCGGGTCTCTGTCTGTGTGGAGTTTGCACATTCTCCCTGTGTTTGCATGGGTTTTTTAAATTCATTCATGCGACATTGGCATCACTGGCTGGCCAGCATCTATTGCCCAACCCTAGTTGCCCTTGGAGGGCAGTTGAGAGTCAACCATGTTGCTGTGGCTCTGGAGTCACATGTAGGTCAGACCGGGTAAGGATGGCAGATTTCCTTCCTGAAAGGACATTAGTGAACCAGATGGGTTTTTCCGACAGTCGACAATGGTTTCATCAGTAGATTCTTAATTTCAGATAATTTTTTTTATTGAATTCAAATTCCACCATCTGCCGCGGCGGGATTCGAACCCAGGTCCCCAGAACATTAGCTGAGTTTCTGGATCAATAGTTTACTAGGCCATCACCTCCCTATGGCGTTTCCTCCAGGCACTCCGGTTTCCCCCCCACAGTCCAAAGATATGCGGGTTCGGCTGATTGGCCATGTTAAATTGACCCTTGGTGTCAGGGGGATTAGCTAGGGTAAATATGTGGGGTTACAGGGCCTGGGTGGGATTGTGGCTGGTGCTGATGCGATGGGCCGAATGGCCTCCTTCTGCACTGTAGGGATTCTATGAAAAGGATGTTGGCATCAGAAGGTGCAAGAGAATACAAAGATCTGATTAAACCAGTGTGTTTCACATTGTGTCTGATGCAACTATATTCAAATCTTTGCATTAATTAAATCCTTTTAAGAAGTTTATTGCAGTTATAATGCCTTCCGCACACCAGATTTCAACTCTGAACACGTCAGTCATGACTATGAGCAGTAGAATCTTAGAAACAGGTTCAGGAGCAGAATTAAATAATACTGTGCAAATATTAGGTACATCTTCATGCATTCAGATTAAATTTTATTGACCACAATTTCAATAAAATCATGAACTGAATTAAAATAAATGGATTCCATGGACATACGTAATCATTTATGAACAGCCTTTGTAACTCTCTGAGGAAATGGGAGTGCTTTTGGAAAGTCTTTGTTGAAATAGTTCTTTTTTTAAATTCATTCATGGGATGTGGGCATAGCTGGCTGGGCCAACATTCATTATCCATCCTTGCTTGGCCATTTTAGAATCAACCACATTGCTGTGGATCTGGAATCATCAGCCATTTTCTTCCCTGCTGCCATCAGACTTTTGAATGGGCCGACCTTATATTAAGCTGATCTTTCTCTATAACCGAGCTATGACTGTAACACTATATTATGCACCTATCCTTTCCTTCTCCCCTATGTACTCTACGAACAGTATGTTTTGGCTGTATAGAGTGCAAGGAACAATACTTTTCACTGTATCCCATTACATGTGACAATAATAAATCAAATCAAAAAGGACATGATTGAACCAGATGGGTTTTTTTTTTACAACGATTGATGCATGGTCATTATGAGACTTTAATTCCAGATTTTTGTTGGATTTGAATTTCACCATCTGCCATGGTGGGATTCAAACCCATCTCCCTATTATGGATTATGAGTGCAATGAAATGCCACTGCGCCACCACCTCCCCCCAATGGATACAGGACTTTTCATTGAACGTGTTAACAAATTCATTGGTGATATCAAGAACAACACATTTATAAACCACCTATAATTTCATAACATGTCCAAAGGTGTTATGACAAAGTACAATGTCAAATGAAGATTCTCCAGAAAATAACCCTTTCTAAATATGCATCACCTCATTGAGCCATCAATGCTCTTGTCACCTTATGGCATTTGTTGCGGTGTGAAATTCCCACTTATGCAGCACAATAACAGTTCAGGTGACAAAACGTCATTGAATCGTCATCCTGTATTTGGGGTTGAATTCCCTTCTCGACTGTTAAAGTGGGAGGAGGGTATTACTGATTCTATTTCATGAGGCAAACACAACAGAAAGGGAAAAGCCAAGTCGCTGTTCAGTTTGCACATTCTCCCCGTGTCTGCGTGGATTTCCTTCGGCTGCTCCGGTTTCCTCCCACAGTCCAAAGATGTGTCTGTTAGGTGGATTGGCTATGCTAAATTGACCCTAGTGACAGGGGATTAGCAGAGCAAATATGTGGGCTGACAGGAATAGGGCCTGGGTGGGATAGTGGTTGGTGCAGACTCCTTCTGCACTCTAAGGATTCTATGATCCTATGAAACAAACAACTCTCCAGTGCTGAGGTAAATATTCTCACTGAAACAAAACAAATCCATAGAGAGCACAATAATGGACCATACAATCTAGGCCGTCCTTATGATGTGAGAATGCTTTATACAAAAGGCTAATGGTGATCTTTCCATTACTCAGCTGGATTGCTGAAAAAAGTTGGACAATAAGCTGGGTAAAAGATAAAAAGATCCAAGATAATGAAGCAGATGGAGTCTCCAGAAGCCCCAGCCTCTCTACCTTGTGTTATGTTAGAATCATAGAATCCCTGCAGTGCAGACAGAGGCCATTCAGCCCATCAAGCCTGCACCGACAATAATCCCATCCAGGTCCTATCCCTACCTTACATATTTACCCTCCTAATCCCCCGACACTAAGGGGTAATTTATCACAGCCAATCAACCTAACCCACACATCTTTTGACTGTGGGAGGAAACTGGAGCACCCAGAGGAAACCCACGCAGACACGGGGAGAACGTGCAAACTCCACACAGACAGTGACCCGAGGCCGGAATTAAACCTGGGTCCCTGGTGCTGTGAGGCAGCAGTGCTAACCACTGTGCCCCCATGCTGCCCCTAACTAAACTTATGGCAAGAGCCTAGGAAAATCCCAGTGACCTTTTAGGGACTTAGAATCGTAAAATCATAGAATCACTACAGTGCAGAAGGAGGCCATTAAACCCAACGAGCCTGCTCTGACAACAATCCCACCCAGGCCCTATACCCTTAACCCTACATATTTACCCTGCTAGTCTCCCTGAGACGAAGGGGAAATTTACATAGCTAATCAACCGAACCTGCACATCTCTGGACTGAGGGAGGAAACCGGAGCACCCGGAGGAAACCCACGCAGACACGGGGAGAATGTACAAACTCCGCACAAACTTCATCCTCAACATTGCAACAGCAGGTACAGCAACTTAAGTTTATATTGTACTTTCAACAGAACAAACTGTCCCAGTTAAGGAACTCCACGGGAGTATTTTCAAACAGAGTCTGATACCAATATGCACAAAGGAACATTAGGACGTGTGATCCTAGGCTTTGTCAAAGAGGGAGGTTTAAAGGAGGAGAGAGGGAGAGGTTTAGAGAGGGAATTTCTGAACTTAGGATCAAGGCATCTGAAAGTATGACCACCAATGACGGAGCAATGAGAATCGTGAATGTAAATGAAGAAATGATTAGAGGAGAGATCTCAGAAGGATGTAGGGCAGGAGGATTTACAGAGATAGGGAGGAACAAGCATGATGGGGTTTAAAACAAGGATGAAAATATATCCCTTTTACAATATGACCTATTGGGACAACTTATACACAAAAACATGTTGAAAATTTATTGACAGTGATGTGTTATTCCTTACCTGCAGAGATAGGTGCCAGCATTTGCCTTAATGTTTTTCAGGGCCCTCTGTCAAACATGTGGTTGAAGACGGTAAATGAGGTGTCACGCTTGCAGCAAAGTTATACTGGTGGTGCACAATCATAGAATCCCTATAGTGCAGAAGAGGTCATTCGGCCCATCAAGTTTGTGTCAACCCTCTGACAGAGTATCCTACCCAGGCCGTCTCCTCCACCCTATCCCTGTAACCCCACACATTTGCCATGGCTAATCCATCTAACCAAGCATCTTGGGACACTGAGGGGCAATTTAGTATGGCCAATCCACCTAACCTGCACATCTTTGGACTGTGGGAGGAAACCGGAGCACCCGCAGGAAAGCCACTCAGACACGGGGAGAACGTGCAAACTCCACACAGACAGTGACCCAAGGCTGGAATTGAACCCAGGTCTCTGGAGCTGTGAGGTGGCAGTCCGGACAACTGTGTCACGGTGCCACCCAAATATGAGAACATTTCCAACCAGAATCTTAACTGGAGATGTCTGATTTTAACATTTCTTTCCTTCCTTTCCATTTTCTTATAACAAGTGAATCATTTGAGTGAAAAAAATGGAGTCATTGACATCACAATGATTGAGGGCTGAAATCTAGTCAAACTGCACCCGTCTGGAAATAGGACTACAAAATAGCAACTTTTCGATGTTCAGTAATGTCTGAAAGCACTGAGAGAAAGAATTGTTTTTCATGTAATGGCCGCAAGTTCAAACACTCTGTGGGTTGAAGCATGTATACTTAGAAATCCATTATGCATTTTAACCTCCTAAAGCTTTTCCAATGAATGTGTTAGCCCGTTCCTTTCAAATCTGCGTTCACTTAATGAGTTCACAGTTTCTTTTCACTCACATTATAAAATGATGACAGATGCTGTTATATTAATGTCTCCGCAATTGATTATGAAGTAAATGAGTCGAACATTTTCTGATGTAATCTTTGTATATACATCACCCTGGGGACCCTAAACTCGAACATTTTCTTTACAGAAGAAAAAGTTGAAGTCACGTTCCTTCTGCAAATAAAATACTTGGCTGATGATCAAGTCTGAACACTGATGCTGAAACATTAGACTTTAGTAAAATATGCTTGTACATAAATCAATCATTTAGAGAGTGAAAGAGTGACAGAGTGAGCTTTCTCACTCTAGCGATTCAGCCAAACATATTTTTCCTGTCACCAACATCCTTTATTGTGCACCAAAGGAAAGAGTTGCATCTGTGGCTTGCAGTCAGGTAGTCTTCACCTCGGGTCCCGAGGTGAAGACTACAACAGTGGTCCGGGTAGTTTATTTAAAGTTTATTTATTAATTATTCACAAGTAGGCCTACATTAACACTGCAATGAAGTTACTGTGAAAATCCCCTAGTCGCCACACTCCGGCGCCTGTTCGGGTACACTGAGGGAGAATTTAGCATGGCCAATGCACCTAACCAGCACATCACCAGCACTGGCACAGTGGCACAATGGTTAGCACTACTGCCTCACAGCGCCAAGGACCCGGGTTCGGTTCCTGGCTTGTGTCACTGTCTGTGTCGTGTTTGCATGTTGTCTGCATGGGTTTCCTCCCACAGTCTGAAAGACATGCTGGTTAGGTGCACTGACCTGAACAGGCGCCAGAGTGTGGCGACTAGGGGAATTTCATAGTAACTTCATTGCAGTGTTAATGTAAGCCTTACTTGTGACTAATAATTAAACTTTAACTTTATCTTTCGGACTGTGGGAGGAAACCAGAGTGCCCGGAGGAAACCCACGCAGACACGGGGAAGAACGTGCAGACTCCCCACAGACAGTGACCCAAGCCGGGAATTGAACCCGGGTCCCTGGCGTTGTGAGGCAACAGTGTTAACCGCTGTGCCACTGTGTAGAGTAATAGATTTAAACCCCTCCCCCCCCCCAGCAGATCACATCCCATGTGATGTGTGGGTTATGTTTATTGGCCATGCTAAATTGACCCTAGTGTCAGGGGATTGGCAGGGTAAATATGTGAGGTTACGGGGATAGGGCCTGGGTGGGATTGTGCCCGACTCGATGGGCCGAATGGGGAGAATGTGCAAACTCCACACAGACAGTGACCCGAGGCCGGAATTGAACCTGGGTCCCTCCGCTCACTCAATAAGACAGCTCGTACTCCACAAAGCCCAGGGGGAGAACTATTGATGATTCCCCATGGGCTTCATTGGCCATCATAACACTCACCTAGCTTCCCTTCATGTCACAGAATATATCTCACTGTACTTTGTTTATCGCCTTTTAAATTGAAGCTTTTCTGCAGCCGATCTCCCCCATGGAGTTCACTGTGGAAATTTCAGAGCTGTTAAAAAGCTGAGTGGAGGTCACCGATTGTTACTAGCTTTGATCTCCTGAAGATGCGATGATTGACAGCTTGTCTATCTGCAGTGCCGAAACAACTGGAAGGAAATACATGACATGATGCCAGAATGTACTGGATCTGTGCAGCGTTAACCATTTACCACACCTGCTCCCCACTATCTCCTTTCCATCCATATCTCAAAATGCGGTTATGCTTCCACAGTCATTATTTAACTTGAGTTGCAATGATTGATTGTGTAAATTTATAATTTAGTTTGAATCAAGCATGCAAATCACTGCAGAAGAGACAGATGGGCTCGAAACGATGGGCGGTTTGCTTTGTCTGTATAGCGCGCAAGAAACAATACTTTTCACTGTGTACCAATACATGTGACAATAATAAATCAAATCAAATCAAATCATCAGTGGGATTTTCCAGTCCTGCTGATGGCAATCCTCCGTCATGAGATTCCCCGCGGTGGAGAGTGCGAGCAATGCGAAATCCCATTGACAGCGGTGGGACCGTTAAACCCTGCCGCCGGCCAATGGTGGACCGACTACAAAAACACGCCATGGCGGGGTGTGATGGAAAATCCAGCTCGTTAACTCTGCTTCTCTCTCCACAGCTGCTGCCAGACCCTCTGAGATTTTCCAGCATTTTCTGTTTTTAATGCAAATCAATGTGGCTGGCACGGTGGCACAGTGGTTAGCACTGCTGCCTAACGGTGCCAGGGACCCGGGGTCGATTCACGGTCTGGGTCACTGTCTGTGCGGAGTTTGCACGTTCTCCCTGTGTCTGCGTGGGTTTCCTCCGGGTGCTCCGGTTACCTCCCACAGTCCGAAAGATGTGCTGGTTAGGGTGCATTGGCCATGCTAAATTCTCCCTCAGTGTACCCGAACAGGCGCCGGAGTGTGGCGACTAGGGAATTTTCACAGTAGCTTCATTGCAGTGTTAATGTAAGCCTACTTGTGACTAATAAATTCGCTTTTTTAAAAAACTTTTTTTAAAATCACTGCACTGGGACCCAATGTATTGAAATTGGGCTTCCCATAGATAAGGCATGTTTCAAATCCACACATCTTCATTTAAAGGCCGTTTAGAAAACATTGTTTATGTAAATCCCACACAGCTCTTCAGTAAGTCTAAAATTTAGTGCAGTATCCCCAGCTGAAACCTGAATAACTTTCAGAATTGTTTTCTTTAAAATTTATCTTCAGCTGTTCACTGAACAGTTCTCAGCCACGCCAGTAAATCAGGTTTGTACTGGGAGGGAGGAGAGAGATTGGAAAGAACACAGATCAGACCAGATGAGAGATGAAGACTGGATCCAAGGCAAAGCTATGGAAGAGCACAAAATTACAGCCCAAAGCAACTCGTCACTCTACATTAGCCATTCTTCCCTTGCAGCAACATCTGCCCCTAAGGACAATAAGAAGTCTCACAACACCAAGTCAAAGTCCAACAGGACTTTGGTAGCAAACGCCACTAGCTTTCGGAGCACGGCTCCTTCATCAGGTGAGTGCTAAGGACAAGAGCAGTAATGTTGTCAGAACAGCCCATCAGCTCTGGGTCACACACAATTCTAATTATTTAAAGTAAAGTAAAATTTATTTATTAGTCACAAGTAGTCTTACGTTAACACTGCCATGAAGTTACTATGAAAATCCCCTAGTCAGCACAGTCCGGCGCCTGTGCGGGCTACACTGAGGGAGAATTTGGCATGGCCAATGCACCTAACCAGCACATTTTTGGAGTGTGGGAGGAAACCGACACAGACATGGAGTGAATGTGCAAACTCCACATAAACACTGCTGCCCTGGCGCTGTGAGGCAGCCGTGTGAACCACTGTGCCACTGTGCCACCAGATATTTGGCCAGATATCTCAGATCCTTCGTTGTTGCTGAATTGTAATCCTGGAATTTCCCAAACAAAATCCATTGTGGAAAGCAACACGGTCACATCCATTGAAAGAAAAGATTTAACACAAACATTTTCCAGTCAATCAGTAATAAACACAACCTTGTCAGCATCACCCTAATCCCAGGGTTAAATAATAATCAAAACTTAAAAGATTCAAAGCTCAGTGGAGGGAAATTAAGCACCATAACTTTCCAATTTAGCACAGCCAAGCAATCTAACCCGCACATTGAATAGAACCATACAATCCCGACAGTGCAGAAGGAGGCCATTCGGTCCATTGAGTCTGCACTGACCACAATCCCACACAGGCCCTATCCCCGTAACCCCACATATTTACTCCGCCACTCCCCTGACACTAGGGTCAATTTAGCATAGTCAATCAACCTAACCCGCACACCTTTGGACAGTGGGAGAAAACCGGAGCACCCGGAGGAAACCCACGCAGACATGGGGAGAATGTGCAGACTCCACACAGACAGTGACCCGAGGCCGGAATTGAACCCGGGTCCATGGCGCTGTGAGGCAGCAGTGCTAATCACTGTGCCACCGTGCTGCTTCCCACAGTCTTTGGACTGTGGGAGGAAACTGGAGCATCCAGAGGAAACTCATGCAATCTTTTTTGCGATCTCTTAAAAGGTACATTACAACACTCCCCCTTTCTTTGTTGCAATTCCTTAATGACATTTTACAACAGAGGGGACAAAGGATTTGCTTGTGTGGGCCAGACAATGCACTTTTGTTCCTCTTTAATCACAAGGTACACTCTAAAAAGGATGTACTGTCCCGAAAGTGTTGCTGCTCTCTCCATTTTGCTGCTGGGTTTCCCAAGCCCTCGCAAACCTGGCATTTTTTATTAATTCGTGGGACATGGGCATCGCTAGCTGGGCAGCATTTATTGCCCATCCCCAGCTGCCCGTGGGCAGTTGAATGTCAACCACATTGCTGTGGCTCTGGAGTCACATGAGTGACTATCATTTTTTTTTGTTCATTCATAGGACATGGGCGTCGCTGGCTGGCCAGCATTTATTGCCCATCCCTAGTTGTCCTTGAGAAGGTAATGGTGAGCTCACGGATTGATACAACTGAGTGGCTTGCTGGGCCATTTCAGAGGGCAGTTGAGAGTCAACCACATAGCTGTGATTCTGGGGTCACATGTAAGCCAGACCAGGTAAGAATGGAAGATTTCCTTCCCTAAAGGACATCAGTGAACCAGATGGGTTTTTCCGACAATCGACAATGGTTTCATGGTCATCAGTAAATTCTTAATTCCAGATATTTTTTATTGAATTCAAATTTCACCACATGCCGTGGCGGGATTCGAATTCAGGCCTCCAGAACATTAGTTGAGTTTCTGGATTAATAATCTAGTGATAACACCACTAGGTCATCAATTTATATCAACATTCTATCAGCTTTCTATCTGCACTGTGCAAGGCTGAGTTAATTGTCACAGTGGCCTATTTCTCAAGTAAGAAGCCTCACAACACCAGGTTAAAGTCCAACAGGTTTATTTGGTAGCAAAAGCCACTAGCTTTCTGAGCGCTGCTCCTTCATCAGGTAAGTTGGAATTTTGTTCACAAACAGGGCATATAAAGACACAAACTCAATTTACAAAATTGGAATGTGAGTCTTTACAGGTTGATTACAGGTAATCAAGTCTCAAAGGTGCAGACAATGTGAGTGGAGAGAGCGTTAAGCACAGATTAAAGAGATAGAAATCCAACAGTGCAGAAGGAGGCCATTCGGCCCATCGAGTCTGCACCGACCACAATCCCACCCAGGCCCTACCCCCACATACTTACCCGCTAATCCCTCTAACCTACGCATCCCAGGACTCGAAGGGGCAATTTTTAACCTGGCCAATCAACCTAACCCGCACATCTTTGGACTGTGGGAGGAAACCAGAGCACCCGGAGGAAACCCACGCAGACACGAGGAGAATGTGCAAACTCCACACAGTGACCCGAGCCGGGAATCGAACCCGGGACCCTGGAGCTGTGAAACAGCAGTGCTAACCACTGTGCTACCGTGCCGCCCATGTGTATTGTTTCCAGACAGAACAGTTAGTGAGATTTTGCAAGCCCAGGCAAGTCGTGGGGGTTACAGATAGTGTGACATGAACCCAAGATCCCGGTTGAGGCCGTCCTCATGTGTGCGGAACTTGGCTATCAGTCTCTGCTCAGCGACTGCGTTGTCGTGTGTCGTGAAGGCCGCTTTGGAGAACGCTTACCCGAAGATCAGAGGCCGAATGCCCGTGACCGCTGAAATGTTCCCCATCTATTTCTCAAGAGCAGGGTGCAAACGCAGCATGCAAACTGCAACTGTTAAATGTGTATATGGTGAGCTGGAGGCATGTGCTCAACTTTTAAATTTTTAACCCCTCATCGCACCCACGTTGGGGGTTAATATCATCTCCACAGATTTTGGTGGATGTGATTGTTTTTTTTTAACTATATGAAGAAATTGTGTTCAATCCCGTTAGAAAGGTTATTTGAAATAGATTGTGATTGTAGATTGAGCGAGCTCTTGCCTTGATTAGATTCAAGAAATATTTCTTTTCAAGAAAGTCATCATTTTCCTGTTATGGGTGGTAAATTGCACGATGCTTGTGATTGAGTTGAGTCATGGAGTTTGTTTGATTGCCTTTGGAAGTCAAAGGGGAAATTTGCAATCTTTCAAACACACTTTTGTTGTTGCTAAAGGACTCACCATCTCGTTCCCCCACCCCCGCACCACCTCCCTGCTTAAAGAGAAATGCTGTTTGTTTTTAAAACTCTGTCATAACATAGTCATGCCTGTCAATCATGCCTACACCACAGCTGCGACTTACATTATGGGACACTGCACCGTTAAGCTAAAAACCAGCCTTCTAAAAATAATAATTAGAAGATGTCCACTCTAAACTGATAGCTCTGGGTATTTACAAGCTGCTGACAGGGGTAATAAACTATCTTGTGAGCCCAGCAATAGACTGTTCTTGACTTGGTCAGTGTATTGCAGACAATTGAAAGCTATTTCTTCCAATTATATCTGAACGAATTGCTTAGGCATCTCGGGGAAAAGTACAAATTATTATCTTGTGGAGGATTGGTCAAATTACAAACATTGGAAGAACTGAAAGTGCCATTGAGGGTTCACTTGCAGCTCTGCAACTATCTCTTCGACTTGTAAGTCAATACTTTGGTCAGGTAAAACATTAGGCAGAAGGCGTCGCAGAATCACTGCACCCAAACATGCAAAGCCAGTACTGGGACTAATCTACTCATCAAACGGGCGAGCAGATGGTTACAGATGACCTACCAATCAAAGGTGTTATTCAAAGCAATCAATCAACTTGTTTACACACACTCAGCACCTTTTAATGGTTTCCTTCATATCTTTAGATTGTCAACACCGCATGTCTTGTGTTTCTTTTTGGAAACCCTTTCTTTTGTTTAGGCACACAACTTTTATTCCAACTGTAGTTAATTGTAGCAAATGCAAATCTGGGAGAGGGAAGAGGGAGCGAGTCCGATTTGAAGCAAATTTGGGAGGAGGCACAACAAATGGGACTGGCATATGAAATACAAAGGGACTTGGGAGCCATTGTTCAAGATTCTCTTAAGGTTAACGTGCTGGTTCAGTCGGCAGTTGGGAAGGCAAATGCAATGTTGGCATTCATGTCGAGAGGGCTAGAATACAAGAACAAGGATATACTTCTGAGGCTGTATAAGGCTCTGATCAGTCCCCATTTGGAGTATTGTGAGCAGTTTTGGGCCCCATATCTAAGGAAGGATGTGCTGGCCTTGGAAAGGGCAGTAAGAAGTTTAACAACACCAGGTTAAAGTCCAACAGGTTTATTTGGTAGCAAAAGCCACACAAGCTTTCGAAGCTCTAAGCCCCTTCTTCAGGTGAGTGGGAATTCTGTTCACAAACAGAGCTTATAAAGACACAGACTCAATTTACATGAATAATGGTTGGAATGCGAATACTTACAACTAATCAAGTCTTTAAGAGACAAAACAATGGGAGTGGAGAGAGCATCAAGACAGGCTAAAAAGATGTGTATTGTCTCCAGACAAGACAGCCAGTGAAACTTTGCAGGTCCACGCAACTGTGGGAGTTACAAATAGTGTGACATGAACCCAATATCCCGGTTGAGGCCGTCCTCGCGTGTGCGGAACTTGGCTATCAGTTTCTGCTCAGCGACTCTGCACTGTCGTGTGTCGCGAAGGCCGCCTTGGAGAACGCTTACCCGAATATCAGAGGCCGAATGCCCGTGACCGCTGAAGTGCTCCCCAACAGGAAGAGAACAGTCTTGCCTGGTGATTGTCGAGCGGTGTTCATTCATCCGTTGTCGCAGCGTCTGCATAGTTTCCCCAATGTACCATGCCTCGGGACATCCTTTCTTGCAGCGTATCAGGTAGACAACGTTGGCTGAGTTGCAAGAGTATGTACCGTGTACCTGGTGGATGGTGTTCTCACGTGAGATGATGGCATCTGTGTCGATGATCCGGCACGTCTTGCAGAGGTTGCTGTGGCAGGGTTGTGTGGTGTCTTGGTCACTGTTCTCCTGAAGGCTGGGTAGTTTGCTGCGGACAATGGTCTGTTTGAGGTTGTGCGGTTGTTTGAAGGCAAGAAGTGGGGGTGTGGGGATGGCCTTGGCGAGATGTCCAACGCCGGCATCTCCACATCTTGGAAAGGGTCCAGAGGAGGTTCACAAGAATGATCCCTGGAATAAAGAGCTTGTCGTATGAGGAACGGTTGAGGACTCTGGGTCTGTACTCGTTGGAGTTTAGAAGGATGAGGAGGGACCTTACTGAAACTTACAAAATACTGCGAGGCCTGAATAGAGTGGATGTGGACAGGATGTTTCCACTAGTAGAAAAAACTAGAACCAGAGGGCACAGCCTCAGGCTAAAGGGACGATCATTTAAGACAGAGATGAGGAGGATTTTCTTTAGCCAGAGAGTGGTGAATCTGTGGAACTCTGCTGCAGAAGGCTGTGGAGGCCAGGTCATTGAGCGTCTTTAAGACAGAAGTGGATAGGTTTTTGATTAATAAGAGGATCAGGGGCTATGGGGAAAAGGCAGGGGATTAGAAAAAAAATCAGCCATGATTGAATGGCGGAGCAGACTCGATGGGTCGAGTGGCCTAATTCTGCTCCTATGTCTTATGGTCTTATGGTCTTATGACTGGATGATGCGGTGAAGAGTATCAAGCTTAACAGTGAGAGAAAAACCTAGATACCTGATGCGCGATAAATCACACGGGAGGCTGGATGTACCCGGGAAATAAAGGCTTTTATTGCCAACAATAACGGAGCTACTATATACAATATACAATCCCAGACTAAAGGGTCACCAGGCAGAGCAGTGACCTTTATACCTCTCCCGGAAGGCGGAGCCAACTGGGGTGTACCATAGGACTATATTAACAGGTAGAACAGCCCAACCCTAACCCCAACAGTAACATATCTACAGACTCATAGTGCTGGCCAAACCATGGCTCAGCACTCCTGGTGGTAACCAACAATGATTCACCACAATACCGTTATGTGGAGATGCCAGCGTTGGACTGGGGTGGGCACAGTGAGAAGCCTCACAACACCAGGTTAAGTCCAACAGGTTTATTTGGACTCACCTGATGAAGGTGTAGCGCTCCGGAAGCTTGTGATACCAAATAAACCTGTTGGACTTTCACCTAGATACCGTTGGCAGAGAGTAGGCAGACCAGTTGTAGATTTTCTTCCAATTGCTTATAGGATCTGTTGATCCTGTTACCATGGACATTCAGCAACATAAATATTAGTTCTATATCTGAGTGGCTAAAAATGGGAAGGGGATGAGTATAGTAAATACTGAGTGGGGGGGGGGGGGGGGGGCGCGGGGGGGGGGGGGCTATATTTAGCCAATGAAATAATTGTCTTGCTAAAGTGGTTCATATAATAGGCTTGAAGTACAAACCCAATGGCTGCAAGTTCAGCACAGTGATAGGTCAAATGTTAAACTGTCATTTAAACATGCTGAATTTCCTTGGGAGAATATACACACACACTGCTTGTGAACAAAACAGAAATGCCAACAGTAATTTTCAGCTTCAAGCTTATTCAATGTGGTGCCACAGAATCATAGAATCCCTACAGTGCAGAAGAAGGCTATTTGGCCCGTTGAGTGTGCACCGACTCTCTGACAGAGTATCTGACCCAGGCCCTCTACCTTGCCCTATCCCCATAACCCCACACATTTATCCTCGCTAATCTCACCTAACCTTGACATCTTGGGACACTAAGGGTCAATTTAGCATGGCCAATCCACCTAATCTGCACATTTTTGGACTGTGGAAAGAAACCGAAGCACCCAGAGGAAACCCACGCAGACACGAGGAGAACGCGCAGACTCTGCACAGAGTGACCCGAGGCCAGAATTGAACCCGGCTCCCTGGCGCTTTGAGGCAGCAATGCTAACCATTATTCACGTTTAGGCAAACTCATGGCACTATCATGCTCTCTCGCTCTCCTTCCTTTTCACCTGCAAACTAGTTGAAGACCAGTTAATGGCCTGGCTTTTAATGACAATTCCATAGGAAATTGTATATTTCAAGTGAAAAAGCAAATTTAGGACTGGAGTCTTTCTTACTATTTGTGGTCAATGCAATACAAATTAAAATGTGCCTCTCAGCCCATTGAGAACCTAAGCTAGGCCGAGACCAGTGTGATAGCACTAAACTACAACCCAATGTTATCAGTAATGTTTGGCGATGAGCTAACTGATTCTCTTGTTCCTGCCCAGTTGTATAATAGAACAGTAGAACCCCCATCATAGATTGGAGGATGAAGTGGGAATCATAGAATGTCTACGGTGCAGAAAGAGGCCATTTGGCCCATCGAGTCTGCACCAACCACAATCCCATCCAGGCTGTATTCCCGTAACACCACGTATCTACCCTAGCTAGTCTCCCCCTGACACTAAGGGGCAATTTAGTATGGTCAGTTAACCTAAGCCGCACATCTTTAGGAGTGTGGGAGGAAACTGGAGCACCTGGAGGAAACCCACACAGACACGGGGGGAACATGCAAACTCCACACAGATGGTCACCCATGGCCGAATTGAATCTGGTGCTGTGAAGCAGCAGTGCTAACCACTGTGCCACCGGCACAGAACCATTTTTGCCAGCAGTACAATATGCGCTCAACAATACATCTTGTTCAGGTCGTACTGCCTAATTAATATCGTCAGTATAAAGGGACTAGTGCAGAGTTGTGTGGAAGAGGGAAGAATTATTGGGTGCATGGGTATCATTTGAGTGATCGAGCTCAGTTATGATAGCAGCCATCGTTGGAACAGCTTTGATCACACTCACCCTCAAGATTCAAGTCCAGCAGAGCATATATTCTATATTGAAATTCTGCAGGACTCCCGCCAGGCTTGACTCTTTTTGTCGGTCTTCTTATGAATGTGTGGGAATGATTCCAAATGATCCAGGATCCATGTATGTCTGATACAATTGACTGTTGTGGCCATTTAGCTGCTAATTTCACGGCAACACAGCAGAGGAAGGGTCATCTGGCTTGGGGAACACAGAGTCATAGAGGTTTACAGCATGGAAACAGGCCCTTCGGCCCAACTTGCCCATGCTGCCTTTTTTTTAAACTCCTAAGCTAGACCCAATTGCCCGCATTTGGGCCATATCCCTCTCTACCCATCATACCCATGTAACTGTCTAAATGCTATTCAAAAGACAAAATTGTACCCGCCTCTACTCCTACCTCTGGCAGCTTGTTCCAGGCACTCACCACCCTGTGTGTGAAAAAATTGCCCCTCCGGACCCTTTTGTATCTCTCCCCTCTCATCTTAAACCTATGCCCTCTAGTTTTAGACTCCCCTAACTTTGGGAAAAGATATTGATTATCTAGCTGATCGATGCCCCTCAATTTTTTATAGACCTCAAAAGATCACCCTTCAGCCTCCTGCGCTCCAGAGAAAAACATCCCAGTCTATCCAGCCTCTCCTTATAACTCAAACCATCAAGTCCTGGTAGCATCCAACCAACTGGAACTGAGAGTGGGTAATCACCCCGGGGGATGGAGTCCTATCTTAGGCAGGAGACATGTAGGGAGCTCGGTGCAGCTGTGAGGCTGCTGTTTCCTTATGAATAAGTCCTTTTTGTATCTGCAAAGGAAGGTTGTGAAAGTGCATCATTACAGATTGATGGGATTTGTGTGAATTCTTTTTACAATCAGCAGTATGAGGTCCTGAATATGGATTAAAAATGAAAAGATAACATAAAAAAACATGTATTTTTAAAGATGGCTGCATATAAATGTAAAACACTGTAACAATATATCACATTGATACGACTGGATTAAAAAGAGAAAATTATGCTAAACATATATTCGCAGATGGTTGACATGAATTACTAAGGTGTCACACATGAGTAGAAAAGCAAATGCAAAAGCCTCCGGGAGACCATTAGCATTCAGAGGACTTACTGATCTCATTGAATACCCTGACCTATCTCCCATACTATGACAGGGACATGATGAAACATTAAACTAAGAACAATGATTTGCTCACTTGCGACAGGGCCAAGGTCAGCAAAACCAACCTCCATTTAAGACCCAGTGGGACTTGTTGAGTCTTAAGTTCTCAACCAAAAACAGTGTTGCTTAGGGGAAGTAATTTACAGCTGCCTACCAAACCACAAAGCCAAATATATTGCACAGGAACTGTCCTACATCGCATGGAAACAGTGTGGCTAAATGACCCCCATCTTTGGAAATTATCAAGTAAAACGTTGCACTTGACTTTGTGGCCAGTGACATTGTTCCCCAAATGATCCACGATCCATGTATGTCTGATACAGCTGACTGTTGTGGTAATTTAGCTGCTAATTTCAAATGAAACAAAAGCACCATCTCAAAAAGTCTAATATAAGTTTTCCATAATGCTGTCATAATTGGAAGAATCTCTGTTTTTAATCCTTACAGCTGAGACATCATCTGACAATATAACCATTCTCATATCTATCTGCAAATGACCTCGCACACTGGCTGCCAAAGCTACAATCGGGCTCTCTGTGTAATTAATGTGAGATCTATTGCCATCAATCTTCAATAAAGCCAGTCGCAACAAGCCCCTCCAATTTCACAGCACGTACATCAGTAAAAGTCATAGCTGTAGGTGCTTTATCTAAAACTGCAGATTTACCATCAATCTAACTCAAAAATGAACACTATTAGACAACTGAGATAAGCCAGAAAGAGGTAAGAAAGAAAACCTTGCATTTATATACCACCCATCATGTCAGCGTCTGACAGCCAGCAGGATTGTTTAAGAGCTGGTCAGTCGTGGCTAGGGAGGGTGTTCACCATCCAATGAAAGGGGCATAGTTCAACAATGGAGGCCATGGGTGCTGTTTTGCCGACATACCTTGACAAGGGAGGCGCTGGGAGACATAGGGGTTATTTGAGGGCATACCTCGGTATGTTGGCATGAGGGGCCATAGAAGGTAAATGGGGGAGGGGGGGGGCATGTCTTCGCATGAGGGGGATCTTTTGTACTTACCATTTAAAAGATCCCTTCATGCACACTCTGGTTCATGACATGTCTAAGATCCCGTGAACCATGACGCATTGAAAACCTGGCCAGACTCCATAAAGTTGCAGAGAGCTAGGACATGCTTATACCCACAATGGAGCAGGCTAGGTCAGGAGTGCAGGGTGCAGGCTCATAATCCAAATCAGCCTTCTCCCTTAGAAGAAGATTGGAAACATTGGGAATGGGGATCAGGAATACCCAGAATTCATAGAATGCCTACATAGAATACCTACAGTGCAGAAAGAGGCCAATTGGCTCATTGATTGTGCACCAACTTTTTGACAGAGCATCCCACCCAGGCCCAATCCCGTAACTCCACGTGTTTACCTCACCAATCCTCACCTATATATTTTGGGACATTAAGGGACAATTTACTCTGGCCAATCCATGTAACCTGCACATCTTTGTACTGTGGGAGGGAACGGGAGCACCCGGAGGGAACTCACGTAGACACGGGGCAAGTGTGCAGATTCCGCATAGACACAGTCACCAAAGGCCAGAATTGAACCCGAGTCCCTGGCGCTGTGAGGCAGCAGTGCTAACGACTGTGCCATCCTTATTGGGTGCTGGCAGCCATTTTGAAAGGACTGCCAAGTCATCCTGACTTGCTGAAAATTCAGCCCTGCATTGTTGGAGAAAGGACTGTTTTCCAAGGCTCCTCGGGAACTTTTGTTATTCCTGAAATTTTCCCTATCAGATTTTGATTTTTGTTTGAAATCTCATCTGAAAGCCCGTACCTCTGAAAAGCAGCTCCTCTTAACTATTGTGATGTCGTGTCAAGCTAAATTATGTTGGAGGATCTGTCTGGACCTTTTGTATTCAAGAGACGGCGAGATATAGCACTTAAGGTGAATGGGATCAAAGGTTATGGGGAAAAAGCAGGATTAGGCTACTGGATGATCAGCATGATCGTAATGACTGGTGCAGCAAACGCGAAGGGCCAAATGGCCTCCTCCTACTCCTATCTTCTATGTTTCCATGTTTCCATGTTTTGATTCAAAGCCTATTGAATCAAATTTACTTTAAGGCCATTAATAAGTATTATGCTACAGAAAAGAGAGACACTATTCCTATATTTTATGTTCAAAATACCTAAACATAAGGTTAGCATCTGAGAATATATTGGTAATTTTTTGAGCATGCCTCAATAGTTAGGAACCTTGTGTCCTGCCAGTGCAAAGCTGAAAGGCGGACTGCCACTAAACCTAAAATTCCACAAGACCGCTCTTCGTCTTCAGCTTAACACCAGCCTGAGGTTAATTAAACCCCAGGGAAACTGCAGATTAGTTTTCTGCCATTTACGATGTTTTCCTTGGGGCAACAGTCTCCTGTTGGAGTTAAAAGAGGTGATCACTGTCAAATTTCCGGGCCACTTATTTACTGTCCATCTATCATGGAGGTAGGCTTTAATGTCAGCGAGGTCTCTGTGTTACCAGGCCAAGATGTCACATTTCCTTATTACAAGTGCGTTGAGGCAGTTTACTAGTGGTTTGGGTTTGTCGGAATTGGTGAAATCACTCACCGCAGGATTAAATGCTGACAGACTGCGCATAATAGAAATCGTCTCTCCCATTGTTCAGTAAAATTCCTGATGTCAATCCAACTCAATTCAATTGGTTATGGAGTCCAGGAGACAGGGAACAGCTATGGGCCACTCTTGTCTTACCGGTTAGTCTGGGTGCCGTTGCATTTGGGCAGGTGAGCAATTCCGCCCTGGAAACTCGCACTTTGGCACAGGACACCAAGGGATTCCTGGCCAGATGGTTGATAAGCAGGAATTATTTGCAATTGATTGAACAATGGAAAACAATGAAAACAACATAGAAGGTGGCAGTGTAGGAGTTAAATGCTGAAAAAACCTTTATACTGTCGAGCCCTGAATCGTCAGAACATTGAACAGCTCAAATGCTCAGATCACATGAATGACAAAATAAATGTATATGGCTTCCTGGCATTGTTTTTCTTTTCAACAAACTCATAATTTTATGATCAATATAATGATGATTTACTTCTTTAAAGTGCTGTCATTTAATTGAGGGTTATTATCAGGAACAATGCCAGTCTCACAACCTTGTTATTAGGGGCAGTATAAATGATCATACTTTACTATACAATCTTTATAAGTTTACTATAGATTTTTAGATTCAGAAGGAGGCCATTCGGCCCACCATGTCCATGCTGGTCAGCCAACCAACAAAGATTTGACTACACTGATCCCATTTTCTAGTGCTTGGCCCGTAGTCCTGGAGGTCCTGGCAGTGCAAGTGAATATCTAATTACTTCTTAAACGTTACAAGTGTTTTTGACTCAACCACCCTTTCAGGCAGTGGGCTCCAGACTCCCACCACCCTCTGGGTGAAAACGTTTCTCCTGTGTGGAGTTTGCACATTCTCCCCGTGTCTACGTGGGTTTCCTCCAGGTGCTCCGGTTTCCTCCCACATTCTGAAAGACATGCTGGTTGACCCGAACAAGCGCTGGAGTGTGGCGACTAGGGGAATTTCACAGTAACTTCATTGCAGTGTTGATGTAAGCCTTACTTGTGACTAATAAATAAACTTTACCTCTTACCTTAAATCTATGACCCCTGGTTATTGACTCTTCCAGCCCAGGGAACATCCTGGTTAATCTCCTTTGAACCCTCTCCAGTGAAATCAAATCCTTCCTATAATGTGGTGACCAAAACTACACAATGTACTCCAGTTGTGGCCTAACCAGCATTCCGTATAGTTCCAGCATGACCTCCCTGCTCTTGTATTCAATGCCTCGCTTATCTACCCTGTCTACCTGACCTGCCACCTTCGCATTTCCTAGGATATTATTTCTTCCAACATAATCCACTTCTACCTCGCAGATGACTACATAGATTTCGAGGAATTTAATCTAAAGTCGTAAAAAATAGAAGCACATGTAATGAAATATTCCTTGAAGTAGACACTTTAGGCAAATAATCATTGCATCAATTTGCTGTTCTTAGCACAATTTAAACAATACAGCATAGCCAGAATCGCAAACAGTAAGACAAGATGTAAAAGTTGCATACCAAAGGAACAAAGATAGCATCTAGCTTACTGACTCACTTGACTTACTGCAGCAGCTAATGCAAAGAGATCTCATGCAGGGTCTGGACGAAAGTTGTTTACTGATAAAGGTATGTCATTCGTAAACTATCACAGCTCAATTCCCGGCTCCGAACAGAAATACATTCTGAAGTTGGGGTTGAATGTTCTGTTAGGATTCCCACTGGAACGGGCAACAGTAACGATGTGCGATTTCTACATCAACAGATGGTTGATAGTATTTCTACATGGAAATTATCTCATAAAAGATGCATCTGGTCACGTTTCCAATTTTCTATATTGAAAACAGGGGAGTCAAATCTGTGCCATGGACAATTAGAGCTACTAGACTTCTGAATTTGAAGTTTATTGTACATTCAAAAACACAACTGCTCATTAGCAACAAATTATAGAAATTTGATAAGATCCATTGGTGCAATGAACACAAATAATCTCATCTGATTTCCTTATGTTTGTTTTTTTTCTCATTACATTTATTTGTCTGTCAGAATATTTAGAACGATAACCATTAGTCTTTTTTCATTCAATTGAGGAGTGTACACTTTTTTACATTCCTCAATTGAATTTCTTTTTCACTTTGTGCTTTGATATATTGACCGCAGTTGTGAAGTTCTTTTTTTTTTACAGAGGTTACATACCAATGGGACTCAAATAAAAAGATCTGAAATTATCTTGCATGAAATCTGTAATGACCACCATTTACAAGCACAGTTTCCCCACTTTACTCTTTACAGTCAGATCAAATTATGATCTCAGACATGTAAATTCCCCAGTAGACGCACTACAATAGTAAACTGATCTCCAAGCCCATTATCTTCCCAATATTTTTTAGCCGATAACATTACAGCTTTCTCTTAAAAAGCACATGTAAATAAATAGTTCATGAGGATGTTGCGCGCAGGCAGGGCTAACACTGAAAGCAAATCAACTGCAGCAATTTTTACAAATTAATTTGTTATAAACCATTACACCTTATTCCACTTAGCTCCTTTGCAGTAAATTAGAATGCTTCTTTCTGTGAGGAAATGCAATCTCAATTGATCTTATCTTTATTTGGCAATCACCATTCCACCCCTATAGTTCAGATATGAACATAATTCGTTCCGATGCAAAAAGCTTTTGCAATGGATAATTGTTTGTGAGTGTTGCAACTGGTGCTGAATGTGGTGGAAAGTTTAAAGAGCACATGGGAGCTTTTTCAACTGTTTTCTTGCCATTAGTTTTATATCCATTCCATAATAAAGCATCATAGACAGTATACAATATAACTGGTTTTGTCCGAGTCAAAATCTCTTTGTTTTTGTATTATACACCTATATACACACTTGTTGTGAACTTGAATTTGTGAAGTGTGGTCCCTTTAAAAGCTAAGTTTGTGTTCAGTGTTTGGATGTTTAAAATGCATATGCCGACAGGGTACACAGATTGAAACATTTTTTAACGAGGACCAAGCATCAGGGTAACCTTGGTAACAGGCTTTGCAGGCTTTTGAATTTTGACAGCCTATCAGTTTAGAGAAGACACTCAGCTATCAGGGACCTATCAAATTTAAATTTGGCTGTTGTTGACAACATCAGACCAATCCTGGTGTAGGAAAGTTGATTAGATCATCAGGATTATAAAGAGGAACTCAACTCCCTGGCTGCTGTTCAACTGAAGAGCTGCCACCTCTAAACACTTAGAGAGGGCAAGAGTGGCTCCTTGCCAGCTTAGAATATCTTTTAAGAGATATTCTAACAAAGGGTGCCAAAACCAGAAAGAGATTACAGACAGTGGAACCGACAGAAAAACTCCAACGGTTTTCTAAAGCCAAGATACCTGATTGTATATTTTTTTGAAAGTGACTAAAGTCCTGTTATTTTTATTTGGGTAATGAATGGACCTTGTATTTATTTGAACAGCATTCCAGAAGTATCTCACTTTAATCCAAATGTTATTTGTTGAGTTAAAGTTCCCGGTTGGCTAAATAAATAACTTGTTAATTGTTCGCTTTAAGCGAGTGTTAGGTATTTCTGTTAATGAATCTCTAAATGTGAATGAATAACAGCTCACACACCTTCCCAAACACTTTTAACAGATTACGAAGTGAGGTATTCATCTTTGGGGGATTCGGTGTGGCTTTTCAATAGGAGATCAACCTCTGTATCGTAACAACAATACCAAGATTTTATTTTTGACGGCCACACCTATTTGACTCTACTTTTTAATATCCGTGTACCTTCACACCAAGGTATCTCACTTCAAATTCAAATTCATAAATCTTACCACACAAACTATATTCCTTTCACTATTCTTTCTTCCAATATGTATTGTTTCACATTTCTTTTCATTTGACTGCACTCAGTGACACATCCTGTAGCCCAATGGTTCTCAGACCTCTTTGACGGAACCCTTTTGAAATGGGTTAATTATCACAGAATCAAAACCACCACCCCTCCCACCAAGCTATATAATAAATCTGCATTAACACTGCAGGGGGCTGGTTAATAGCTAGTCTGTGAATCAGCTTAACCAATGACACAGGGTTCAATCCCTGTTCCGGCTAAGGTAGACTCAGGGTTTGTCCCCTTGCCCCGACTCCATTGTAAAAAAAGGGTACTCGAATAATATCTTTAACAAAACAGTCATTACCTGGAGTTATCAGTCAGTTGTGTGTCTGCTTCTCACCACAGAACCTGTCTTTCTTTGGCAGGCCCATGGAGAGAACAGGACTCCCCCTACTCAATTACTGTTGTCCAGCGCAGCCTGGGCTGTTCACTGTTAAGGCCCTGTGTCGCGGAACCCTGGAAGCCCTTTGCACACCTCTGTTTAAGAACCTCTATGGTATCTACCTCTGTCCTTCCAGTCATCACAATTCATGTTGTGCCCTAACAATTGTCAATACTGTTCTCCTGCCTACTCCCAGATCATTTGTATGTAAAGAGAGCATCCCCAGCACAGCCTGCAAAATGCCATTGGTCATTTCATTCCAGTCCGTAAACCTTCCATTTCCCCCACTCTTTCCTTCTGCCTAATGAGCTTCGCCACCATCTCCTTCAATGCGCTATTGCTATGGCACAACTCCTTTATGTGGCACTTTATCAAATACTTTCACCATGTGGCACGGTGTCACAATGGTTGGCACTGCTGACTCACAGTGCCAAGGACCCAGGTTTGATACCCGGCTTGAGTTACTGTGGGTGCGGAGTATGCATGTTCTCCCTGTGTTCTCCTCAGTGTTGATGTAAGGCCTACTTGTGATCCTAATAAATTAACTTTAAACTTAAATTTGGTGTAGCCTTGGTCAGCAAGTTATCCACACAGTAACAACAATTATTTCTGACTGGAGTTTGTAGCACTTTATCAAATACTTTCTCCATGTGTTTAATTATGTCATCCTCTATTATACAGTTTCATGAGCTAGTGGGTACTGGACTAAGACTAATTGGACAGCAACTTCCTGGTTCATCTCAGGCTCTCTTTCTGAAGGCAGCACAGTCTAGGCATCGCGTGCATTTATCTTTCCACATAGTTGTGTAAATCAGGGGAGGCGATGGGTTAATGGAATTATCGCCAAACTATTAATCCAGAAACTCAGCTAATGTTCTGAGGAGCCGGGTTCAAAATCCACCATGGCAGATGGTGGATTTTGAATTCAATAAAAATGTCTGGAATTAAGAATCTACAGATGACCATGAAACCATTGTCGATTGTCAAAAAAACCCACCTGGTTCACTAATGTACTTTAGGGAAGGAAATTTGCCGTCCTTACCTGGTCTGGCTTAGATGTGACTCCAGAGCCACAGCAATGTGGTTGACTCTCAACTGTCCTCTGAAATGGCCTAGCAAGCCACTCAGTTGTATCAATCACGAACTCACCAGCCCCTTCTCAAGGACAACTAGGGATGGGCAATAAATGCTGGCCAGCCAGTGATGCCCATGTCCTATGAATGAACAAAGAAAAAATTATAGTCACTTTGTTATCCCTTCCCGGCTTCATTCAGGATCCTTGGATATGAACCATCTGGATCTGATGATTTATTTACCTCAAACTGTGGTAGATTCAATCTGAGTGCTAGATTCTTTTAACTAATAACATGTGATAACAGTGGCAGTTCTACAACCTAAATATCTATCACCTCTGTGCAAAGTCATGCAAAGTGCACTTACTTTTTAGTTTTATTTACTTATTTTGGATCTCTTTCATCCCCTCATAATCCTACAACAAGTTTACTTCTTTTCACTAAGATTCTATTCCTAACTTGACTGTCCCTTATTAAGTTGCACCTCTGAAAGACCACTCATTTTCTGTTCTGTTTTGTCCTACTGTTCTCCCATACTTTCTCTTTGCCTTTTCAATCCTCGTTGTTGTAGTTTTTCAATATTGGAGGCCCTCAACTTTCACAGGGTTCGTGTTATACATGTGCTCTATGTGGGCCAGTCATACAGAATTGCCCCTAGAGAATTTGATTTTGATTTGATTTGCTTTGATTTATTATTGTCACATGGATTGGTATACAGTGAAAAGTATTGTTTCTTGCGCACTATATAGTCAAAGCATACTGTTCATAGATAAGGAAAGGGGAGAGTGCAGAATGTAGTGTTACAGTCATAGCTAGGGTGTAGAGAAAGATCAGCTTAGTGCGAGGTAGGTCCATTCAAACGTCTGATGGCAGCAGGGAAGAAGCTGTTCTTGAGTCAGTTGGTACGTGACTTCAGACTTTTGTATCTTTTTCCTTACGGAAGAAGGTGGAAGAGAGTGCTTCTCACTCCAGGCAGCGAGTTTCTACCAGATCCTTTTTTGGACACAACTTCTGCTTGATTCAGGGGTGGCTATTACCTTAAAGAACAGAGCAGGGAACTGGATAAGGTGAAGGGAGATAATTCTTAGCCCATGAGTTAACTTGACACCGGCTTCACCAATGTCAAATGACTAGACGCCAGGATGAACCAGAGGTTTAGGTATGCTGAAATGGGGATAAAAAAAGGGCTTACTTCGAGATTTGGCCACAAATCTTGGCTTTGCTGCTCAAAATGCACCATTGTTCATTGGCCCATTTACAATGCTGCCCAATTCAGCCAATAGGGGAATTGGCACCTCAATGACCGACATGCTGGCACTGCTTTTAAGACCCTGATTTAAGATAAATTCATTGTGACCCTGATTTTAATCAACTCCACGCAAATTAAGTGATGTTCATCACTTACTCTGGTAGCTTCAGAAGTGAAGAGAACCAGCACTCATGCCAAGTACTACAGTTCTGCTGGCAGAACTTAACTGAGGATATTCACCCATTTGTAGTTATTAGCTTCCCAGTAAGTGTTAAATGCTGCCCTGTACTTTTCCAACTTGGTCTAATCATTTTACGTACTCAGTTTTTTTTCTACACTGGAGTATACTTGATTTATATATTTTCCATCTTCTTGTTAATTATTTTCTTTTTTGATCTATGAGCTTATTTGCCAATTTTACTTTCCATTTTACTTTTCACCATGTTTGCTTTTTTTTATTTCCGGCCATGTCCTCAATTTTTCTTTTCTATTTTTAATATTATGCTGACCTTATTTATATTGTGGTCACTGTTTTCCAATTGTTCTCCTATCTTCGGGTCATCTACTTGCTCGGTATCATTACTCAGAAAGCAGGTCAGGCAAAGTTTCCTTCCTTGCGAGCCGAGTAACATTGTGACTAAGAAAATAGTGCTGAACACACTGCAGAAATACCTTGCCTTTCTCGCCACTTTTTTCCTCATCCCAGCCTACTTTGGGAAGGTTTCCTACCATTCAAACCTCTACATGCCTCTCTAATTTGTGTGTATGTAAAATTAACGCACAATTTTCTTTCCACTGTTGAGCCTTTTGGAACATCTCCTGAATGGGTGCAAAGTCTGCTGAATGACATGAAAGAGAGTGATGGTGAATGGCCCTCAAGGCGACGGCTCCTCTTGGTCTATATTAATGACCTTTACTTTCGACTGCAGGGCACAACGTTGGGACTGGTGAACGTGAGGTGAATAGCGATAGACTTCAAGAGGCCATACTGCGTCAGAATTTTATCAGCCCGCTCGCCACGGGAATTGGAGCAGGCGACGGACGGAATATGGGAAGGTCCGTCGGCTTCGGGCGAGATTTTACGGTTTTGGGATGCGCGAGGCTGCGAAATCCCACCCAATGGGCTGGAACTCTCTGGCTGTTCATGACCCGCCGCTGCAGCCAGGGAGGATGGAGAATTTGACACTCAGCCAAATCTCCGGTCACGGCAGGGGGACGGGAGAACCCCGGCTGCGAGCGAGATTGGAGAATGCGGCCCTTCACTAATGAATAAGGGCAGCACGGTGGCACAGTGGTTAGCAGTGCTGCCTCACAGCTCCAGGGACCCGGGTTCGATTCCCGAGTTGGGTCGCTGTCTGTGTGGAGTTTGCACATTCTCCCCGTATCTGCATGGGTTTCCTCCGGGTGCTCCGGTTTCCACCCACAGTCCAGAGATGTGCGAGTTAGGTTGATTGGATATGCTAAATTAACCCTTAGTGTCCCAGGATGTAATAGGTTAGAGGGATTAACTAAGCGGGGATAGGGCCTGAGTGGGATTGTTGTCGGTGCAGACTCGATGGGCCGAATGGCCTCCTTCTGCACTGCAAGGTTTCTATGATTCTATGAAATTCAATGCAGAGAAGTATGAAGTGTTAAACTTTGATGCGGCAATTGAGGAAAACTCCTAGAACCAGCATGTACACAATTGGATGAACAGCCTCCTGTGTTGCAATCATTCTACAGTTCTATGAATATTGACTGATCTGTTCCTATTCCTGAGGTCGATCTAAAGGATGTAGTTTGGCCCAATTCTCTCTATGGAATGTTATGCTTCGGCACGCTGATAGTCTCTCTGATTAGTATTGGTCTGATCTTTTTATAAGATAGTTGTGACATTGAAATTTGGCGCACGCATGCTGGCAACACAGCTTCAGTTTTGTTCAATAAATTGCCCATAGAAAATTGCGAGTCCCATGCACCGGATGTCAAAAGTTTTACACCTACATTTCTGGCTCCTGTCTTCATCTTCAGAGGCTCCCATGCCATCTGCAAAGAAAATCGGACCTTTTTACAGTTCACTTTTCCTTCCAAGCTGTTTGCTGTCCTCTCTCGTGTCTCGCTCCCCTGCCAAATTAGTTTAAAATTGAAAATAGATCATTTCTAAATTGTATGCAAGACAATAATTCATCCAGATACCATGCTGCTCGATAATTATGTCCTAAAGCAAAAATACAAGATTAACATTGTAACCTAGGAAGCCTGTCACAATATAATAAGCCGGCGTTTACTGATGCTTAAGACTGCGTCATTTGCTCACATTTTTCAACTCATTTTCCCAGGCAAACAAAGAATTTGATTTTGCAAAACCATATAACAAGGAGCAATTTTCAGACGCTAATAGAAATTTGCCGGCCATGATTTTCTGCATCTGCCTGTCAGCTTGGAGCAGTTAGATTCAGGTTGAAAGCAAAATTGATTTCCTTTCCCCTCTCCCAAGTTGGATTCCAAATGCTGGCTGTGCATTATACTAAAATCCAGAAAGTAATAATGGCCAGAGAATTTCTATTCGTAACTCCAAATTGTTCTCCTAGCCACAGATTTGGTCAAAGCCCTTTCCTGTTATCACAGAATCACAGAATGACAGAATACTGCAGTGCAGAAGAGGCCATTTGGCCCATCGAGTGTGCACCGACGCATGAAAGGCCCTGACCTGTCCACCTGATCCTACTTGCGAACACTTACAGATTCACAGGACACTACAGTGCAGAAGAGGCAGTGCAGAAATGATCATTTAGCATTTCCTATCGGAACCCCATAGAATCCCCGCAGTGCAGAAGGAGGCCATTCGGCCCATCAAGTCTGCACCGACCACAATCCCACCCAGGCCCTAATCCCGTAACCCCACATATTTGCCCTGCTGCTCTCCTGACACTAAGGGTCAATTTAGCATGGCCAATCAACCTAACCTGCACATCTTTGGACTGTGGGAGGAAACCAGAGCACCCAGAGGAAACCCACGCAGACACGGGGAGAATGTGCAAACTCCACACAGACAGTGACCCGAGACCGGAATTGAACCCAGGTCCCTGGCGCTGTGAGGCAGCAGTGCTAACCACTGTGACACTGTGCCGCCCATTTATCAAAGCATTCTGGAAATTTGAATAAATGGCGCTTGTGTATTACATAATAAACCACTGGGAGCAATTGTAGTTCAGGAGGCAGAGATTGATATGTTCTCTGCCTGCTTAACACCCAAATAAAGGGCAGGAAGCAAACCAATTGAGCACTGGGATGTGTACTATGCAAATTCAGACCTTAATGACTGTCAAAAGTCCCCCCTTTCAAGCTGAGGGCGATCAGTCGGGTGAGTGTCAGGTTTACCTCACAGGATCCTTCAGTGGTCCGGTGACACATAAGTTTGAATGTTTTGCAAAAGAAAAACATCTCGCGGAACCAGGAGCAGCAGGATTGCTAATTGAATATGGAAATGAGGGGCCTAACGTCTGTTAAAGGATCCCTTTGAGAAATGAGTGTGACCGGGTCTGCCCCGCTCAATATTCTTGGCAGCTGCCAACAAGATGGAAGTATGCAGACTGGCAGTGGATTCAGTTCAATATATTTTAGTTTTAAATTCATTCTTGAAATGTAGGCATCTCGGACAAGGCCATCATTTGTTACCCATTCCTGTTAACCCTGATCGACCCTGAACTGCGGAAATCTATACGGGGAAACTGAGTACTTTGGTACAAATGTGTGACATTGAGCCAATGCAGAGAGCAGGTAAGAGTCTTTAGGTGTGGGACTGGAGTCACATATAGGCCACAACTGGCAAATACAGCAGAATTCCTGCCCAAAAGAATTATTACTGAACAAATTGGCCGGAATTTTACCGCCCCACCCGCCACAGGAATCGGAGCGGGCGAGGGGCGGACAATGGAAAGGTCCGTTGACCTCGGGCGGGATTTTATGGTTTCGGAACGAGGAAGGCTGTGAAATCCTGCCCGTTGTGCTTATCATGATAATCCAACAGATTTGGGCCATGCTTTATTTTTGGACTAGACTGGACTGGACAAGAAACTGAACTGGACTAGCCATATAAATACTGCGGCTGCAAGAGCAGATCAGAGATTGGGAATCTTGTGGCGAGTAACTCATCTCTTGACTCCCCTAATTCTGTCCATAATCTACAAGGCACAGGTCCAATCATGGTGGCACAGTGGTCAGCACTGCTGCCTCACAGTGCCAGGGATCCAATTTCAATTCTGGCCTCAGGCGACTGTCTGTGTGGTGTTTGCACGTTCTCCCCGTGACTGCGTGGGTTTCCTCCGAGTGCTCCGGTTCCCTCCCACACTCGAAAGTGTGCAGTTTAGGTTGATTGGTCATGCTAAATTGACCCTGAGTGTCAAGGGGGTTAGCAGGGTAAGTATGTGGGGTTATGGGGATAGGGCCTGGGTGAAATTGGCTCGATGAGCTGAATGGCTTCCTTCTGCATTGTAGGAATTCTATTCTATTCTAAGTTAGGAGTGTGATAGAATATCCTCCACTTGCCTGGGTGAGTGCAGCTCCAAAAACACTCAAGAAGCTTGACACCATTCAGGACAAAGCAGCCCGCTTGATTGGTACCTCATCCACAAACATTCACTCCCTCCACCAGCGACACACAGTGGCAGTAGTATGTACCATCTACAAGATGCACTGCAGGAACTCACCAAAGATCCTTAGACTGCACTTTTTAAACTCACGACCATCTAGAAGGACATGCGCAGCAAACACATGTGAACACCATCACCTGAAAGTTCCCCTCCAAGCCACTCACCATCCTGACTCAGAAATACATCATTGTTCCTTCATTGTGGCTGCATCAAAATCCTGGAACTTCCTCCCTAACGGCACTGTAGGTGTACGTACACCACATGGACTGCAGCAGTCCATGAAGGCAGCTCACCACCAGCTTCTCAAGGGTAATTGGGGATAGGCAATAAATGCTGGCCTAGCCAGCATCGCCCTTTGAATAAAAAATAAATAAACTGAATTCAAGTTCCTAAATCAGTAAGGTTGAGGCACAGTAGCACAGAATTCGTGTTACTGAGGTAGTAATACAAAGGCCTGGACTAATGATCCAGTGACATGCATCCAAATTCCCTTCCTGGCAGCCGCAGAATGTAAATTCAAATAAAAAGCTGGGTGAACATGAACCTACCAGATTGTTATAAAAATCTACCTGGTTCACTGATGTCATTTTGGGGCAAAATTTGTCATCCTTACCGTCTGTTCCAGTTACTCCAGATCAATAGCAATATGGTTGATTCTAAGCTGGCCCTTGAAATGGTCCAGGAATCCAGTGGCAGGACTATTGGTTCCTTGGTTGGCAGTAGTGCCCCCCAGACTAGACATGTGACCGAGGCTTCTGAAGAATTGGAGATTCTTCAGTCTCCTTAAAAAGATGGTTGAACAGGATTATTATTAAGATGTTTCCAGGAGCCCTTTGCAGTTAAAGGCCTTCAAGCGAACTGGGATGCCCAATACTTTGGTTGGCCACAATTAGCATGGAAATGAAGGGCCTTCTCCCAACCTCGATCAAGAGGTTCTGGCACTTAATGTCAGGATGCATCCACCACATATTTTTTGCATCAATTTCTCAGCACAGAAGAAGAATGTGGCATAATCTTGCCAGACCTGCAGAGTCCAAGAATCCCTACGGTGCAGAAGAGGTCATTCAGCCCATTGAGTCTGCACCGGCTTTCTGACAGAATATTCTTACCCAGGCCCCCTTCCCCCACCCTATCCCCATAACTCCACGCATTTCCTATGGCTATACGTCTAACCTACACATCTTTGGACTGTGGGGGGGAAACTGGAGCACCCGGAGGAAACCCAAGCAGACATGGGGAGAATGTGCAAGCTCCACACAGACGGTCACCCAAGGCCGGAATTGTACCTGGGTCTCTGGCACTGTGAGGCAGCGGTGCTAACCACCGTGCTACTGTGCCATCCCTGAGTCCTATTTCTTCTCAAGCAAAGCAGACGATTGATTAAAAAGAAGGAATAGGCTTAAATGGGACAAACAACTGATTTAGATTGCAATAAATGCCTGCTGTGGTAAAAAAACACTTATATGAACTTGATAGTGGCTGGAAGGCATATTTCTGTGTTGTAATATTTTATGGTTATATAAGGCAACACGTTGAAGAAAGGAGAGAAGAAAAGCAGCCATAAAATGGTTCCCCTGAATACCTTAAGAAATCATTGGAGGCAAATTAAAATTAATGCACTGTTCCTCACTAAATCAGCGTTTATAGCAGTAATGCTTTTGCTTTGAACTTGTTTCATTGTTCTTTATCATTCAAAATTGATGAAAAGGAAGTAAGGATTGAAAACAGCACAATCCGACAGAGCATCAGCCTTCGCTAATAACCTCCACGTGCTGTCTCTCTAACGGGAGCTGAGTGCTCCAGTTTCTAATTGCTGTTAGACACTGATTTTTCAGGGACTGACTCTGACTTGCATGCACAAAATAAAGGGCACAGTAAGAAGTCTCATGACACCAGGTTAAAGTCCAACAGGTTTATTTGGTAGCACGAGCTTTCGGAGGGCTGCTCCTTCATCAGGTGAGTCATGGAGCAGTGCTCCGAAAGCTCGTGATACCAAATAAACCTGTTGGACTTTAACTTGGTGTTGTGAGACTTCTTACTGTGCCCACCCCAGTCCATCGCCGGCATCTCCACATCAAAATAAAGGGGTATCAATAAATTGCTCATAAGATATAATTGCATCTTAAAGAAAAAAAGGTGAACATTTGGACTTACTTAGGATCAACAGGTCATTTTACATAACCAAACTTGTGTGACATTTGTGGGAATAAAGGGAGTAGAATATCTATAAATGCTCATATCACTTTTGGTACAACACCCAAGGCAGGTAATTTTAGAATGTATTGGCTTTTAAATCAGCATCGTCTCATGTCACATGAACAGTTGTGCCGATTGCAATGGGGATTTGAGATGTTATTTGGGGCACCATGTTGGCACAATGGTTAGCACTGCTGCCTCACAGCTCCAGGGACCTGGGTTCGATTCCTGGCTTGGGTCACTGTCTGTGTGGAGTTTGCACGTTCTCCCCGTGTCTGCGTGGGTTTCCTCCGGGTGCTTCGGTTTCCTCCCACAGTCCAAAGATGTGCCGGTTAGGTGGATTGGCCATGGTAAATGGCCCCTTAGCGTCAGAGGGACTAGGAGGATAAATACATGGGGATAGGGCCTGGGTGAGAGTGTGGTCTATGCAGACTCATTGGGCCAAATGACCTCTTTCTGCACTGTCAGGTATCTATGGCAGGATTCGAAGATGTGCGGGTGAGGTTGATTGGCCATGCTAAAATGCCCCTTAGTGTCCCGGGATGCATAGGTTAGAGGGATTAGTGGGGTAAATATGTGGGATTACGGGGATAGGGCCTGGGTGGGATTGTTGCTGGTGCAGACTCGATGGGCCAAATGGCCTGCTTCTGCCCTGTAGCGATTCTATGATTCTCAGAGGGTAGTGAATCTCTGGAATTCTCTGCCCACTGAAGTGGTGGAGGCTACCTCGTTGAATATGTTTAAATCACGGATAGATGGATTCCTGATCGGTAAGGGAATTAGGGGTTATAGGGATCAGACGGGTAAGTGGAACTGATCCACTTCAAATCAGCCATGATCTTATTGAATGGCGGGGCAGGCTTGAGGGGCTAGATGGCCTACTCCTGCTCCTATTTCTTATGTTCTTATGATACAGGACCTGAAGCTGCATGGATTTAAAAGAAAAATTGTGAATTCCATGGAGATTTTTTTTCCAGTGCTCAGGGTGCGTGGTTGCAAACACAGGCTACTTCTCTTCTCAGTACGCCACAAGGGTTTCAAACAGCGCACTGTATGACTTCTGTCAAAAAGGCCAGAAAGCTGGCTTTTATATTCCTTCCAGCCATAAAAAAGAGCCCCGCGGACTAATAAAAGAGGACCTCGTAAAAGCTGGCACTGTTATCACGACCTAACTGCTTCACACTGGCTGGGAAGATAAACACAAGAGAATATCAGTCGAAGAAAAATCTACAACCTTTTAACCTGCAGCTCCAGCTGAATTCTTTCAGTTGCTTCTCAGAATCCCGTCATTGTATTCCTTTCTCCCCCTGTCATTTCTGTTTCTTTTTCTCCGCTTGCCTCTGTCCTAAATGTACTCTCCAAAGGTCTTTGTGTGTTTGTGTTATCGTCCACCTCCTGGGACTCTGCTGGTGGGGTTGAGGTGGCGTGGGTGGCGGGGGAGGGGGGTGGGTTTATATTCATAAAGGTTTTTGAAGTCCCTTTCATGCTAACTGGGGATTTTGATCAAAGGCCGTGGATATAATAGTGAAAGCATCTTCTGGCGGTTCATAAAAAATAGAGATTGTCTCCTGCTCCCCACAGCTCTGTCCTAACTGACTGTTTATCTATTGTGTACACTCTGCCATCAATGAAATACACTGTGGATAATAGGAGCGGGAGATGGTGATCTAAGGCCAATAAGAAAGAATAGATGTTTGTTTTTCAAAGATATTTTTTAAAAAGACTGTCTTATTTTAATGAAGTGTTCACAGTTGGGGAAATGATCCAACGAGATACAAGTACTTCCAAAAACCCAGTTAGTTTGACTTTATTTGGGGTGCACAAAGCCCATTTTAGTTAAGCTTGCTCGGGGAGATTTACAGCCACAGAACCAAGCTCATAATATTTATAACAGTGCTACACAAATGTTTACAGTTTTAGACAGCAAAGTGTAAGAAATTGAAGAGAGACTGCCTTTTGTCAAACATTGCCTGTGCATAGCCAAGATTAGTTGGTGTGTGCGGAGCGTACAACTCGAAGTTGTGCCATCTGAAGCTCCCCTTACCAATCAAGAACCTATCTATCTCTGTCTTAAACACACTCAATGACCTGGCCTCCACAGCTTTCTGTGGCAATGAATGAATTCTACAGATTCACCACCCTCTGGCTGAAGAAATTTCTCCTCATCTCGGTTCTAAAGGGTCGTCCCATTATTCTGAGGCTGTGCCCTCAGATCCTAGTCTTTCCTACTAATGGAAACATATTCTCCAAGCCCACTCTATCCATGCCTTTCAGGATTCTGTAAGTTTCAACAAGATCCTCCCTCATCCTTCTGAACTCTATCGAGTGCAGACCCAGAGTCCTCAAACGCTCCTCATATGTCAAGCCTTTCATTCCCGGGATCATTCTCATGAGCCTCCTCTGAACCCTCTCCAAAGCCAGCACATTCTGCCTTTGATACTGGGCCCAAAATTGCTCACAATGGATGGGAGTTTATGGCCTTGCTCATCCCAAAACTGTAAAATCCCACCTGAGGTCAACGGACCTTTCCATTGTCTGCCCCTCGCCTGCTTTGATTCCCGTGGCAGGTGGGGTGGTAAAATTATGGCCAAAATACAAATGTGGTCTGACCAGAGCCTTATAAAGCCTCAGCAGTACATCCCTGCTTTTGTATTCTAGTCCTCTCAAAATGAATGCCAACATTGAATTTGTCTTCCTAACTACCAACTCAACCTGCAAGTTAATCTTAAAACAATCCTGAACTAATGCCAGAATTTTACAGCCTTGCCCACCTGAGGCTCGTAGGATCCTTCCCGAGGCCAACAGAAAATGCTGTTCTGCGAACATCACCCATCCCGATTCTGGGGTGGGCGAGGTGGTAAAATTCCGGCCTAAGACTCCCAAGTCCCTTTCTGCTTCCGATTTTGGAATTTTCTCCCCATTTAGAAAATAGTCTATCCCTCTATTTTTCCTCCCATGGTGCAATTTGCCATTATGGAAGATGACAGTCAACCCGGGGAAGCAGTGTTAAAGGCTCTCATGCTCCTTAATAGAGTGATAGAGCCTTGTGCATGGATTCCTCTCCAGCTTGTTGACTGCATGCACTCAACTGTGGGTAACCTTGGTTTTGGCTGAGCCTAGATTGAATAATCTTCAGTGCAAATTCTGTCCTTTTAAGCTGTCTCTCCTGCTGCTGTGACAGTGTCAGTACTGCTGGGCCCTCTTTTGGTGCTGGTACTCCCACAGGAAGTGCACCAAGCTTATGATGTGAAGCTTAACCAAGATAAACAGTTCAGGGGTAGGATAAATCCAAAGGGTATCTTGAAAGATCGTTGAAGCCTCAGTCTTCGGGAACCCCAAGTTGAAGAGAAGGATCCCAGCACCACTGTTTAATTCTCTCAGTGGGGCATTTCCTCTGCGTGTATTAGTTACTGAAACTGCCATTATACATCTGGCCAGTTCAGTAAAATAATATTTTTAATTTGGAGCAATGAGCGCATCTTACTCTTCAGTGAGACAACACACGCACGGTATTTTAAAGTGTTCTCTCTTATTTCACAGGACCATGTATCAAAAACCCCAGTCTTGAAGATCTTTGAATTAGTCTCCAAGAGATAAAACTTTATTATCACATCCCATTTCAGAATAGAATCCTTTGTTTAAGCATGTGTTCTGTTCTAGCATACAGCTGCCAGTGAGTTTAGGCAGCAGAGGAACAACAGGAATTAAAGTGCCACATGATATCACAAGTCATATAGCAGGAAACGAGGCCATTTGGTCCATCATGCCTGTTCAGGCTCTTCAAAAGAGCTATCCAACGAATCCCACTGCCGGGCTCCTTCCCTGAAGCTCCATGAATTTTTCCTCACAGTATATTTGCTGCATCTTTTTTGTATTTCCTGAAAGCCCTCACTGTTATTGCTATGTGAATCTATGAGAGGCATCACTTAGCAACCAGCTCAAGTGACCGGAGATTCGCATATGGATGGTAACATAATGGAGTTCAAGGTCATCCCCAACCAATATCCAAACGTGTACACTTCGCACCTGGATATCAATCTGAATGGGGACTAGCTCCTTCCTTACTTAGCCCAATGAAACTGAAGTTAATCATGATGATTCTGCAAACTTGGAGGTGAACTAGATGACCTCCTATCATTTAATTCCTTTGAAATCACCAAAACATGTGTGGGTTAGATTGATTGGCCATGCTAAAATTGTTCCTTAATGACAGGGGGATTAACGGGGTAAATATGTGGGGTTATGGGGATAGGGCCTGGGTGGGATTGTTGTCAGTGCAGGCTCAATGGGCAGAATGGCCTCCTTCTGCACTGTAGGGATTCCGCGATTCTTTCACTTTCTGCAACTTAAACTTACCAAGTGACAGCTGTTTGCCAAAGTAGAACTTCCAGCTTGTATTAGTAGCATTATGCTATCTGGTGCATTTACCCAATCAAGCATCAGGTGAGCTTTGTAGTACTTTGAAATTGAAATGTTGCTTGAAACACTGGCCTTTGTACAGAACTTCACTGAATCATTGAAATCCCTGAGACACACGCAACAAACTTTAGCCTTCTGGAATTCACCAACTTGTTACACAGGCAAACAGCTCGAGGAACCAATATGTTTAGGCAGTATACCTAAAAGAGTGCAACTGGATAACTTGATACTCAAAGCAAAATAAAAACACATTACAATGGGACATCCCAAAGTGCTTTATAGCTTTAAATAAAATGAAGTAATCTTGAAGTACTGCTGCATCTTAGGAGATGAAACAGCTAAATTGCACACAGCATGACTCTATAAAGAGCAAGTCTGTTTGAGTGAAACTGGGCCGTAGAGTGGCACAGTGGTTAGTACTGCTGCCTCACAACGCCAGGGACCCTGGTTCAATTCCGGCCTCAGGTTGGTGTGGAGTTTGCACATTCTCTCTGCGTCTACGTGGGTTTCCTCCAGGTGCTCCAGTTTCGTCCCGCAGTCCAAAGATGTGCGGGTTAGGTTGATTGGCCATGCTAAATTGACCCTAGTGTCAGGGGGATTAGCTAGGGTAAATATGCGGGGTTACGGGAATAAGGCCTTGGTGGGATTGTGGCCAAATGGCCTCCTTCCGCACTTTAGGGACTCTATGATTCTATGGTTGAGGGATTAATATTGGTGAGAACTCCAGGAAAAACTCCCCTCATTTGTTTCAAAAACAATGCAACAGGATCAGAGAGGAAAGGTGGAGCCTTGGTTTAGTATCTCATGAGAAAGATGGCACCTTCAGGCGTACAGAACTGAAGTGTCAGCCTAGATTTTGTGCTCAAACTTCTGGCATGAAATTCAAACCTTCTGACTCAGAGAGGTGACAGCACCATCCATTGAGCTGCAGCTTCGAGGACCTTTTGGGAGTAAAAGTTAAACTTAATATACAATTCGAATTCTGCATTCCAATGTGTGCAACTTTAGTTACTCTGGACTTGCACATGATGGGAGAACACTGTAGATAGCACATTAAAACAAACCTCATAACATTTTAAAACAGGACAGTTCCAATCTCTAGGATTCAAGATAACCACCATACTTGAGATGCATTGCTCAATCCGACATTTCAGTATTTTGCCCTTTCTTTTGCAGTGAACATTCAATCAGCTTCTCCATTTACAACATTAATCAGATGAACAATAAAAATACTTGATGAACTATGCTTTTGTGTATCATTTGAAATTTGCTTCTGTCACGGATACATCGAAAGTTATGAATGCTTAAAGTTGTGGAGGACTTTATAAACATCCTGTATTTATTGAAGACAATAAAATATGTTTTACTGCGGTTATGGCTTTGGCTCGCAAAGTGTTTTTTTCCTTGTCAACTAGAGAATAACAACCCTTTCTGCTCTCAACAGGGACCCCAGGAACAGACGGACGAAGAAAGAATGGAAGAATGCAGCCCTCCTGGTGAGGAAGCAGGGAAGCAGTGGGCGCAGCATGGTGATCTGTGGCAATGGTCTCGAATCGTGTCTATTGTGAGTGGCTGTCTTATTAACCTCTAATCACTGACAGTCATAATCACCAGGGACACAGAGATGAGAGACATTGGAGCATAATCAAATGCAGCACTATGTGGAGCTTTACTGCAAGTTATTCATTGGAAAGCTGACAAATTGCACACATGCAATTAGAAAATCAAGCCTTCCTTTTTTTGTTTCATATTTACTAGCTGACCCACAAGGTGAAATCGCTGTGATATTAATATTGGGCATATTAATACATACACAGATAATTCCTTTCCTCGTTGCTCAAGTTAAGCCGGTTTTTTAAATGTAACACACAAAGGAATTTCATATGCATACAGTCATATTATTAATATTACACAATGTAATTCCATAAAAAGCAACACCATATTAACACCGGATAAACATCACAGCCAAAGTTCAATGGGAATGAACCAAGCTGGTGGTAAATCAACTGGAGTTAGTGACTCAAATTAATATACAGTGTGTTAATGCTAGGAAGAATTCATGTAAAGAATAATCAATGAGCAAGAACATGATGGAGGGATTTTCTTATGAGGAGTAAGTTGGGCCTACACTAATTGGAGTTTAAAAGAATGAGACATATAGCATTCTCAGGGCCCTTCACAGGGTTGATGTTGAGAGGTTGTTACCTCTTGTGGGGGAGTCTAGGACCAGACGGCACAATCTCAGAGTAAGGGATCGTCAATTTAAAACAGAGATTAGGAGGAATTTCTTCTCTCAGAGGGTAATGAATCTGCAGAATTCTTTACTGCAGAGGGATGGAGAGGCTGGGTCATTCAGTATGTTCAGGGCTGTGATAGACATTTTTAATCAGTAAGGGAATCAAGGGTTTGGGGATAAGGCGGGAAAGTGGAGCTGAGAATTATCGCATCAGATCATGATCCCATTGAATGGTGGAGCAGGCTCCTACATCTAAGGCTCTTATTACCCTTGGTGAATATGCCACTGACATTTGCTGGCAGGGTTCAATGTGAATTGGCTCCCTAGGTAGGGTATCAGATTCACCCCTAGTTTAGCATTGACCATCCCAAACAAAACAGTAGACAAAAAATGGAAACAAGTCTGACTTAAAATCTAAGCTCTCCTTGAAATGAGAGAATTTTCTTAAAAGAATAAACAGTATTGAAGTTAACTTATTCTTGTTCTGTGTTATGATGCACATATGGAACCACAGATGGCTTGCAGTTTATTCACCATATAAGATGCTGACACCTCCATGATGTTCAAGAGAAACATGGAGCACAGAGGACTTATAATCAGCCACCAGATTTCATATCTTTCCATCTGTGTTCCCTCCCTCTTATTTTTCGCTTACATTCCTTTTAACTCGGTAAAAACTCACAGGTTTCCAGCACGGAAAGATGGGTTGGGCCTACACTCCAGCACGGCCGCTTCCCAACCTCCCTCTCCAGACCATCTCACCCATTTCTTGACCCCCGTGGTATTTCACCCCTTTCCCCGTGAAAACCTGCTGACGGCACAGCTGATCGGGCATTGGGGGGAATCGATTCTTGTCGGGCCTTCATCTGTATCGCATTAACAGGATACAAAATGGTTCCACACCGGCCTCTGGCTGTGTTATGAGCCAGGCCAGAAACGTCTGGGTGTTTTATGAAGCTAGACTAGACCCCAAGTTTTTATCTTTGAATTTGGCATGTGTGACCAAAGGTGTTTCACTCCAGGTATGATTCAAGTGACCCACTAGGGAACTTTTATCAAACAAATTTCATACAAGAATTAAGTTAAAATATAATGAGAAAAATTGGCATAACTTTTACCAAATAAGGGCAGCAGACAAATGGGAACACCACCACCTGCAAGTTCCCCTGCAAGCCACTCACCATCCTGACTTGGAAACATATTGTCATTTCTTCACAGCCGATGGATCAAAATCCTGGAATTCCCTCCCTAACGGCATTGTGGGTCAACCCACAGCGCATGGACTGCAACGATTCAAGAAGGCAGCTCACCACCACCTTCTCAAGGGCAACTAGAGATGGGCAATAAATGCTGGCCAGCCAGCGATGCCCATGTCCCACAAATGGATAAAAAAAATACAAGAAACAACCATGATATAGTATAAACCTTTATAGCTATCTATGATGTTCCAAGTCCAACAACACCCAACAAATGTATACCTCTTTCTAGACTTGGTACAAAAAGCAAGTATGCCCATGTGATGCTGGATTGTGCAACATTTTAATACCTGCTGTGAATTGGTCCTTTGAAATGTAGGATTAAAACTCTGGGGCTTCCCAGTCCTTAAACTTTCAGCACATCTCTTGAGAGAGAGAGAGCAACAGGGACACTGCCTGCATCCACCAGCTTCTAGCTAGCAACTCACAGACAACAGAATTCCCAACTCCAGAGAGAGGGAAACAAGAGACAATGATTTTTGTCTTAATTCCAGACAGCTTCTGAGCAAAATGAAACCAAAACCTTGGACTTTTTGTAGAAAGAAACTGTCCTCCAGGCATCACCTGACCTGTCAATCATCCCCAAATCAGTAATGATTTGTTACATGACAGTGCTGAGCACAGTGTCTGCATGTGAATGTTTGGCCTTTATGTGTATTTGAAAACCCCTCTGTATTAGTCCAGATTAAAATAAACAGGTTGTCCATTATATTGCTTCTGCAACAATTAGAGATCACCCCGTCCAGACAATCTGGCAACAACAAAATACCAGGGCCTATCTGGAAAACCTGCAGAAAAACATGATTAAAATGCATTTCTTAAAGGCACAGTATCGTCACAGCGGGAATGCCAATCCACCATGATTAACGAGAGCACACGTTCCGACCACCATTTTACACCGACACAAAACCGGCTTTTGGGCCGGAATTTTTCCATCCCACCCACTGTGGGAATAGGAGTGGGCGAGGGGTGGACAATGGGAAGGTCTGTTGTCCTCGGGAAGGATTTTACGGTTTCAGGACGAAAGAGGCTGTAAAATCCCGTGCTTAGTCTCTCTCAACATTGTTTCGCACCATCATCCCCCACCCACCCCCCCGACCGCCCCAGCCCTCCAGCCATGAGTGTGGGGGCCGAGATAATTCTTCCCCAAGTCTGAAGAGCATTAGCCAGGGCTTGTGGATCAGTCCAGTGATGGTACCACTATTTCCTCCGAATTACAAACTCTTTATTTGGTACTCTGTGGCCTATGGTACTCTAAGGAGTCAACTCCTCACTTACCTGAAGAAGGAGTGACACTCTGAAAGCTTGTGCTACCAAATAAACCTGTTGGACTTTAACCTAGTATTGTGAGACGTCTTACTAAAATTCTTCAAGCAGCCCCCAAGGAGAAGTTCTTGGTGGTTAAAAATCAATGCTAAATCCTCTTCTGTTGTCCTCTTTGAACACAATAAGAAGTCTCAAAACACCAGGTTGAAGTCCAACAGGTTTATTTGGAATCATGAGCTTTCGGAGCAGTGCTCCTTCATCAGGTGAGTGATGAAACGCTCCGAAAGCTCGTGATTCCAGATAAACTCGTTGGACTTTAACCTGTTGTTGTGAGACTTCTTACTGTGCCCACCCTAGTCCAACGCCGGCTTCTCCACATCATGGTTCCTCTTTGGAGCCAGAGATGTAACAGGGATCTGAGGCATGGGCCTACGAGTGAGTGCTTTGGCTCTATATTATTGTTCATTACAAATGCAAGCCAGACCCCATCTATCACGTATCCAACCAGCCCAACAATGCCAATAACCCCGCCATCCGAGAAGTGATGGAAATACTGGGGAATTGTTGAAATAATATTGACACAGAAATCTAGATCTCTGTCATTGCTCTTGACTTTCAAGCCCAGGAAACTAAGCATTTCCCATTTGGGAATGTTCAGGAAAATCAGTTCCCAATTATAAGAAATTTGGATCTGTGATGTTTACCTTTTCAGCTTCATAGGTGTCAATCGATCCCAGTATGTGGTCTGAGGTGGCTTACATTTATTTACATCTACTTGTAGAATCATAGAATCCCTACAGTGCAGAAGGAGGCCATTCAACCCATCGAGTCTGCACCGACCACAATCCCACCCAGGTCCTATTCCCGTAACCCCTCATATTTACCCTGCTAATCCCCCTGACACACTAAGGGGCAATTTAGCATGGCCAATCAACCTAACCTGCATATCTTTGGACTGTGGGAGAAAACTGGAGCACCCGGAGGAAACCCATGCAGACACGGGGAGAATGTGCAAACTCCACACAGGCAGTCAGCCGAGGCTAGAATTGAACCCGGGTGGCTGGCGCTGTGAGGCAGCAGTGCTAACCACTGTGCCACTGTGGAGAACCCAAGGGTGCATCAACAATACCCCTTGTGACTTTTATGGTATGTTCTCACCTTTTGCATTCTCTTCAGAGGTGGACTGAGGTGAGACTCGTTGCGATTAATTAGCAATTTTATTTCATAGTTAATTCGCAATCCTAGTGACTGTTATGATTATTTGTTTCAAACAGTGCCACTAATGTTTGTTTAATGATATGAAACAAAGCAAAGTGGCCGAATTTCTGCTCGCAATTTGGATTTGCGAATTCACGTCTCCCCAAATCTGGCTCAAGAGACATTTCTGAAGCAGTTATCTGAACGGCTGGATTTTGTATTCCACGGTGGGTGTGGGCTGCTGACTAGTGAGGAGGGCTTTTTGTCCCACCTTGTTGCTCGAGGGCTTCATCCCAGTTGTATTACAAGGGGGCACAAGTTCAAGGTAAGGGGGGGAAGGTTCAGTGGAGATGTGCGGGGTAAGTTTTTCACACAGAGGGCAGTGGGGGCCTGGAATGCACTGCCAAGTGAGTTGGTTGAGGTAGCTACGTTGGCCTCATTTAAGACTTATCTTGATAGGCATATGGACAAAGGGGAAATAGAGGGATATAAGCGGTTGGTCTAGATAGGTAAACGTGAGCGACACAGGCTTGGAGGGCCGAAGGACTTGTTCCTGTGTTGTACTGTTCTTTGTTCTTTGCATTAGAAACAGTAAAACAAAAATCATCCCTTTGGCCCTCATCCCTCATACCCTTCACCTCTCCCCATCACACATACACACACACACACACACACATACACACACACGCACACACAATCACCATGCCACATACAAGCACATTTCTGACCTCCCATACAAAACCCATGGTCCATTCACCCATCTCCATGGCTCTTTATAACCCCGAAGCCAATTTAGTGCCAAGTCATGCCAACCAATATCCCCCACCCACCACCCTTTTCCTGTAAAGCTTCCATGCCAACTCACCCAATATCCACCATGGGTAGAACTCTGGAGCAATGCTGAGTTGAAACAAAATAAAGTTCTAAACATTTGCTACAGACTACTCTCAGAGCAAAAAGCCCATTTTTTACATTTAAATTCCACAAGTAGCTAATCCCTTATAATATCAAACATTCAAATTCATAGCCACATTTCAAAGACAGTTGGGCCGAAGGACCTGTAGTTGGGCCGAAGGGCCTGTTTCCATGCTGTAAACCTCTATGACTCTATGACAGTTAATGCCTTTATAACCACTTGGATTTGTCAATCAAATTGTGATGTAACAGGTCCTCCACTCTGAAAATGATAGGTTGCGGAAGCAGTCTAGCAATACTAATCCTATAATGATATTCTTCACACTTGTGTCAACAAACATTCAAATTGTAAGCATGGAATTTTTTCAACTGCAGGCTGTTTCTTTTTCTTGAAGTTTAAAGGGCTGGGGATTTAAATGACTCGACAGCTTAACGGTTCCACAGACCTTATCCACCTTTTATGTACATTCATGTTTAGTCTTAACAATCCAAAAGGGGTATGTGGACCTGTCCAAAAGGGTACGTTATCTTCATTAAAAGAGTACTGTGATTTTTGCAAAAGAGTATGTTGACTTCTTCAAATGAGTGACTTGATTTCTCCAAAGTACCTGACCTCTCGAAAAAGGTACGTACGTGACCACTTCCAACAACTCAAGCAGCTTTAGGCCTTTTCTTCCAATTCATAAATAATCAGCCATATTTTGGAAATCCTGCAAATGAGAATTGCTTCTGATGGCTTCACTTTTAAATTTACTTCTGACTCCATGAACTGCAAACGTGAAACCCTGCCCACCTTTGTACCCCCCTCCCCCCCCCCCACCCCCACTCTCTCTACAAAAACAATGGATTCGGAGGCAGGGTTTCCTGAACTAGGCCTCCGGTGTTGTTTTGGCTGAGGCCACTTGGCAAAAATTTGAGCCGATCCTATACTAATTTTCCACAAAATGGGTTGTTGGATTGTTTTCCTTGATAATAAATAAGACGTCTTCTAACTTTTTCTCCAGAACTTCTGACTTCTTGATCTTCCTTAAAGCTTCTGCTACTCCTCAGTTAAAAGCCTGCATCTATTAGTCTCTCACTTCGGAGAGACAAGCAGGGTCCAATGGACTTGCCAACATAATGGATGAGTAGTGTTCTTCATTTTGAAAATAATCTCCAATTGCTCATTGTTACATCTCTGGGGAAACAAGTTCCATTTAGCAGATTAAACCACCTTTAGTTTGATGATTTTGTTTTCAATTTGTGGAATGCTTTGGCTTGAGAAAAGCAGCATTCAGGCGGCACGGTGGCAGAGTGGTTAGCACTGCTGCTTCACAGCGCCAGGGACCCAGGTTCAATTCTGGCCTCGCGTCACTGCCTGTGTGGAGTTTGTACATTCTCTCCATGTCTGTGTGGGTTTCCTCCGGGTGCTCCGGTTTCCTCCCACAGTCCAAAGATGTGCAGGTTAGGTTTTTAACTGTTCTCTGCCTTTTATTTCTTCATTATCTTTCTTTATTTTTCTTCCCCCCCACTCTTCCCCCTTTTTTTTATCCCTTTCCTTACCTTTTCTCCCCTTTGTTTCCCTTTTCCCCCTTTTTCTCAATTTTACCTCTCTCCCACCCATCCCCCTCTCCTCCCACATCTTTATCTGTCACAGCTTACCCTCTGATTTCAGCTTCTCTGCTGTTTGGCCATTCACACCTTCTATTCTCTCTATGGACTGCCATTAGCAGCCTTTCCCCTTGTTTTTGTGGCTGTGGCTCATCTTTCATTCCCTCACTCTGCAGTATAAATATCTTCCACTTTTTATGCCTTTTAGCTTTGACAAAGGGTCATCTGGATTCGAAACATCAGCTCTTTTCTCGCCTTACAGATGCTGCCAGACCTGCTGAGATTTTCCAGCATTTTCTCTTTTGGTTTCAGATTCCAGCATCTGCAGTATTTTGCTTTTATCGCAGGTTAGGTTGACTGGCCATGCTAACTTATCCTTTAGTGTCAGGGGATTAGCTGGGTAAATACGTGGGGTTATGGGGATAGGGTCTGGGTGGGATTGTTGTCGGTGCAGACTCAATGTGCTGAATGACCTCCTTCGGCACTTTAGGGATTCTATGAACATTACGGGTAAAATTAACTTTGAGATTATTTATGTGGAAACATCATCAAAAATTCTGAAATGTGTCAAAACTTCTTGATTCCTCTTCCAATGAAGTCGCTATGAACTGTTTGGCTGGAGGCGGCAGTGGTGCACGTGCAGGGGATGAGCAGCTGGATTTTGGCCAGGGGCAGCAGCGGTGTTCCGATCCCTATCCCGGAGATCGATGGCACTTGCCAGAAAGCAGTAGGAGGTCCTTTTCTTTCTGACAGTGACAATTTGGAGGACTAGGAATGATCACGTGAACCAGGCTGCAGGACTTGGAAATCGGCCCATGTGACCAGTGGTGTAGGGTTAAAAACTTTAATTTGATTTGATTTATTATTGTCACATGTATTGGGATACAGTGAAAAGTATTGTTTCTTGCACGCTTGCTGCAGCTTTATAGAACCTTAGTTAGGCCGCACTTGGAAGATAGTGTTCAATTCTGGTCGCCACACTACCGGAAGGATGTGGAGGCTTTGTAGAGAGTACAGAAAAGATTTACCAGGATGTTGCCTGGTATGGAGGGCATCAGCTATGAGGAGAGGTTGGAGAGACTTTGTTTGTTTTCACTGGAACGACAGAGTTTGAGGGGTGACCAGATAGAAGTCGACAAGATTATGAGAGGCATGGACAGAGTGGATAGTCAGAGCTTTTATCCAGGGTGGAAGAGTCAATTACTAGGGGGCACAGGTTTAAGGTGCGAGGGGCAAGGTTTAAAGGAGATGTACGAGGCAGATGGGTGGTGGGTGCCTGGAACTCGTTGCCGGGGGAAGTCGTGGAAGCGGATACGGTCGTGACTTTTAAGGGGCATCTTGACAAGTACATGAATAGGTTGGAAATAGCGGGATATGTTCCTCGGAAGGATAGGGGGTTTTAGTTAAGTTGGGTAGCATGGTCGGTACAGGCTTGGAGGAACGAAGGGCCTATTCCTGTGCTGTAGTTTTCTTTGTTCTTTGTTCTTTGCTTTACAGACAAAACATAACGTTCATAGAGTACACGGGGGAGATGGAAAGGAGAGGTTGCAGAATATAGTGTTACAGTCATAGCTAGGGTGTAGAGAAACATAGAAACATAGAAAAACTACAGCACAATACAGGCCCTTCAGCCCACAAGGTTGTGCTGAACATGTCCCGACCTTAGCGATTACTAGGCTTACCTATAACCCTCTATCTTACTAAGTTCCATGTACTTATCTAAAAGTCTCTTAAAAGACCCTATCGAATCCACCTCCACCACCGTTGCTGGCAGCCCATTCCACGCATCCACCACCCTCTGAGTGAAAAATGTACCCCTGATATCTCCTCTGTACCTACTCCCCAGCACCTTAAACTTGTGTCCTCTTGTGGCAACCATTTCAGCCCTAGGAAAAAGCCTCTGACTGTCCACTCGATCAATACCTCTCAACATCTTATACACCTCTATCAGGTCACCCTTCATCCTTCGTCTGGCCAAGGAGAAAAGGCCGAACTCACTCAACCTATCCTCATAAGGCATGCTCCTCAACCCAGGCAACATCCTTGTAAATCTCCTCTGCACCCTTTCTATGGCTTCCACATCCTTCCTGTAATGAGGCGACCAGAACTGAGCACAGTACTCCAAGTGGGGTCTGACCAGGGTCTTATATAGCTGCAACGTTATCTCCCGACTCCTTCACTCAATTCCTCGATTGATGAAGGCCAGAACACCATACGCCTTCTTAACCACAGCCTCAACCTGCACAGCTGCTTTGCGCGTCCGATGAACTCAGACCCCAAGATCCTTCTGATCTTCCACTCTGCCAAGAGTCCTACCATTAATATTATATTCCGCCATCCTATTTGACCTGCCAAAATGAACCACCTCACACTTAGCTGGGTTAAACTCCATCTGCCACTTCCCTGCCCAGTCTTGCATCCTATCAATGTCTCGCTGAAACTTCTGACATCCCTCCACACTATCCACAACACTACCAACCTTTGTGTCATCAGCAAGCTTACCAACCCATCCCTCCACTTCCTCATCCAGGCCATTTATAAAAATCACAAAGAGTAAGGGTCCCAGAACAGATCCCTGGGGCACTCCACTGGTGACCGACCTCCATTCAGAATATGACCCATCTATAACCACTCTGCCTTCTGTGGGCAAGCCAGTTCTGGATCCACAAAGCAATGTCCAATTTACATAGATGATCTGGAGGAGGGGACTGAATCTAGGGTATTCAAGTTTGCTAATGACACGAAGGTGAGTGGGAAAGCGAATTGCGTGGAGGACGCGGAAAGTCTGCAGAGAGATTTGGATAGGCTGAGCGAGTGGGCGAGGATCTGGCAGATGGAATATAACGTTAGCAAATGTGAGGTTATCCACTTTGGAAGAAATAATAGTAAATTGGAATATTATTTAAATGGAGAAAAATTACATCGTGCGACTGTGCAGAGGGACCTGGGGGTCCTTGTGCACGAATCGCAAAAACTCAGTCTGCAGGTGCAGCAGGTGATCAAGAAGGCGAATGGAATGTTGGCCTTTATCGCGAGGGGGATAGAATATAAAAGCAGGGAGGTCTTGCTGCAACTGTACAAGGCACTGGTGAGGCCGCAACTGGAGTACTGTGTGCAGTTTTGGTCCCCTTATTTGCGAAAGGATATATTGGCCTTGGAGGGAGTGCAGAGAAGGTTCACCAGGTTGATACCGGAGATGAGGGGTGTAGTTTATGAGGAGAGATTAAACAGATTGGGTCTGTACTCGTTGGAGTTTAGAAGGATGAGGGGTGATCTTATAGAGACATATAAGATAATGAAGGGGCTGGATAGGGTAGAGGTGGAGAGATTCTTTCCACTTAGAAGGGAAACCAGAACTAGAGGGCACAGCTTCAAAATAAGGGGGAGCCGGTTCAGAACAGAGTCGAGGGGGAACTTCTTCTCTCAGAGGGTAGTAAATCTCTGGAATTCTCTGCCCATTGAAGTGGTGGAGGCTTCCTCGTTGAATATGTTTAAATCACGGGTAGATATTTTTCTGATCGATAAGGGAATTAGGGGATATGGGGAGCAGGCGGGTAAGTGGAACTGATTCGCTTCAGATCAGCCATGATCTTGTTGAATGGCGGGGCAGGCTCGAAGGGCCAGATGGCCTACTCCTGCTCCTATTTCTTATGTTCTTATGTTCTTAATGTCCCCTTGGATCCCATGCCCCCTCACTTTCTCAATAAGACTTGCCTGGGGCACCTTATAAAAATGCCTTGCTGAAGCCCATATATACTACATCTACTACTCTTCCTTCATCAATGTGTTTAGTCACATCCACAAAAAATTCAATCAGGCTCGTAAGGCATGATTTGCCTTTGACAAAGCCATGCTGACTATTCTTAATCATATTATACCTCTCCAAATGTTCATAAATCCTGCCTCTCAGGATCTTCTCCATCAACTTACCAACCACTGAGTTTAGACTCACTGGTCTATAATTTCCAGGGCTATCTCTACTCCCTTTCTTGAATAAAGGAACAACATCCGCAATCCTCCAATCCTCCGTAACCTCTCCCGTCTCCATTGATGATGCAAAGATCATCACCAGAGGCTCAGCAATCTCCTCCCTCACCCCCCACAGTAGCCTGGGGTACACCTCATTCGGTCCCGGCGACTTATCTAACTTGATGCTTTTCAAAAGCTCCAACACATCCTCTTTCTTAATATCTACATGCTCAAGCTTTTCAGTCCGCTGCAAGTCTGCACTACAACCACCAAGATCCTTTTCCATAGTGAATACTGAAGTAAAGTATTCATTAAGTACCTCTGCTATTTCTTCCGGTTCTATACAAACTTTCCCACCGTCACACTTGATAGGTCCTATTCTTTCACGTCTCTTGCTTTTCACATACTTGTAGAATTCCTTTGGGGTTTTCCTTAATCCTGCCTGCCAAGGCCTTCTCATCACCCCTTCTGGCTCTCCTAATTTCCTTCTTAAGATCCTTCCTATTAGCCGTATACTCTTCTGGATCTCTAACATTACCTAGCTTCCTGAACCTTCTGTAAGCTTTTCTTTTCTTCTTGACTGGATTCATTACAGCCTTTGTACACCACGGTTCCTGTAACCTACCATAACTTCTCTGTCTCATTGGAACGTTGCTATGCAGAACTCCAGACAAATATTCCCTGAAAATTTGCCACATTTCTTCCGTACATTTCCCTGAGAATACCTCTTTCCAATTTAAGCCTCCAATTTCCTGCCTGATAGCCTCATAATTCCCCTTACTCCAATTAAACACTTTTCTAACTTGTCTGATCCTATCTCTCTCCAATGCTATTGTAAAGGAGATAGAATTATGATCACTATCTCCAAAATGCTCTCCCACTGAGAGATCTGACACCTGACCAGGTTCATTTCCCAATACCAAATCAAGTACAGCCTCTCCTCTTGTAGGCTTATCTACATACTGTGTCAAGAAACCCTCCTGAACACACCTAACAAACTCCTCCCCATCTACACGCCTTACTCTAGGGAGATTCCAATCAATATTTGGGAAATTAAAATCTCCCATCACGACAATTCTGTTATTATTACACCTTTCCAGGATCTGTTTCCCTATCTGCTCCTTAACATCCCTGTTACTATTGGGCGGCCTATAGAAAACACCCAGTAAAGTTATTGACCCCTTCCTGTTCCTAACCTCCACCCACAGAGACTCTGTAGACAATCCCTCCATGGTGTCCATCTTTTCTGCAGCCGTGACACTATCTCTGATCAACAGTGCCACTCCCCCACCTCTTTTGCCTCCCTCCCTGTCCCTTCTGAAACATCAACTTAATATATGGTAGGTCCATCAAAAAGTCTGATGGCAGCAGGGAAGAAGCTGTTCTTGAGTTGGTTGGTCCTGGCCCATGTGCCCAGGTTTGAGGGAGAAGAAGTTGTGGCACAATTGGAAAAGGTGAACAAGAAGGCCGGACCTGGAGCATGAATAATGGGATATAAGGGCCAGGATTCTCCCAAAACAATTCCAAGTTCCCAAGGTGTGGGAAAATGGGAGTAAATCCCACTGGTTTTTTTCAGTGTGATTTCCAGGATGGATTTCCGACACTCTGTGCATCACAAAGTACCTCAGCGTGTTTCACTCTGGAAATCTGTGGGCGGGGCCTATTCCTGGCAGCATAGCACTGAGCGGGCCACAGTGCATGCGCCAGTCTGCCAGCACGGAGATTGGCGCATGCGCAGTGGCCCCATATTGCTGGCCTCCAGATTGCTGGCCAGCCCAATCGTTGGCCAGCCCCACAATCCCCCATCCCTGGCCTTCCAACATCTGCACCCCTTATTGCTGGCCTCCTGAACCTCTCGGGGCGAGCCCAAATGATTTCTCCCCCTGATCCCGATGACCAGCCCTGACCCCCCTCCCGACAGTCCTGACCCCCACTTCCCCACCTGGATGGCCAGTCCTGATCGCCCCATTCCCTTCCTCTCCCAATGCTACAATTGCAAAGTGGCAGCGGGTTCTCGCTCCCACCTATCATGTCCCTAATAGGCCCTGCCCCAGTAGACCCCCACCTCCCCCTTCTGGCCTCAGTCCCTTGGTACTGTCCGATGCCTGATGCGCAGTACCAAGGTGCTTGGACAGTGCTCGTTTGCCCCTTGGGCAGTGCCAGCCTAGCACCCCCTGCCCCTGACTTCCCGGGGGACCTCAATGGCCTCTCTTGCCTCCAGCGGGGTTAGGGATTAGGGAGCAGGAGTAAATCCTCCTGGAGTGAACCATTCCTGGCACGGTGGGAGACGTTAACGGGCCCAGAGCCTTCAGTCCCAGACCTGCTAATCAGATGGAAATTCAAATTTCCATGTTGAAATCTGATGATGCTGAAAATCTTAGTGCCAGAGGTGCGTGGAGGCCATGATGCCCAGTGGGAAATCCGCGAAACAGCCCTGACTGATGTCGCCCAGCCCCATGCACTATCCAAGAAGCGCAGTGGGCTGGGAGAATCACCCCCAAATTTTCTGTCACTGCTTCAGTTATTTTAAAGGAAAAAATAAAAGCCAGAACTTGCCGTAGGGGTGCTGCTAGAGGTCAGATAAAGTTGATTCTGGTAAATCTACACCATCAGGGCTGACATAAGCAGAGCTCAGGAGGTTCTGCCGAAGTCCACCTTTTTGGGAAACTTGGGTTGTGTGGGAGTTGAGGATTATTCCCTGCATCTTTGATGAAAAGGAACTGTAATTCTATCTGAGGAAGTTTTAAAGCTTTGAAGACCACTTTGTGGCTGAAATTAGTGCCATGAATACCAATGGGACTGCCCAATAAAACAGTGCGACACGTCTTTGATGTATCAGCCATTTAATGTGTAATTTATAGTTTGTATTGGCCCAGCTTTTCCTGATAATTCATTTCTAATTTATGGTCATTTTGGCTTGATTGTTAAAATAAAAGTTATAGAAATGAAATCTTGTCCATTTGTTATTTCACGGGGGTTATTTGGTAAATTAATTTCTTTTGGTTGCTAGTCTCTGTGCAGATCAAAACATTTCTCAGCCACACCCTTCCATGACTTTCCATTTGGAATATTTTCCATTCATTATTATTTTCTTCTAAAATGAATTATCTCAGATTTCTTTGCATTAAATTGTATATGTAAAAGGCCTGTTCATTTTGCTAATCAATGTATGTTCTTTCAAAGTCGGCTTCAGTCCTCTCTTGCTCTTTGCCAAGCCCTTCAGTTTGGGTAGTTGATAAATCTTAATATTGTGCTACCAAATCTAAAACCATGTGAAGAATTAAAGTAGACCGAGTATTGATCTCTGGGGTACATCATTTCTGACCTGAGCATTAAGTCTAAAACCTTTGTTTCCTTTTTTCTATTCATTCGTGGGACATGGGCATCGCTGGCTGGCCAGCATTTATTGCCCATCCCTAGTTGCCCTTGTTTAGAGGACAGTTGAGAGTCAACCACATTGCTGTGGTTCTGGAGTCACATGTAGGCCAAACCAGGTAAGGACAGCAGATTTCCTTCCCTAAAGGACATTAGTGAACCAGATAGTTTTTCTGACAATCGACAATGGTTTCATGGCCATCAGTACATTGTTAATTCGAGATATTATTTTTGATTGAATTCAAATTCCACCATCTGCCGTGGCGGGATTTGAACTTGGGTCACCAGAACATTTGCTGAGTTTCTGAATTAATAGTCTAGCAATAACACCGTGAGTCCATCACCTCCCCATTTCCTGTCAGTAAATCAAATTTTTATTCACGCTTTGCTCACATTTCTCAACAAATCCTTTCTTTCTTAGTTTTGCCTCACGTTTCCTGTTTTTCTCAGTATTTTCTCTTCCTCCTGTCTATCATTCTCTGCCTACTGGCAGCCTCTTCTGTGTAGTATAATTATCTGAAGGCCTTGGAATGAAACCCCTTTGTGTTCTCCACTTCATTATTCTGATATCTTATTGCTAAGTCACAGTGTTGGCTTGTAACGTGAATATATTTTGGTGCAGTCTCCCCTATTATATCATATATTCATTTTGCTTTGCCCAGAGACAACTTAAATGCATTGATGCCATCTTGTACTGTTTGCTCACGAGATAACAATGCACATTTTGCATTAGAACATAGAGCATAGGACAGTACAGCACAGGAACAGGCTGTTCGACCCACATTGTTGTGCCGAACATTACGCCAAATTAAACTAATCCCTTCTTCCTGCCCTTGGTCCATATCCCGCTATTCTTTACATATTCATGTGCTTATCTAAAAGCCCCTTAAATGCTCCTATCATATCTGCCTGCACCATCACCCTTGGCAGCACGTTCCACATACCTACCACTCTCTGTGTAAAAACTTGCCCCTCACATCTCCTTTGAACTTTCCCCCTCTCACCTTAAGTGCGTGCCCCTAGTATTCGACATTGCAACTCTGGGAAAATGATTCTGACTGTCAAGCATATCTATGCCTCTCATAATTTTATAGACTTCTATCAGGTCTCGCCTCGGTCTCTGCCGCTCCAGAGAAAACAGCCCTAGCTTGTCCAGCATCTCCTTATAGTCTAGACAGCATCCTGGCTGCACGCTCTCCAAAGCCTCTTCACCTTTTCTGTAATGTGGAGACCAGGATTGAACGCAATTCTAAGTATAATTTTGCGACCTGCTTAAAAAATACTAATTCTCTTGTTTTTTTTAATTACATGAAGGAACCTGTGCACATAATGAGACCAAAAGAAAAGAGAATTCTATAACATACGGCAAAGGCATACAACAATGATGTTCATTGTGGTGGAAGCAGATTCAATTGTGGAAGGGAAAATGATGAGCTTAGAAGAGGAAAACAAATCGCAGGACCATGGGGGTGGGAGCGGTGGGTGGTGTGGATGGAGATGGGGGGTCAGGTAGAAGCAGGATTAGCTGAGTTGCACTTGCAGAAAGCCAGAATGGACCCAGTGGGCCAAATGGACTCTTGAGTTGAAACCATTCTGCCATTCTATGATTGTAGGGATAATAATTCCAGGAGGCGGCTGTAAAGAAACAGTGCTTTATTGTACAAAATAAAGTAAAGCAAAAACCACAAGCCTATGGTGGACACAACAGGTCCCAACTGGGACAAGCGAAGAATGGACCCACTCAGGGGCCTGCTTTATACAGGACTCAGTATACCAGCTCCACCTGGTTAGCTAATTACCAATCCCCAGGGAGCTTGTATTCAAAGACTTCTACAGGAGGTCAGTCAGTGATTTCCCATCCAAGGGGGTCTTTGTTCTTTGGGTGGGGGGTTTTAGTTCAGTCGGGCAGCATGGTCAGAGCAGGCTTGGAGGGCCGAAGGGCCTGTTTCTGTGCTGTAATTTGCTTTGTTCTTTGTTCTTTTTTTTGACTAGCAGGTAGGAGGAAAGATATTCCCAATAATGCTTTTGGTTGGTTTTTAATGGTGTATATTTTATTTGTGCTATTTGCACCCATGAACATTTTGCAAGTTTAGATACCCAAAATGTATTATCTGAGGCCAGTTTGGGTAGCTAACTGGAAGCTGCAGAGTGCCAGACAGATGGGGGTTCCTGCAATGCCAGTAGCTCTGAAGGTTATTGTGCTATTTAGAGCCCCAGTCAGGCGTCCGAACCAGATAACGTTTCTCTAATTGTGCCTTGCATTGTCCCATCCACTGTTCTTCGAACACACAGCAGCAACAGAATAGAAGACAAATCAGGAATATTATTCAGCACTGTTGATTTGTCCACTGTCTTGAGAGCCATACGTCATAAGGCCCTTGGTCCAGTCCAGCTGTTATTCAGTAAATATCCAGATGGTATGTTATGTATGAATCCACACTGTGACCCAACTTGTAAATTATCTTGGTTCACACCACCTCTCCGACATTTTACACTTCGCTTCGCACGTACATCTCAAAGAAGGAGCTGCGAGACGCCCTTATCCAATTTGCAACCTCTAATCCTTGTCTTTCCGGGCAGTAACTGTCTCTTGGGGTAACTTCGTGTGTCCTTGTTTCATTTTCTAATGACCCAAGATATGGGATTCAAACTGTGGAACATGGCTCTCATACAAACTGCTCACCAGCAAGATTCTGAGGTGTTTAACGCTGAATAACAGATAGAGTTAGCATTTATGTAACTGCCTTTCATGACCTCAGGTCATCCCGAAGCATTTCACAGCAAGTAAAGTGCTGATGAAATGCAGTCATTTGTAATGCCGGAAACACAGCAGTGAGCTTGTGCACTGGAAAAGGGCAATGTATCAGTGATCCCCTTCTTTTCTTAAGTGAATGCAGGTGTAAGATAAATATCGGCAAGGATGCAGGGGCAAATGTCTCCCCCGCCACCACCTCTTTATACTTAGCAGATGAACTTGGAAAACCTCAAAGGACAGGATTTTCAGGCCCCCTCCTGCTGCTGGGATCCTTCGGTTCTGCCAAAGTTGACTCCTCGGGGTGGGCGAGCCATGCAGAAATCCCGTGGAATGGGACATCCCGCTGGTGGCCAATCATCAATGTGGTTGCCAATGTGGAGAGTGGGCCTTTACATATGTGTCAAATGCAGCCTACTTTAACTTAGCTATTAACAATGCAATTGTAATCAATGATTGCACGATTAAGCTATTAGAAAACAAACACTTAACTAGCTGTGGTGAACAATAACCACATAAGATTGCTGCTTCGGACACTTCAAGGCCGGCACAATAGCACAGTGGTTAGCACTGTTGCCTCACAGTGCCAGGGACCTGGGTTCAATTCCGGCCTCAAGTGATTATGTGGAGTTCACACACACTCCCCATGTCTGCATGGGTTTCCTTCGGGTGCTCCGATTTCCTCCCATAGTCCAAAGATATGCATGTTAGGTGGACTGGCCATGCTAAATTGCCTCTTAGTGCCCCAACATGTGTATGTTGGATGGATTAGCCATGGTAAATGTGTGGGATTCTAGGAATAGGGCAGGGGAGAGGGCCTGGGTAAGATACTCTATCAGAGAAAGTCAGTGTAGACCCGATGGGCCGAATGACCTCGTCGGCACTGGAGGGATTCAATGATTCTATGATTCAATGACGAGAACTGACAAATTCTCAGGAAGTTTCAAGATTTTTATTCCGTTTTGGACATAGACGTGATATAGTCAGAATACGTTCACCTCTATGAAGACTAAGATCTAAAGGAAACTATCTGTATTTGAGACCAATGGAGGCAGCTCCTAACCACATCACCATTGGGGACTGGATCCCTTTTTGATGTCTATCACTATTTGGCAACCATTCGCCAGCCTCAGTGTTGAAACGAATGGGCACAACTATGTTGTATGAAAGAAGAGAAGGTTAGCACTCCCCTTGATAAGGATGGAAGGGGCCCGAGTGGCCTTACAACACCCAAATGGTTAAGACATTGCCATCTATTTAGTGGCATCTAACCACGTTTTTGGGCAGCACAGTGGCACAGTGGTTAGCACTGCTGTCTCACAGTGCCAGGAACCTGGGTTCGATTCCCGACTTGGGTCACTGTGTGGAGTTTGCACATTCTCCCCGTGTCTGCGTAGGTTTCCTCCGGGTGCTCCGGTTTCCTCCCACAGTCCAAAGATGTGTGGGTTAGGTTGATTGGACATGCTAAATTAAACCTTAGTGTCCTGGGATATGATAGGTTACAGGGTAGCTAAGTGGGGATAGGGCCTGGGTGGGATTGTTGTCAGTGCAGACTTGATGGGCTGAATGGCCTCCTTTTGCACTGTAGGGTTTCTATGTTTCTATGTTACAAACTGAATTCCAAGAGACCTGAATTCTGAATTCAAATCAGTATTGATTTGGAATTCAAGTTAGTGCTCACCCCCGATCAACTCTACTTTAAAAAATGTTTCATTCTCTGCAGACTCCCTGTAGATCATCACCAGCTTATTCTCTGTATTTCAATCAACTTACAGTAATAACTCAATCCTTCTACACAAGGATTAAAAAAAGATACAGAATCGTGACAAGGTTTATTGAGATGGATAACAGAACTGGATCCAACTGACAGAACGAGATAGTGTTCAATCGTATTTGCGATATTCTGACCCAATAAGCAAATAACAGCTGGTCACAAAACAAACTCTTTTTTTAATCACTGACAGGAGGCTTATTTCGACTGTGCCACATTTTTATTTCTACTGTGTCACATGCCAGCACAGCGGCACAGTGGTTAGTGTTGCTGCCTCACAGCGCCAGGGTTCGATTCCCGGCTTGGGTCACTGTCTGCATGGAGTTTGCACGTTCTCCCCGTTTCTGCATGGGTTTCCTCCGGGTGGTCCGGTTTCCTGCCACAGTCCGAATAATGTGCTTGGTTAGGTGCATTGGCCGTGCTGGGTTCTCCCTCAGTGTACCCGAACAGGTGCCAGAGTGTGACTCCAAAGATGTGCCAGTTAGGTTGATTGGCCATGTTAAATTGACCCTAGTGTGAGGGGAAATAGTGGGGTAGATATGTGGAGTTACAGGAATAGGGCCTTGGTGGGATTGTGGTTGGTGCAGACTCGATGGGCCGAATGGCCTCCTTCTGCACTGTGGGGATTCTACGATTCTATGATTCTACGATTCTACGACTGGGGGATTTTCATAGTGACTTTATTGCAGTGTTAATGTCAGCCTACTTGTCACTCTAATAAATTCATTTTAAACATTGGTACAAACTGTGCCCACACCTGAGTTTAATAGGAACTAAACGTTGTATAAATAACGCATTCTTATTCACTATTGGAAAATGCATATTCCAATAATATGCATTGGAAAAATAGAATGATGTAACACAGCAGGAGGCCATTCAGCCTATTGCATATTTGCTGGCTCTTTGTGAGAGCAGTCCAATGGTAAAAAGGTGGAGTGGGGCCAATTCAGGACCATAAGAGGGATTTCTGCGTGGGAAACACAGAGCTTTGTGAGGATATGAAATAAATATATTGCAAGTGGTTACCAAGGAACAGGGTGCTGCACAGATTCAGATGGACGGCGTCACACTTTAGGAAGAATATGAAGGGATTAGAAAGAGTGTAGAAAATATTCACAAAATTGGTTCCCAGGTCAAGGAGCTTCAGTTACACGGATAGACTGAAGAAGTTGGGTTTGTTCTTTTTGGAGAAGAGAAGGTTGAGAGGAATTTTGATGAAAGTATTCAAAATCAAGAGGGGCCTGAGGCAGGGTAGATTGGGAAAATCTGTTCCCATTGCTGAAAGGATGGAGATCCAGAGGGCACAGGTTTAAGATAACTGACAGAAGAAGCAACAGCAACATGAGGGGAGTGGTTAGGATGTGGAATGCACTGATGGACAGTGTGTTGGGGGCAGATTCAATTGAGACATTAAGGAAGGAATTTGATGATTATCTGAAATGGAAGGACATGCAAGGCAGAAGTAATGGGTCAAATGGTCTCCTTCAGTGCGGTAACCGTTTTGTGACTCTGTGATTTTGGGTTGGTCTGATTCCCCCTGCTCGTTCCCTGCAATCTTTTTGTTTCAATTATTTGTCCAATTACCTTTTGAAAGTTACTATTGAATCTTCTTCCACATCAATTTCAAGCAGCGCATTCCAGTTTATAATAACACGATGCATTGAAGAGAATCTCCTCGAGTCACATCTGGTTATTTTGTCAATTGTCTTCAATCTATGTCCTCTGGGCACTGACCTTCAGTAACTAGAAACAGTTCCTCCTTATTCACTCTATCATAACCCTTCAGGCGCAATCTCACTTGACGTTCATATCCCACTCCCGCTGCAGCGAGGCTGGAGAATTTGGCGCCCAGCCAAATCTCCACTTATTGCAGCAGGAACAGAATATCCCGCCGGCATGAACAGCTGTAACATTCCGGCCATCATGGTTTTTAACACTTCTATTAAAGGTCCTCTTCATCTTTGCTCCAAGAAGAACAATGCTCGCTTCACAAAACTCTCCAGGTTACCAAAGTCCTTCATCCCTGGGACCATTCTGGAAAATGTCCCCAGTCCCCATTGATTTTCTTCTTAGTGTGTAGTGTACAGATCTGACAATCATATGGCTGTGGAAGAGCCACTGAGTTCTCAATGGTTGGCGCAACCTCTTTGCAGTACTCTACGGCTGGATTTCTCCAGTTCTACTGGCAATAGGAAATCAGTGCAGGGCAGAACCGAAAAATGCGGAGAGCAGCTAAACGTCTGTTGACTTTGAGCAGGACAGGAAATTCCCATGAACTGTATTATAAAGCCCAGGGTGACTTGCTTTTTTGTTAAACAGCCTTCTCAAGTTGGCTGGTCACCTTCAGAGATTTGCAAAAACTCCCCCCCCCACCCACCCCCGGTGTTTCTGTTCCCGCATTCCCTTTAAAATTGTGCCATTTATGGGCCTAGTGATACTATCGCTCGACTATTAATCCAAAAACTCAGCTAGTGTTCTGGGGACCTGGGTTCAAATCCCACCATGGCAGATGGTGGAATTTGAATTCAATAATGAATATCTGGAATTAAGAATCTACTGATGACCATGAAACCATTATCAATTGTCAGAAAAACCCATGAAACCATTGTTGATTGTCGCAAAAATCCATCTGGTTCACTAATGTCCTTTAGGGAAGGAAATCTGCCATCCTTACCTGGTCTGGCCTACACATGACTCCAGAGCCACAGCAATGTGGTTGACTCTCTGAACAAGAACAACTAGGGATGGGCAATAAATGCTGATCAGCCAGTGATGCCCATGTCCCACGAATGAATTTTTAAAAAATTGGCTTATATCGCTTTTCCTTATTCTTCCTACCAAAAAGCATGGAATAATTGTATCCGTCCATTTTGCCAGCCTTTCTATCGCAAAATCCTGAGACTTTTTATGTTTGTATTTCTGTTGTATTTTTATATCCTGCTACTTAAATGATTGCTACGATTCTGAATTGCGTGTCATCTCTGAGTTTTGACATTGTACCCTGTGTACCCAAATTTAGACCATTAAGGCATATCAAAAAGAGCCATGGTCTTAATACTCCTGGGGGTAATCACCGTACGCTGAAAATAACTTTCACCACAACCATCTGCTTTCCGTCTCTTAGCCACATAGAGTTTACATAAATCATGCTGAAACCAGGGTTGGAATGGTGAATGCTGTTATGGGTGATCTAGCCTTTAAGCAATAGTTGATTCAATGGAGAGTTCAGTGAAGGTGAAGTATCCGGGATATAGGCCTTTAGGTTTTGAGGTGAGACGGCCATATCTAAGGTGGTTTTGACTGGAGGAAGGAACATTGATTGTTGCAGTGTTAGCAACACTGAGGAGAAAAGTTGATAGGCATTGTTTGAAGGAGTCTGCGATCACAAATTTAGAAGACACAAGTTTACAGGGAATAAGTCTCAACCAAAATTAGCGACTTGCACCTTGCTTCATTTTGTTTTCAGTTGAAAACAAAATCAGAGGAGGTGTAAGAAGAAATGAAAACAGAAAATGCTGCAAATATTCAACAGGTCAGACAACATCTGTGGAGAGGGAAGCAGAGATAATGGGTGGGGCTTTCCGGCCTCACTCGCCCCGAAACTGGAAAATCCTGCCTGAGGTCAACGGACCTTTCCATAGTCTGCTCCTCACCCTCTCCAATACCGGGATGGTAGAATTCCGGCCAATGGGCGCAATTCTCCATTAAAGAAAACTAAATACTTCCACCAGCAGGAAAATTGGAGTGTTTCCCGTTGGTGCTGGCAGCACCTGACAGGTGATACTCAACCACATTTTGTGGGGAATAAATATTCACCATGGAATATGTCAGCCAGCCCGGCTTCACAAAGATTGGGGTGTCATCGCCCTGATCTCAGAGTTAACTGACAGGCCTTTTGCAGTCCCCCACTGCACACACACACACACACACACATAGACACACGCACGCACACATACACACACACACGCAGAAATGGTGACCCCCTCCACACCACACAGGCATGAGTGTGACACCCCCACCCCCTCACCCCATTCACAGGCCTGATCCCAATTCCCCCACCCCCCATCAGAGGCCTGACCCCTGACAGGACAAACACACCGATGAGGAGTCAGCAAAGACCCTCACCCCCTCAGTGCCCTCTTTTCTGCTCCTGCCCCTTGGCAGTGCCAACCTGGCATTGCCCCCTGCCATCCTGGCGATGACACTCTGGCAGGTGATGCCTGGCAAGTGACATTTGTCACCTGCCACGGTGTCATTCTCAATGAGTCACATCCAGGTTCGCAGGGAGAAATGCCAGGGTGGCAAGGGGCATGGTGCCAGCCTTCCACATGGCAGATAGCAACTTCCAGTGTAGACACGCTATCCCAGCATGGGAAGGTGAAGAAGACACATTCTCAAAAACAAAATTGAGCTAAGGTCTTTAGAACAAAGCACAAGCCTGCATGAAAAAACACCGTGGTTAGAAAAGAGGAAGGAAGTACTTTGGATTCAGTCAACCGTGAGAGGAAACAAAAGTAAACAAAAGAGAAGTCCAGTCATGAGACCCCAATCCTTGGGGAGAGTCCAGAGGTGAAACGGAATTGCCCAGAGTTTGGCATTATATTGATGACTTTACATCAGAACTGGAAAAACTTGGAGTTGTAATAGGTTGGGTTTGTGGCACTAACACTGTACCCGCTGTAATCTGGCAGCTGGAGGTTTATGTGCTGTTAGTGAGCAGGCAACAACAGCAGAACTGTATTCATCCACAATCTGTAACCTCAATGGCTGGCAGATCCCTCACATTACCATCACCATCAAGCCAGATGATCAATTCCAGTTCAATGAAGAGTGTATGTGAGCAGGACTATGACCAGACATACCGTAAATGAGGCACCAACCTGGTGAAGCTACAACACAGGCCTACTTGCGAGCCAAATAGCGGAAGCAGAATGTGATCCCACACATAACGAATCAAATCAGAACTCACAGTGTGGCTTCATCCAGTTGTGAATGGTGGTGGACAATTAAACAACGAACAGGTGGAGGAGGCTCCACAAACATCCCCATCCTCAATGTGGGGAAACCCAGCACATTAGTGCAAAAGTACATATGAAAGTAGCACTTCAACCCAGCTTCAGACAGAAATGTCAAATCTCAGCCTCCTCCTGACTCCCCCAGCATCACAAACGGCAATCTCCATTCAATTCAATTCACTCTACATGATATAAAGAAACAGCTGAAGGCATGAGGTACAGCAAAGGCTATGGGCCCTGACAACATTCTGGCTATAGCACTAAAGACTTGTGCTCCAAACTAGCTGTCTCCTTGGCCCTAGCTGTTCTGATATAGCTATAACGTGAGCACCTACTCAACAATCTGGAAAGTTACCCAGGTATGAACTGTCCACAGAAAGCAGGATAAATTCAATCTGGCTCATTACTGCCTCGTCAGTCTACTCTCAAACATTGGCAAAATGATGGAAGGTGTTGTCAACACTGACATCAAGTAGCAATTCCCTGCTCAGCTGTAAAGTTTATCAGGGCCATTCAGCTCCAGAGCTCGTTCTAACTTTAGTCCAAATATCAGCAAAATGATTGAATTCGAGATATGAGGGATGTGCGCTGCCATTCAATGGAATGGGAAGACTCGGGGTGGAGAGCCCTTTACATTCCCAATACCCTCCCAGTTAAGTTTCTCTTGCATGCTAACATTTCCCTTTAGTCATTCTTGCTGTTTTTTATATTTTGTCCAATCTTCCTACCTCACACCCATCTTTGTGCAAGTATATAGTTTTTTCTTTACTACCTTGAACTTTTTTAGTCAACTAGGGCTGGTGGGTCCATCCCTCAGAACTTTTTCTCTCTCATTGGAATGTAACCACCCTGTGCCTTCTGAAATATCCCCTTAAATGTCTGCTACTCCATCTCTATTGACCTATTCCTTAACCTGATTGCCAGTTCATTTCAGAGAGCTCTACTTTCACGCCCTTGTAATTGCCCGATCTTTAAGTTTAAACTACCATTCTTTGACCTACGCTTCTCTCCTTCAAACTGAATGTAAAATCCAATCATATTATGATCGCTGCTGCCGAGGTGTGTCTTCACTGAGGTCATTAGTTAACCCTATCTCAATGCATAATACCAGGTCGAATATGGCCCGCTCTCTGGTTGGTGCCAGGACATGTTTTTCAAGAAATTATCCCAAAAACATTCCATGAATTCTCGGTCACCTTTGCCCATCAGACTTTCCCTGTCTAGATTAAAATTCCCCGTGATTGTTGGCATACCTTTCTGAGCTCCCATTATTTCTTCCTTTAAATCCCATCCTACCATATGGTTACTGTTACTCTCATAAATGAATTCTTGCCTTTATCTTTTCTCATTTCCACCCAGTCTGTTTCTACATCTTGGTTTCCTGAACTTAGATCATCTCTCTCTAACGTGTTGATATCATCATCGATTAATAGAGCCATCCCTCCACCTCTTCCTACCTCCCTATTTGTCCTAACACCACATATCCTTCAATATTCAGGTCCCAATCTATGTCATCCTGCAGCCATGCCTCTATAATGGCTATCTGATCATATATATTTATTTCTATTTGCGGTCTGAGTTCATTTGCTTTGTTTTGAATGCTATGTACATTCAGATACAGAGCCTTTTGTTCCATCCTTGTCTTATTTTTGTAACATCTGGCCTTATTTACTCATTTACTCTTGGATTCCTGTGCTCTCTGTCCCTTCCTGTCATAGTGTATTTATCATTTCCCACATTAATATCTTTCTTTCTTGTCTTTTCTCCATCCTGTATGAGGAGAGAGTGTTGATCAGTTGGCAAGTGATTGGTAGAGGTATTGCCATGGAGAATGCACCAGTTGATGGTGACTTCTAGTTAACTGCAAGGCATTTTTTGAAAATTTAAACCAGACCCTGACTGGTCAAGGCATTGGCATGTAGAATGAACTAGCAAATGGCTAAAATTTATTTTGTTAGCGGAAATAGGTGCAATGTGTGTACCTGTTCTTTCTGTCTGAAAAGTACAAGGCCCTGTGTATTAATGTATATAGCTTCCAATACACACAAATGTTCCACACCACAGGCCCAACTGACAATCTTAAATTGGTTGTCAGTGTAATTTTCAGCACACTGAGGATTGTTTAGCAAATGTTGTCCAATTGCAGAATCAGATCTAATTTTGGACAGTGTGTTTTGCACTCTCTTCTCATACAGTATGAAGTTATTGTTTCTCCTGACATTGGTGTTCTTGTGATCGTCCTGATCAGTGCAAAATGAAAAGCCTTGACAAAATGCCTTTCAGCAATACTCAAGATGTGGAGATGCCAGCGTTGGACAGGGGTGGGCACAGTATGAAGTCTCACAACCCCAGGTTAAAGTCCAACAGGTTTATTTGGAATCACAAGCTTTCGGAGCGTTGCTCCTTCATCAGGTGAAGGAACTATCATCTGATGAAGCAGCAGCACTCCGAAAGCTCGTGATTCCAAATAAACCTGTTGGATATTAACCTGGTGTTGTGAGACTTCTTACTGAGCAATACTCAAGTACTGTACCACCAATCGACTATTTGATCACTCTAATACTCTATGATTAGAAACTGAGGAGAAGCCCTTAAGTCTGGTCTTCTGACCCTTTCCCTAAACTCTACAGAAAATCTCTGCTGTAGTTTCCACTGTAAGGTCTAGAATGTGGAGGCTTTGGAGAGGATACAGAAAAGGTTTACTAGGATGTTGCCTGTTATGGAGGGCATTAGCTATGAGGAGAGGTTGGAGAAACATGGTTTTTTCTCACTGGAACAACGGAGGTTGAGGGGCGACCTGATAGAAGTCGACAAGATTATGAGTGGCATGGACAGAGTGGATAATCAGAAGCTTTTTCCCAGGGTGGAAGAATCAATTACTAGAGGGCACAGGTTTAAGGTGCGAGGGGCAAGGTTTAAAGGAGATGTATGAGGCAGATTTTTTACACAGAGGGTGATGGGTACCTGAAACTCGCTGCCACGGGAGGTAGTGGAAGCAGATACGGCAGTGACTTTTAAGGGGCGTCTTGACAAATACATGAATTGGATGGGAATAGAGGGATATGGTCCTCGGAAGGGTAGGGGGTTTTAGTTAAGTCGGGCAGCATAGTCGGTGCAGTCTTGGAGGGCCAAAGGGCCTGTTCCTGTGCTGTAATTTTCTTTGTCCTTTGTTCTAAATGTTGTCCCCTGAGTGCTTCTTCCTGTGGCTCTCGCAGTCATGCGGCTAAATGCATCTTTTAAAAAATCTTTTGGTAACCTGGTGACATTTCAATCATGCAATGCTGCATTACATTTTCACATCTTCCATTTCTGCGTATTGTGTTTCTTTGGACCAATGATTTTCTTCCCAAGCATTTTACACCGTCTGCAGAAATGATTGAATCGTGTGTCACAGATGGCTGCCCTGCCCAAGACATTCAATTACCTTCAGATGGGTTTCCAGTATTCCTCACCTGTATTTCCACAGATTTGTGTCGACAGGTTTTCGAGTCACCCACTGTCTGCTGAAATGCAACTCCAACGCCAACAGCCAGGCGAAATTGACCCTGGTGTCAGGGGATTAGGAGGGTAAATATGTGGGGTTACAGGAATATGGCTTGGGTGAGATTGCGGTCGGTGCAGACTTGATGGGCCGAATGGCCTCCTTCTGCACTGTAGGGATTCTATGATTCTATGACACACGCAAAATGACGGAAAAGTGAAAATAGTGACACAAATCAGAAAGACGAGCCTGAAAGAGTCAACAAGTTTAAAACAAAACAACATTAAGCAGGGTGAACTAAAGCAAATACTTGCTGTATTTAGGTTCTGCTAAATTTGATCAATTTTACTGGGACCCGATGCCGACGGGCTGGAGCGAGGTACAACCCCAAAAAATGAAGGTACACAGTGTAGAATTCTTGCAAAGCTGCAGCGATCTCACACACAATGAGTCTTGATAGTTGTTCCACTTTCCCACCAGCTCTGCATGTCAAGGGTTGAGGCTTGTATATTTTTCAGTCAAATTTTCAAAAGCAGCCTGCCACCGTACCCCCATGTTACATTCTTCTTTATTCAATATAAAGATACCAATCATAGAAACATAGAAAATAGAAGCAGGAGTAGGCCATTCGGCCCTTCGAGCCTGCTCCACCATTCATTATGATCATGACTGATCATCATTTTCAGTATCCTGATCCTGCCTTCCCCCCCATATCCCTTGGTCCCTTTAGCCCCAAGAGCTATATCTAATTTCTTCTTGAAATCAGTCAACATTTTGGCCTCAACTACTTTCTGTGCCAGTGAATTCCATAGATTCACCGCCCTCTGGGTGAAGACATTTCTCTTCATCTCAGTCCTAAAAGGTTTACCAATTATCCTCAAATTATAACCCATAGTTCTGGACTCTCCTCACCATCGGGAACATTCTTTCTGACTCTGTCGAACAAAACTGGTTAAGGCAGAGAAGGGTTTTCCAGCCACTTGCTGCAGAACAAGTACCACTCCACAGCTGAAGAGGACAAAGAAAATACATACAATGGTGTTTCTGATGATTAAAACCATTTGCATTGTGTTTGTAAGTCTGCAACTGAAGCACTTTTTAATAAAACAACATTCATGATTCAGCTAATTGTGACAATGAATCAGAGTGATATCAATTTCAATAGGGCAGCGTGGTGGTACAGTGTTAGTACTTCACAGCACCAGGGACCCGGGTTGAATTCCAGCTTCGTGTCACTGTCTGTGTGGAGTTTGCACATTCTTCCCGTGTCTGCGTGGGTTTCCTCCGGGTGCTCTGGTTTCCTCCCACAGTCCAAAGATGCGTGGGTTAGGTTGATTGGCCATGGTAAATTGCGCCTTAGTGTCAGGGAGATTAGGAGGGTAAATATGTGGGGTTACAGGGATAGGACTTGGGTGGGATTTTTGTCGGTGCAGGCTCCATAGAAACCCTACAGTACAGAGAGAGGCCATTCGGCCCATCGAGTCTGCACCGACCACAATCCCACCCAGGCCCTACCCCTATATCCCTACATATTTTACCCGCTAATCCCTCTAATCTACGCATCCCAGGACACTAAGGGACAATTTTAGCATGGCCAATCAACCTAACCCGCACATCTTTGGACTGTGGGAGGAAACCGGAGCACCCGGAGGAAACCCACGCAGACACGAGGAGAATGCGCAAACTCCACACAGACAGTGACCCAAGCCGGGAATCGAACCCAGATCCCTGGAGCTGTGAAGCAGCAGTGCTAACCACTGTGCTACCGTGCCGCCCGATGGGCCAAATGGCCTCCTTCTGCACTGTAGATTCTATGAATTCTAAGAATTTCACATTTGCCAAGGTGGTTGAAAAAGCTTTTAGCAGCCACAAAATGTAGGAAACCAGTGCACAGCAAGACTCCATTCAATGACCAACTCCAGGGCACTGTCATTTAAGAGGTGGAGCTACATTGGATCAGCTTGATTCGCTGTTGTAAAACATCTCCATGTCTTTGCCACCCCGTCCATTCAATTAAAAATCTTGCACGCATGGAACAATGGCTGTAAACTTAGGAATCCCAGTATGTCCTTGGCAATGAATGGCTCCCATGCACCAATAAAGAGCAAGGACTTAAGTAGTTTAATGCTTCATAAAACTGAGAGTAGCTGAGTTTATTGTTTAATTAACTTAGTTGTTTTAGGCATAGGGTGATTTTAAAGCAGAAGTTTCAAAATTTATGTGTGATTTAGGCAGTAAATACCACTTTGGAATTATCTTCTTAACTAGGCCAGTCAGTTAATGCGTTGGATTGAGATGGGGACGTAACACGACTATAGCCTTAATATATATATATATATATATAAACCTATATTTGGCAACAGTTTCATTGAAAAATCAATCCTCAAAGTGGTGTAGGTACACAGTTCCCTAAAAGATAGCAAGGAACTGAATGACAAAATATGGATCTTTGTGCTTCTTGCCTGGCTATGTTCTTTTTTTATTATTGCATTCATTTAAAACTAATGATGCCTGAATTGTCTGAGTTGTGTTCCCAGACCTTGTTTAGTCAATTAATCAATAAGTTAATAATTTACAAAGGCAAAGTAATGGAAAGTTGCACTCACCTACCTCGGAGATAATGGGGTAAAGTTTCCAGTCTTGCCCGCCACAGGAAGCATCATGGGTGGGATGGACAATTTGAGGCACCGTTTAAAAGTCCGTTGACCTCAGGCATGAACTTTCGGCCTTTGGGGCAGGAGCGATGAGAAAATCCCACCCAATGAAAGAAACGCACCAACCACTGAAGTCTGAAACAAGGAGAAAAAGGAACAAGTTTCATTTCTCTGAGGGCCCAAGCTCTGGAAGCCCTTTCCTCCTCTCGACCTCAATTTCTTCCTTTAAGACGCTCCTTAAGACCTACCTCTTTGACCAAGCATTTGGTCATCTGAATGAGCATCTCCTTACATGGTTCAGTGTTCTGTTATGATTTATAATGCTCCTGTGGCGAGGTCCTGTGACACAGTGATAACTGTGTTAGAAATTCTTGGTTCAAGTCCCACTTCTGGACTCGACTGCCTTGGGACAGACATGCATAATGTGTCCAAACAGGTTGATGATCAGCTTGCAAATCCTTCCAATATGCCAGACTGACAGGTGGTAAAGAGCGGCCGAGTTTCCTGATCAGTCATACTGCAGAAAGCAATAGCAAAACTACTGCAGTACTTTGCCAAGCATTATCATGAACAACTCCAAAGGAAGCCCATGGTCACCAATGCCATATTAGGAGGGTATGACACTTGAAGAAGGAGGAGGAATTCTCTTATAGAATCCCTACAGCGCAGAAGAGACCATTCTGTCCATCGAGTCTGAACCGACTCTCTGACAGAGTATCTTCCCCAGGACCTCTCCCCCACCCTATCCCGTAAACCCATGCATTTTCCATGGTTAATCCATATAACCTACTCACCATGGGACACTAAGGGACAATTTAGCTTGCTCAATCCACCTAATCTGCACATCTTTGGACTGTTGGAGCTGGCATGGGGAGAACATGCAAACTCCACACAGCACCCAAGGCAGGAATTGAACCTGGGTCCCTGGAGTTCTGGGGCAGCGGTGCTAACCACTGTGCCACCGTGCCTCCTGTGAAACACTGTGGGACGTTTCATTACTTTAAAGGAGCTCTTTACATTGTTGCTGTCCTAACTGGCAGATAACTCCGGATGAATATTTATCAGCCTGTCACCAGCTCCGCAATTTACAGGCCTCCCTGAAAATCACATCAGCTGGCCATCAGCCGTACAAACCATCCCCCCAACCCCACCACCAATGCAACCCCCCTCTCCCCCCCCTTATACCACCCCCCCCCCCACCCCCACCCCCACCCCCACCCCCACACATCTCCCACCAGCCCCGCCCCACAAAACTTTCAACCACTGTGATTTTTTCATCAAGTATTGGCGATTAAGAGGGGGCAGTACAAATGATACGTGGAATAATTACTGTGTGAAGCATGGGTGTGCAGAACAAACTGTAGCTGTGTATTTTCATCCTTGTGAAGTGGGCTATAATCCTAGCCCCTTTTAGGGACTGTTCTCGATACTCCTCCAATGATCATTCTGACGAATGTTGAGAAAAGCATGCCTCACAGAAGCTATACCATACTCTCGTACTACAGGACTATAATGCCCTTGAGCGGTTAGCACTGCTACGTCACAGTGCCAGGGACCCAGGGTCGATTCCCAGCTTGGGTCACTGTCTGAGTGCCATCTGCACGTTCTCCCTGTGTCTGTGTGGATTTCCTTCGGGTGCTCCGGTTTCCTTCCACGGTTCGAAAGACGTGCTAGTTAGATGCATTGGCCATGCTAAATTCTCCCTCAGTGTACCCGAACAGGCTTCGGAGTGTGGCGACTAGGGGATTTTCACAGTAACTTCATTGCAGTGTTAATGTAAGCCTACTTGTGACACTAATAAATAAACTTTAAGAAACTTCTTGAATGTTTGTCCAGCAAATGAACCCTGTGTTTTATTTTTAATCCCTACTTCATAGAATCATAGAATCCCTACAGTGCAGAAGGAGGCCATTCAGCCCATCGAGTCTGCACCAACCACAAACCCACCCAGGACCTATCCCTAGCTAGTCCCCCTAACACTAGGGGGCAATTTAGCATGGCCAATCCATCTAACCCACACATCTTTGGACTGTGAGAGGAAACCGGAGCGCCTGGGGAAACCCACGCAGACATGGGGAGAATATGCAAACTCCACACAGACAGTGGCCCAAGTCAGGAATCGAACCCGGGTCCCTGGTGCTGTGAGGCAGCAGTGCTAACCACTGTGCTACCATGCCGCCCTTGATTTCTTTTCATCTTCAAGCTCCATATTTGTAGCTGGATTCTCTTTCTAACTTTGTATTTGTAACTGCATCCTTTCAGACTCTGGCAGTCTGCGTGCTCTTTCCCAGGCAGCTTGTGATAAGCAATGATAGTGATAGATGGGATAGGCTCATTATCATGTCAATTGATTCACCAGGGCCCCTGGTAGGGTGAAGGGAGGTGAGCCTACAGGGTGAAGAGGTTGTTTGGGGTTCAAAACTGTGATTAGAAAATAATGTTTTCAGCAAGGAGGAATGTACATTAAAGAAAAATGCACAAGCCTTAAAAACAAATCAGGTCTGAAGCTTTGACTGTCAGAATCATGCATCCAGCTGAGGGTAAGAAAGCCTGGGTACAAACATTAAAGTTTTACAATCATGCTGGAAACAAACCAGTTGTGACGTTTGCCAACCTGGATCCAGCACAGCAATGATTGTACCTAATGTTTTGCTGTACTTCAACTAGGTGTTAGCTTTGGCTCAGTGGTGGCACTGTCATTTATGAGCCAGCAGGCTACGAGTTCAAGAAAAACATAGCCTAGGCTCAGTCGTCAGCGCAGATCTGAGTGGGTGCTGTGCAGCTCAACTCATCAATCAACAGTTCCGACGCGCCACAGCGAAAAACCGTACCAACCTCCTCAGAAGACAAACACGGGACACGGTGGACAGAGTACCCTTCGTCGTCCAGTACTTCCCTGGAGCGGAGAAGCTACGGCATCTCCTCTGGAGCCTTCAACATGTCATTGATGAAGACGAACATCTCGCCAAGGCCATCCCCACACCCCCATCTCTTGCCTTCAAACAACCGCGCAACCTCAAACAGACCATTATCCGCAGCAAACTACCCAGCCTTCAGGAGAACAGTGACCACGACACCACACAACCCTACCACAGCAACCTCTGCAAGACGTGCCGGATCATTGACACGGATGCCATCATCTCACGTGAGAACACCATCTACCAGGTACACGGTACCTACTCTTGCAACTCGGCCAATGTTGTCTACCTGATATGCTGCAGGAAAGGTTGTCCCGAGGTATGGTACATTGGGGAAACCATGCAGACGCTACAACAATGGATGAATGAACACCGCTCGACAATCACCAGGCAAGACTGTTCTCTTCCTGTGGGGGAGCACTTCAGCAGTCACGGACATTCAGCCTCGGATCTTCAGGTAAGCATTCTCCAAGGCGGCCTTCACGACACACGACAGCGCAGAGTCGCTGAGCAGAAACTGATAGCCAAGTTCCGCACACATGAGGACGGCCTAAACCGCGATGTTGGATTTATGTCACATTATCAGTAGCCCCCACAGCTTGCCTCCTGGACTTGCAGGCTCTCCTGTCTGGAGACAATACACATCTCTTTAACCTGTGCTTAATGCTCCCTCCACCCACATTGTCTGTATCTTTAAGACCTGGTTGGCTGTAGGGATTCGCATTCTAATCAGTACTCTGTAACTTGATTTTGTGTCTCTGTGCACTGTTTGAGAGCACATTTCCACTCCATCTGACGAAGGAGCAGCGCTCCGAAAGCTTATGGTATTTGTTACCAAAGAAACCTATAATATAGATATATAGAAACCCTACAGTGCAGAAGGAGGCCATTCGGCCCATCGAGTCTGCACCGACCACTATCCCACCCAGGCCCTATCCCCACATATTTTACCTGCTAATCCCTCTAACCTACACATCCCAGGACTCTAAGGGGCAATTTTTTTTTTTTTTAACCTGGCCAATCAACCTAACCCGCACATCTTTGGACTGTGGGAGGAAACCGGAGCACCCGGAGGAAACCCACGCAGACACGAGGAGAATGTGCAAACTCCACACAGACAGTGACCCGAGCCGGGAATCGAACCCAGGACCCTGGAGCTGTGAAGCAGCAGTGCTAACCACTGTGCTACCGTGCCGCCCAACCTGTTGGACTTTAACCTGGTGTTGTTAAAACTCTTACTGGCCTCACAGCACCAGGTTGAATTCTGTCCTTGGGTGACTGTCTACGTGGAGTTTGCATGTTCTCCCTGTGCCTGCGTGGGTTTCCTCTGGGTGCCCCGGTTTCCTCCCATAGTCCAAAGATGTGCAAGTTAAGTTGATTGGCAATGGTAAATTGTCCCTTTGTATCAGGGGTGGCATGGTCGCACAATGGGGCAGCATGGTAGCACAGTGGAGCAGCATGATAGTACAGAGTGGCGGCAGGGTAGCACAATGGTTAGCACTGTTGCTTCACAGCGCTGGGGACCCGGGTTTGATTCCTGGCTTGGATCACTGTCTGTGTGGAGTTTGCACGTTCTCCTCATGTCTGCGTGGGTTCCCTCCGGGTGCTCCGGTTTCCTTCCACATTCTGAAAGACGTGCGGTTAGGTGCATTGACCTGAACAGGCGCCAGAATGTGGCGACTCGGGGAATTTCACAGTAACTTCATTGCAGTGTTAATGTAAGCCTACTTGTGACACAAATAAATAAACTTTAAAAAAAGATCAGCAGGGTAAATACATGGGTTTATGGGGATAGGGCCTGGGTGGGATTGTTGTTAGTGCAGGCTCGATGGGCCAAATGGCCTCCTTCTGCACTGTCGGACTTTGATGATTCTATGATATTGTGTTGGCGTCTGAAGAAAAGGAGGCTGTTTCATGTGGTGTGCTGGCCAATATCCATTCTTCAACTGAAATGACTAGAACAAGTCAGGAGCTAAATTTGACAGCCCCCGAAAATGGTTGCAGACCCACGATGCACCATTAATCCATGCTCACTCATAATGCAGGCAGCTTGACATCTTCATACTGCCAGTTCATGGCTATTATTTCTGGGTGCTGTTCATTCTCCAGGGCTGCAGACATCATTCCAAATGATGCAATGATGAACAGAGGTTGACCTTGAGGGAGAGCGTACCCAGAGCAGTACTGCTGGAGGAGATGGAAAGTAGCAGAGATGTATCTGAGTGGGGGCTAAGAGGCCTTCCAGACACAGAGCAAAAAGGCAGTGGGAGAAGATCTCCCCTGTGGCCAATGTCAGGCATCAATCCCTGAGATCCAGGATTCAATGTTACAACAGCCGAAATGTTAACGCCCCGCCCATCACAGGAATCGGAGCGGGCGAGGGGCGGAGCCTGGAAAGGTCCGTTGACCTCAGGCATGATTTTACGGTTTTGGGACAAGCGAGGCCTTAAAATCCCACCCACGAAGTATAATGACCTCACACAAGTGGTCAAGGTCAGTCAATGCATCTTCTAACGGTGTAACCTATTAACTGTATCTCTAGCCTCAGCCACTGCCCAAATGGTCACAACCTCATCACTCACTCACCAATTATTTCCATCAGGATTCATAGGTCTTATGCTCACACATCAGCACTGTTCCAAGCTTCAGTTCCGCATCTCACAGTCTGCACATTCTTTAACCATCTCAGCTACATCGTTCACATTTACTCTGGAACATTTATTGACGCACTTCCCTTTCTCTTGCCCACAACTGGTAACACCGGGTCATTTCCAGGGAAGAGCGATTCCACAAGAAATTCTCCTCCCACAAGTAACCAATGCTAGATTTGGACCCCTAACACAACTCTTAGGCCTTAAAAAATAGGCATTCATCGCCATACGCAATTTCTCACCCATTGGTCTAGCTATTTATCCCTTGATTGTTTGTGGGCCTTTCTTTACCTGGTTGCTGATATGAATGGCATGGTGGCACAGTGGTTAGCACTGCTGCCTCACAGTGCCAGGGATTCGGGTTCGATTCCGGCCTTGGGTGACCGTCTGCGTGGAGTTTGCACATTCTCCCTATGTCTTCATAGGTTTCCTCCAAGTGCTCTGGTTTCCTCACACAATCCAAAGATGTGCAGGTTAGGTAGACTGGCCATGCTAAATTGCCCATTAGTGTCCCAAGATGTGCGGGTTAGGGGGATTAGAGGGGTAAATGGGTGGAGTTACTGGAATGGGGTGGGTCTGGGAAGGATGCCCTTGGAAGGTCGGTGCATACTTGATGGGCCGAATGGCCTCCTTCTGCACTGTAGGGATTTCTTTACAATAATGAAAGTTTGCCTGCAAAAACTATAACAAGCGCTCTTCATAATCAATTCATCGGCTCTGAAGCACTTTGGAGCTGAGGATGTGAAAGGTGCAAAGTAAATGGAAGCCTTTGTAAAAATTCAGCAAGGTAACCATAGCAGCAGATCACACTGTGATTCACCTGCATTGTCTCTTCTGAACAAAGTGCCTTGATAAGAAATCGGCGATGTATGTGTGTCCCATTACAACAGTTGGAGCCTACACCAGCTTCCATAAGCCAAGGCACATCCGAGAGTCATGACAGACATTGAAACAGATGTCATTCCTTCCTGTCAGGGAGATTGTCTGCTTTAAGATCAGCTACTTAGTAACTTAGAAATGCACTTATCTCTTGAACAATAACATTCGCCTTTTAAAAATTTGACTGTGCGCCTCTTCACAGGCCCTACTGTCTGTTTTCAGTCGGTGCTGGTATGGAAACTGAACTTGTAAAAAGAGACTGATTAAGGCGCTTGCTGGTGCCTCTTCCGTGTCCCCCCTCTGCATCAATCTGCCTGTATATCTGGCACACTCTTGGGTCCTGGCCTCCTGTGTTGGAACGTTCACAGATTAATGTAGTCCTTTATTGACTCTGGTGCGACAAAGCATGACTGTAATGAGCTAACTTTACATTCCCACGTGGGACCAGTCTTTTTTCACATGGGCCTTCTGAGCACTTGGGGGGCGGGGGGCAGTGGAGATTGAGGAGGGCCAGTGGGGGGAGGGAGCAAGGCTGGCCCAGACACGTCCGAGGGCTAACGATTGGGGGAGGGGGCGGGGGAGGATTGAGGGGTGGGAAGGTTGGAGGGGCAGTGATGCATTTTCGCAGGGTTGGCCAGTGATCGAGCTAGCCAGTGATTGGGAGGCCGGCATGGCGGGGCTACTGCGCATGCGCCCATCTCCACACTGACAGATCGATGCATGCGCAGTTTTCCACTCAACACTATGCTGCAGGCCTCTCCAGCGGGGATAGGCCCCACCCACTGATTTTCCGGGAGATTCATGTTCGTGCACTCTGCAGTGCACAGAGTGTGGTAGATTCCTTTTGAAAGCACCACTGAAAAAAATAGCGGGATTTACCCCAGTTTTTACGTGAATTTGACACTTCGAATTTTTGGGGGAGAATTTCACCCATTAACTTGAACAGTTGCTGATGAGATTAAAAACATTCCTTGAACTTTTACCACATGATTTTGTGTCAGAACATCGCCTCAATTTCAATTCTATGCTTTGCAGAGTAGATCTTTTCTAAACTGTCTGAACTGCACTAAGCTATGGCAGTTATGTCAGTACTCTTAATAATGAGATTAGGCTTCAAGTATTGTACTGTCAAGATGCTGATAATATTAGAGAAGATTAGCCGCCTTCGATTTTCCATCTGAAGCAGATAACCTCCCCAATTGTGAGTCAGGAGATCTTAGGCAATTAGAAAGGTTGTTTGATAAGGATAACAGAAGCTGACCTCCTCTGTATGTATGAGAATAGATTATTTTCCTATATTAGTGTAACACCTTTTAAGCTGAATAAGACGAAACCAACTTTTAATTGTTACCCAAGTATCTGGTGAAGCATATTCACATCATGAGGAGCCTTTACTAGCCAACTAAATGAATGCAAATTCTCCTCATTGGCCTCATATATGCCTGTGTTGCTATTTGGAAATCTTTCTTTTTGGGTTTTCCAATACAAAGCCGGATGAAAAACTCATTTTTTATCTTTACTGCATAGTGGCAAAACTGCCTCATGACTTCCCCACTGATTATCTGAAAAAGAAACCTGAAAAGAGGGGGAATTTTTGTACTTCATGGTCCCAGCAGGACAAGTACCTTTTTGAGGGCATCAAGTCTGCAATTCGCCCTTCAACTTCATAGAACCATAGAACCCCTGACTTGTGTTTCCTCCCACAGTCTGAGAGGCGTGCTGGTTAGGTGCATTGACCCGAACAGGCGCCAGAGTGTGGTGACTAGGGGAATTTCACAGTAACTTCAAGAGGCAGCTGGATATAGCACTTGGGGCGAACGGGATCAAAGGTCGTGGGGAAAAAGCAAGGTTCGGCTATTGAGTTGGATGATCAGCCATGATCATAATGAATGGCGGAGCAGGCTCAGAGGACCAAATGGTTTCCTCCTGCTCCGATCTTCCATGTTTCTATGTTTTGCGATGTTGACTCGATGGGCCAAATGAACTCCTCCTTTTTCACGGTAGGGATTCTACAGTTCAATGCTTAATCACAGTCAAACCCAGAGCCAGCAGAACTTTCGTTAATTATTGTCAGACATCATCGTCAAACCAGACGCTGATGTCTGCCTGGTCGAAGAAATAGCCGCACAAGGAAAAAAGAAAAGTTATGTTACACCCTGATTGAAAAAAAATCCCTGAACGATTTCTAGCTAAAGAATTGTTGCCAAAAATAGATTTTTTTTTGTTTCTCTTATGACGATTCCCTGGAGGGTGGGATTTTGGGTAAAACAATGGAATGGGATAAGCTAATTTCAGAGCTGGTCTCTCCCATTCCGATCTCCAGGATTATCCTGGATAAATGACACTTTTATTTTTTGTTCGACGCCGCATCTCAAATTGTCTGTCGGAGAAGATAATTTCCGAAGAGGATGGTGAATTTGATCACTTGCCCAAGTCTAAACTGTGGGATGTTGCTAATTCCTCAGTCACGATGAAACATATTTGAAACCATGGCCTGAATCTTGAGCTCGTTGGTGTGTGTGGTCGGTACACCTGGAAGCAGATGTGAAATGCGCATCCAGGCCCCGAATGTGATTTCACACTGGCTGGTCAAATTCACAGACAGCCAGTGTGAAACTCATTGAGCAAGGCCCAGGGCTGCCAGGAGCTGGGGTTGGACTGGGGTTGGAGGCAGCAAGAGGGCAAGCACACAGAAAAGTGAGGGTGTTGGCGGGTGCTTCTAACGAGCTCCCTAGCCCCCGATAGCTGCTGTGGATTCAATTAGTTTCAAAATGCCAGCAAGCTCTGTCTATGCAGCACATTCAAGTACTTGACAGCAGGATTCAGTGAACATCAGACCCCAGACATCTTAGAATCATAGAATAGAATCCCTACAGTGCAGAAGGAGGCCATTCAGTCCGTCAAACTTGCACCGACAAGAATCCCACACAGGCCCCATCCTCGTAACCCCACATATTTACCTTGTTGATTCCCCTGACATCCCCCTAACACTAAGGAGCAATTTAACATGGCTAATCAACCTAACCCACACATGTTTGGACTGTAGGAGGAAACCGGAGCACCCGGAGGAAACCCACGTGGAGGAAACCCACACAGACATGTGGAGAATGTGCAAACTCCACACAGACTGCCACCCAAGCCGGGAATCAAACCCAGGTCCCTGGCGCTGTGAGGCAGCAGTGCTAACCACTGTGCCACCCGTTATTGTATTTCACCCTGGACATTTCATCCCACCCTGAATTCAGATTGTAGCTCAAACGTGATGGCCACCAGCCCAACTGGCCATCTGCCAGCCATAACAACGGACAGGCCATGTAAAATCACTTTCAAGTCCCTCCTTAATGGGATTAATTGCTGACTTCATTGCTGGTAATGCACTTCCGAGTGCCATGCACAGCCACTGAGCAAAATAATGCATGAATGCGCAATGGGGTTAGGACACACACCCAAAATCTTCTCACGTGATTTCACGCGCTGTCAGGTCATTCGCGCACCTGCTCAAACAATGCAAAATCCTGAAATATAAAACTGATGCTCGGAAATGAAACATGAAGTTGGATATAGGAGTTGGGACGTCTTGTTGAAGACATTGGTAAGGCCACACTTAGAATACTGTGTACAGTTCAGGTTACCCCATTATAGAAAGGATATTATTAAACTAGAAAGAGTGCAGAAAAGATTTACTAGGATGCTACTGGGACTTGATGGTTTGAGTTATAAGGAGAGGCTGGATAGACTGGGACCTTTTTTCCCTGGAGCGTAGGAAGCTTAGGGGTGATCTTATAGAAGTCTATAAAATATTGATGGGCATAGATAACATAGACAATCAACATATTTTCCCAAAGGTAGGGGAGTCTAAAACTAGAGGGCATAGGTTTAAGGTGATGGGGGAGAGATACAAAAGTGGCCAGAGGGGCAATTTTTCCACTCAGAAGGTGGTGAGTGTCTGGAACAAGCTGCCAGAGACAGTAATAGAGGCGGGTACAATTTTGTCTTTCAAAAAGCATTTAGGCAGTTACATGGGTAAGATGGGTATAGAGGGATATGAGCCAAATGTGGGTAATTGGGATTGGCTTAGTGTCAAAAACGGGGCGAAATGTACAAGTTGGGCCGAAGGACCTGTTTCCATGCTGTAAATCTCTATGACTCTATGACTATGACTCTAAGGCATTTTTAACTATAATTCCTCCACACAGAATAAGGATTGGGATGATCACATGGATCCTGCAGACTGTTGTGTTAGATTGTGGAGCGTTTGATGTAAGGAAAAACAGTATAGGTGCTGGATATCGGAAATAAAGGCAGGAAATGTTGGACATACTCATCTGGTCTGGCAAGCTTTGCAGGGGGAGAAAAAGAGTTAACTGATGGAATTTTCCCAAGCCCCCGCCAGCGGATTCAACAATGACGGGGGGGAGAATTCAGTGGGAGGCCTGAAAATTGGTTTAATGCCGGTGTGAACTTCCAGTGGGATCTCCCACTGGCGCCTGCAATTGTGGATTGGGGAACCCGCTGGAGTCTGACGTGATACTCATTCGCATCCCATTGATGGGATTCAGAAGAAGTTGCGACCACCCACGCTCAATTTTCCGTGCTGCCAATAGGAAAACATGGTGATCTGAAACAGTTTGGAAAATATGGAATGCAGATCTTGGGACTGAACTGAACAATGCCTGAGACTGCCTCTCGAGTTCAGGATGGAAGCAGTTGGCAACACGGGACCCTCGAATACCACAGCAGTGGGTGGTGGGGGGTGGGGGGGGGGGGGTACATAAATGTGGGCCTTGTTCATTTGGTCCTGGAGGTTGTCCATCTTCCAGCCTCAGAGCGCTCTCGGAGATCCATCCTAATTTTCAGGCATGTTTCAATAGTGGGTCAGTGATGGTGGGAGTCTTTTCAATATGGCGCCTGGATAGGACGGCAGACAATGCACCATCAGTCCTGTCCTATCACGGAATATGGCTGGTCTCTGCAGCGGGAAACACTCCACATTCCTGCCCCATTCATGGGACTTAGTCCCCAGAAGGGAGAATTCTGTTCAACTCAGGTGGGGTGGGAGTTTAATTATGCATGGACTTTTAAAAAGGACTCCCAGCCGCTGCAGGGGTACATAAAATGCAGCCCGGTATTAAAATGGGAAATCAGTGTGAGCGGAAAATGGAGCTGTTTCATTCACGACTGGGTGGCACGGTGGCACAGTGGTTAGCACTGCTGTCTCACAGCGCCAGGGACCTGGGTTTGACTCCTGGTTTGGGTCACTGTCTGTGTGGAGTTTGCACATTCGCCCTGTGTCTGCATGGGTTTCCTCCAGATACTCTGGTTTCCTCCCACATTCCAACGATGTGCGGGTTAGGTGGATTGGCCATGTTAAATTGTCCTTTAGTGTCAGGGGGACTAGCTAGGGTAAATGCATGGGATTATGGGGATAGGGCCTGGGTGGGATTGTGGTTGGCGCAGACTCGATGGGCCGAATGGCCTCCTTCTGCACTGTAGGATTCTATGATTCTCTCCCATCACACCATAACAAATAGCTAAGGTTCACTGCTCAGTATCTACTCTAACATTACTTGAACAAGGTATCAGACAGCTTTCAGCAATCCTAGCCAGGAATGGTACTTCCAGGAGAGCAAGAAAGACATTTGGGAAGAAAGTATTTGGCCAAAAGATCATATAAAAAGGAAAAGAAATGATGGAATATTCGCCTTACTCCTGTATTCCTTGTTGTCAAATTTAAATCTATATGAAGTGCACAGTTATGAAGAAGAATTGATGGTACACAGATTTACACTTTCATTGGACAGGCCTACTAATTCCTATACCCCAACAATCTAGACTTCAGAAGATCATGCAGTGCTGCTTGAAGCGAAGCTACACAGACTTAGCTTTCCTTCTCTGTTTCTCAAACTGTTTATTCAGCAGTTTGGTTGAAACTTGGCACACTTGTCCTTCTTTTGAATCTGACAAAGGAAAGCGAGCAGTTGGTGTCACAATGCATTAACCTATTTTTAATTAGCAGTTCATGTTATTGCTTTAAAATCCATCTTGCTATAAAAACTGCTAAATGGATGTTGCTGTAGTTGGAGGTTAAACTGATGGCGCACAACACAGAGATTGTAGAATTGGAAGCAATATTTGTGTCTTCCTGGTTGATTGAGCATTGCACACAATATGCCACCACCAATAGCAGCACTACTGCCACCATTATCAACACCACATACCAATATCACAACATCAACTTGCATTTGGGACGGTGGCACAATGGTTAGCACTGCTGCATCATAGTGCCAGGGACAGGGGTTCAATTCCGGCCTTGGGTCACTGTCTGTGAGGATTTTGCACATTCTCCTGGTGTCTGCATGGGTTTCCTCCGGATGCTCCGGTTTCCTCCCACACTCCAAAGATGTTTGAGTTAGGTTGATTGGCCATGCTAAAATTGCCCCTTAGTCTCAGGGAGATTAGTAGGGTAAATGTGCGAGGTTATGGGGATAGGACCTGGGTGGGATTGTTACCGGTGCAGGCCCGATGAGCCAAATGGCCTCCTTCTGTACTGTAGGGATTCTATGATCCAAAGGCACTTGGACAGAAAATTGAAAGCCAAGCTAATGGAGGAAGTGTTAGGTGGGGTTGGTTGAAGAAAAGGATTTTAAAGAGTGTTTTAAAGGAAGAGAAGGAGAAGAGTTGAAGGGGGCGACCTTCTTGGCTCACCATGCTAGTCGATCGACATGGCGATCCAGTAAGATCACGCGAGAGGTGAATGTTGCTGGCCCATCTTCTGATGTCCGTTGGGATACAGAAATTAATAGGCCAGTCCAATCAAAGTGTAAATCTGCCGGCGAAATCTTGTACACGGTGCACTGGGAAATCAGCGTGCCTGTGCGATGGCACACCTAGACCTCAACAGTTGGCTTCCCGCTGTGAATAGGCTCTGTCCACTCCCCCTGCTGGCGAGAATCACACTTTGTCTCACTTTTTCTTCTCAGTGCCATATGATTGCGTCTGGGTGCCCGCCCCAAAAAAAAGCGCAATTCTCCACCGTTTTCATGCTCGTTTGGCATGTGGAATTTGTTTGGGACATGGAGCCTTGGTGACTGGTGGTGCAGACAGAAAAAGTGTGATGAGGGATGCACTAGCGGCCAGAGTCAAAGTTTGTTTGTGATTTGGATGAGGTTACAGAGGTAAGGAGGGGGAAATTTATGAAGGAATTGAAACACAACAGCAAGAATTTTAAACTGAAGGCATGGAGGAGGTCAAAAAGGATGGGGTGATGGAGGAAGGGGGTTTAGTGTTGACAGACAGTGGGGTTTTAAATGAGCTACAGTTTATGGGGAGCGGAGGATGGAAGGCTGACATTGAACTTACTCAAATCTGGAGGTGATGAGCAGATGGATGTGGGTTTCCATGGTAATACATAGGCAGATAAGGTAATGGAGGAAGACCGTAGCCAGCCTTTGTGATGGAGAAGTTACAGACTTCCTCACAAATCCTCTCTGACCTTACTAGTCACTTCTTCCAGTAAACGCCTCTTTAATGTCCTGACACAATCCACATCTACTGTCTCTTATAAAATTATCTTTTAAATTATGGGTGCTTTACAGTAACTACTGAGGCTATAATTTAATTAAGCAGCTCAAATGACATTCTAAACCATGACACTCTGATATATGCAGTTATGTCCTTAATTGGCGCAGAACACTGATAAATGGCAATTTAAAATGGTACTAAACTTACATTAACAAAGGATTGCCACCCAGTCATTGCATTGGAGACTACTGTAACCTGATGACTATACATGATTCATCAGAAGCAATAATGAGGTAGGTATTAGGAAGCACCATTATAAAACTATATTTCTGTCACAACATATCATGTTTCAGAAATGATTCGATTTGCTTCGATTTGATTAATGGGCTGAGTGATCGAGCAATAGAGACTCTTTCTGGGGGTCTTGAGTAAAACTGCTGGGTGTTGAACCGAATTGCCACTTCAGAACATCATGACAAACTAAGGTTGAACACTAGTAAAAGATAGCAGTGCAAACAAAAAAATCGAAGGAGCCATTTTTGTCTTGCCCACTCAGTTAAAATCAGTCAAGGTGACTTTCCAATTGCCTGGAAACCACCATCTGCCATTTTATTCTTCACAACTGAATCGGCACCTGTCGGGTCCTTCTTTAAACATGCAAGTCGGGGTTTGATGACATCAGCAAGCCCTGACTAGAGTTTTAACTCGAGCCCGAGTGGGGAAGTCTTCGAAATCACCTGGATCAAATCTTGTAAAGCAGTGCCCTTTGGTCCACCATTTTTACAATGAAATTGAACAAAGTGAGGGTATGATTTACTGATTCATATAACCAGAGAAAACAGGAGGCCTTTCAGCCCATCACACCTATGCCAACTCTTTGAAAGGGCTATCCAATTAGTCTCACTCTCCCTCCCTTTCCCCATAGCCCCGCAACTTTTTTCTCTTCAAAACATTAATCCAATTCCCTTTTGAAACGTACTGGGCGTGATATTATTGGCCATTCACGCCACAGTCCCACTGCAGCGATGTTGGAGAATTTGGTACCAGCCAAATTTCCGTTCACTGCGCAGAATGGGAAAATCCTGCCGGCGTGAACAGTGGTAAGATTCCGGTCATTGTTTATACAACTTGCAGATTGACTCCCACCTGCCCGTTACCATCAACTGGGCCATCTATTGTCTTGCCTGTCTCCTCGTGCGGTCATGGATAGCCCCTGACTCTCAAGCGCTCGCCTGTGGAATAGCAGCGGAATCAAAATTAGATAAACATCCTGCAAAGCTAAGCCGTAGATTGCCTGAGAACAGCTAACCCAATTAGTCCCACTGCCCCACTCTTTCCCCTTCGCTCTGCAAATGTTTCCTTTGAGAGCACCACCTGTTTTTGAAGCATAACTCAACAAGCACTTTGAGTTCATCTATGGCTTAGAAACAATGTATTGGGGAATGGAGTTCAATATTTAATGTGTAGCGTTGTTGCCAGAGGGAAGCAAAATTGGCATTTGAAACATCTATTGATTTCTTAATGGAAGATGTATAATTCCGGTAGCGCAGCTGCCTCGATCCCTCGGGGTGTACAGTAGCCAGCTGGGCAAACCACCCACAGGCACAGGCATCCAAGGTCAATGGACTACTTTTATTTAAAATATCTATCTCGAGAAGGTCTCGAAAAGGCCGCAGTGACGGTCGGAAACAAAAATTCGCACGGGATGTTATTTTTAATTCAAATAATGGAGGTGATTTATAAGAGAGGAAGGAGTCACAGTTGAGAAGCTTCATATGGATTCAAATTTCTCTGATCATACAATCATAGAATCCCTACAGTACAGAAGGATGCCATTCGGCCCATTGAGTCTGCATCGAACTCTCCGATAAAGCATTTTACCCAGGCCCACCCTGCTGTCCTATCCCCGTAACCCCGCATATTTATCCCTCTAATCTCCCCCAACGTACACTAGGGGGCAATTTAGCACAGCCGATCCACCTAACCTGCACATCTTTGGAGTGTGGGAGGAAATTGGAGCACCCGGAGGAAACCCACGCATACATGAGGTGAATGTGCAAAAACAGTTACCTCAGGCTGGAATCGAACCCAGGTGCCTGGCGCTGTGAGGTAGCAGTGCTAACAACTGTGTCACTGTGGTAATTGGATAGGAAAGCTAGGTTGGTCAATGGATAATATTGGCTGCTGTGTCGTTGGGATTTAGAATGACTGGTGGCCGGTATCAATAAGGCAGGGGGCCCATGGGGCGAGTCCTTTTATAGGGGGCTATGTCAGGGATTAGTTGTGCCCTTCTTCACATTGGTAAACCAGAAAGCCACAGAATTAATATTAAATAAGCCCAATTTTTCCTTCTTTTTCTCTTCTCATGATCAATTGGATTGTGCAGGGATGAATATATAACAGTAAGCAGTCTGCTGCTTTATGCTTTCATTATATCGAAATGTATAGAAATGGAAATTAAAGAACTTGCATTTGCACAGCACCTTCCAAAACCTTAGGACGTCTCAAGGTGTTTTGCAGTCAATGATATGTAGTGTTGTGTGAAGTGAAGGGTGGTGGTTAACTTACACACAGCAAATCCCACAATGTGCCAATGACCAGTTCATCTGGTTTCCGGGTGTTGGTTGAGGGCTAAATATTCTTTAGGGGAACTCATTTACTCATCTTCAAAATAGTGTCATGGAAGCTTTAGCATCTTCCTGGGAATGGCAGCACGGTGGCACAGTGGCTGGCACTGCTGCCTCACAGCGCCAATAGCCCGGTTTGATTCCCGGCTTGGGCCACTGAATATGTGGAGTCTGCACATACTCCCCGTGTCTGCGTGGGTTTCACCCGGGTGTTCCGGTTTCCTACGGTTGCTCCGGTTTCCACTCACAGTCCAAAAGACGTGCTTGTTGGCCATGCTAAATTCTCCCTCAGTGTACCCGAACAGGCGCCGGAGTGTGGCGACAAGGAGATTTTCACAGTAACTTCATTTCAGTGCTCATGTAAGCCTACTTGTGACTGATAAATAAATAAACTTATAAGGTAGACAGTGTTTTGGTTTAATCATAGAATCCCTAGAGTACAGAAAGAGACCATTCAGCCCATTGAGTCTGTACCGACCACAATCTCACCCCGGCCCTATTCCCATAACCCCACACATTCACCCTGCTAATCCCCCTTACACTAGGGTCAATTTAGCATGATCAATCAACCTAACCCACACATATTTGGTGTGTGGGAGGAAAGCCACGCAGACACAGGGAGAACATGCAAACGCCACACAGACAGTGACCCAAGCCAGGAATCAAACCCGGGTCCCTGGGACTATGAGGCAGCAGTGCTAACCACTGTGGCACCATGCCACCCAGCCACTGTACCTCCAACAGTGCAGTCCTACTTCAGTACTGCACTGGAATGTGAATCCAGATATATGGTTCCCTTGCAAATAAAAAGGAAGAGAAATAAAAGGTCATGGATTAAATATATCTTTCCTTTGATATTTCCCGTGCATTGTTAAGGAAGTCCCAGCCACTTCACAAAGCGGATTCTCATCAAATATGTATAATCAGCTGGAAAGACCATAAAGATATTGTAAGTTCCTTTGTAACTTCATGCAATATGACTTAAAGTAATGGAGCTTCCTCACCAAGGAGGGTTGAAATCCCCAGTGGTCCATCTTAGTTAAGTTCACAAAACTGTGTGTGAAACATCTTTCTGCTTTTATAGTATACAATTGCACCAGACAGTCTGGAACTAATTTTCTGGAGAAGGCTTCTACCCTCCTCCCCTTCCCCCTTCTTCATTTCAATTGCTATTGCCAGACAAAAAGAAACATGGATCGCTGCCTTCATCTGGGACAAAAGAAAACAACATAGCAAGAGTTAACTGCGTCTCGATAATGCTCAGCATGTCAGGTCATGGATGTTTGTGCACAGGATACGTGTCCTTAGCATCTGGCTGCCACTGTTTGTTTTTTCTTCCCACATGGAATTCTCTGTGGTGTTCACAAAGGAAGGGGAAAATTGTTGGTCTTTTTCCCATCTTCAGCTTGGTACGAAGAGAAATAGTTTGGTTCAAGATTACATTGGAAAGGCAGGGCTTATCTGCAGTGCCACTTTTGCATTGTTTCAGGCATGTTTTGACAGACCTCGGGGGTGATTCTCCCATCCCTGCTGTGCTGCTTTTGTCATGCAGTGGGCCGGGAGGCTCAAGTGAAGGCTGTTTTGTGGGCTCCCCACTGGGCGCCACGGTCTCTGCGCATCTCCCAGCACCGGATTTCTGGCACCGTCAGCTCCGCGCCAGAAATCGGTGGTGAGCTGCCTATTGTAATCACAATCTGATTTTAATATAATTCAAATGGCTTTGGCAGGCCTGGGACTGAAGTCTCTGGGCCCTCTAGCCTCGCTGCTTCCCCTACCCCCCACCCCCACAACAGGAGTGGTTCAGTCCAGCGGGGTTTAGTATAGCTCCCCACTTGCGAGGAGCTAGCGGACTGATCACGCTGCAGTGAAGGGGGGGGGGGGGGGTGCAATCGAGGCCCCCCAGATGGTCAGGTGCTGGGAAGTGTGCCCCTTGGGCATTGCCACCATGGCAGTGCCAGCCTAGGCCCCCCTGGCACTGTCCAAGGGGCAAAATGCCAATGCTGAGGGGGCATCTTGGCACTGTCCACCCGCATAGGGCAGTGCCAAGGGTGCAGGGCAGGGGGTGGGGTCTGATGGGGGCAGAGCCTCTCGGGGGAGAGATCTATAGGGAGTGGAGGCCCCACTGCCACTCTACAATTTGGGCTGAGTGACAGAGGGAGTGAGGTCAGCAATTGGGGCTGGCCATCAGGGTGAGGAGGGTAAGCCTGTTGGTGGGAGGTCAGGACTGCAGGGGGAGGGTTGGGACTGCAAGGGATGGGGGTCGGGGCTGCCGGTGTCTGAGGAGGGGGGGCAAATTGGGGGGGGGGGCAGGGAGGTTGGCGGGAGATCAGGGCTGTGGGGGGGGGGCAGGTGTTGGGCCTGGACAGGACTGAGAGGGCAGCGATCGGGCTGTGGGGGGGTCGGACGGCCAGCGATGCGGGGGAATTGGGAGGCCGGCTGACAGGGGCCACTGAGCATGCCCCAATCTCGGCACTGACAAATCAGCGCATGCGCAGTGACCCGCTCAGTGCTAGGCTGCCGGCCCCTCTGGTGGAAATAGTCCCCGCTCACAGCTTTTTAATGAGATTCACTCTAATGCACTCTGCAATGCACAGAGTGTGGGAGATTCATTTTGAAACTTCCGCTGAAAATACGACAGGATTTACTCCGGTTTGTACGCAAAATCAGCACTTCGAATTCTTTTGGGAGAATCACCCCCAACACTTTTTATTTGCTTTTCTGTAGCTGTTTGTGTTAACTTGTACTGAGATTACTTCTGGTTGGATGATAAGGAGGTGAGGACATTATTGGAGGGAAACAAACTCAGATTAGTTGCAAAACACATCAGCACGAGGGAGTTGAATAAACAGGCACAATTGAGAAGCTAATTCCTGAAACTTTCTGTGATAAAGCATTTTCATGTTGCTACTGTATTTTATAACTTCCAATCAATGTCTAAAGTTGGGTTATTTGTATCAAAGGCCCACAGTTTCTTCAGACAAATTGGTCGGAATTTTACCGCCCCCCGCCCGCCACAGGAATCGGAGGGGGCGAGGGGCGGACAATGGAAAGGTCCGTTGACCTCGGGCGGAACTTTATGGCCTCACTCATCCCGAAAACGTTGTACCTGCACCCCACTGACCCACAATCTGAACTTAACAAGCTTCAATGTCTGTTTTAGCAGTGCTAGATTTTGCCGAAGTCACACTTACTCTCTCCCATCCCTTCTTTTTAGGGAAGGAAATCTGCCATCCTTACCTGGTCTGGCCTGCATCTTTCATTTGATTTGATTTATTATTGTCACATGTATTAGTATACAGTGAAAAGTATTGTTTCTTGCGCACTATATACAGACAAAGTCCAAAGGTGTGCGGGTTAGGTTGATTGGCCATGCTAAAAGAAAATTGCCCTTAGTGTCCTGAGATGCGTAGGTTAGAGGGATTAGTGGGTAAATCTGTCAGGATATGGGGGAAGAGCCTGGGTGGGATTGTGGTCGGTGCAGACTCGATGGGCCGAATGGCCTCTTTCTGTACTGTAGGGTTTCTATGATGCTATGAAAGCATACCATTCATAGAGAAGGAAATGAGAGAGTGCAGAATGTAGTGTTACAGTCATGGCTGGGGTGTAGCATTGTTAGAGAGTTTAAAAGAGTTTAAAATGAAGCTTTAGAAGCATAGAACGAGAGTTAAAGATAGAATTAGAGGGTATGCTGGGCACAGCTTGCAAGAAGTCGCCTTGCTCCGACACCATCTTGGTTTAACAAATCCACAGCAACGTTGGCCCTTAAATGCCCTCTGAAATGTCCCAGCAAGCCACTCAGTTCAAAGGCAATTCGGGGTGGGCAATAAATGCTGCCCCAGCCAGTGGCGTCCACATCCCCCGAACGAGTGAAACACACATATTAAGAGAAAGGGAAAGTGAAGTTGAGCTGTGGTCAGGCGTGATCATACTGATTGGTGGAGCATGCTCGAGGGGCCATATGGCTAACTCATGCGTCCAACTCTTATCTTCAGAAAACTGACTGAATTGCACATCATAAAAACAGGCTGCAATGTTCAAACGCATTCACATGAAATCCGGTCCCCTTCCTTGCCTGCTGCAGAAAGGCAACAGGCCCAAATGACCTGAATACTTCATCATCCAGCAAATGAAGCAGTCACAGAGGGACAGCTAACCAGAAAACACTGACACCTATGGCATTTTAGCACTCACTTCCCTACCTCTCCGAAAGAAATTCCACTGATCTCCCTCAGGGAGGAAATGCAAATATATTTTCAAGTCTTTTGAGATACAATTTGTGTCTTTTATCAGCTCTCAGGCACAGAGTTAGGAATGTTTTATTGAAGGCATTTGATTTAGCATGGCTTGAAATTGTGAAAGATGTAGCACCATAAATTATTAAATATGTTGCCAAGAGACCTTTTCTTATAACTAAACATAGCAGGGATTGGCCATTGGACTGTTTATGTTTTATTCATTTATAAATGCAGCATGGACCGAATGGTCCCCTTCTGTGCTGCAGTGATTCTGTGACTCTGCGACTATATGCAATGGAAGTGATGGCCTCGTGGTATTAGCGCTAGTATTAATCCAGTAGCTCAACTAATGTTCTGGGGACCCGAGTTCAAATCCCACCACTGCAGAAAGTGGAATTTGAATTCAGTAAACATAAATATTAGCATCAGAGACCCAGGTTCAATTCTGGCCTCGGGTGACTGTTTGCATGGAGTTTGCATGTTCTCCCCGTGGCTACGTGGGTTTCCTCTGGGTGCTCCAGTTTCCTCCCACAGTCCAAAGATGTGGAGGCATGGTTAGTAAGTATGCAGATGACACCAAGATTGGTGACATAGTGGACAGTGAAGAAAGTTATCTCCAACTGCAACAGGATCTTGATCAATTGGGCCAGTGGGCTGACGAATGGCAGATAGAGTTTAATTTAGACAAATGCGAGGTGATGCATTTTGGTAGATTGAACCAGGGCAGGACATACTCAGTTCATGGTAGGGCAGAGGGGAGAGTGACAGAACAAAGAGATCTAGGGGTACATGTTCATAGCTCCTTGAAAGTGGAGTCACAGGTGGACAGTGGTGAAGAAGGCATTCGGCATGCTTGGTTTCATCGGTCAGAACATTGAATACAGAAGTTGGGACGTCTTGTTGAAGTTGTACAAGACATTGGTAAGGCCACACTTGGAATACTGTATGCAGGTCTGGTCACCCTATTAGAGAAAGGATATTATTAAACTAGAAAGAGTACAGAAAAGATTTACTAGGATGCTACCGGGACTTGATGGATTGAGTTATAAGGAGAGGCTGAATAGACTGGGGCTTTAATCTCTGGAGCGTAGGAGGCTGAGGGGTGATCTTATAGGTCTATAAAATAATGAGGGGCATAGACAAGGTAGATAGTTAATATCTTTTCCCAAAGGTAGGGGAGTCTAAAACTAGAGGGCATAGGTTTAGGTGAGAGGGGAGAGATACAAAAGTGTCCAGAGGGGTAATTTTTTCACACAGAGGATGGTGAGTGTCTGGAACAAGCTGCCAGAGGTAGTAGTGGAGGCGGGTACAATTTTATCTTTTAAAAAGCATTTAGATAGTTACATGGGTACGATGGGTATAGATGGATAATGGCCAAATGCGGGCAATTGGAATTAGCTTCGGGGTTTTAAAACATAAGGGCAGCATGGACAAGTTAGGCCGAAGGGCCTGTTTCCATGCCGTAAACCTCTATGACTCTATGTGTGAGTTAGGTTGTTTGGCCGTGCTAAATTGACCATAGCGTCAGGGGGATTAGCAGGGTAAATGTACAGGGTTAGGGGAATAGGGCTGGGGTGGGATTGTGGTCGGTACAGACTCGATGGGCCAAATGGCCTCTTTCTGCACTGTCGGGATTCTATGACCATGAGACCATTTTAATTGTCGGAAAAACCCATCTGGTTCACTAATGTCCTTTAGGGAAGGAAATCTGCCATTCTTACCTGGTCTGAATAACATGTGACTCCAGGGCCACAGCAATGTGATTCTCAACTGCCCTCCAAGGACAACTAGGCATGGGCAATAAATGCTGGCCAGCCAGTGACGCCCATGTCCCACGAAGAAATAAAACAAAAATGGAGTCAGAGCTCTCATGATGGCTGAGTAGGTAAATGATGTGGAGATGCCGGCGTTGGACTGGGGTAAACACAGTAAGAAGTCTCACAACACCAGGTTAAAGTCCAACAGGTTTATTTGGTAGCAAATACCATAAGCTTTCGGAGCACAGCTCCGAATTTATGTCACATTATCAGTAACCCCCACAGCTTGCGTCCTGGACTTGCAGAATTTCACTAGCTGTTCTGTCTGGAGACAATACACATCTTTCTAACCTGTGTTGAATGCTCCCTCCACCCACATTGTCTGTACATTTAAGACCTGGCTGGCTGTAGAGATTTGCATTCTAATCAGTATTTTGTAATTTGATTTCTGTGTCTCTGTGCACTGTTTGAGAACAGATATCCACTCCATCTGATGAAGGAGCTGTGCTCCGAAAGCTTATGGTATTTGCTACCAAATAAACCTGTTGGACTTTAACCTGGTGTTGTGAGACTTCTTACTGAGTAGGTAAATGCCAGGGAAAATCCTAGCTCCAAGCTGTGTTATCTGATATCACTGGGGGCATCACTAAAGGCTCTGAAATTGGTACCAGCACTCCTACGTCAGGGTGTAGAATGATGACCCAAGCCTGACTCCCCTGTTCCTGCAATTTCAGACATTACCCTGCCTATTTTATATCAGATCACCTGTTTTATGAATCCCAAAGTAGCTGTAATAGAAAGCTCAACAGGGAATTTTCCGGTCGTTCATGCCAGCGGGATTCGTTGGTGCCGCTGCAGTGAACAGAGATTTGGCTAAGCGGCTGCAGCAGTGGGTGTGAAGCGAGGTTAGGTCTGGGCCCAGCTGCAATGTTTACCACAGTTAAGGAACCTGCACATATTCAGCGTTCAGGGTGCACATAAAGAATGGTCATTTGGCTATGGTACAACAAGACGTATCTCATTGTTCAAATCAATCATCTTCCTTAATGGGCATTTGGAGGGTGGGGTCAATTGGGAGTTGGGAAGGTGAAACATACGGGTGGCAGTTTAGCACAGTGGTTAGCACTGCTGCTTCACAGCGCCAGGGACCTGGGTTCGATTCCCGTCTTGGGTCACTGTGTGGAATTTGCATGTTCTACCCATGTCTGCGTGGGTTCCCTCTGGGTGCTCCAGTTTCCTCTCATGTTCTGAATAGACGTGCTGGTTAGGCGCATTGACCCAAACAGGCGCTGGATTGTGGTGACTAGGGGAATTTCACAGTAACGTCATTGCAATGTTAATGTAAGCTTTACTTGTGACTAATAAATAAACTTTATTGTTGGAAATGTTGCCTCTACTCTCTCTCCACAGATGCTGTGAGACCTGCTGAGATTTTCCAGCATTTTTCTGTTTTTGTTTCAGATTCCAGCATCCGCAGTGTTTTACGTTTATCTGAAACGTATTGGAGTCCATCTTAAACAGTCGTACACATTTTGATTGTCACATTGGGTCTATCCTTATTTTCCCATCTGTCAGAAAATGTTCTCAGTAATAATAGATCTTTGCAATGGATCACTAATTATCCTGGTTCTTCATGGACTGGATGCCCACAAAGTGACTTAAGAATTAAGACATTCACTGATGACCCAGTTAAATACAATAAGAAGCCTCACAACACCAGGTTAAAGTCCAACAGGTTTATTTGGCAGCACTACCTTTCGGAGCCCCAAGCCCCTTCTTCAGGTGAGTGAGGACTCATGTTCATAAACAGGGCATATAAAGACACAAACTCAATTTACAAAACAATGGTTGGAATGCGAGTCTTTACAGGTAATCAAGTCTTAAAGGTACAGACAATGTGAGTGGAAAGAGGGTTAAGCACAGGTTGAAGAGATGTGTATTGTCTCCAGCCAGGACAGTTAGTGAGATTTTGCAAGCCCTAGCAAGTCGTGGGGGTTACAGATAGTGTGACATGAACCCAAGATCCCAGTTGAGGCTGTCCTCATGTGTGTGGAACTTGGCTATCAGTCTCTGCTCAGCGATTCTGCATTGTCGTGTGTCGTGAAGGCCACCTTGGAGAACGCTTACCCGAAGATCAAAGGCTGAATGCCCGTGACTGCTGAAGTGTTCCCCGATTGGTAGGGAACACTCCTGCCTGGTGATTGTTGAGCGGTGTTCATTCATTCGTTGTCATAGTGTCTGCATGGTCTCACCAATGTACCATGCATCAGGACATCCTTTCCTGCAGTGTATCAGGTAGACAACGTTGGCCGAGTTGCAAGAGGAGGTACCGTGTATCTGGTGGATGGCGTTCTCACGTGAGATGATGGCATCCGTGTCGTTGATCAGGCACGTCTTGCAGAGGTTGCTGTGGCAGGGTTGTGTGATGTCGTGGTCACTGTTCTCCTGAAGGCTGGGTAGTGTGCTGCGGACAATGGTCTGTTTGAGGTTGTGCGGTTGTTTGATGGCAAGAAGTGGGGGTGTGGGGATGTCCTTGGCAAGATGTTCGTCTTCATCAATGACACGTTGAAGACTCCGAAGAAGATGTCGTAGTTTACTGGGGAAGTACTGGACGACGAAGGGCACTCTGTCCACCGTGCCCCGTGTTTGTCTTCTGAGGAGGTCGGTGTGGTTTTTCGCTGTGGCACTGGGTAGAAAGAAAGAATTATTTACATTTTAAATAGCACCTTTCAAGGCCTCCAGAAGTCCCAGTATTCTAATGCTAATGAGGTATTTTCAAAGTGTTCTCGCTGTTGCAATTTGGAAAAACAGCAGCAATTTTCCAACAGCAATCTGCCACAAACAGAAAGCAGCTCATGACCTGAATCTGTTTTATCTGTGTTGATTGAAGAGTAAATATTGTCATCAGAGGGGGAACCTCTCTGCTCTTCTTCAAAATAGTATCAAGGGATCTTTTACATCCTCTTGAGAGGGTGCAGCAACCTCTCAGTACTGAACTGAAGTGTCTGCTGAGATACTATGCTTAAGTCACTGGAATGGGTCTTAAGCTCATGGCCTTCTGACTCCAAAACAAGTGAGGCTAACAACTGAGCAACGGAACACAATACACATTTTACCTCAGGCAGTGATGTATGTCGGAATGTTCCTGCCATTCACGCCCTGCCGCCATCGCTGCCGTCGCTTAGTCAAATCTCTGTTCACTGCAGCGGGACCAGCGAATCCCGCTGGCTTGAACGGCTGGAAAATTCCCTGTTGAGCTTTCTATTACAGCTACTTTGAGATTCATAAAACAGGTGATCTGACATAAAATAGACAGGGTAATGTCTGAAATTGCAGGGACAGGGGAATTTGCAAATTGCAATAGTGTAGGAGTAACAATGGGCATTGCTTTCACTACAATGTATACTTGAATCTGAAGCTAGTGCTGCCAAATAAACCTGTTGGACTTTAACCTGGTGTTGTGAGACTTCTTACTGTGCTTACCCCAGTCCAACACCGGCATCTCCACATCATGACCCAGTTAAACACAGAATGGACAGAAGTAGACTCAAGGAACCTGGCCGCTCAGATTCAAGTATACATTGTAGTGAAAGCAATACCCATTGTTACTCCTCACTACTCCAATTTACAAATTCCCCTGTTCCTGCAATTTAATGATGTGGAGATGCCGGCGTTGGACTGGGGTAGACACAGTAAGAGTTTTAACACTGCCGGTTGGACTTGGGCTGCCGGTTCCAAGTGGAGAGGATCTCCAAGAAGATCGCGCATATTGACACAGACATCAAGTTTCGACTTTAATCTGCAATTTCAGACATTACCCTGTCTATTTTATGTCAGATCATCTGTTTTATGAATCCCAAAGTAGCTGTAATAGAAAGCCCAACAGGGAATTTTCCAGCCGTTCATGCCAGCGGGATTCGCTGGTCTCGCTGCAGTGAACAGAGATTTGACTAAGCGACTGCAGTGATGGCGGCAGGGCATGAATGGCAGGAACATTCCAACATACATCACTGCCTGAGGTAAATTGTGTATTGTGTTCCGTTGCTCAGTTGGTAGCCCCACTTGTTTTGGAGTCAGAAGGCCATGAGCTTAAGACCCATTCCAGTGACTTAAGCATAGTATCTCAGCAGACACTTCAGTTCAGTACTGAGAGGTTGCTGCACCCTCTCAAGAGGATGTAAAAGATCCCTTGATACTATTTTGAAGAAGAGCAGGGAGGTTCCCCCTCTGATGACAATATTTATTCTTCAATCAACACTGATAAAACAGATTCAGGTCATGAGCTGCTTTCTGTTTGTGGCAGATTGCTGTTTTTCCAAATTGCAACAGCGAGAACACTTCAAAAATATCTTATTAGCATTAGAACACTGGGACGTCTGGAGGCCTTGAAAGGTGCTATTTAAAATGTAAATAATTATTTCTTTCTACCCATGCAGACCAGGTATAATCCTTAATCTCTGCTGAGTCTAGCTGATCATAGCCGAGTATTGGGTGGAGCATTTTTCTCTGTCTCTGTGTCCCAGGTTGTGTGTTGTGATTGTTTTTTACACATGTTGGGCAGAATTCTACTCTCCCTTGTATTCACGCTCAGAGGCAGGGAAACCTGCTTAATTGGGCAGCAAGGTACGTAAAGTAAAGTAAAAGTAAAGTTTATTTATTCGTCATAAGTAAGGCTTACATTAACACTGCAATGAAGTTCCTGTGAAATTCCCCTAGTCACCACAGTCTGGTGCCTGTTCGGGTCACTGCACCTTAACCAGCACGTCTTTCAGAATGTGGGAGCAGTAAGAAGTCTCACAACACCAGGTTAAAGTCCAACAGGTTTATTTGGTAGCACGAGCTTTTGGAGCACTGCTCCTTCATCAGGTGAGTCACCAGAGCAGTGCTCTGAAAGCTCATGCTACCAAATAAACCTGTTGGACTTTAACCTGGTGTTGTGAGACTTCTTACTGTGCCCACCCCAGTCCAATGTCGGCATCGCCACAGAATGTGGGAGGAAACCAGAGCACCCATAGGAACACCATGCAGACATGGAGAGAATGTGCAAACTCCACACAGACAATGACCCAAGCCGGGAATCAAACCCGTGTCCCTGGCGTTGTGAGGCAGCAGTGCTAACCACTGTGTCGCCTTGTCGCCCCGTGCCACCGTGTTGCCAGGTATTCGTTGGAGACCCCATCATCTTCCTAACTCCCACCCGATTAAGTCGGGGGCTGAAAAGCTTAATGACAAGCTTGCCACCCGGAAGACTATTCAGGCCCGTAAGTAGTTACTTAAGGCCCTCAATAGGCTTCCAGGTGGCAAACTTGGGCTTTCTCCTGCTGCTGCTGAAATTCAGCCAGCAGTGGGTGAGGGTCGTCCACGTGGGCAGCCTGTGGCTTGGAGGTGAAGTCCTATCTGCTTGGGTCTCTTCTACTCCAGTGACAATCCTGCAGCCTGGGCCTCCTGCAGTACCTGCAGTGGCCACCACTCCCAGTGGAGCTGCCACCACTGGGAGAGTTGTCAGTCTCTGATTGACGCACAACTCTCGGAAACATGATATATGCCTTGATAAGGATTGAGGACCCCAAATGCCAACCAACTAACTGGCTGATTGACAATAAATTGGGGATGCACAGAATGGCCGTGGTGGCGTGCTGCTGGCACAAGCCTTAAATTTTGCCCATTGAATTGTCCGAGGCTCAGCAACACTGGGGAGAGCTGTGGGTGGTGGTGAATACCATGGGTCGTTAGGAAATTGTGAATGATATACTGCCTATTGACAGAGAAAATTATGACCATTGAATCCTTGATTTTTCAAGGAGCTGTTTGCTGTGCTTAAGGACTTACCAGTGGTTCCAGGCTTCTCAACATAGCAATATGACTCAAACATTTCTTGAAGGGCCATATAGTCCAATTTCATTCACATGTGTATACTTGTCCGTGGTTTGGCAAGCGTTAACATTTAGTGCTGCTAAAAACAGAAGTTTACAGTTACCTGGAAATATGCTTGGAATATAAACTTCCGCACCCCAGGTATGAAGATAGGCTACCTATTGTTTACAGACTAAAACAATTTATGACAAAATGCCTTTTTGCCAAATGGGTAGTTCTGGAAATGAATAATGAACCAACCAAACTTTTTTGCTCAATCCATTCCAATCTTCGAATGTGGCTACTCACTCAATCATTGGAGCCCGTGAACCTTGGATGAACTCCATTCTTCATAACATGGTGTTCATTAGTGAGGCCTAAAAGTATTCACGACTAAGCTGCTCCTGTCTGTCTGTCTGTGTAAAACTGCGCCTGTAACAGTTTCACGTTAACTTATGCTTAAAGCAAATAATTGAATTGGAAAGTTACCTCAGTAGTGAAATATTGCCACAGAGCGACTGGTTCCCAGTTGCCCGCTTTCCCCATAGTCAAAATATTTTCAGTTCTACGTAAAGTGGTAGACCCTGAATTTCCACAGGGGATTTCCCAGTCTCCTACTACATCTTGAGTGGGGGACATGCCAAAGGAACAACGTTGGCCCTGTGGTATATCGGCTCGCAGTAAGTGCAGTATAATAACCGAGGTGGCTACCTGCATGTGTCTGTGGAAGTATAGGCCACAAGAGATGTATTAATAACAAAGAAATTGGAGAAAGAGCAAACAAGTAGATGAAAAACCAGGAAGGAAAATAGAATGTGCGAGAGAAGGCAAATGAGCTAGTGGAGTGAAGCCTCACAGTGGTGCCAATCTTATTTAGTTCTGGCATGTAAAACTTGAAAAAGAAATGGTATATTTTGAAGTTACTGTCATTTCTCTGCTGCCTTTGTTGACTTACCAAATAATTTCTACTTCAGAAAGACTTTGGTGGTGATTTGGGCGATAATGTAGAAGGATTGTCGGCAACCCACATTTTATCTCTCCAGTTAAAGTCTAAGGAAATAAAAATTGCGAGCGAGTAGAACAGTTTAACTCATACCAAATCAAAATGAACGACCCGTCCCCCTCCACAGCCCCCTTTGGAATTAGAAATGCTTAGCTTGTGAATCAGAAATCCCTCCATCCAAATGAGATCCAATTCATCTTATCAAATTAGGGTCAGCAAGTCTGCCGTAATTTCTATCGTAACGATCTTTTTTTTGTGTGTGACAATTTCAAAGATAAAATCTTACAGAAGTAACAAAGCGTCTTTGAAAATGTGACAACCAACAATTTATATAATCATGCATGCAATCAAAAGCAGGAATCGCTAGAAATGCTTGTAAGAAGAATGGTTCAAATGGGGCAATTATTATAGATCAAAGGGAATGGGTGTAGTGGGTTCTCATATAGTTATCGATGTAAATATGAAGTCAATATAAACCAATGCTATGGTGAGGAATCAAGCCTTTTGAGCCTCTCTTTTCTGTCGAACAGCCTTTCTCTCAATATCATAAAATTTGATTAAAAATTTGAAGTAATAAAACTTTCATAGCTTAATATTTTAGTTAGGTCTAACATCCAAACAGCTCTGACATGATTCGAGTGTCTCTCGTGTGTTCCTCCTCTATCTGCGTATCTCTCAACAAGGGGGGAAGTGGAATACAAGCAGATTTGTTCCATTAATAACTCTCAGTTTTCACCGAGCAAAACTTTTAAAAATTCCTGCGATATGAATCTGGTTTGACTGGGTTCAAGGGCAACAAAGAAACTATTGACTTTAAAAAAAAATCCTAGTGTGCTGATCTTACCGAGGGAATTTTTAGCAGAAAAGAAAGGAGAAATCTTGAGAATCCTCCCCCCTCCCCGCAGCCGTCCCCCGCCGCCCCCCCCCACACCATTCATTTTCTTCCCCATGTGGGTTCTCACTTTAAGCAGAGGGTCCGGCCCATGTTTGTCCTGGCCAGATATCATGTGCACAGGCTCCAATAAATTGAATATATGTTCCTCAGACTCCAATTGTGCACGTGGAAGAAACATTGTAAAAATAAGTAGAAATGCAAAAATAGGTTTTATGAGCTGATAATTCTGGAAATCTGAAATAAAAACAGAAAAGGCTCATTCAGTTCTGAAAACATCAGTGACGTGAAATGTTAACCCTATCTCTCGCCTGGTAGATGCTGCTTGACTTGAGGAGTATTTCCAGCATTATCTGTTTTATTGTGCAACCTTTGTTTGAAAATGGTGTGCAAAATCATAGAACCCTATGGAATCCCTACAGTGCAGAAGGAGGCCATTTGGCCCATCAAATATGCACTGACCCTCTGACAGAGTGTCTTACCCAGTCCCTCTCTCCCACCCTACCCACATAACTCCACACATTTACCATGGTTAATCCATATAACCCACGCATCTTGGGACACTAAGGAGCAATTTACCATGGGCAACCCAGCTAACCTGCACATCTTTGGAGTGTGGGAGGAAACCAGAGCACCCGAAGGAAACCCACCTAAACACAGGGAGAACATGCAAATTCCATGCACACAGTCACCCAAGGCTGGAATTGAACACGTATCCCTATTGCTGTGAGGCAGCAGTGCTAACCACAAACTCATTGGAATTATCAAGCTGTCAAAGAACTGTCCAGCTGTCACGGAACTGTCAAGGAAGTGTCAAAGTTGTTTAAGTGATCAATGAGCTGTCCATGGATGCTAGACAAGTTGGCACGAAGAAGGCAAAGATAAGAGTTGGTGGGTGGGGGCAAGGGTTGGCATGAGTTGGCACTGTGGAAGTTAAAATGTTCAGATTGAAGTTTCATAGTTTGGAAATTAAATTGTGCGAAAGTTAAAGTGTTCAAATTAAAGTTTCATGCCTTCTCTGCACAGTAGTGGAAAATGTTTATCAGCTGACAGCTGTCCAAGGATGCTGAGTGAGTTAGCATGGAGAAGGCAAAGGTAAAAGTTGGTGGGTAGGAGGCAAGGCTTGGCATAAGTTGGCACTAAATTGGTGTGGGATATGAGGGGCCACGAGGTGGTTTGGAGAAATGGGTTGGCATGGATGGGGTGATGGCAGTGTGTAGGGAGTGAGGTGAGGGCTGGAGGAAGGTTTATTGTTTTAATCATTTTTTCCATTTATTTAGAGAAGAAGCAGACCTTCTACCAAGCCTGCCCTCATAGGTGGCAGCCTCTACAGTTGTTCCAGGATAACCTTTCCCTGATTCCTATCCCAACCTGCCCCACACCCCCTTCCATTTGCCTCAACTGAAAATTCTAATTTTTTAAAAGTCGGCTTGTGGGACTGGAGAATCCTTTTGGCATGAATGGCCGGAGAATTCCAGCCCCAGAATGTCACACACAAGCAGTTGGGTGCTCAGATGAAGGATGTTGGATGTGTCTAAGGGAGAAAGAGGCACATGATTTCCATTATCACCATTTATTTTTGTGTACGTTCAACAATTTCCTGAATGCCCTTAATGTAGAAAAATGTCCCAAATGCTTATCAATAGATTATGGGCTAAATCATTGCGTAATATACATTGAAGAATGGAAGATTATAACAGAGAACAAAGTTTTGGTGAAATTGCTCAGATTTCTTTCCAACTGCATCTGTATTTCTGTTTCAGTCAAATAGAAAATGTGTGAAACTTGTGGACCCAAGGGTGTTTCGCAAGAATTGCCATTTGATTTTTCTTCTCATAAGGAAAAAAGGCTTGCATTTATATACCGCCTTTGATGATCGCAAGATGTCTCAAAGCACTTTACAGCTAATAAAATACTGCTGAAGTGAAATTCTACTGTGGCCTGGGGAAAGCAGCAGCCAATTTATGCGCAGTTAGCTCCAGTAAACAAAAACGCATTAATGCCCAAATCATTCATTTTTGTGATACTGGTTGAGGGATCAATATTGGCCAGGGCACCGTGGGTTATTTCAAACTAGGGCCAGGTTTTTTAAAAAATGCACATCTTAAAGATCAAACAGTGTATCGATTTAATATCCCAGCCAATAGATAGGCTTGGGCCAATAGGTATAGAATAGGGCGGCACGACGGCACAGTGGTTAGCACTGCTGCCTCACAGCACCAGGGACCCGGGTTCAATTCCAAACTCGGGTCACTGGAGTTTTGCACGTTCGCCCTGTGTCTGCGTGGGTTTCCTCCGGGTGCTCCGGTTTCGTCCCACAGTTCAAAGATCTGCGGGTAGGTTGATTGGCCATGCTAAATTGACCCTAGTTTCGAGGGGATTATCAGGGTAAATATACGGGGTTACTGGGATCGGGTGGGATTGTTGTTGGTGCAGGCTCAATGGGCCAAATGGCCTTCTTCTGTACTGCAGGCATTCTATAACAGCTTTAACGATGCAGTACTCCAACTATACATCCAGGTTTGCCTGAGGAAGTCTCTGGATTGAAACTTTAACCAACAGCCTTCTAATTCACAGGCAAGACTTGATTTATTATTGTCACATGTATTGGAATACAGTGAAATTGTTTCTTACGCTCCACAGATAAAGCATACCATTCATAGAATACAGAGGGGAGAAAGAAAGGAGAGGGTGCAGAATATAGTGTCACAATCATAGCTAGAGTGTGGAGAAAGTAGTAGGTAGCAAGTCCATTCAAAAGTCTGATAACAGCAGAGAAGACACTGTTGAGTCGGTTGCGACATATTTTTAGACTTCTGTATATTTTCCCGACAGAAGAAGGTGGAAGAGAGTATGTCCGGGGTGCTTGGGATCCTTGAATATGCTGGCTGCTTTTCCAAGGCAGCGGGAAGTGTAGACGGAGTTAATGGATGGGAGGCTGGTTTGCAAGATGAACTGGGCTATATTCACAACCCTTTGTAGTTTCTTGCGGTCTTGGTCAGAGCAGGAGCCCTCACCACGCTGTGATACATCCAGAAAGGATGCTTTCTATGGTGCATCTGTAAAAATTTGTGAGAGTCGTAGCAAGAGCTTCTTCAGCTGAGGTGAAGCTACAACTTCGCATACTCCCACTTGCTCCCAAGTGCTTTGTAAGCCATGGAGCATTGCACATTTGCAGTATTGTTATGACTGGCATCATTTATGGGCTCGTGCGTTGTACATGTTAAAAATGGCTTTCTGCTTTTAACTCACCACCATCAATACAGTTTTTACTGCCACTGTCTGTTTAGCCTTTTCAATTTATAAAATCTCTATATTCTCCTGGGTTTAGAGTGGAGGCTGAAGGTTTTATGAGCGTATAAATTGGCTTGACTTTCTGATCTATTGAACAGGGGTCCTTCAGGTACTTTTGTTTTACTTGTGGAAAATAACCAGTAATTACACATCTAGTTAAGATGCAGACTAGAGGGTATATGAGCCTACTTTTCCCAATACATGAGGGAAGGACTCGGGGAATTCAACTGAATAAATGTTTTGTTTTTAACTCCGTTTATCCTCTTGCAGTTAACCCATTGGGAACTGATTATCTTTTGGCAGTGGAAAAGCTCGCAAAGTTTTCCATCTTAACACACTCACAACGTATGTCTCCTATATGTTGAACAGTAACAATGGTATTATCAAACTAAATGAAAAGTCACAGTATTTCACTTAATTGAGAAAGGCCATTGATTTTTGAGGCAGCATTTTCCCTGTAGGTCTCCGAACTCCACCATCAGGCCAAAAATGTTGGGCTGAAGCCCTCAATTTACAGGCCCGCATCTGCGGCAGAACCCGGGTGGGCAAGGAGAGGGGCTGCCCAGTCAGCGGGATCCTGGAGGCCTCCTTTCATTTTTAAATTTAATTTATTTGTTCATGGGATTTGGGAATTGCTGGCTGGACCAAGATTTATTGTCCATCCTTGAGGGCATTTACGAGTCAACCGCGTTGCTGTGGGGATGGAGTCACATGTAGGCCAGACCATGGAATCATAGAATCCCACAGTGCAGAAGGAGGCCATTCGGCCCATCGAGTCTGCTACTGACCACAATCCTACCCAGGCCCTATCCCCATTTACTCTAGCTAGTCCTCCTGACAATTTAGCATGGCCTATCCACATCTTTGGACTGTGGGATGAAACTGGAGCACCCGGAGGAAACCCATGCAGACACGGGGAGAACGTACAGACTCCGCACAGACAGTGACCCAAGCCAGGAATCAAACCCGGGCCCCTTGCGCTGTGAGGCACTGTGCCACCATGCCACCCCCAGATTAGGACAGAAGATTTCCTTCCCGAAAGGACGTTACTGAACCAGATGGGGTATTTTTGCAATGATTGACACTGGCTTCATGGTTATCATTGGACTTTTAATTACATATTTTTATTGAATTCAAATTTCACCATCTGCTGTGGTGGGATTTGAACCTGGATCCTCAGAACATTACCCTGGGTCTTTGGATTACTGGCCCAGCGACAATACCACGACGCCACCGCCTCCCCCTTAATTGACCTGAAGTGGCCCTCACTGAGCCATATTGGATAACTGCTGCATGCAGGTGGATAGCCCTATTGTCTTCATCCTTTCCCATCAAAACGAGCCGAAGTTGGACGGAGCCAAGAAACCAACCGGCCAGCTGGCGGGGTTATATTTAGATCCCACTCTCTTTGGGCCCTGACGTGGGTACAAAATCCTGTCCATAACGTCAGGAATGAGTCAGCCTGAGTGCTTGGCACTGGACTCATATACAGTGGATGAGTCCTTTAAATAGTCCTGGCAAAGGGTCTTTCTTCTCTGTTCGCGCCACATGTGGTTGGGCTGGTTCTATCACATGACAAGTCAAGATGCTGGGACAGAATAGCATCACACAAAAGTCCTACCTCACACCTACAACCTTAAATCTAATATTGTAATCAGCGATTTAGTTTGTTCAGGCATATTCTCTGGACACCTATGGATAGCCTCATGGCGAGCACACGTCTGGTACATAATAAGCCTGAGAAACAACCACATTTCTGCAGCTATTTACTTACACACCCAACGTCCCCAAAGGATGTCAGGAGATCACAAATGCAGCTTGGCTTTCTTACCACCAGGATGGACACAGGGGTTTCTCGGAGTTGAGGGGGCGGGGGGCGGGGGGCGCGGGGGCGGGGGGGGGGGGGGGGCGTGGGTGGGTGGTGGGGAGGGGGGGAGAAAGGGCATAAAATATATTCTGCGTAGGGGATGTCTGATGTCCATCAGCAAGAATGGCTCAGCAGCACCTCCACTGACTGAGGTGATCAAGTCCTGGAGGAGGTATTTGCCAGACTCTGGGCTTGTGGTGAGGGAGCCAACAAAGTTGGGAGCGGGGGGGGGGAGGGGGAGTGGGGAGGGAATACTTGACCTCACCTTCACCAATCTATCTGTTGCAGATGCTTCCATCCCTGATGCTAGAACAAAGAACAAAGAAAAGTACAGCACAGGAACAGGTCCTTCGGCCCTCCAAGCCTGTGCCGATCATGATACCTGCCTAAACTAAAACCGTATGCACCCATCCTATTCATGCATTCGTCTAGTTGCCCCTTAAATTCAGCTATCGTACCTGCTCCCACCACCTCCCCAGGCAGCGCATCCAGACACTCACCACCCTCAGTGTAAAAAACTTGCCTCGCACATTTCCTCTAAACTTTTCCCCATGCACCTTAAACCTATGTCCCCTAGTACTTGACTTTTCTACCCTAGGAAAGAGCATCTGACTATCCACTGTGTCCATGCCATGCATAATTGTGCAAACCTCCATCAGCTCACCCCTCAGCCTTCTTCGTTTTTGTGAGAACAAACTGAGTTTACCCAACCTCTCCTCATAGCTCATACCCTCCAGGCCAGGCAACATCCTGGTAAACCTCTTCTGTACTCTCTCCAAAGCATCCAGATCCTTCCGGTAGTGTGGCGACCAGAATTGTACACAATATTCGAAATGAGGCCTAACTAAGGTTCTGTACAGCTGCAGCATGACCTGCAAATTTTTATATTCAAAGTCACAACCGACGAAGGCAAATATGCCTTCTTGACTACCTTATCCACCTACCTTGCCACTTTCAGTGGTCGGTGGACATGTACGCCCAAGATTGCTCCTACTATTGGTCGGAGCAATCACAGCACCCTTTACATCTTTACAATGAAGACATCTTCTATTGTCCTGTGTGGCACTATCACTGTGCTAGCTGGGATAGATTTGGAACAGATCCAGCAGCTCTGAACCTACGATACATTGTGGGCCATCAGCAGCAGAAGAAGTTGCATTTCAGAGGAGAAGGACAAAGGACAAAACAAACAGAAGACAAAAAAAAGCAGTGGAAAGAAAAAGGTAACCAGATTGTGCAAAAGAAAGAAAACTAGAAGCAATAAAATCATCAGTCAACCTCAGGCCAGTACTCTCCTTCACTTGCTGCAATAGGCAATGTTCAATCCAAGTGTGACATACACCCTTGGTGTTGGGACCATTGCTGTTTGTGTTGTATATTAATGATTTAGATGTGAATGGGGCATGATTGGAAAATTTGCAGACGACACAAAGATAGGCCGAGTAGTAGATACTGTAGAGGATAGCGAGAATCTACAAAACAATGTAGATTGGTGGAGTGGATGGTAAAGTGGCAGATGGATCTTAACAGAGACATGTGAGGTAATCCATTTAGGGAGGTCAAACAGTTATAGGGAATATACAATAAATGGGAATATACAAAGAAGGGTAAATGAAGTCAGAGATCTTGGTGTACAAATACACAGGTCTGTAAAGGCAGCAGATCAAGTAGACTAGGTTGTAGAGAAGGCAAATGGAATGCTCTCCTTCATTGGCAGAGGTATAGAATATGAAAGTAAGGATATAATGTTGGAATTGTATGAAACACTGGTGAGGCCACAACTGGAGTATTGTGAGCAGTTCTGGCCACCATATCATAAGAATGATGTAATTGCTCCTGAGAGAATGGAGAGGAAATTTACAAGAATGTTTCCAGAGCTAGAAAAGTGTAGCTATGGGGAAAGATTGGATAAGTTAGGGTTATTTTCCTTGGAACAAAGAAGGCTGAGGGATGACTTGATAAAGGTATACAAAATTATGAGGGGAAGAGGTCGAGTTGAAAAGATAAAACTGTTTCCTTTAGTGGAGAATTCTAAAAGCAGGGGGCATAGATTCAAGATAAGTGGCGGTAGGTGTAGAGGGGGCCTGAGGAAGAACTTTTATTTGCAAAGGGTGGCGAGTGTCTGGAATTCAGTTGCCCGAGTTGGCGGTGGAGGCAGAGACCCTAAACTCTTTTAAAAAGTACTTGGATCTGCACCTTAAGTGCTGTAAGCTACAGGGCTATGGGCTAGGTGCAAGAAGATGGGATTAGAAAGGGCACCTGGATATCCTTGGGCTGGCATGGATTAGATGGGATAAATGGCCTGCTTCGGTGCTGTAACCTTTCTATGGTTCTATCCCGCTGCCTTCTCTTTCATACAGAACAGTGCCACAGCCTCTTTCATCTCCCCTGGTGGATATAACCTTTGGTTCTGCTGGTCATGCTTTCTTCTGTTTTATGACAAAGTCGGTTTGAAAACAACTTGCAGATTGATTAAATATGCTTGCAAATTTAGCTGAGCGAGTCAGACATCCTGTGCACAGACCCTCACAAGCCATATGACTGATTCAGAATAAGCATGACATGCTACAAATTTAAAAGTAATCATTGACCAGTAATGGAGTTCTGACCTTGGGTGTCCCCTGGATGATTTGGCTTATGCTTTATCATTTCACACAGTCTGGGTTTGGCAGTAAATTATGATACTGGTCAATATTTCTGCACTTTCCAGCTCAGTAGTTCAAATTCCACCGCTCGTCAAACAGCAATGTGAAGGAGTAACTGTGCGAAAAGCAACATAGGAAATAAAAACCACAATCAAAGTAAATTCCAGGAAATATATTAACTAGCACGAACATTTTTGACCCTGATGCAAGGTCTGTGCGGTCCTCATTTCCCTTCTGTGTTTAAAGCCTCACAGTTTCAGGGACCTGGGTTCGATTCCAGCCTTGGATCACTGTCTGTGTGGAGTTTGCACAATCTCCCGTGTCTGCGTGGGTTTACTCCAGGTGCTCTGGTTTCCTCCCACAGTCCAAAGATGTGCAGGTTAGGTGGATTGGCCGTACTAAATTGCCCCTTAGTGTCAGGGGGATTAGCTAGGGTCAATGCATGGGATTACGGGGATAGGACCAGGATGGGATTGTGTTCGGTGCAGGAGCGATGGGCTGAATGGCCTCCTTCTGCACTGTAGGATTCTATGACTCTATGAAGCTTGGTCATAAACCAGGTTATTGCATGCTTGTGAATGTCGTCATTTTGATACAAACAAGGTAAAGGGCATTAAATGCCCCCAAGCAGCATCTGCAGAAGAGAAATTCTCCTGATAACCGGGCCAATATTTCCTCCCGCAGTGAACAGCACCAAGAACAGATTGACTGCTTCTGTGTGTGGGATGCTGTCAGTTGTGTTTGACTTTCCTGCTTTCCTGTACTAGTGAGGTAATTTGTCCTGTGAATTGCTTTCACACTTCGGAGCCAGAGCCTGGTGGGAAAGGCCTGGGGAGAGCAATTTAGAAACAAGACAGGAGAATCCAAACAGCGAGAAAGTGGAACATCAAGGGAATGGCCCAGGAGGGCAGTTAAAACTGTCCCCGGGAGGAATCCCATTGTTGACAGCACTGAAACAAATGGAGTGCAGCGATTGAAGCAGTAAAGTTGCGGTTAACGTAACAGAGCAACGTCAGAGCGCAAAGTCAGTGTTATTTTTGCTCACACTTTAATAGTCAACCATATATTAGATTAAGGGGCAACTATAACCTTAAAAAATACAAAAGAGGCAAGATACAAAATCTAATTGTCAGCTTTGTATAAGTAAATTGATATGTACTATGTACAGACGTACAAATGTACTAATGATCCGATCTATCACTTGATGGTTTGAGTTACAAGGAGAGGCTGGATAGACAGGGACTTTTTCTTTGGAGCGTAGGAGGCTTAGGGGTGATCTTACAGAGGGCTATTAAATAATGAGGGGCAGAGATCAGTGAGAGAGTCAACATCTTTTCCCAAAGATTGGGGAGTCTAAAACTAAAGGGCATAGGTTTGAGGTGAGAGGGGGGGATACAAAAAGGTCCACAGAGGCAATTTTTTAACACAAAGGGTGGTGAGTGTCTGCCAGAGGTAATAGTAGAGATGGGTACAATTTTGTCTTTTAAAAAGCATTTAGATAGTTACATGAGTGAGATGGGCCAAACGCGGGCAATTGGGACTAGCTTAGGGGTTAAAAAAGGGATGGCATGGACAAGTTGGGCTGAAGGGCCTGTTTCCATCCCGAAAAAGTCTATGATACTATCATATTTCATGGTTTTTAGTATATGCATACATATGCACTGTTTGCACACCAGAGTCACCAGCTATGCATTGGTGAATTGCCCTTATTACTCAATAATAACTATCTGGTTTGCCATGGTGGTTGAATTGTGTTGGCAAGTCAGTAAACTGCCATAGAACAAAGGCATCATGACTTGCTGCCATAACACTGGGCATTGACCTGCATGACTCTCAGTGTATAGTCACACACCAGTGGGGCTGCAAGTCATTTATTAGTGTCTCAAGTAGGCTTACATTAAAACTGCAATGAAGTTACTGTGAAAATCCCTTAGTTGCCACTCTCCGGCGCCTATTCGGGTACACTGAGGGAGAATTTAGCACGGTCAACGCACCTAATCAACATGTCTTTTGGACTGTGGGAGGAAACCGAGCACCCAGAAGAAACACACACAGATACGGGGAGAATGTGCAGACTCCACAGTGACCCAAGCCGGGTATCGAACCCGGGTCCCTGGCGCTGTGAGGCAACAGTGCTAACCACTGTGCCACCGTGCTGCCCCACTACCTTGCCTCGATAGTGGTATAGGGCATACCCAATGTGCGGTGCCCACAGAGAAGCATGTGTGCAATCGAGTGCAGCCTGCACTATGGGGAAGCATACAACCCTGGAGAAGCCATGTGCTGACTTGTCTTCTCTCTTTCGGGGGATAATGAAGTGTAGTTTGCTCTTATTGAATAGAGAAAGTCAGTAACTTCCCTGATGGAAAAAAGGTGTAGCGAAATGTGAAATATTGCAGATATCTCCAGCTGCAGCCTGGAACAATCCCGGTGCATTGAAGTTCATGGCCAAGATCACTTCCACTAATCACCGGAAACATCGCTTCTCGGCCTTTTGGCTAAGATCAAGTGTAGTATGGTCGGCAGCCCATGGTCGGCCGCACTTGGTTGAGGTCATTGGGTTACACTGAAGCTTCATATGTTTCATATGAAGCAATTTTTTAAAGCGGCATCTCGGCCTTTTGGCTAAGATGCAAATGAGCTCAATCTTGGAGGAGGAACCTCCCCCTTCTCCAATCAGCTTGGCTCATGTAGATCAGGCCCAGGACAGGGTGGTTTGGTCGCTCGCCCTGTCTTGTCAGCCTGGATCTGAAATGTCTCAACTTGTTGAGACTCTGAATTGGATTTGATTTGATTGAATTGGAAAAGTATTTTTAAAAAATCACCGGAAACATTGCCTTTTCCTTGCTCTTTGGCTGGGGATGTGGCTGCAGATAGTTGCAGGTTTCAACGGTGATGCCCTCACTGGAGCACAGTCATCTCACACATTGGATTGGACATTGTGGAGCTTGTGTCATGAGCTGCACTTACCTGTGTTTGCCATCAGGTTCAGCTGATCACCACAGATCCACGCCAGACTTCCAGACCTTGTTAGACCATAAGACATAGGAGCACAATTAGGCCACTCAGCCCATTGAGCCTGCTCCGCCATTCAATCATGGCTGATATTTTTCTTATCCCAACGTTGTTGGCGAACGTTGTGACAATAGGAATGAATCCAGCCCATTATTCTTCATTGGGGCTAAGGTAGGACTTTACTGAAGAGTTTGGGTAGATATTGCTTCACGTTGAGAATCCTTCTCCCTCTCCTCCCTCTTCTGCAACCTGTCCTGTCTTGCGTGACCTCTGCTCATTCTCCCCATTTTGTTGCATTCCAAGGGAAATGGCTGCTACATCCATGTCTGGGGATAACTTTTTTATAGAAGCCTTTTTGGAAGCAAAAAGTTCCTTCCACACTTGCTATACCACTCTCTGTAGTCTTTTGTAAATTTAAACCCCTGTAGAAAGCACCAAGCGATTGAAGCCTCAAAGTAACAAGCAGAACAAATCAACCCACATCTAGAATCATAGAATAGTTACAACACAGAAGGAGGACATTTGGCCCATTGTTTCTGTGCCAGCTCTCGGTAAGAGGAACTTGTAGGTAAGAACTAACTTGGAGGTAACTGATGCTCCCTGTAAATATTGCTGATAAGGGCTCTTTCCTGCAGCTGAACATGTGTGATGATGAAATTTAAATTCAATAAAAATCTGGAATTAAAATTCTAATGATGACCATGAAACCATTGTCAATTGTCGTAAAAGGACATCTAGTTCATTAATGTTTCTTTGGAAAGGAAATCTGCCACCCTTACCTGGTCTGGCCTACATGTGACTCCAGATCCACGGTGATGTTGTTGACTCTTAACTGCTTTGTCATCTGGTAAGATGGAGCTGTGCGAAATGAGGCATGTCCCTTTAACTCCATCTCTATTTTTTTTCTTTTGATACTTTAATTCTAATCTAAAAAGCCAATTCAACTTAAGTCCCATCATGATCCCCACATGAGGGACAAACAAGATCCAAGTTGACAAGACATTGCATCCCATTTTGAGCTTGATTAAGCAAGATACGATCTGACAGGATGAGGCATTGCACCCCCTCCTGGGCTTGATCTAATGCTTCATCTGAGCCAGAGGGCTGAGATGGCTTTGAAAAATTGCATAAGGTAAAGCCTCGGTTTAACCTCATTGGCTACACTGACCCTTTACTCTACCCTAGCCAGGGCATCAGCACACCCCCAGTGCAATGGGCTAGCCTCGTCCTGGGCGAACCACCTGCTTGATCATGGTTTCACCCCTGTCAAGTAACGGGCATATCCTGAGGGTTGCAATTTAAGGTCAATTAAAAGTTAATTGTTACACTTCTGATTGACAGCCATTTGTAAATCTCCCAATTTCCCTCTCCTTCCTCCAGGCCAGTTAAAAAAAAGTTGCAGTATTGCTGTTCTTCTTTCCTTGTTTCCACTGCTTACTTTTTACGAGTGACATCTGAACTGTGACAGATATGCCTCCGAACTGTTAGAAAATTAGATTGCTTTTATCAAAAGTAATCTCGACCCTGATTCAGAATTTGCAGCGTACTACATTCTTTACGTCAAATGGTCTCAATCGCTGAATAAATGTTCAATTTTCACTTAATCCTCAATGCAGCACCAATGAGATCATTCATGTACCTAGTCGCCATGTTCTGCAGGGCAGTTTCTATATCTGGCACCTTGTCTGAATTCGAGACGTCTAAACTCTGCCCCACATCACACCAGGCTGTAGTTGACCTGGGAGTGCTTCAACGGACATTCTGTGTATTCAAAGCAAGAGAGCGCTCTATTTCCCATCACTACCAGCACAAAACAATTTGTAATCCTGTTCCCAAATTCTCACCACGAGGAAAGCCCATGCTAAAAATAAAACCAATTCTCGCTAGCTTTCTGAAGCCAATTCATTCAATGAGAAAGGGACCAACGTTGTGCGCTGTGTTCCACACTGAGCGATTAGGCTGCTTACTTCTAAGTGAAATCAATTCTTGATTCATGTCGGAGTCAAAAGTGCAGGCTGAAAGCACTTTTTGTTCGCCACACTTTTCCTTGTTCAGTCTAAGGTGGATATGGATCACTTCAATTAGCACCTGCTGTGAAAGCTCCTGCCCTTCCACACTCATGTTACCTTCTGAAGGATTAGGGCACAATCTGTTTAATGGCCGCTTCACCTCCGCATTATTTATGACTTGCGAAATTGTTTGCCTCCACTTTGCGCAAATGGACAGAAGAATCTGCTTCCTCTGTCTATAAATCATTCAGTGTCCATGGCGAAAAGGAAATGCAAGCTGTTTTCAAGCCTTATAGCATCAGGAGTCTCATTTTCCTCCACGTTTTAATGCATTGAGCATGTGATTTGTAAAATAATACGCACAGGATCAAAAATTTGAACGACTTGGGTGATTATCTTGGCCACACATCACAGTTTATAGTTAACTGCTACCTTTCTATTCATTTTAAGTTATGAAACAGAATATGAGAACATGAACGTACAAGTTACTGTTATTGATATTTAGAAGTCATATATTTTTTGCACTGGCATAACACTCCAAGTTACTCTTTTAGCAGAGATCCTCTAACACATTTTTTCAAAAAAGAACAGATTACAATTTGAGCTGAAATAGCATTTGTGAGATTATTGTACAATTGTATTAAGTGTTAGCTTGCTGATATCACCATAAGAGATTTCTGTCTTGTAATTCCCAGTCACTGGGTGGGATTTTTCGCCCCCATTAACATTGGGGGATGTTCAGCAGCTGGAGTGGAAAACATCGCAAGAAGGGTGGCACGGTGGCACAGTGGTTAGCACTGCTGCCTCACCGCGCCAGGGACCCGGGTTCAATTCTGGCCTCAGGTCACTGTCTGTGTGGAGTTTGCACATTCTCCCCGTGTCTGCGTGGGTTTCCTCTGGGTGCTCCGGTTTCCTCCCACAGTCCAAAGATGTGTGGGTTAGGTTGATTGGCCATCTAAAATTGCCCCTTAGTGTCAGGGGGACTAATGGGGTTACGGGGGTGGGACCTGGATTTGATTGTTGTCGGTGCAAGCTCGATGGGCTGAATGGCCTCCTTCTGCACTGTAGGGATTCTATGATTCTATAAGGCCAAAGTTGGGTATTATGTTGGGTGAAAGCTTGTCACGCTCGCCCCCTCCCCCTGACAGTGGTGGGCTGAAGTTCCTGGGAGTTAAATTTGGGAACATTATTATCATACACGTGCATCTCATTTTTGGACCCATACACTGGAATCATTCCCCCACCAAGCCCGGCAAAAAATCCATCCATGGTGACATGATGGCAGAACAGTGCAATTATGACTGGCTTCAAATGGCATGCACCTGATGAACAACCCCCTAATGAGAGCTCAGAGGGGACGGCAATGCTCTTGGAGCGGCTCAGTGTATTAACAGAGTTGACTTGGGGGTATTGGTTCTGACTCAGGGGTGACCAGCCTTTGACTTGGGGGGTGACCGGGCCTGACTCGGGGGTGACCGGGCTCCTGGAGGTGGTATTTTAACTAAGGTAAGTTTAATTGAAAGACATCTCTGCAATCAGTATCCCATTGCAGCTAAGATCGTTTAACTGTAACTTAATGGACATGCCTGGAGTCTAACTATCATGTAATTATGCCTACTGAAGCACCACATATGCGTCAGAGTGCCACTGATTGCTGCTCAGCATTTAATCCTTGATGCACTGACTTCCAAAAATCACTGGCTGCCATGTTGTACCAGTACCATTGGCTGACTTGGCAAGCAACTACTTTCCCTCTGAGAATAGGCAATGACATACTCCTAACCCTTGGCCATGTGCTGAGGTGCATATTGACAAGTTCCCCTGACAGACAAGATTGAGCATAAGGATTTGGAGTAAAGCCGTGGACAATGCCTGTACCTGAGATGAGAGTTCAGGATGCAGTAGAGTGGCCAAAGCTGTGGTCACTCAGTTAGGTGATATGTGGCAAGGGTAGTCTGGGACCTTGCCAAAGCAGAATGAAAATTAAGAACTAGGTTTCAGTGTGGAGGCCAGGACATGAGTTATGAGAACATGGGCTTTGAGAGGCAGCTTCAGACAATGAATGAGCAAAGAGTGTCCTTCAGAGATAAATGCTAATAATCAAGTCTCTCTCTCTTTGATACTGCAGTGAGGAGAATATACAAAACGTGGAGCCTGGCGATCTCGCTGTCATTCTTCTGCCACATAGTCAGAAGAAAAGAAGACATCTATGGAGGTGCATGGAGGTGCCTGCTTCTCCCAAGGCATGAGCACAAGATGTGGAGATGCTGGCGTTGGACTGGGGTAAGCACAGTAAGACGTTTCACAACACCAGGTTAAAGTCCAACAGGTTTATTTGGTAGCACAAGCCACAAGCTTTTGGAGCGCTGCCCCTTCATCAGGTGAGTGACCTGATGAAGGGGCAGCTCTCCAAAAGCTTGTGGCTTGTGCTACCAAATAAACCTGTTGGACTTTAACCTGGTGTTGTGAGACTTCTTAATGAGCACAAAAGGCAGGAGTGGTAGGGCCTGCTCTGCATGCAGAGAATGAACCTCAGAGAGCCATCGCTCAGAGGTGCCTCCCTGGATTCAGGGTCTACAAACAGTGCCTAACATACTTGCAGATATCTGAGAACCAGTGTTGCTGAAGACTACACATGTTCTGGGAACTGGTTGGTCACATCTGCCACCTTGAGCGGGATTTGGCTTCACGAGGACTTGGAGGGCATCCTCTGCCAGTGTCACTGAAAGTTGCTACAGTTGCTTAAATTGTAAGCCAGTGGTTCATTCCAGGGCTCCACAAACGATCTTTCTGGGTTTTGCAAGCCTCCGCATACAATTGCATCCAAGATGTCATAACCGCAATTTTCGTGAGGGTATACAACTTTGTCCATTTTGACTGGGATCGGGTAAGCCAAGGGTGATGGGCTTTGCTCAAATCTTTGGCTTTCCACAAGGTGCAAGGTGCCATCGATTGCACTCATGTGGCACTTAGATCACCAGGGCATCAAGAAGTGAACTCTACGAACTGCAACAGCTTTCACTCACTGAAATGTTCAGCTGCAAGGTTAGATCCTCAAGTACACGGGCTACCCACTGAGGAGGTGGCTGATGAAGCCTGTGCAGAGGTCACTAAGTGCAGCTGAGACAAAGTACAATGAGGTTCATCCTGCAACTTGCATTTTGGTGGAGTAGATCATAGGGATGCTGAAGATACAGTTTTGGTACTTGGACCAGTCTGGGGCAATACAATCCACAGAGGGTGTCCCACACTGTGGTCACTTGCTGTGCCCTACCCAACCTGCAGACAGGAGAATTCCAGCCATAACGTCCTCCCTGGTCTCTTGACTCTGTTATATCTATCTGCATTGATCAGTGTCAATTATGGCTCAGTAGCCTTCTTGCCTTTCAGTTTCTCGGTTCAAGTCTAGGGCTTGAGAACAAAATATCTGGGTTGACCCTCCAGTGCTGTACTGAGGGAGCGCTGCACTGTTGGAGGTACCACCTTTCAGATGAGATGTTAAACCAAGACACCCCTCCATCTCCCGACCCCCATAAGATCCCACAGCACAGTTTTGAAGGAGAGCAGGGGAGTTATCCCTGTGTCCTGGCCAATATTCATCCCTGAATCAACATCAGCAAAAAACAGTTAATCACATTGATATTTGTGGAGTTTGTAGTGTCCAAACTGCATGCTGTGTTCACAACAGTGACTACACTTTTTAAGCCATTCCACTGTCTGTTAAGCACTTTGAGACGTCTGGTGGTTGTGAAAAGCTCTAAATAAATGCAAGTCTTTTGCTTTCTTCTCACTGTCTGTAACTCTCTTTCCTTATTTGTGTTTTGGGGAAATTGAACAGGGTGTGAATGCAGCAAAAGGCTTCACTTGGGCGTGTTGGCAGACAGTCCTGTATTTGTGAATTGCCGAGAACTTAATTGCTAGCATCACTCCTGGCCTGTGCTGTAAATCAGCCTTTCTCTTCCTTTGCATTAAGCGTGCTTGCTTAGGGCAGGGATTAGTCAAACAATAAGAGAAATAATATCACATCTTTCTTTAATGTATAACAATTAGTGACTGGCAGACATTAGGCACTGGGTGGCACGGTGACACAGTTGTTAGCGCTGCTGCCTCATGGCGCCAGTGTCCCAGGTTCGATTCCGGCCTTGGGGACTGTCTGTGTGGAGTTTGCACATTCTCCCCGTGTCTGCGTGGGTTTCCTCTGGGTACTCCAGTTTCCTCCCGCAGCCCAAAAATGTGGGTTAGGTTGATTGGCTGTGCTAAATTGCCCCTTAGTGTCAGGTGGATTAGCAGGGTAAATGTGTTGGGTTATGGGGATAGGATCTGGGTGGACTTGTTGACTGTGCAGACTCAATGGGCTGAATGGCCTCTTTCTGTGCTGTAGGGATTCTATGATTCTATGAAACCACACTTTGGTTAACTTACAGCAGCATTCATGAAAAACAGAAGAAACTTCCCAACTGACTGCTCCCAAATCTTCCCTGTCCCTTAGGTAAGTCACTTTGAGTTCATTTATTTTTGCCAGAAAATTAGCCCTATTTACTAGGATTCTCCCCACGATAGATATGTGGGACTGGCTGTCCAGTGATAACCTTTAACCACAATCTCTGGACACACCAGCAGGAGCAGTACAGTACAGTGGCAGGAGTTCCCTCTAGTGTTCCTCATGAGAACTGACGGATAATGTTACAACCCAAAAGACAGCAATTGTCTTTTTTGATAAACTGTTTTTATTTGTCTTGCAGTCGTGGCTGCAATGCATGCTAGACTTGGCAAGAAAGAGGACAAAGCCTAGAGCATGATGGAGGTCTTCCCTGAACCAGAAATAAGCTCTGTTATACCATTAAAGCACTGACAACTTTTCATTCTGCACATGAACAATGTCGTGACATGAGAGATAGTGTCACTTGCGTGTTATTCATTAAGGTGCTGTCGTCGTACACATATCATACCACACAGCATGTCTTCCATTTCAATCCCAGTTTAGATCGATACTTCTAGCTGTCCTTATCCATTATTTTTACACAAGCTTCATCCCTCGGGAACCTGCTGATTCTCTGGTAAAACTGAGTTGATATTAGGCCTCATATATCCGAATAGCTACCTCGGATAAATGCTGTAAATGCTACTTTATGTCTTGTCTAGGTTTCACTGTCAGCTCTTGTACTTTCCAACAGTAAACTGGGTGAATTTCATTCCCATCAGAGCCAATGAGCTGACATTTGAGAGTAGAACAAGTTGTCGATGATAAGAAATCCAGCTTGCACTTACTTCTCTGAAGTGGGTAACAGCATTAGCCAAAATTATATCAGTCTACTGTATAAATGAGGTGCTGTGTTACGTAGCGAATACAGTGGTACAAAGTTATGCACCGTATTTTTGAAAGTATGATTTTTCAACTGACTGGAAATTGACTGGAAATGAGACAGAGCAAACTGTATAAAAATGTAAGGCTGCATTCAAAAAGGAAGGTGAGAAACCAACAAATCGTCCTCAGGGAAATGTGAAGAGAGAGACCTTTCCTATAACTCAGTAACCCATTGAAACTCACAACCGTCTAAGGAGGAGACATTAAAAATGTAAGGTACTGGATATCAAAACAGCAGTTGGTACAGACAAACTCATCCAAAACATCTTGGAAATGCACAATGAGTGAAGTATGTCAAGGCAGGGCATCCAGCCACTGGAGAGGAAGTGTTGACAATGCCTTCTGCAGTGGAAACAAGTTGAAGGCTGCTCTCTCCTCCACATTTTCTTTGTGAGTTAGTGTGTCACCTGGTTCGAGAATCTAACTCTATCAGAAACCTACCAGGCAACTAAGAACTTGTAATAATTGCCACATCTTTTGCATCTGACTGCATCCAGGGAACCAGCTAATCTAAATCAGCCATAGCTTTTAAAACCTATGTCTCAAGAACAATCAAAGGACACAACCATATATTTGTTTACCTTTTTTATTGGACTCTAACTTCCCCTTGTGAGTGGTGTGTGGGGTGGGTGTGGTTGGTGTAGGTTTGTGGATGTCCTCATGATTGCATGAGGGCCATATACTTAAGGCTGCATTTTTTTAAATGTTCTAGGATTCAATGGTTAATAAATTTGCTCATTCTTGGACTAAAACAAAATTGATTGGCTCTTTATTGCCCACAGCTTAAATGCTGATTTGGAAAAGGCACATCCTCATGAAAAAGAAACTTAAACTGTTGTCATAACTGACCAAAGAGGTTAAGTAGAGGGGAGCCTGTTCACCCTTTCTCTGCTGGTCATACACAACAGCCATTCAGCCCAGCTCACCTGTGCTGGTGTTTCTATTCCACTTGAGTCTCCTTCCATTCCATTTCCCTCACCTCAGCCTTGTAGCAAATCTTTCTAACCCCTTTTCTCTCATATACTCATCGAGATCCCTTTTGAAAGCTTACAAGCTAATTGCCTCAGCCAGTTGTTGTGGTAGTGAGTTCCACATTCAGACCATTCTCTGAGTGAAGAAATTTCACCCTATTTTCCTGGTATATTATGTCCTGTGGCGATGAAATGGCATCCAGTTACAAAAACAGAAAATGCTGGAAAAGCGCAGCAGGTCTGACAGCATCTGTGGGGAGAGAATCAAGCCAAAGTTTCGAGTTAGGATGACCCCTCATCAGAGCTGGTATCCAGTTAACTCTGATAGTCAGGTGATTCAGATACTAATCTAAAGAGCTCCTTATTGCACATTACAGAGCTCTGGTATAATTCTACTTGGCGGGTAAGATATTTTTATGGCACTAACTGTACTGCCTAAAACAATGAGGTAATAAAGCCATACCAAATTAAACAATATTGTTTTCAGTTGGGAAACTGTGGTAAGTAGCAAGCTCAACAATCCAACCTGAAATAGATTAAGCATATGGTTGGCTTTTAAGTGTGGGGCTCTCGCCCAGAAGGGAAAGAATTCAGAATTCTAGTCGGAGACCACTATTGGTAATGCTGGGCGATTAAAAAGACAGACAAGTATAATCTCAAACAGGTTGGCAGCATTCTAAACCCACTATCTGAGCTTCCATTTATTCCGCGGCAATGTTATTCTCTTTTATGTTTTTTTAAATTGAAAGGAACATTGGTTCTTGGACACAGCTGGGGTCCAGCACCAACCAGTTGCCCGACTGGTTTATTTTCCATTGAGAGGAATATGTCACCTCCAAATACAGTTTGGCGCCCTCAAAAAATAAGCGAAGACTATTATAGGGAGGGGTACGGGGTTGAACATTTCTTATACCGTATGTGGGAAAATTGCAAACATGTTTGAGTTAATTGATGGAGTTGCTACAGGTAGGGTGTAGAACAATCCATCCCTTAGTAATCGAAAAGCAAAATACTGCCGAGGCTGGAATCTGAAACAAATACAGAAAAGGCTGGAAAATCTCAGTAGGTCCAACAGCATCCCTGGAGAGAGAATAGAGCCAATGTTCTGAGTCAGGATGGGTCATCCTGGCAAGAACCATTGGCTTTATTCTCTCTCCACGGATGCTGTCAGACTTGCTGAGATTTTCCAGAATTTTCTGTTTTTGTTTCATCCCTTAGTCATGGTTGGCTGCACAACTTAAAATGCATCAAAGAAAACATTGCAGTCCTGTTTGGTTAAGAATCCAAATGTATGCAAAACTATGTTTACTTTTGAATTTATTTAGTGTTGACTAGAAAGGTTTGAACCTGCATTCTGCCGGGATTTTCCGGCCGCTCTCATCCCAAGGCTGGAAATTCCCACCCGAGGTCACTGGACCTTTGCATGGTCCGCCCCTGCCCGCTATGATTCCCTGGGCGAGCAGGACAGGAAAATTCTGCCCTATGTCTTTAGCAACTAACTTCAATGAGATAATAATGACCATCTTTAGATACTTGGTACATCAACAAAAATTTGAATTTATACAGTTAAAGTTAAAGTTAAGTTGTTACGCACAAGTAAGGCTTGCATTAACACTGCAATGAAATTACTGTGAAATTCCCCTAGTCGCCACACTCCAGTGCCTGTTCGGGTCAATGTACCTAACCAGCACGTCTTTCAGACTGTGGGAGGAAACCCACGCAGGCACGGGGAGAACATGCAAACTCCACACAGACAGTGACCCAAGCCGAGACTCGAACCCTGGTCCCTGGCACTGTGAGTCAGCAGTGCTAACCACTGTGCCACCGTGCTGCCTGGGCACCTTTAATATGGCAAAATACCGCAGGAACATTATCAGCCATAATTTTGATAATGAGCCACTTCTGGAGGTATTTGGACAGGTGACTAAGAGCATAATCAGTAATCTTAAAGAGTGTTATTCAGCAAGAGAGAGGGAGAGAAAGGTTTTGTCAGGGAATTCCAGTTCTTAGGGCATCGCTGTTTGAAGGCATGGTCGGGTAAACTATATGGTGATAGGAATTGGGGATGAGCAAGAAGCTGGAAGTGGAGTAGTACAGAGGGTTGAGGGATTGGAGGAGTGAGACATTGGATGAATTCGAAATTAAGGATGAAAAATTTTAAAACTGAGACCTATTGGGGCCAAAATTGACCAAACCTTTGAAAGGGTTGATCGCTATCAGCTACTTCCAGTGCAGACACGGTAACATCTGAAACCTATTCAAAAAGAGGGCCAGTCAGTCAGAAATCTACAGATCAGTGTCTCCCACCAGCCTGATTTGTAAATTACTTGAACACATTGTTCATTCTCATGTCATGAAGTACTTTGAAGCCCATAACACCCTGGTGGATTTTAATCTTGGTTTTCAATCAGAAAGATCTATCAAAATATTGTTTTTACACTCACCTGATGAAGGAGCAGCACTCCAAAAGCTCGTGATTCCAAATAAACTTTGATTTGATTTGGTTTGATTTGATTTATTATTGTCACATGTATTAACATACAGTGAAAAGTATTGTCTCTTGCACATTATACAGACAAAGCATACCATTCATAGAGAAGGAAAGGAGAGAGTGCAGAATGTCGTGTTACAGTCACAGCTAGGGTGTAGAGAAAGATCAACTTAATGCAAGGGAAGTCCATTCAAAAGTCTGATGGCAGCAGGGAAGAAGCTGTTCTTGAACCAGTTGGGACGTGACCTCAGACTTTTGTATCTTTTTCCCAAAGGAAGAAGGTGGAAGAGAGAATGGTGCGAGCGGCGCTTAATTATGCTGGCTGCTTTACCGAGGCAGCGGGAAGTATAGACAGAGTCAATGGATGGGAGGCTGGTTTGCGTGATGGATTGGGCTACATTCATAACCTTTTGTAGTTCCCGGTCTTGGGCAGAGCAGGAGCCACACCAAATTGTTGGACTTTAACCTGGCGTTTTTACAGACTGTCGATGACTTAGCTTCAAGTCTCAAAATGGATGAAACCACGTATTCAATGCTACATTTCTCAAAAACCTCAACAAGTGAATCTTGTTCAAACTACTATGGAATGATGCAGGGGTTTGTTGGGGGGGGGGCATGTGAGCAGATGGCACTGGAAAATGCAGCAAGCTGTTCAAAACTCCATTGACTTTGGCAGGAAGGACCTGTTCCTATGCTGTAATTTTCTTTGTTCATTGTTCTTTGACAGGAAGATCATGTTGGTGGGAGGGGCTGTAAAAATCCATCCGGGGAGTCATTATTAAATTAAATTCAACACTCTCGTACCAACTGAAAACAGAGAATGGGGAATCATCCTCTCCCAGAGATGTTCTCTCTGGGAATTGTGTTGCGACCTTTATTCTTTTTAACTGACATAAACAGCCTTCTCAACGAGTCACAAAAAACAGGGTGCGGCTGTTTGCAGATGACTATGTGGTTTATGCATGCGGAAACCTCAAGGTCATATCAATTCTCAGCAGGATGATCTCTGGAATGGAAAACTTTGGCTGGACTATTCCGTCAACAAAAAATACCCATGAACGGATAAGTGTAAGCTCTGTAATCAAGCTCTCCATTGAGATGCACAACCGTACCTCAGTCTTCATCTTAAAGATAGTTTTCAATGGGATTCCACATCCAGCAGATAGCATCTCGCAGGAGGAACGTTTGATATTTCAATTGGAGCATCAGAGTTATAACTTACCAAATATTTGTTCACCCAAGATAAAAGCAAACTACCGTGGATGCTGGGTTCATTCACCCCTAGAGCATGAAAGGTCTGTGTGGGATTTTTATATGCCTAGAGACATGCGTAAGATTGAAGCAATCTAAAGATGTGCAGCTCGATTCTTTATGAATTAATATGGGAAATAAAACAGTTTCATATGACTGATCAAAGATTTGAAATCTTACCAAAAAATGGCAGCGTCTTGGTTCAAATGTGAAAAACGACGTGTTTCTCTCCAGATCTTACCACACTCTGCCACAAAAAAGTACAGGTAGGTGTCCATCATGTAGAGGGTGGGACCTCAATATGCCACCAAAACCCGGCCGCTCTGAGATCGGGGCGCCATGTTTAAAGGGTGCCCTGATCAGACCAAAGAGTAACCATCTCCCACCCCAACATGGAGGTCTCAGAGGTCCCACGTATACCCCCCCCACCCGAATGCCCCCTCATCAAAGCTAGCACTCATACCACCCATATCTCCCTCCTCCCTCAAAGGCAGCATTCACACCCCCCCTGCCCCTTCTCCCATCAGAGCAGGCATTCGCCAACCAACCCCCTTCCCCACCCAACACTCAGCGTTGCAACAACTCCCCCTGCCTCCCCCACCCTCCCCCCCACAGAACATCGGATCCCTTCCCCCTGACCCCCCAACCACACAGTCAATGCCGGCAACACCCCCTGCCTTTCCCCTGAACATCAGACCCTATTCCCCCGACACCCCACCCACACTGTCAATGGCAGCACCCTCAAATATCAGACCCCTTCTCCCCATCCATGCAGTCAATCCCGGCAAACATCCCCGCCCCCCACAAATGGTCATTGCGGTATCCCCAGCTCCCATGTTTGCCCCCCCCAACCCACACGAATCTCCCTCCTCCCCCATGAGGCTCCCACTGGGGTCAGCCCCTGGAATAGGTTGAAAATATGCCTCGGGTCGATATACGGTGAAGGAGGTCTTTAATCAAGTGTAAATATATTGAAATATGTTGCTGGCGAAAGATGGCAAGGGGTGGCGAAAATCAGAAGTCGTGATCTTGCCAGCGAGATTCGCGACTTTTGCGATTCGTTGGATCCCAGAAGTCGCCGTTCTCGTAGACGGCGATCACAGGCTCAAGATGTTGGGGGCGATTCTCCCATTTGGGAGATTTCAGCGGGGCCAGATTAGCGCGATCCGCACTGGGCATCCGGCCCCGAACGACTCTCCCAATGCCGGGTTTCCAGCTCCGTCTGCTCCGCACCGGAAATAGGCGCGGAGTTGCATTAGGCATGCAAAGGACTGCAAGTCTCCAGGCTTGCTAGCCTTTCCCCCCTCCTCCACTGACGGAGTTTAGTATGGTTCCCCAGTATCAGGGAGCTAGTGGCTTGACCCCACTGGAGTGAAGGGGGGCAATCTGGTCCCCTCAGAAGGTCTGGCACCTGGCAGTGCCAGCCTGGGCCCCATGGCACCGCCCAAAGAGCAAAGTGTCAATGCCCAGCGGGCACCTTGGCACTGCCCAGTGTGCACAGGGAAATGCAAAGGAGCCAGGGCCTCATGGGGTGGGGCCTCTGGGGCATTCAGAGGGAGTGGGGGGTTCTGCTATCATTCTGCATTCAGTTCAGAAGCAGTGGGAGGGAGCCCAGTGATTGGAGTTGGCCATCAGGGTGCGGGGGGGGGGCGGGGGGGTGTGGTGGGGTTCGGCCTGCCCAGGGGATGTGTTAGAACTGCCGGGTTGGGGTAGGGGGGGGAAGATGTAGGGGGGGGGGGGGGGGTATGGAATGGGAGTTTGAGGCAGTGGTGGTTCAGGCTGGGCCCGGACATGCTTGGGCGGGGGGGCAGCTATCAGGCCATGGGGGTGTGGAGGGCTGGCATTGTGGGGGTTGTGGGGCTGGCCAGCGATCAAGAGGATGGAGAGGCCGGCAGACAGGGGCCACTGCGCATGCGCCGATTCGTGCACCGACAGATCGGTAGATGCACAGTGGACCACTCAGCGTTATGCTGCCGGCCTCTCCATCGGGAATAGGCCCTGCCCCCTGATTGTTTGCACAATTCACGCTCGTGCATGCGAGATTCATTTTAAAACTCCAACTGAAAAACCCAGCGCGATTTACTCCAGTTTTCACGTGAATTCGACACTTAGAATTTTACTGGGAGAATCGCCCATGTTCAATGGGTCAATATACAGCAGAGTAAGGAGAGAGAAAAATGTTCAACAAAATATGGCATGGACAAGTGAGAATTGATAGAAACAGTTATCAAAGCTTCATAAATAAAGACATTAAAGGTACAAAAGTGTGAATGATTAGCTGAATCTTCATAAAGCTCCAATTGGGTCATGCCTGCCATCGCACTTAGGACGGAATTTTCTGGCCATTCATGCTGGTGGGATTTTCTAGTCCCGTTGCAGTGAGTGGAGATTTGGCAGAAAGCCAAATTCCCTGTCCTCGCTTGCATCTGATAAGATTTCTGGAGCAGAAAATCCTGCCCTCTGACTCTATGAATCCACTTAGTGTCCTCCGACAATGACAAAGCAGGAGGTAGCCATCCACATAAACTACCATTTGCCTCCACGAGAGTCCATCAACAATCTTTCTTCCCAAGGAAAATCCCACAATAGAACATGTTGACAAAGAAAATAACCACAATCACATCATTTGAAATCTTCAAAATCCATCTCTCGATTGTTTCCATTATCATGATTATATCAGCAGGTTGTGTCTGGTTAACTAGCACTAAATTATGGGCAAGACAGGGATATTAGTCTGTGATGCCAAAACAACCATATCAGAAGCGGGAGCAGAAGCGCCCCTGAATAATTGGTCTCGGGAAGTGCAACGATTAAAACAAGGCTGCCCATTGCAACTGTCAAAGCAAACTCCTCTTTTGAGTTTGTATTGTTTTGATCAACTAAGTCAGCTTAAACCAGAGATTAAATCCTGAACTTTGTGGCTTGGTTACGGAGACATTACTTTACTAGATTTCTAATTGATTCGATTACCTCAGCATTACAGGAGAGGCTATTATACATCATACTTTATTTATCTTGTGGACCACTTTAGAAAGTGCTTCTGCAATGTAGAATGGAGTCTCTGATGCTGTGGAAAATGTCCAGGGGCGGGATTTTACAGACTCACTTCAGCGAGACCGGAAATTCCCACCTGAGGTCAATGGAGATTTCCGTTGTTGGACCCTCGCCTGCGCCAACTCTGTGGCGGGCGAGTTCCGGCCCAAGCATTTTTAAGTTCCTTTGATGACTGCTTAGCTCACTGTACCAATCCAAATTTACATCGATAAGAGAAAGGCCACTCAGCCATCACAGGTGGAGAACAGTCAATTGGCTGAGAGTTCAAGCTATGGGAGAGAAAGGGAAATGAGAAAGGGAAAAAGGACATTTCACCGCACACACTAGACGCCTTAATTAGTAATGTCGCAAGTGTCATGCAACATGACTATAATCAGTGTGTCAGAAAGATAAATTAGAATCGAGAATATTTTCAGTGCCAATCCTACCTCCTATTCAGCTATGATGTACAAATTAAACTACAGTCAAGGCATACTGACATTTCCCATAATAACGATCACATTATTGCTTTGTAAAAGGAAGCCTGCTTTGACAGTCTCAGTGGCAGCCTTGCACTAATCATTGGAAACAGTGCATGACCACATATAAGGGAATCATATCATTGGTTACCACACAGTCTTGTGACAACTCAATTACAATCAGAACTTATGTAAGTTTAGGTTTATCCACTTCGAAAGTATATTATAAGAAAGAAAGCAGAAACCAAACATTTCTGATTCTTCAGTTTATGCCATATCTGTACCATACCTACAATGCGGAAGGAGGCCATTCAGCCCATCAGGCCTGCACCAATAACAATCCCACCTAAGCCCTATCCCTGTAACACCACATATTTACCCTGTTAATGCCCCTGACACTAAAGGGCAATTTAGCACGGCTAATCCACCTAAGCTGCACCTCTTTGGACTGTGGGAGGAAACCGGAGCACCCGGAGGAAACCCACGCAGACACGGGGAGAATGTGTAGACTCTGTGCAATGACCCGAGTCTGTAGACAAACTCGGGTCCCCGGCACTGTGAGACAGCAGTGCTAACCACTGCGTCAGTGTGCTGCCCCACAAACTTACCTGAACAGTTCACGTATGAGATGTTTTCAAAGTAAAAAGTAAAATTTATTTATTAGTCACAAATAAGGCAATGAAGTTACTGTGAAATTCCCATAGTCACCACACTCTGTTCAGGTCAATGCACCTAACCAGCACGTCTTTCAGAATGTGGGAGGAAACCGGAGAAAACCCACGCAGACATGGGGAGAATGTGCAAACTCCACCCAGACGGTGACCCAAGCCGGGAATCGAACCCGGGTCCCTGGCGCTGTGAGGCAGCAGTGCTAACCACTGTGCCACCGTGCCGCCCTGTAGCACTGTGAGGCAGCAGTGCTAACCACTGTGCCACCGTGCCGCCCTGTGAAAGGTGAGCATTCAGAATGGCTCTGTAGTCATTTCAAAGTTCATCTGGAGCAACTATGCAACGTTTTGTTCATGCCATTTGAGAAATGATTGCATTCAGCCTTTCAATTAAAAAGTACTTCAAATAAATTGTGTTGGAATAAGTTTGTTTTTCACGATAATACAAGGTATTAAAGTGAAATACCCAAAGAGAATAAGTAAACCTGATCAAATCACCAATCACTTAACATTGCAATTCTGTTTTGTTCTGATTAAACAGAGATTGTTCTGTTGGATGGTTCTCATGTATATGTATATCCAGTTCGAGACCTGCATCTTTCAACAGCAGAATGGTGGCAATGCCAGGGGAATACCATCACCTTCAACTTCCCCTTCAAGTCACAGATCCTGCTCCATTTCTTCATTGTTGCAGAATCAAAATCTTAACAAATTCTTTACACCATTGTGGATAGCATCACCGTTGCAAGGACCCAGTAGTGGGTCATGCACTCGCTGGCCAGACTCAAGGATATGGACAAATTGTGGCCTCACCAATGTCACAAAAATAAATAGCAATTTTAAGAAACTTTGATCTTTACAGGGTGAGTTCAGTGATTCCATGCTTCAGGGAGCACATATCATAGTCTGTGGTTTTCTGTGCATTCACTGATTTCAGTGTGGGTGTCTGTGTGGGGGTGTGTGAGGGAGGAGTTGGGGGGGGGCGGAGAGCAGAGAGGCTGATTAGAGTGTGTGTGTGTTTGCATGTCTGTGGGAGAGGTGACTGATGACAGTGTGTGTGGGGTGGGGGTGAGGGACTAGTTTTGGTGTGTTTGGAGGGGAAGGGGCTGATTACAGTGGGAGTTGTGGGAGGGTAATGGGCTGGTTATACAATGCGTGGGAGGACATGATTCCAGTGTCTGATATGTGCAGGGGATGGAGTGGAAAGCCACTCATTGGCATGTGTGTGGAGAGGAAAAAGGCCAACTATAGTGTGTTTCCTGAGAGAGAGAGAGAGTGTGTGTGTGTGTACAGGGAGGGGAGGGGGGGGGTGGGTGGGGTTGCAAGGGGATATAGCTGATCATAGTGTGTGGGGGTGGGAAAGAGGAGCTGTGTCATGTCATGTACATCATATGGATTCTTTATGTTGTGATGGTGATGGTCCATGGATGAGCCTTGTGTGTTTAAATATGAACCCCTGGATTGGTGAGCTTTAACTATTTACAGTTCCAAGCATGGTCTTGCACAGTCTTGCTACCACCATTCAGGCCATCTGCTACAGAGTTCTTCTAGACTGTTCTCTGAACATGTGACTACAGATATCTTACAATGGATAGTGTCAATCTCTGGTCACACATTATGCCTTGTTCTGCTGAGCATCTTACATTATAATGCATGCAGGCACATATCACCACAGGCGTTAGCTGTGTGTGGTGGGATGAAAAGGGGCTGATTATCATTTGTGTGTGGAAGAGGGGCTGGCTTAGTATGTATGAGGGAGTCGCGAGGGGAGGGAATGGGTGGCTGATTTGAGCAGGAGTTGGCGAGAGACTGGAATTCTCAATAAAAAGTTTAAAGTTTTTTTGATTCATCTCACATTAAAATCAATGATGTCAAGATTGCCTTGAGGGAACTTTGGTATGATTTGCTTTAGATCAATATGCACTGAAAGCAAATGCAAATGTCAATGGTATCTGTTGCTTCCCAGCCAGGACTCTTGAAATAAGCAGTTCAGATTAACTGTACTGGTGTACTTATGTACTGGTGAGTACATAAAATAATAAGATTTTTACAAGTTATTTTAAATAAACAGATTTTAATATTATTCTCTGTTGGTCTACAATACACAAACTTTAATAATTGTATATTAATAATTATATGCTATTTTATTGCTACTTTGTTGGCATCTGGGGTCACATTAATTTTCTGGTGTTAAAATGAGGTCAGTTGCATTGAGATATAAGGTGGGAATTTTCTGGCCGCGCTTGCCCCACAGCTGGAAAATCCAGCAGCACGGTGGTACAGTGGTTAGCGCCACTGCCTCACAGCGCCAGGAACCCAGATTCAATTCCAGCTTCAGGTGACTGTCTGTGTGGAGTTTGCACATTCTCGCCGTGTCTGCGTGGGTTTCCTCCGGGTGCTCTGGTTCCCTCCCACAGTCCAAAAGACGCGTGGGTTAGGTGGATTGGCCATGCAAAATTGTCCCTTAGCGTCAGGGGGGTCAGCAGGATAAAGACTTGGGTTAACGGGAATGGGGCTCCGCTGGGATTGTTATCGGTACAGGCTCGATGGGCCGAATGGCCTCCTTCTGCACTGTAGGGATTCTATGAAATCCCGCCCGAGGTCAACGGATCTTTATATGGTTCGTGTCCTGCCTGCTACAATTCCTGTGGTGGGTGGGATGGGAAAATTCCACCCATAGTCTGGGAAACATTGGGATAGGTGAAGAAGGGTGGGGGAAGGGTTATGGGGAGCAGAAACACCAGGACAGACCATTTTGGGTGGAATGGCCTGTTTCTGTGCTGTAAATTTTATAAATTCTACATACAAACACTGAAATAGATCAGAACTGTCACAAGGAACAGGATATATTGATACATGAAGCATATTTATTTGCTTTTAAAGTATGTGCAACTTTATAACAATGGATGATGTATTTGCCAAATGGGTTATGAATTTGAAACATGATTGCAAAACGTTCTTCAATCAAATGCTTGGTAGTGCTGTTTTTGCCAGTCCATATGCTAGTGGGCATCCATAATGTGGTCAAAGTGGCATGTGTGCCAACTCAACATCTCGAAGACTGGCATTATCAGTATCAAGGAGTAGAGATTATGCTTTCGTGTTTTCACCAACAAAGGAGTCTGAACATTTTCTCTTTCCATATCAAAGTTTACATTCATTCATATTTCTACATATAAAAATGCCCTAATTCTAGTAAAGGCCTGTCACATTATAAAAAGAAACATTTGAAAGTAGTTTAATTGAGACTGACATTCGGATCTTAAATCTAAACAAAGCATTGAAATATATGATAGTTGGGAAGCTATGGCTAATATTTGAAGAATTAATATGTTATAGAATCATAGAATCCTACAGTGCAGATGGAGGCCATTCAGCCCCATCAAAGAACAAAGAACAAAGAAAATTGCAGCACAGGAACCGGTCCTTCAGCCCTCCAAGCCTGCACCAATCATGCTGCCCAATGGAACTAAAACCCCCTACCCTTCCATGGACCATATCCCTCCATTCCCATACTATTCATGTATTTGTCAAGACGCCCCTGAAAAGTATCTGCTTCCACTACTTCCCCCGGCAGTGAGTTCCAGGCACCCACCACCCTCTGTGTCAAAAACTTTCATTGTACATGTCCTTTAAACCTTGCCCCCTCGCATCTTAGACCTAGTAATGTACTCTTCCACCCTGGGAAAAAGCTTCTGACTATCCACTCTGTCCATGCCCCTCATAATCTTGTAGACTTCTATCAGCGAGAACCCGAGAATTTGGCACCTACCAAATCTCTGTTCAGAGCAGCGGGACTGGATAATCCCAGCCATGGGTGAGGTTGGAGAATTCTGACCAATATGTCTGAAGATTGGATGGTTTTATCATTCAGTCAAGGAGGACCCAGAAATTGATATTAAAAACAAAAAGAGGATATGAGAGTAAACTAGAAAGAGACATCAAATCAAACTGAAAACATTTCTATAGATATGTCAGTAGGGAGAGATGATGGAAAGCAGATAAGGGCAGATGCGGGTGAAATGGCAAAGATACCTTCTGTCTTCAAGGTGGAATATTCAAGAACAATCCAGAAATAACAGGAAAATCAAGGGTCCAGCAAGAATGAGGAAAGAAATCAGTGCGAGTAAAGAAAGGATGGCATGGTGGCACAGAGGTTAGCACTGCTGCCTCATAGCGCCAGGGACCTGGGTTCGATTCTCGGCTTGGGTCACTGTCTGTGTGGTGTCTGCATGTTCTCCCTATGTCTATGTGGGTTTCCTCCAGGCACTCCGGTTTCCTCCCACAGTCCAAAAGATGTGCTAGTTAGTGCATTGGCTATGGTAAAATCCCCTCTATGCACCCGAACAGGTGTTGGAGTGTGGCGACTAGAGGATTTTCACAGTAACTTCATTGCAGTGTCAATGTAAGCCTACTTGTGACACTAATAAATAAACTTTAAACAGGGACGAGAGGAACATGTCCAGGTAATACCCTGGCACTGGCTCCTGGCAACTGGGGAACTCAATGTTGATTCCAATCCAATGGAACCTTCTCTGTGTCCAATGACCTCCTTTGCTTCTTGGAGGTCTGGGCTTGTTGCTGTTATTGCCATTTGTTTGGAAGTCTTAAACATCCAATGATACTAAATAATTCAAACAGATCATTTTTTTTTCCTTTTGATTATTTACATCTTCATTTATGAATGCACCTCATCTCAGGAAATATTTGAGTTGCTTTTCTTATGCGCCCATTTTCCTGTGGATCACTGCACCGTATTTTCTTGTTTCTGAACTTTTCCCTTCAAAACACTCAAACAAAAGATGACTTGATCAGGGTATATATGAAGCCTACCCTAATTTCTAGATTAAAATCGCAGTTAAATTACTGGTAATAGAATCTTTACCAATGTTGTCCTTGGGATCTCAGTGAAATGTAACATTGGATGCGTGAAATTATCTTACCATGCCTGACTGAACCTTGACAGATACCCAGCAGCGCAATTCGCTCACCCTCCCAAACGTGGACTGTGTCTGGTATGAGCGCTCCGAATTGTACAGCACCAGAGTGAATTACAAGAGGTCACAGATATGTCACTGACATTGGGAGGTACTGAATTATGACAGGAACACAAGAAGTGTATCATGAACAACATCACCTTAAGGCTGAAAGGAGTTCCTTTCCCTTAAGTACAAAACATTTCATATAAACCTCCTGACAAGATTAAAACAAATGTTATTAATTCATATTCCTGCCGCAGAACTTCACAGACTTAAATCGCAGATTGAAAATGTTGCCGTTTTCATCCTTAAAACCATCCATTGTCCTCAGCACGTGAATCCCCGATGGGCCTTGGGAACAGAAATTTGCAAACAACAACAATGCCTTTTTTAACCTAGTAAAATGTATAAAGGTGCTTCACAGAAGAGTCACCAAACATAGTGAAGTATTTGCTTTGCTAAGGAGATAAGTTTATTTATTAGTGTCACAAGTAGGCTGACATTAACACTGCAATGAAGTTACTGTGAAAATCCCCTAGTTGCCGCACTCCGGCGCCTGTTCGGGTTACACTGAGGGAGAATTTAGCATGGCCAATGCATCTAAGCAGCACGTCTTTCGGACTGTGGGAGGAAACCGGAGCACCAGGGAGAAACCCACACAGACACGGGGAGAACATGCAGACTCCACACAGGCAGTGACCCAAGCTGGAAAACGAACATGGGTCCCTGATGCTGTGAGGCAGCAGTGCTAACCACCGCGCCACCATGGTTTTAAGGATCATTTTAAAGAAAGGGTGAGAGGCAGAGAGGTTCCGGGAGGTAATTCCTGGGCTTAAAAGCAAAACACTGCACTCTGCACATGCACAGCTTGTTTAAAATTCTGGAATTTATCAGAGAATGGAGTTACAGTTCTTTAATGTCTGATTTCCTTTGCAAGCAGTAAGTGATGGATGAATTCAAAATAAAGCAAGCTTTTCAAGTGGAGAAGATTATCTTATTTTGAGAAAGACAGTGGTAGGTGCAGGGGATGAGAAAAGGAACCTGAGGCTATGTATATAAAATATATATACCAGAGCTTTGTTTGTGCAGGAGTGCAGATGATATTAGCTACAAATTCCTGAAATATTTCTTTAACACTGCTGTGTTCCCTGTAACACCCCGCAGTGGAGCCTTTCTTTTTTTTAAAATAGTCTATGATCTTTATCTACAGCTGACTTGGTTCTGAGAGAAGAATAACTTGAAAAAGCTTCTTCCAGACTGTGACAAATGTGGCTAATAACTTTACTGTTGTATCAAATTCAAAACATTGAATAGCTAACAGTATTCACAGGGGCCACGGTAATTGAGTATGTTATCTTATTGTTATTTTATCTTCCTAACCCTTTGAGGAATGCAAGACTTATTTTCTCAGCTCCCTTTATATGCGATATTCGGAGGTAATGTTCAAGTGTCACTGTTCTCCAGCACATAGAACACAGGGAAGCCTACTTGAAGCTATTTCTATTTTACGCAATTGGGGATTTTTAATCTGCTGGCCACAGTGGGTAGAAATCTTGCTGCTGAGATAGGGGGCTGAATTTTCAATCGCTCATGGGTTTTTGTTTTGTTCATTTATGGGAAATGGTCATCATTGGCTGGCTAGCATTTATAGCACATCCCTAGCTGCCCGAGGGCAGTTGAGAATCAACCACATTGCTGTGGCTCTGGAGTCACATGTAGGCCAGACCAGATAAGGATGGCAGATTTCCTTCTTAAATGACGTCAGTGAACCAAATTGTTTTTTTCTGACAATTGACAATGGTTTCATGGTCATCAGTAGATTCTTATGGCGGAATTTTACCAGCACGTCCGCCCAAGGATTGTACAATCCCGCCCAAGGCCAATGGAAAATGTTGTTCCCTGAGCCTCACCCGCCCCGATTCCAGTAAAATTCCGGCCTTAATTCCAGATTTTTTTCTTATTAAATTCAAATTCCACCAACTGCCATGGCAATAATCGAACCCGGGTCCCCAGAACATTAGCTGAGTTTCTGGATTCATAGTCTAGCGATAATACCACTAGGACATCCCTTTCCCTCGTGATGAGAATAGTAATGAGAATGGGAGTGGGCTCATTTTGCAAGCCACAACCCTAGATGGTGTGTTAACATCCTGACGTCTCCAGGATGAGCTGTTATTGTCAAATTCTCAAAGTGAAGGAAGAGGTGCTTTGGGGGCTTGAAATCCCCGTCTAGTAAACTGCCCGTTAAGCAAACTTGACGGGCTTGCGAATGGACCACAGAATTCTCACAGTGCAGAAGGAGGCGATTCAGCTCATCAAGTCTGCACCTCTCTGAAAGAACGAGACTCACCCCGGGCCCAATTAGTTAGTTAACATTTGAAGGTAGCATCATGGCAGTCAACACTGACATGGTGCAGGGTCACAACCTGGAAATTATTCATGTTCCTGACCCTGAACTGAAAATCTTGCCCAGGGATTCCATTGAATGTGAGTAGAATTTCTCTACAAAAATAGATGTACCACAATCGTACAGACATTGGCAGAGGTGCATAATATGCCATGATTGTTTTAAATCTTCACTTAGAACTTTCAAACTCCCTTTTTAAATGCATTTTGTTATAATTCAAGGTCAGAAATTCCAAAGTGTTTTATGAAGCCTGCCTGGATCACAAGTTTTGCACTTTGAATTTGGCTAGGATAAGCATATGTTTCACCTCAGGTATGAATCAACTGACCCACTAAGGAGCTTTTATCAAACAAAGTTTAATAAAGAATACAGTTAACATGTATGGAAAGAAAATTAGCAATAACCTTTATCAATTACAAACAAAACAAAACAACCACGATAATGTATAACCCTTAACAAATATATCCAACATGTTCCAATCAAACAAAACTTCCCATCGACAAAAGCCCCTTCCACAGCTTTAACATCGCAAAGACTAATGCTCATGTGATACTGGAACTGAGTCTTTGGTTGGAGAATTGAAACCCTGACTTCTCGGCCTTGTAACTGCTAGCAGCCCACTGGATGCCCAGAACAGTCAGAGCAGCTTCCCAGAACATCAGGGAGAGACTCTGGTCAAGCCACCAACAGCAGATTTTCTATTCCAGCAAGACAAGAAGCCTTGCTTTCAGCTAACCAGCAGAATTTCCCAAAAAAAAAACCAGGGAGAGGAAGATGCACTTCGTTTCAGCTTGATGTCCCTTCTAAAACTAAACTGCTGCCAGCCAAAACAGAAAATGAAACCTTAAATTCACGAGGAAGGGAAAAAAATGTCCAAAACACATGACCTTCCTCTGAACAATGCAGGATCATCAAAAAAATCCCAGAGTAAAAATAAACAACCCCATTTCAACCACTGAAGGAGCAATAAAAGGACTTCTACAGAAAACTTGGCAACAATGACATAAGCTGAGGTCATTATCTTGTAATTGAGTCTGTGTCTATATATGCCCTGTTTGTGAAACAAATCCTGCACTCACCTGATGAAGGGGCAACGTTCCAAAAGCTCGTGCTACCAAATAAACCTGTTGGACTTTAACCTGGTGTTGTGAGACTACTTACTGTAATAAGCTGAGGTTGTGAGAACTGCAGAGAATTTTTTAAAAATTCTTAAAGGTACACTAACATCACAATTTGATTTTACCATCACTAAGGAATCATTTTCTAAGTCATAGAATCCCTGCAGTGCCATCTGGTCCAGCGACAACAATCCCACCCAGGTTCTATCCCCGCAAACCCACGTATGTACCCTGCTAATCCCCCTGACACTAAGGGGCAATTTTCTAACATGACCAATCTACCTAACCCACATATCTTTGGACTGTAGGAGGAAACCAAAGCACTGGGAGGAAACCCACACAGACAATGTGCACACCCCACACAGACAGTCGCCTGAGGCCGGAATTGAACCGGGGTCCCTGGCGCTGTGAGGCAGCAGTGCTAACCACTATGCCATTGCGCTGACCATCAATGCCTCAGCTACCAATCAGCACAAGCACTGGAAAAATGCAATTCTTTGACCGATCTTGACCGGGGGCGGCACAGTAGCACAGTGGTTAGCACTGCTGCTTCACAGCTCCAGGGACCTGGGTTCGATTCCCGGCTTGGGTCACTGTCTGTGTGGAGTTTGCACATTCTCCTCGTGTCTGCATGGGTTTCCTCCGGGTGCTCCGGTTTCCTCCCACAGTCCAAAGATGTGCGGGTTAGGTTGATTGGCCATGCTAAAAAATTGCCCCTTGGTGTCCTGGGATGCGTAGATTAGAGGGATTAGTGGGTAAAATATGTGGGGATATGGGGGTAGGGCCTGGGTGGGATTGTGGTCGGTGCAGACTCGATGGGCCGAATGGCCTCTTTCTGTACTGTAGGGTTTCTATGATTTCTATGATTCTATGAAAGCTAGCCGGAAGGATTTAAGACGAAGCAGTCAGTGTTCCAGAAATTTGAACCAAAGGTGATTGTTTGTGCTAAGTTCTAGTTGACCTGCTTCCATCTGTCCTTTCAATAATTATCCAGATTGGATGTCCTATCCACCAACATGAAACATTTACAGCAGTATTAAATATGCTCTCTGGCACGAGCACGAATATGCCCCATAGATACACTAACCACTGCACTGCCAGGGAAGCTGGATAAAAAGGGCCTACAATCTGACTTTAGGTCCTTCTCTTCCAAATGCTCCTCATCTGTGGAGAAAGAGTATTATATTTCTGTCTTGTACTCGAGCAGTTTTGCGGAATTAAAGTGGATAAACCACAGTGACAATTGGCCTGAATTTCTCTGTGAATTCTACGGTTTAATTACACGTGAAATCATTAAATCCCAGGGGCAAATTGCTCCTTTTCGAAATAGAAACGGAGCTGGCATATTTTACAGAACTTCCCATAAATTGCCTTGTGAAATCATATGAGACGATTCATGAAAGGGTTCAGTTCCAGACTGCACACTCTCTGGAGGAACTGTGATCTTGCAATGTAGGAAACATAATGCAGGCAATGTTATTAGAACAGAAGGCATAGGATCAGGAGTAGGTCAAACTGCCCCTTATAATCATTTTGGGAAGGTATTGGAAACTTTCCTTTCCTTTCCTTTCTGAGGTCCTTGAGAGTGTTGTTCCCTCCCAAATCTCTGGGCCAAACAATCTCTAAATCCATTCAATCAAATTTCTGCTGCTGCCGTTTTTTCGAATTAGTGCACAGAAAATTTGCAACTGATATCTTATGTGACTGTGACAATAGTTTGCCTTCTGTTGAAACTCCCACCCATGCTTTTCTCAGCTTGATAATCCTAGTGTACTCTGGGTCAGCCTCCCATTTTCTAGTCTCTGAAAGGGGTCAAAGGAAACTGCTCCATTCAGCCATCTCCCCTGACCTACATTGGCCGCCAGTTAAGTCAAGCATTGATTTTCAAAATTTCAGCACTGTTTTCAAATCATTCTACAGCCTCAACCTTCCTCACTCTGTGATTCCCTCCAGCCCCATAACCTTGCTAAAAATCTGAGCTCCTCTAACTCTGGCCACACCTGTTTTAATCATTCCACCATTGGTTGGTGTGGATCAGCCACCTCAGCCTAAGCACTGAAACTTCCTCCCTAAACCTCCCTGCATCTGATCTCTCTAGTCTTCTTTAAGATGCGCCTTCAAGTTTATCTCTTTTACAAGTTTAAAGTTTTAAAGTTTAAAGTTTATTTATTAGCGTCACAAGTAGGTTTACATTAACATGCAGTGAAGTTACTGTGAAAATCCCCTGGTCGTCACACTCCAATGCCTGTTTGGGTACACTGAGGGAGAATTCAGCACGGCCAATGCACCTAACCGACACGTCTTCCGGACTGTGGGAGGAAATCGTAGCACCCAGAGGAAACCCATACAGACATGGGGAGAATGTGCAGACTCCACACAGACAGTGGGCAAATTTTCCCGTTCCGCCTGCCACGGGAATCATAGCGGATGAGGGATGGACCATGTAAAGGTCCGTTGACCTTGGACGGTATTTTACGGTTTTGGGGCGAGCGCAGCCAGAAAACCCTGCCCAGTGACCCAAGTCGGGAATCGAACCTGGGTCCCTGGCACTGTGAGGCAGCTGTGCTAACCACTGTACCACTGTGCCACCCACATGGCTTCACAAGGCTTGTGGTTTAAGTCACATGGCTAAATTTTGTTTGGTAATGCTCTTGTGAAGCACCGTGGGATGTTGTCCTACCTTACAGGTATAATGCAATGGAAGCTGCAATTTTTGTAATTATTAGTGCTTATATAGAGTCACAATGCTCCATCATGAGAAATGGGACTATTTTTGAATATAATCATATGCCATTTCAACTCGTACAACTCATCGTCACAAGCTGAATGATTGATCATTGCATAGAGTTTACAACAGTGCAACAAACCATTCGGTCCATCACATTTTATGGCTGGTGTACATGCTCCACAAGCTTCCTACCACCTTGTTGCATCTCACTCTATCAACATATATTTCTCAGAAGACTAAGGAAATTTGCCATGTCCGCTACGACTCTCACCAACTTTTACAGACGCACCATAGAAAGCATTCTTTCTGGTTGCATCACAGCTTAGTATGGCTCCTGCTCTGCTCAAGACTGCAAGAAGCTACAGAGGGTCGCGAATGAAGCCCAGTCCATCACGCAAACCAGCCCCCCATCCATTGACTCTGTCTACACTTCCTACTGCCTTGGAAAAGCAGCCAACATAATTAAGGATCCCACACACCCCGGACACTCTCTCTTCCACCTTCTTCCGTCGGGAAAAAGATACAAAAGTCTGAGGACACGTACCGACCGACACAAGAACAGCTTCTTCCCTGCTGCCGTCAGACTTTTGAATGGACCTACCTCGTATTAAGTTGATCTTTCTCCATACTGTAGCTATGACTGTAACACTACATTCTGCACCCTCTCCTTTCCTTCTCTATGAATGGTATGCTTTGTCGATATAGCGCACAAGAAACCATACTTTTCACTGTATACAAATAGATGTGACAATAATAAATCAAATCAGATCAAATATCCTTTTCTATTCCATTCCCCTTGTATACTTACCGAGCTTCACAATACCATCCAAGAAGCTTGACACCATCCAGACCGAAGCAGCCTGCCACCCATCCACCATTTCAAACACTTACTCTCTTCACCATTGCCACAGTGGTAGAAGTGTGCACCATCTATGACAGTGTCTTTCAAACTGTTTTTCCGGGACATACTTCTGACAACTGACCGAGCTTTGGGACCCACACCATGTTAACTCATTCGCCAGTATTTGCCCACATGAAAAACATATCGGCTTTGCATCCTGATTTGCGTTGGCACAGTTAACAGAACAATACACAAGAGATCATCTTTCCACTGCTTTGCTTCTGATTGAGTTTCTTCTATTTGCAGGCTGTTCCCTGGAGGCCCTGGCCCTCTGTACAGAGTGAACAGTAGCTCTGTCCTGTCATGGTTCTCTCCAGCAGATTTGGATGTAAGATCCTTGCTATTAGGTACATTGCCTGTTAGTGTCTCTGGCCGTCTCTTGTGGCAAAATGATCCGTGTCCACAGTCCTCTAGCTCACAAGTGAGAGAAGCTCACCTCCAAGTGAATTTGCGCCAAAAGCACATGCGTACAGAAGGTGTGGCGCCAAGCATAAATTGGGTACACTGACCTGCTCACTGTTGCCTCTTATGGTCGGAGTCTACAGTCGCAAACAAGTATAAATTGAGGGGTTTGGCGGCATTCAGAGAAATCTGTGCCATTCTTGGTACCAATGTCAGGCAACCTTTGGGGAACACCGAGATCTTTTTACACCTCCCGGGACCCATCCACGTGTCGCAAACCACCCACTTTGAAAACGCCTGATCTACAAGATGTATTGCAGCACTTGTCTGAAGTGCAGCTGAGCAGCGGAATGCACAAATTTCCCTCCCAGCCACACACCATTCTGACTTGGATCTATAACAGCGTTGCTTCACTGTCGCTGGATCATAGCCCTGGAGCACTTCCCTGACAGTATCTACTCCAGTATCTACATGGATTGCAGCAGCTCAAGAAGGCCGATCACCACCATCTTCTCAAGAGGAAGTAGGATGGAAATAAATGTTGGCCTAGCCAGTGATGCCCGAGTCCACTGAACAATTAAAATACAACAAGCAAAATCAAAGAACAGAAGTATTTATGCACAAAAGGATATCCGCAGATAGCACCCAATAAAACCAGCACCAGTCCCGAAAGATGCTAAGAGCCCTTTGCTATGAGGTAATTCTGCCGGATATCTAAGAGAAAAAAAAGTCATAGAGTCATCGAATCCTACAGTGCAGAAGGAGGCCATTCGGCCCATCGAGTCTGCACTGACCACAATCCCACCCAGGCCCTATCCCCATAACCCCATGCATTTACCCTAGCTAGTCCCCCTGACACTCATGGGCAATTTAGCATGGCCAATCAACCTAACCCACACATCTTTGGGCTCTATTTTTTATAATCTGAACTATAATCTGAACTGGGTACAGCCCGATGGCACAGTGATTAGCACTGCTGCCTCACAGCACCAGGGACCTGGGTTCAATTCCCGGCTTGGGTCACTGTCTGTGCGGAGTCTGCATGTTCTCCCCATGTCTGTGTGCGTTTCTTCCGGGTGCTCCGGTTTCCATCCACAGTCTGAAAGACTTGCTGGTTAGGTTAGGTTAGGTGCATTGGCCATGCTAAATTCTCCCTCAGTGTACCCGAACAGGCGCCGGAGTGTGGCGACTAGGGGATTTTCACAGTAACTTCATTGCAGTGTTAATGTAAACCTACTCATAACACTAAAAAATAAACTTTAAAACTTTCAACTTTAATAAATAAACTTTAAACCTGTTTTATAACTCCATTGCTCTTCTTGATATTCAATGGAGAGCCTCATCTGAAACTTCTGGCTCACAAGGAGTATTTTGTTAAATGCAAAAATGGGGACATTGAGACTGCGTGCAGGGTCAAGATGGAGCCTTACCCATTGATTGTCTGCCCGAGAGGAATGTCTACCACACGGCGGCCATATTGATAGCTAAACTGCAAGTGTGTGGACTTTATTCGCAAAGAACTCCATTCCTGATTATCAATTGAATTTCTTCTTTAGTTACTAGAGGTACAAATGTTCAGTCAGCACGTTAATAATGCTAAAAGAAAGTTTGGGTCATGTAATTTTCCTACTTAAATGGACAGTTTTGCATGTATAATGATATTATGGATGGCATGATGAACAAATGTGGTAGGTTTTTCTTGCTACTGCAATTCAAAGCATCATCAAACTGACATAGAATCATAGAAGAGGATGTCGCATTGAAGGAGATCACTCGGCCCGTTGTGACTCTGCTGGTATCTTGAAACTAGTTAGACCGCAGTCTCTGTATAATGAGTCTATGTCATAATGATGCATGTACACCTCGTTACTCATTGATTGCTCACCATCTAAAATGGTGTAAAAGCTTAACGAGTTTGACTTGTCCGTCAAATTACAAACCTGGCGGCCATCGCTAGACTTGACCCTCTGACCACGAGTAATTGCTGGGTAATTGGAAATTAAAATGTTGCTAAAAGCTTCAAGTATCCCAAAAAGCTTGTGAGCAGAAGCTGAACAAAGAGAAAAATCAATCATAACAACAAACAATATTGCACTCTAATCCTTTCTATCAAAACCGTAGCCAGGACAGATGGAACATAATAGACTGCGCTTGCCTGTATAAGAATAAGCTTCTATCTTCCAGCAATCCTGACCTTTAGTTATCCACTCTGTCTCACACCAAGTGATGGCTCTGGCAGAGAATGAAGATCTTTGTCAGTGATCTCTTGTAAAGATGCCTTTGGACTTCTAATTTTCTATTATTGTATGTTCGTTCGAGCTGGCCTCGACAGCTATGTTATTTTCTACTCACCAGCTCCCCTCTCCTCCCCTGTCCCTGACCACACAATGTTTTCAACGGATTTATATAGGAGACTGTCTTGTTTATATAGCAGTATCAATAATGCCCCTGAATAATTACAGTTGATTCTGTGATTCAAGAAAGAAGGCCAAAGAAAAAAGAGAACCCTGCATAGTTCCTCAGTACAAGTCATCTTGCTTCATGATTCACAAGCTGCAAAGGTCTTGACATCAGTTAGTGGCACTCTTTTTAATCCAAATCAATAGATAATGAGCCTTTAGGCTTCATTACTGCTGTAAATGTCATAGTAAAGTGATCAATCAGCAAAAAATTTACAATCCTTGTAGGAATCAAATAATTCATGTTCTAAATGTTAAGCATCGGTTATTTTGCACTTTAAAAAAATTCTTTCATGGGATGTGGGCATCACTGGCTAGGCTTGGATTTATTCTTCATCCTGAATTGCTCTTGAGGAGGTGCTGGTGAGTCTTAGGGCCTGATTTTACCAAAACTTCGTGCCCGTTTTCGGGCGCGAAATCGCGGAAAAGTTGGGCGTCGGGCCTATACCGCGATCTGCAGCTGATTCCGAGCAGATCGCGGCTTTACCGAAACCCGATTCGGGCGCGGGTCTGGCCCGCGCCCGAATCGGGCGGCCCAACGATTTAAATGCATTTGCATGCATTTAAATCGACTTAACGAACCGCGCGCCCAACCCAACCGCCAAATCCCACTTTACCGTCTTCTGGCCCGTTCTGTATCCACGCTGTAAGCGACCTGCAAAATAAAAGTCTGACGTCGTCGCTGCAGCTTCCGAAGAGCGGGGTCAGAGCCTCCAATGGCTCTCTGACCCAGGTCATCCTCTGGTTGGGGGAGGGGGGGGGGCGCTGTGGGGTGTGTGGGAATTGAGTGTCGGTAAAGCCGTGATCTGCTCGGAATTGGGTGCAGATCGCGGTATAGGCCTGACGCCCAATCAGGCCCTTAGACTCAAAATGGTAAAATCAGGCCCTTATTCTTGAACCACTGCAGTCCATGTGGTGTAGGTACGCCCACAGTGCTGTTGGGAAGGGAGCTCTAGAATTTAGTCCCAGCGACAGGGAAGGAACGGGGATATAATTCCGAGTCAGGATGGTGTGTGGCATGGAGGGGAGATTCCAGGTGCTGATGTTCCCATGCATCTTGCCCTTCTAGGTGGTTGCGGGTTTGGAAGGGGCTGTCGAAGGAATTGCTGCAGTGCATCTTGTAGATGGCAAACACCTTAGGAACATAGAAACATAGAAGATAGGAGCAGAGGAGGCCATTTGGCCCTTCGAACCTGCTCCGCCATTCATCACGATCATGGCAGATCATTCAACTCAATAGCCTAATCCTGCTTTCTCCCCACAACCTTTGATCCCATTCGCCCCAAATGCTATATCTAGCCTCCTCTTGAATGTATTCAATGTTTTGGCATCAACTACTTCCTGTTGTCACTGTGCATTGGTGGTGGAGTGTGTGAATGTTTAAGGTGGTGGATGGGGTGCCTATCAAGTGGGCTGCTTTGTCCTGGATGGTTTCGAGCTTCTTGAGTGTTGTTGGAACTGCATCCATCCAGGCAAGCGGAGAGCATCCCATCACACTTGTGTCTTGTAGATTGTGGACAGGCTTTGGGCAGTCAGGAAGTTAGTTACTTGCTGCAGAATTCCCAGCTTCTGAACTGCTCTGGTAGCTACATTATTTATATGACTGGTTCAGTTCAATGGTATACCCAAAGATGTTGGCAATTATTATTAGTTTTTAGAAGTGAGATACCTTGAGTATTGATTTTTAAGTATAAAATCAATATGATGAATGTTGCCTCAACAGATTCAGGGTTGCTTAGGTTAGCTGTATATTGATTTGATTGAATTCCAGAAAAGTGAACAATTATTATAGAAACTTCACTCAAGGCTGCAGATGAGGAAATTTATAAACCACTAGATTTTCTTCAAACCAAGAATAGCTGAACAAAAAAGAGAAAACTGAGGTGTGAAAATAGAAATCTTTGAAATTATGACTGATTCAATAAGGTTCATGAGGAGCAGATGTTTCCACTGGGGGATGTCTAAAACTAAAGGCGATTAATGTAAGATAATCACCAATAAATCCACTAAGAACTCAGGAGAAATCTTTTTGTCCAGAGAGTGGCTCGATTGTGAAACTGATAGAGGTTCAGTGATGGTAATGCTATTTTATGTCAAGTGTTAGGGTACCAGAACACCCAAAGTATGTTATGAAGTCTGACTAGACCCCAACAGTTTTTCTAATTTGCCATTATTGGGAGGATAAAATGTGACTTCAGGTGTGATTCTATTGACACTAGGAAGATTTATCGGAACAAGCTTTATTCAACAATACAGTTTAGCTATAATAAACAAATTAGTTTAACTTTTACCAATTGAAATATTTAAGCACGATAAAGTAAAATTCTTAACTGCAAACCTATCTCTATTAATTCCAATTCAATCAATATTTGTCTTATAGACTTAAACTCCTCTTCAAGATCAGTTATTGATGCACAGGCATATGTGTGTGCACTTGTTAACAGTCCAAGAGCCTTTCGAACACCTCTGGAGAGAGAGAGACAGAGAAACACTTGTCTTCTGATAGCTCCAAACAGCAGCCTCCAGAGAGAGAGAGACAGGGGGAGAGAGAGAGAGAGGGAGAGAGAGAGAGAGGGAGAGGGAGAGACAGAAAGACATTTGTCTTCTTCCAGCTCCAGAGAGCAGCCTCCAGAGAGAGAGGGGGGGAGAGAGAGAGAGGGAGAGAGAGGAAGAGAAAGAGAGAGAGAGGGGAGGAGAGAGAGAGAGGCAGAAAGACATTTTCTGCTTCTTTCAGGACCAGGCAGAAAACTGACTGTTACAAAATTTAAAAAAATTGTGGGTTGGATTTTTCAGCCCCGCTCGCCCCAAGACTGAAAAATCCCATCCAAGATCAACAGACCTTTGCATGGTCCCTCCCCCCATACGATTCCCATAGCGGGCGGGACAGGAAAATTCTGCCCTTTGTGTTTTTCCTGCAAGCCTAGCTCCACCCACTCACATGACACTGCCTCTGTCAATCAACTTAATCAAAACCCTACTCTGAAACTCCCGGGGAAAAACCAAAATGAATGACGTCGGGGTTGGAAGATATGGCGTAGTTTTCCGTCATTTTCAAAGGTGGGAAGCAATCCCCGTTTCGTCCACTCTCCACCATGGGGCTTAGTCCCAGGTGGGAGAAATCCAACCAATGTATCAGGTTGATAGAAGGTCATCGACAATCTATCAGCCTGCAGCATTAACTCTCTTTCTCTCCGCAGATGCTGCCTGACTTGTTGAATTTTTCAAGCATTTTATTCTTACTTTATATTTCACTGTGTGTCAGAATCCCCTTTTCTTCCAATTTATTATGCATAAGACATGCTGGTTAGGTGTTTTGACCCAAGCAGGCGCCAGAGTGTTGCGACTAGGGGAATTTCACAGTAACTTCATTTGCAGTGTTAATGCAAGCCTTACTTGTGAGTAATAAATAAACAAACTTTACTTTTACTTTACACAGAATTGCACAGAATTTACAACATAGAAATAAGATATGGGGCTTAACTGCTCTAAACTCAACACGAACTTCCACCACCCTTTACCTAATCTAATATTATTATTGGTTGCTCCCTTGTGCATTTAACTAGCCCCCATTTGTGCTCCTCACCCCGACTATTCTATGTAGTAGCACGTTTCACATTCAAGCCACTCTCTGGACAAAAAGATTTCTCCTGAGTTCTTAGTGGATTTATTGGTGATTATCTTACATTAATCGCCTTTAGTTTTAGACATCCCCCAGTGGAAACATCTGCTCCTCATGAACCTTATTGAATCAGTCATAATTTCAAAGATTTCTATTTTCACCCCTCAGTTTTCTCTTTTTGGTTCAGCTGTTCTTGGTTTGAAGAAAATCTAGTGGTTTATAAATTTCCTCTTCTGCAGCCTTGAGTGGAGTTTCTATAATAATTGTTCTTTGTTCTGGAATTCAATCAAATGAATATAGAACTAACATAACCTACCCTGAATCTGTTGAGGCAACACTCATCATATTGATTTTATACTTAAAAATCAATACTCAAGGTATCTCACTTCTAAAAACTAATAATAATTGCCAAGTTATTTTATATAAATGTTCTTTTTTTCCTTTCTTTCATATCTCCCCTTGATACATGAAATATTATGAAGAGGAGAGCGGTTGTTGGATGTGCTCTGGTAATGCTATACTTTAGCTAGATGCTCAGGAGCAGTCTAACGCAGTGGTGGCCATCCTATAGCCCAGGGGCCACATGCGGGTTCTGAATGCGGCCCACAAGACATTTTGTTGACTGTTACCCACATGCAGGGTTGCCGCATTCTTCTGCTTTCCATCCATTTGGCTTTTTTCCTACGGCGCAACTGAAGTGATATGTACATAAAACAGGGGCAAGTGAAGTGAGGTACGTGCTGATTACACACAACATCGACTGCGAAAGCCCTGTGCCCCCTCTGCATCCAATCAAGCATAAATATTCCTTTTGTTCTTACCACCTGAGGTTGATGACGGTTCTATTAATCTATGAATGATTAAGCACTTTCTATAACTTGCCATGAAATATTCAGCGTGTATTAAATGTATTCAATCTTATTCAAAGGCTATAGTGAAGATGCCCGATTTCAATCTTGCAAACACTCATGCAGCCCACTCAGTAGCCTAAGTTGCCCATCACTATAAGACCATAAGACATAGGAGCAGAATTAGGCCACTCGGCCCATGGAGTCTGCTCTGCCATTCAATCATGGCTGATATTTTTCTCATCCCCATTCTCCTGCCTTTTCCCCATTAACCCCTGATCCCCTTATTAATCAAGAACCTATCTATCTCTGTCTTAAAGACACTCAATGACCTGGCCTTCACAGCCTTCTGCGGCAAAGAATTCCATGGATTCACCACTCCCTGGCTGAAGAAATTCCTCCTCATCTCTTTTTTAAAGGATCGTCCCTTTAGCCTGAGGCTATACCCTACTAGTTCAAAGTAATCCCTGCTCACACTTCTCTCAGTAAGAAATTGTTTGCTCTCCAATTGCTTTCTTTTCCTCATTGCAGGGCTGAGATTAGAATTTAGATGTGGTTTTTATTTTATTCATCCACAGATGTGGTCATTGCTGTCCAGGCCACCATTTACTGCCAATCCCTGAAGACGTTTTAAGAGTCAACCACATTGTTGTAACCACATGTAGACCAGACCGGGTAAGGACGGCAGATTTCCTTCCCTAAAGGACATTAGTGAACCAAATGGATTTTTCCGATCACCCACAGTGGTTTCATGGTCATTTCAATCCCAGATTTTTTAAATTGAATTCAAATTTCACCATGTGACATGGTGGGATTTGAATCTGGGCCCCCAGAGCATTACCCTGGGTCTCTGGATTACTAGTCCAGTGACAATACCACAATGCCACCGCTTCCCCTGGTTAGTGTTTTAGATGTGGAGATGCCGGCGTAGGACTAGTGTTTTAGATTAGTGTTTAGTGTTTAGACTAGTGTTTTAGATCACAGTGAGTTACTGATATGCTGCATCACACAAGGAATTCCGATATACTTTCTTAAAAATTAATTCTTATCAAGTAGGCTTACATTAATGAAGTTACTATGAAAATCCCCCAGTTGCCACACTCCGGCACCTGTTCGGGTAACGCTGAGGGAGAATTTAGCATAGCCACCACACCTAACCAGCACGTCTTTCAGAATGTGGGAGGAAACCGGAGCACCCGGAGGAAACACACGCAGAAACAGGGAGAATGTGCGGACTCTGCACAGACAGTGACCCAAGCCAGGAATTGAACCCAGGTCCCTGGCACTGTGAGGCAGCAGTGCGAACCATTGTGCCACCGTGCCACCCTTTCTGGTCGCACCAGTTCACTTTTGTTGACATTTTGTGGACTTTTCATTGACCCGTAACCCTTGCTGACACCAAAAGAGAAACCAGGCTGCCAAAGATACACTGTACCTGAGTGTGTCAGTGAACTTAAGTCGCTGTTCAAAGAACATGTGCAATCTTGTTGATTCAGCTATATACTACTCCAGCTTTACGCACTGCTTGGCTCAGTAACTGTCTGAAGCTTAAGAAGACATCATTTGTGTAATACATCTCTTAAAAGGGCAAAATGAAAAATCTCTCTCTCAATTATTCAAGTCAATTAGTGTCATTTATTGCAATATCTGTTAACACCTAATTTCAGGGCCAGCTCCTTGGAGCCCCAAGAATCAAAGAGCTTGCGGTTAAACTAATTGTTCTCTGATTGATTTGTGCAGTAATGGAGAGTCACTGCAAAGTTTGCAAAGAAGAAATCTCATTATATTCACTGATCCAGTGCTTAAACCCAGAGAGTCTCACGTGCTGTTGATAAGTGAGCTTCGACTAGAATTCCAGATGGCACAGGCAGTCATATAAAAAAATCCCTTTCTATACCAAGATAGCTGCCAAGCTGCAGAGCAAGTGAATGTTGCGAGCATATGCTTACGGAGAATCCCGTCCGATGCAACAGGAGAGAAAAAGAATTAACATCCTCAGAAATCTGTTAATTATAGAGACACACAGCTGCTCCAATGAATGGCTTGACTCACCGCCAAACTATAGGCAATCAACGATGGCACGGAAAAATTAGCCAAAATGAAGCAATTCAGATTTTTCCTTAAAAAAATAGATTAATTTTGAATGCACCTGCAGCTTTGTTAGTGCTCAATAACAGGGTGAATATCTCTGTCGTTTTGTGGCAGAGTTGAAACCCTTTCGCTCCCGGAGTGTAAATCTGAACTTTCTCAATGAATTTACTTTTGCACATGAAAGGCGAGGTGTGGTTTGCAATTACTGTTTACATGATGCAGGGTCTTGTTAAAGACAAGTCCCTTTTGACAAATTTAATCATGTTTTTCTTTGAAGATGTGATAAAAGTATCTTGCAAGACACATGTAGCAAATAAAATTCGACACTCGTACAAGAGGAGATGTAAGGACGTGGACAGTTGCCAGATAGGAATCAGAGGATTACAGTTAATGACTGCTGTTTAGATTGGACAAGGGCTGGGTGTGACGTACTCTCGGAGCAGTGTTATGTTCATTGTTGATCTTGGTGTATGTATAAATGATCTATGCTTATTACAGGAAAGATGTTGAAGCCATTGAAAGGGTGCAGAGGAGATTTACAAGGATGTTGCCTGGATTGGGGGGCATGCCTTATGAGGATAGGTTGAGGGAGCTTGGTCTCTTCTCCCTGGAGAGACGAAGGATGAGAGGTGACCTGATAGAAGTTTACAAGATGTTGAGAGGTCTGGATAGGGTAGACTCTCAGAGGCTATTTCCAAGGGCTGAAATGGTTGCTACGAGAGGACACAGGTTTAAGGTGCTGGGGGGTAGGTACAGAGGAGATGTCAGGGGTAAGTTTTTCACTCAGAGGGTGGTGGGTGAGTGGAATCGGCTGACGTCGGTGGTGGTGGAGGCAAACTCGTTGGGGTCTTTTAAGAGACTTCTGGATGAGTACATGGGATTTAATGGGATTGAGGGCTATGGATAGGCCTAGAGGTAGGGATATGATCAGCGCAACTTGTGGGCCGAAGGGCCTGTTTGTGCTGTGGCTTTCTATGTTCTATGTTCTTATTTCAGCGGGACTCAATGCTAAAATCCTCATGTTCATGGAATTATAAAATCCTTACAGTGCAGAAGGAGGTCATTTGGCCCATAAAGTCTGCACTGACTCTCTGACAGAGTATCTTACCCAGGCCCTATTCCCATAACCCCACATATTTACCCCTGCTAATCCCCCTAACCTACACATCTTTGGATCCTAAAGGGCAATTTAGCATGGCAAATCCACTTAACCTGCACATCCTTGGACTGTGGGAGGAAACCAGAGCATACGTGCCTGGGCGGCACAGTGGCACAGTGGTTAGCCTCACAGCGACAGGGACCCGGGTTTGATTCCCGGCTTGGGTCACTGTCTGTGTGGAGTTTGCACAATCTCCCCGTGTCTGCATGGGTTACCTCCGGGTGCTCCGGTTTCCTCCCATATTCCAAAAATGTGCGGGTTAGGTGGATTGGCCATGCTAAATTGCCCCTTAGTGTCAGGGGGACTAGCTAGGGTAAATGCATGGGGTTATGGGACTAGGGCCTGGGTGGGATTGTGATCAGTGCAGGCTCGATGGGCTGAATGGCCTTGTTCTACGTTGTAGGATTGTATGATTCCTACAGAGGAAACCCACACAGACATGGGGAGAACGTGCAGACAGTCACCCAAGACCGGAATCGTACCGGGGTCCCTGGTGCTGTAAGGGAGCAGTGCTAACCACTGTGTCACCGTGCCGCCCTTCAGGTAAACACACTTACGAGTGTCTGATGGAAAAATTTATTATATATAATTTACATTCAGCAGTGCCTTAAACCAAGACTGTTGTTGATTGATTGAATATGAAATATCTTTTTCTACATATGCATATTTAAAATATGCATATTATATCTATTTGCAGTGAACATTTCTCTGCTGAAGCTTTGTGCTTTGAACATCTGGTATATTTCTTTTGCATCTTTTACGCTTTTGCCTTTTTGCTGCAAATTTCTAAGACATGTTCCTGGATTCTATCCAGTTTTGGTTTAAAATGCAAGTTGCAGCTAACAAACCTGGGTAGAAGGGAATCCCTTTGGCTATTTCCATAACTCCGCATAAATTGTATTCATGATGGGATAAAATCTCCAGATTTAACAACAGCAGAGTGAGCATCATTACCTCTATCAATATCCAAGGACCTGTGAGTACATCCCGCAACTCTCCTGCCTGGGCACATCCAAGGATGCCGGTCTCTGATGGCTGAGCTGCAGCCCCTGTGACTGCTACCTAATGCAGTTCAATTCATAGCAATGTCCAAGGGTAGATCTTCCTGTCAAGATAGAGATCAGAATAGCATTCACCTGCTTTGTAATGGGAATATTCCAGGCCTCTGCCAGATGAAGATGTGTGATGTTTGTTTTTGTATTAAGCAAGTGGCTGATGCCCACCTCGATCGACTTTATTGACCCAAGTCAATGAAGGAAGGCTTTGCAGGAAAACATGGAAAAGATGGAATGGCATCAATTTGCAGTTATGTGTAAAGCCATAAGACCATAAGATGTAAGAGCAGAATTGGGCCATTCGACCCATCGAGTCTGCTCCATCATTCAATCATGGCTGATATGATTCTCATCTCCATTCTCCTACAATTTGGTTATACAGGGGAGGTGATGGCCAAATGGTGTTATCGCTAGACTATTAATCCAGAAGCTCTGCTAATGTTCTGAGTACCCGTGTTCGAATCCCGCCAAGGTAGATGGTGGAATTCAATTTTTAAAAATCTGAAATTGAAATCTACTGATGACCATGAAACCATTGTTGATTGTCTGAAAAACCCATCTGGTTCACTGATGTCCTTTAGGGAAGGAAATCTGCTGACCTTACCTGGTCTGGCCTACATGTGACTCCAGAACCACAGCAATGTGGTTGACTCTCAACTGCCTTCTGAACAAGGGCAACTAGAGATGGGCAATAATTACTGACCAGCCAGCGACGCGCATGCTCACAAATGAATAAAGAAAAGTCTAAAAATGTTGTCACAGACATGAAGCACAGCCGCCTCATGTTGCTTTGTGTGTGTGGGACCAGATGATCCCAGTATACTGAGGCCCACCCAATTCTGTGCTCCAACAGAGAAATCCACATCAAGGGAGGACTTTTGTCAGTGATGTATGGTCTCTTCCCAATGGTGAAACTGCTCTCTTGCTTTTTCCCGTATGATTAAAATTTAAAATACTTGTGGTGTGTGCAGTGGGCACATGCAATTCCTCAGTGGGGGATGTTTAGTTGTGGCAAAACCCTCCATCAGCTCATGCTGCAGTTATGAACTATCGAAGAACTCACTGGTCAAACAGGAAGGCTCTACAGCAACAAACATCTCTGCCCAAATCCATCGCTGTTAACCTAAAACTTCTTGAGAGCACAAACGTGGCACGGGTGTTTTCCAAAGTTAAATTTCATAATTCACATCACGTTGATTTCACTTTGTTCATGTGTGCATCACTGTCGTTTGCCAAGACTTAGATTAGTCAGAGAGCTAAATGTATTGGCACACCTCATGGTCGGCATGCATTGATAAATACAGGGTGTTTTGGGATATTTCCTTTACTGCAGAAGGAATAATATTTTGCTTTTTTTATCCCTCTGTATTCATGTCCACTGTTGTCCTCCCTGCTCTGTGGGACATATGGCTGAACTTGCATGTTCAATGAGCCCTTTGTTCTATGCATTGTAAAATACATTGTCCTAGATCATTCTCAGTGGGGCAATTGATATGTTGTAGGTGAACATAAAGCCGTGTATGGACTCTACCAAACAACACCTTGAGATGGACCACATTCGGAAAATACTGACCCTGCCCTTTGTGCCCCTAATTTTCCCGCCTGGACTGATCATGTTCCCATTACATCATCCTCTTCCAGTTCTCCATGTCCCTGACACCACGCCACACTTCTCCTCCAGCCACCCTCTCCAACTACTAATGCTGGATCTCCATTCAAGTTGCCTTTTTCCAGCTGTTCTTCTTTTGTAGAGCAGAATGGAGCCGAATTTTATGGTGCCCCATCAGCAGGTTTCAAAATTCCCCTGGTGTCCAGTTAAGGGTGGTTTCCTGCCATCCGAAAATGCCTGCCCACCTCCTCCAGAAAAAAATCAGGTAATGGCAGCCAACTGGAGGGCCTGAATGCCATCTGGAACGCAGATAACATGAGACAGGCAATGCTGACATCCAACACCAGTCAACTATTGACATTTTCAATAGCAGTGTGGTAATAAAGAAGCTTTGTGGTGCTTGTGGATTAACACAGGCAGTTGTCTCAATGCTGCACTTTTCACTAACCCTTCACATGTATACCTTTCATGGTGGCTCTGATGTAATTGCCCTGTTTTCTCACTCTCCCGATAACGAGATAGCATCGCTCTTGTGGAAGCAATCTATTTTCGCACTCTTCCCCCTTTTCACTATCTGCTGTCGGCTTGGCTCTCTCCCTTTCAAATGAGTTCTGTCCTTCATTCAATTTTTCACTGCCGGCTAATGACACCGTCCTCGTGCTCCCTGGAGGACGAAGCTTCAGAAAATGAAGCAAACCTCTCCATCGAGGAATTGTATTAAAATTATTCCGTGGTGCCCTGGAGGACTCTACACTTCTTCTGGGTATTGATTGCATTTGACTGGTATTGTGTGTCTGAGGGGCCATCTTTTAATCACACTTCCTTGTAGGTGTTAGGACAGTGGAATCATTGTGGCATATCACCCTGCCTGTGTTATTTCATTGCAGAGAATCATAACAGTTGATGGAGAGCCAATTAGCTTTCCTCGCATTTTACGATCACTCAAAAGATTTTCCTGACACCCTTTTCTTTGCCTTTATCAACTGTATAAATCCAGTCTTTGCCTGTCAATAAGCATAATCATTAGGGGTAGATGTCAAAGAAGTGCACAGCACGGTGGCACAGTGGTTAGCACAGCTGCCTCACAGCACCAGGGACCCGGGTTCAATTCCAGCCTCAGGTCACTGTCTGTGTGGGGTTAGCACATTCTCCTCGTGTCTGCGTAGGTTTCCTCCAGGCACTCCGGTTTCCTCCCACACTCCAAAGATGTGCAGGTTAGGTTGATTGGCCATGCTAAATTGACCCTGGTGTCAGGGAGATTAGCAAGGTAAATGTGTGGGGTTATGGGAATAGGGCCTGGGTGGGATTGTGGTCAGTACAGACTCGATGGGCCAAATGGCCTCCTTCTTTACTGTAGGGATTCTATGATTCAATGAGCCGGAAGGTGGGGAGAATGTTTCTCGCTGTCGGATTATGTTTGATGAATAGTTGATCAATGCACAGTTGATCTCTGATTCCCCTCTTCATTTTCCTGACCACTGTTACTCAGGGGAGATTTTAACTACCAGGTGGCTGAATGCAATGATCTGTCACTTGATAGAAGCAACTTAGGCCCCATCCAGTTTCAGGATGGGGAGTCACTGATATCAGATATGGGTGAGTTGCACTTGGAGCTCCAGTGTCTTTGGGCAGCCCACTGGTGTGCTAACTGGAAGAAGGCCTTTGGGAGCAGGGAGTGATTGAAGCAGGAGCAATGAATCATAGATTCCCTACAGTACAGAAGGAGGCCATTCGGCCCATCGAGCTTGCACCGATAACAATCCCACCCAGACCCTATCCCCGTAACCTCACATATTTACCCTGCAAATTCCTCCGACACTAAGGAGCAAATTAGCATGGTCAATCAACCTAAGTTGCAATTCTTTGGACTGTGGGAGAAAACTGGAGCATCTGAAAGAAACCCACGCAGACACGGGGAGAATTTGCAAACTCTACACAGACAGTCATCGAGACCGGAATTGAGCCCAGGTCTTTGGCACTGTGTGGCAGCAGTGCTACCACTGTGCTACTGTGCCGCTTAGGCTGTTTGTGTATAGTATTCCTCCACCTCTGTTAGATTGCTACTTTTAGGCATAACAACTTGTTTGTTTATACTGTCACCTCATCTCCAGCTAATGTGTTGAAATATACTGTTTAGCCATTACATTCGAACTTCTTTGTAGATTTAACAAACTGTTATTTTCAATGAGCCTGTGTTGTATTTCATCAGTTTTGCAGTTTTGCGCAATGGTCTGACCTAGGAATGCAAGCTTATAAAACAAATTTCTCCTCAGCTCCTTTTTGGGGTGGCATGATGGCACAGTGGTTAGCACTGCTGCCTCACAATGCCAGGCACCCGAGTTCAATTCCCGGCTTGGGTCACTGTCTGTGTGGAGTCTGCACCCCGTGTCTGCGTGGGTTTCCTCCGAGTGCTTTGGTTTCCTCCCACACTCCAAACAACGGGCTGGTTGGGTGCATTGGCGTGTTACATTCTCCCTCAGTAACATCATTGCATTGTGAAAGTGAGCCTACTTGTGACACTAATAAATAAATTTCAAACAAAATGGACGGTTTACAGTGGGTGGTGGACGGTACAGTGGCATAGTGGTTAGCACAGCTGCCTCACAATGCCAGAGACCCAGGTTCGATTCCCATCTTGGGTCACGGTCTGTGTGGAGTTTGCACGTTCTCCCCGTGTCTGCGTGGGTTTCCTCCGGGTGCTCCAGTTGCCTCCCACAATCCAAAGATGTGCAGGTTAGGTGGATTGGACATGTTAAAATTGACCCTAGAGTCAAGGGGATTAGCAGGGTAAATATGTGGGGTTACGGGAATAGGGCCTGGTTGGGATTGTGGTCGGTACAGACTCGAAGGGCTGAATGGCCTCCTTCTATACAGTCGGGATTCTATGATTCTAAATGGAAAAAAATCATGGAAGAGGTGTTGTTCTCAGAGTTATCGTCCTCTAATAACAATAAATGATGACATTGTGAAAGAGTCCTTGAAGGACTTAGAATGTGTTTTAACCTTTCTGGACTTAGAATTGTTCTGTCAAGTTACAGATATCTGAGTAAAAATGAATGAACTTTATGTAGCATTGAGTATTATTGGTACATAAATACTCCGTCTTCCTGTAAAGTTACTTTACCCATTATTCTGGTGAAGCATTAATGCGTTGCAATTGACAAGTTGATGCCTTCTTTAAAATTGATAGATACATGGCGCCGAATTTTCCAGTCCTGCCCGCCACAGAAATCGTAGCGGGTGAGGGGGCGGAGCTTGCAGAGGTCCACTGACCTTGGGCAGGAGTTTCAGGTTCTGGGGCGAGCGTGGCCAGAAAATCCCAACCATTAAATTTATCTACAAACATTTTGAAAGTTACTATCTCACGATGTAATTTCACTACTGCTGAATTATTTTTCCCTTTCTCTAAACCCAAATGTTCATGTGCAGCGAAGACGGAAAATGCTGGGAAATCTCAGCAGGTCTGACGGCATCTGTGGAGAGATAATGGAACCAACGTTTCAAGTCAGCGAGACCCTCATCCTGACTCGAAACATTAGCTCTGTTTGGCTCTCCACAGATGGTGTCAGACCCGTTGAGATTTTCCAGCATTTTCTGTTTCTGTTTCAGATTTCAGCATCTGCAGCATTTTGCCTTTATCCAAATATTCATGTCCCAGGTTTATGGATGAGAGAAGGAATGCGGACCCCACACTTGATAAGGAGCAAGCTCAATTTCAGGATGCATGCCAGCAGTTCTTCAGAATATCCAATACCGCCATAAAGTTTATTTTTCTAATCCGCATATTCATCAGGACAAACTCCTAGTGTCCTTTCGCTCCCCTGTCCTCTGTCCCTTGTTCAAAACCAAGCTGCCTTTAAAAGGAATGCTTCATATTTGAAATATTGCCTTGTAAAAATTAATCGATTTCAGAGCCTCCCTGAAGGCTATAATAAGAAAAAACCAGCACAATCAGTTGGCGCAGTGACTATAATAAACCTGAAGACACTTTATCAAGGACCTTTGAGTTAACAAGATCTGATGTTGCTTCATTAACATGGCTAGCTCTAGTTAGCCACTTCCATGTAATCAAAAGTAATGAAATAATGAAAAAAGTGAACACTCAAAATATTTAATGGTGCTATTCAGGTGACAGGCCACGGAGAATACTCATTTTGGTTCAGAATATAAAGGGGGTGAGAATGATGGTGCAAAGATTACTATAGGCCAAGGTCATGACTTCCATTTCCTCTTTAAAAAGCGAGAACACATTGACATTACTCCTTTAATCACCTCAGATTATTCACAGAGTCATTGAACGCCTACAGTGCAGAAGAGGCCATTCAGCCCATCATGTCTGCACCAACTCTCTGACAGAGTATTTTACCCAGGCTGTCTCCTCCACTCTATCCCCCTAACCCCACACATTTACCATGGCTAAACTATCTAACCTACACAACTTGGGGGCACTAAGGGGCAATCTAACATGGCCAATCCATAACCTGCACATCTTTGAACATTGGGAGGAAATCAGAGCACCCAGAGGAAACCCATGCAGGCATAGGGAGAAGGTACAAACTCCACATAGACAGCCACCCAAGGCTGGAATTGAACCGGGTCCTAAGAGCTGTGAGGTAGCAGCGCTAACCGCTGTGCCATCATTTTGGCCTTAATTATCATGAACTGTTTCACAGCCAATGAAGTACTGATGGTGTTTAGCCAATTGTCATCCAGTGGGGAGCACAGCAAGCAATCAATCGTCAGAACTCAAGGTTTAAACAGAAATAACTTGCATTTAAATAGCACCATTTGCCATGCCAGTATGTCTCAAAGTGCTCCACCAATCGATGAAGTGTCATCACTGCAGTAATATAAGAGATGTGGCAGCTAATTTGTGCACAGCAAGCTCCCACAAACAACAATGAGATTGTGACCAGGGAATCTGTTCAAGTGTTATTGGTCGTGGGATAAATATTGGCCAGGACACTGAGGGTAGCTCTCCTGCTCTCTTCAAAGTAGTGCCAATGGGATATTTTAACCATGCCTGAGAGACAGACAGGACTTCGACTTAATATCTGGGGCGAGATTTTACGGCCTCACTCAAGCGAGACCGAAAATTCCTGCCCGAGGTCAACGGACATTCCTGTTGTCTGCCCCTTGCCTGCTCCGATTCCGTGACGGGTGGAGCAGTAGACTTCTGGCACCCATCTCAAAGCACCGACGCAGATAGTGGAACCTCAGCTGGGTTTCGCATGTCAAAGCAAGGGGAAGCCCAACCTTGTGAGGGTATGTCACAATCACATGTGTAGCTGCCAGACCATGTGTTGGAGCAAGGCGTCTAGCAATTGGATGAGTGTTTGAGGTATTCCAGAGACCGACACCCAGTTGGTTGTTGAGCCTTGAGAATCAATAAATGCTGGATGCCCAGTCCGAGGTATGTGGAGATTTGGCGGAGATATCAGAGTGGCTGCGTGTTCTGGCACAGGCTCTGAAGATGTCCAACCCGGCCATGCCCACTGCGATAACTCACTCTTCAGAATGCCAGCTTCCTCCATGGGCAGAACAGCTAACTGCTTTGGAGGGACAGACCCAGCAGATTGCAGCAGCAATTGCAGGGGTTCACAGTGACCAGCACTCCATCCAGTTTCCTCCCACAGTCCGAAAGACATGCTGGTCAGGTGAATTGAACATAAGAACATAAGAACTAGGAGCAGGAGTAGGCCATCTGGCCCCTCGAGCCTGCTCCGCCATTCAATAAGATAATGCTTGATCTTTTTGTGGACTCTGCTCCACTTACCTGCCCACTCACCATAACGCTTAATTCCTTTACTGTTCAAATATCTATCTATCTTTACCTTAGAAACATTCAACAAGTTAGCTTCAACTGCTTCACTGGGCAGGGAGTTCCACAGAATCACAACCCTTTGGGTGAAGAAGTTCCTCCACCACTCAATCCTAAATGTGCTCCCCCTTATTTTGAGGCCATGCCCCTTGGTTCTAGTTTCACCTGCCAGTGGAAACAACCTCCCTGCTTCTATCTTATCTATTCCCTTCATAATCTTATATGTTTCTATAAGATCTCCCCTCATTCTTCTGAATTCCAATGAGTATAGCCCCAGTCTACTCAGTCTCTCCTTATAAGCCAACCCTCTCAACTCCGGAATCAACCTCATGAATCTCCACTGCATCCCCTCCAGTGCCAGGGGCGGCATGGCGGCACAGTAGTTAGCACTACTGCCCCACAGCGCCAGGGACCCGGGTTCAATTTCCAGCTTGGATCACTATCTGTGTGGAGTTTGCACGTTCTCCCCGTGTCTGTGTGGATTTCCTCCGGGTCCTCAGGTTTCCTCCCACAGTCCAAAGATGTGCAGGTTAGGTGAATTGGCCATGCTAAATTTTCCCTCAGTGTACCCGAACAGGTGCCGGAGTGTGACAACTAGGAGATTTTCACAGTAACTTCATTGCAGTGTGAATGTAAGCCTACTTGTGACTATTAAATAAACTTGAAATATCCTTTTTCAAGTAAGGAGACCAAAATTGTACACAGTACTCCGGGCCGTGCTAAATTCTCCCTCAGTGTAACCAAACAGGCGCTGGAGTGTGGTGACTAGGGGATTTTCACAGTAACTTCATTAATGTGTTAATGTGAGCCTACTAGTGACATGAATAAATAAACTTTTAAAAAAACTAGTCTCCTCTGCTCCAGGGAAAACAACCTCAGTCTATCCAATCTCTCTTCATAACTAAAATGCTCTACTCTGGGGAAAACCCTGATCAATCGCCTCTGCACAATTCCGGTGCTATCACAGCCGTCCTACAGATCCAGCCCAATGTTAAATTCTTGCCTGAAAGTTAGCACCTCCAGCAATGCAGCATTCCCCCAATACTAGATTTCAGATTGGTATCACGCCGCTTGGTACTGGTGCATTAGCACTGAGATACATTCCTCAATCTATTAATAATATATTAAGAATATTACATCAGCAGCTTCTGGCCACAAACTATCATTTTTTTTGTCATACTTTTATATCAACGTGTTCTATTTATAAATCCCATGCCACTTTCCATAAAGAGAAATAGAAATTTTAATTAAACCTGTCATCAGTCGCGGTGCTGCAACATTTCAAAGATTCAAATTTATTAATTGTAATTTTGTTAAGTACAAACTGCTCTGCAAGGAGAAGACAAAATATGGGAACTAATCAAATTATTCCAAACACTTTCTCAAACACTAACTTTGCTTGTTGGACTAAATCTCGGGGATTCGATTTTCCAGGGACAATCAAGTCCCGCCCATTAGGCCGAAGGCAGGAGCCGAGCCCACGCTGTAGGGGCACATACAAAGATTGGCGATCACTTTCAGGAAACCAGGGGCTAGGTAGGCGGACCCCAACGATCAAGGGGATCCGGGAAGTGCGAGGGTGGCATATACCAGCGATGGTGTCTCATTCATGAGGATGGTTGTTGCCACAGTGGGTGACTCCCTCAATGAACCAGGGAGCTTTTTTTTGATTTATTCGTGGGATATGGGCATTGCTGGCTGGCCAGCATTTATTGCCCATCCCTAGTTGCCCTTGTTCAGAGGGCAGTTGAGAGTCAACCACATTGCTCTGTCTTTGGAGTCACATGTGGGCCAGACCAGGTCAGGATGGCAGATTTCCTTCCCTAAAGGACATTCGTGAACCAGGGTTTTTCCGACAATCAACAATTACTTCATGATCATCAAGAAATCAAATCAAATAGATTCTTAATTCCAGATATTTTTTATTGATTTCAAATTCCACCAGCTGCAATGGCAGGATTCGAACCCAGATCCCCAAAAAGTTAATTGAGTTTCTGGATTAATTGTCTTGCAATAATGCCACTAGGCCATGGCCTTCCCAATGAGAGAAGAGGAAACCGATTCCACCCCCCATCACCCCGTCCCCTCACCAGAAATCTGCTGCTGGGCTGCTACTGTTTACTTGGCAGTCTCCCTGTGTGGGGACTGGCCTTCCAATGGGGACAAAATGCTAACTGGGAAGTGATTCTTAATTGGGCATTTGAGTGGCTCAACTGGACATTGCTGAATTTGCTGCAGCTGATATGCCAAGCCGGTGGGAAAAAGTCAGGGTGCCCTCCCAATGCCTGCCCCCACCATATTATCAGCCTTCCTACGGCCCCAACACAAAAACAGAAAAATGCTGGAAAATCTCAGCAGATCTGACAGCATCTGCGGAGAGTGAGTAGAGCCAACGTTTTGAGTCTAGATGACCCTTCACCAGAGCTCCGAAAGCCCTCCTGCCTCCCCGGCTGTCACCATAGGGCTGGGAAAATTCAGCCGTCAGAATAAGACACCCAGAAACCTGCATCCATTCTGGCCAGACTGGTTTCGAAAAGCCAATGATTAATAAGGCAGTGAAAGTCTTGGAAGAAGTGGAGGGTCTAACCATAGGGCAAGGTGAAGATTCCGTTCCATGGAGCCCTTGCATTCTGAGTCTAAGAACCAATGAAGATTTCTTAAACATTGGAGACTTTTATCAGCCCCTTCCACAGGGTGTTGATGGAAAGCACAGTTAACATTTCCTATAATTCGGATTATTCTTTCTACATAGTTATTTCAGATCTGTCAACAAATATTTGATTATTTTCGAGGGTCGAATATCTCACTGCGTTTCCTCATGCTTTCGAATAATTGTCTGAGCTTCATATATTTTTTCAAACAGAAAACAAATTGGGATTAAATTCTGAAATCCTCCAGGTAAATGTTTCACAGAGGATAATTCTGGACAGCTGTGCTTTCAGATTAACACATTGCTCTGTGGGTATAAGTGCAAACAAAGGAAGACAATATTGGAATCGCTTTCTGCTGCATTGTTGATAAACTCAAGGATCCTTACCCAAGTTCCAAACTGCAGGAACATATTTCTCCCACTGGTACCTCAGCCACTTCTATTAATCCCTGTCAACAAACCCTCTAGTACTGGTTAAAAGCTAGGTACCTATCTCCAACAGGCCACATGTTGCCTATTACATTGTTACGTATTTTTAGGCCTTCAAATTGATGGCAGATGTAGGACTGAGTGAGATAAATGTGTATGGAATCACAGGACAGCACAGAACTTACAAAAATATTAATCAAGTAGCAGTCAACTGCATTTTCATCCCTCAGAATCAGGTGTCAGAGACACAACCTCCCAAAGCAGGGAGGAAGGCAGGAACTGAGGCAGCCAGGTTGGAAGGTCCATCTAAGTTAAGTATTATTAATGTCACAAGTAGACTTACATTAACACTGCAATGAAGTTACTGTGAAAATCCCCTAGTCGCCACATTCAGGCGGCTGTTCAGGTACACTGAGGGAGGATTTGGCATGGCCAGTGCACCTCACCGGCACGTCTTTCAGACTGCGGAAGGAAACCGGAGCACCCGGAGGAAACTCACGCCGACATGGGGAGAACATGCAGACTCCGCACAGACAGTGACCCAAGCCGAGAATCAAACCCTGGTCCCCAGCGCTGTGAGGCAGCAGTGCTAACCACTGTACCACTGTGCTGTCCTCTGTAGAGCTCTACTTTGGACACCATGAACTAGACTTCAACAGCAAGTCTTTATTAACAATGCATAACTATGTACATATTTACAGTAGAGGATGCAGATAGCGAGCTGACTCCAGTCTATGGCTTTACCCAACTCTGTCCATCTCCTGATTGGTCCTGAGTCATGTGCCTGCTTACAACACTGCATGGGCGGTACTGTACTCAGTCCCACATTCACCCTTTATGTACCAGACCCTACTACTACACAACAGAGGCTGGCAGAGAGACTTCACTGAGGAGCATTCTGGGAGAAGTTTGTGCTGTCACCTCAACTGAACAGCGGGTTGCGGAAGACCCACCCAGTGAGAGGTCATACAGGTCAACGTGAGCTGAACAGAAAAAAATAAGCATTTTAAATAATGATGTTCATATCCACAGATCTCTGAAGGTTTCCACTCAAGTGGATAGAGCCGTGAAGAAGGCCTATAGTGTGTTAGCGTTTATTAACAGGGGGTTTGAGTGTAAGAGCCGTGGGGTTATGCTGCAACTGTACAGGACCTTGGTGAGACCACATTTGGAATATTGTGTGCAGTTCTGGTCACCTCGCTATAAGAAGGATGTGGAAGCATTGGAGAGAGTGCAGAGGAGATTTACCAGGATGCTGCCTGGTTTGGAGGGTAGGTCTTATGAGGAAAGGTTGAGGGAGCTAAGGCTTTTCTCTTTAGAGCAGAGGAGGATGAGAGGCGACTTAATAGAGGTTTATAAAATGATGAGGGGGATAGATAGAGTGGGCGTTCAGAGACTATTTCCTCGGGTGGATGTAACTGTTACTAGGGGGCATAACTATAAGGTTCATGGTGGGAGATATAGGAGGGATGTCCGAGGTAGGTTCTTTGCTCAGAGAGTGGTTGGGGTGTGGAATGGACTGCCTGCTGTGATAGTGGAGTCGGACACTTTAGGAACTTTCAAGCGGTTATTGGATAGGCACATGGAGCACACCAGAACGATAGGGAGTGGGATAGCTTGATCTTGGTTTTGGACAAAGCTCGGCACAACATCGAGGGCCGAAGGGCCTGTACTGTGCTGTACTGTTCTATGTTCTATTAATGTCAATCCACCATCTTTGGGTAACTCAATTTTAATTTACTGAAGATGACTTTAACAAAAAAATAAGCTGGATGCGAGTTATATTGATGTACAGTAGTCAGTTCCATCATAAATGATACTGAGCTAGTGGTTCTGCACCCAAAATAATGAGCTTAATCAATAGCTTCCTCAGTTGCAGCAACGCAGCACAATGAGGTGATTAACTTACTCTGGCGTCCGAGCTCGATTTGTTGGTGAGATCAGCTTCTCACATCATGATCTCCAAACTATCGCAAAGGATCGTGGGAACTTGATTCGAGATGGACCTAATTTGCGTTTGGAATTCAATGATTTCTTGCCTTGGTTTCTACGATTCTGGGCGAAGTGCAAAAGGACACCACAACCCAGCAGGAACTCCAAGCCACCGGCGTGAACCTTACCAGCGATCGCGCCGGCAGCCTTCTCCCATGGCGTGAATGGCAAGTGCAATGTATCAATTCTGATTTAAATAAGATATTAAACTGACATCTTATCTAACCTCCTGGATGAAAATGTTAAACCAATAAATTAGTGTGCAATATATGGACTCCTAGTGACGAAGAAATAGCAATAAATGATGAACCAATATCATCCTTTGACATTCTAAGATTGTCAGGATTGAATTCTGTGATTCTGTCTAATTTCTGTGGACGTATTAAATCAGTGACCTTGATTATTATCATTTGAACTGCCTAAAAGTGAAGTGGGAGTGTATTCAGTAATGACTTTCAGAAAGGCATTGAATATATACTTCTAAAGGAAAAAGAAATGCAAGGCTGTGAAGGAAAATCTGGAAAGCGTGTCTAATTTGGCAGCTCTTTCAAAGGGCTGGCATAGATCTGATAGGCCGAATGGTCTCCATGATTCTCTGAATTTATGTGGCAATTTACAGGATAAAACTGATGCACTCCCACAATTTTGCAATTGATTAGAATTAGCATCCATCTTTACTGTGCAAAGGATTGTCACTGAAAGGGTAATTGTATTTGTATTCTTTCTATAGTGCTTTATCTTATTTCATTTGTAGAAAATAGTACTGAATTTTTTGTGTCAAAAGAAAGGACATTACAGTGAAAGGATCGTGGCTCAGAAGGTCAAGAAGTTGAATCAATGTAGGTGGAGATTATGAATAACAAGGTCAGACAATACTGGTGGGAGTGCTTTGTGGTTCCTGACAGTAGTTATATCATTGGACAGAGCAGTAGACAAGTAATAATCATAGAAAATCATAGAAACCCTACAGTGCAGAAGGAGGCCATTTGGCTCATTGAGTCTGCACCGGCAACAATCCCACCCAGGCCCTATCCCCGAAACCCCACATATTTACCCTGCCAATCCCTCTAACATACACATCCCAGGACACTAAGGGGCAATTTAGCATGGCCAATCAACCTAACCTGCACATCTTTGGACTGTGGGAGGAAACCAGAGCACCCGGAGGAAATCCACGCAGGCACAGGGAGAACCGTGCAAACTCCACACAGACAGTGACCCAAACCGGGCATCTTACGCGTGTCATAGAAACATAGAAGATAGGAGCAGGAGGAGGCCATTTGGCCCTTCGAGCCTGTTCTGCCATTTATTATGATCATGGCTGATTATCCAGCCAAATCCTGCTTTTGCCCCAATCTTTGATCCCATTCACCCCAAACGCTATATCTAGCCGCCTCTTGAATACATTCAATGTTTTGGCATCAACTACTTCCTTGGTAATAAATTCCACAGGCTCACCACTCTTTGGGTAAAGAGTTCCTGGTGCTGTGAGGCCGCAGTGCTAACCACTGTACCACCGTGCTGCCCAATAATGATGGCGACCTTTAATATTCATAAAGATTGGACCAATCAAATTAGCAAAGGTGGTTGAGACGTTGGGACCGATTTTACCATTTTAATTCTAAGTGCTGAGTCTGGGTGCAATTCAGATCCAACTTGGAAACCTGTTCTCCGGCGTCCCCATACGCACTCTGCCTGAAAAAAAAGCAGCGATTCTGAATCGTGCTGCACAAGCCTGTGGGCGGGGCTTAATGCACCCGAAACGCTGCTGCTCCGATCGGAGCCTTTAACTGCGCATGCGCAGTAAAGGAAAATTGAAAAACGCTCCCCTGCCATATTGCTCCTGTGCCTGATAAAGCGGATAAAGCGGCCCAGGAACGATGGCCCCCGCAGACATCACCCCACCCCCAAAACATAACTCTCTCCTTTATCCACCCCCCACCACCCCCCCCAATACCCAGACCGATCGTGACCCCCCTCTCCCACTTCCTCCCCAGCGATCACTCGCAGAGTGGCAGCGGACACCCACCATCCCTGCCCCCCCACCCCACCCCCCCAACCAGAGATCCATCTGGCCCTCCTCCTCCTCCCCACCAGAGAACAATCTGGCTTCTCTCCTCCTCCCTCCCCCCTCCAGAGAACGATCTGACCCGCCTCCTCCTCCGTACCCCCCACCAGAGAATGATCTGGCTTCCCTTCTCCTCCCCCCCACTCCCCTTCCGCCTCCAGAGAATGATCTGACTATCTCCTCCCCACACCCTCTGCCAGAGAACAATCTGACCCGCCTCCTCCTCCGTACCCCCCACCAGAGAATGATCTGGCCTCCCTCCTCCTCACCCACCACCACCCCCCCACCCCCCCCATCAGAGAGCGATCTGATCCACCTCCCTCCCACCCCCCACCACCGATCTGAGTCTGAGAGCCACCGGAAGCTCTGAACTTACCTCTTCAGAAGCTGGAGTACCCATAACAGACCTTTGCCGAGCATGTCTGTTTTGCGCCAAATCTGGACAGGCGGACATGATGGTAAAGGGGGAAATGCCACTAAGTTTGGGCGTCCAGCCCATTAAGTCAATTTAAATGCATGCAAATGCATTTAAATTGACGTCACACCCGTTTCGGGCGCGGTCCTGATCGTGGCCATTTTCGGGCCCTGGGGGCTTGTGCAGCGCGCTTCAGAATCGCTGTTTTTTTTCAGGCAGAGTGCGTATGGGGGCGCCGGAGAACAGGGTTTCCAAGTCAGATCTGAATTGCGCCCAGATTCAGCACTTAGACTTAAAATGGTAAAATTGGGCCCAACGTCTCAACCACCTTTGCTAATTTGATTGGTCCAATCTTTATGAATGTTAAAGGTCGCCGTCATTATTGGGCAACACGGTGGTACAGTAGTTAGCACTGGTAAAGGGGGAATCGGCGTGGGCGCGGATCACGCTACTAACCTCATGCCCGACTTTACGAAGTTTCGTGCCCAAAAACGGGCGCAACGCAATTGGTAAAATCGGGCCCATTGAGTCTGTAGAATGCTTCCATTTCCTGAAACTGATTGAAGGTGAAGCTATTTTAGATGTCGCATTATGCAATGAGGCAGGGTATATTTGCGAATTCACAGTAAAAAAATCTGCAGAGTTAAAGTAATCATATTCAATTGAATTCCATATTAAGTTTGAAGCAACATACTCCAAGAATCCTAAAATGAAAATAAAGCCTCCTACACTAATATGAGTGGAGAGCTAGCTAAGGTAATTGAGTAAATAGAGTGAAAGATATAGCAATAAATAAACAGTAGGAAACATTTAAAGATAGTATAGTATAATGACATACGTTACACTCAGTCCCGCAAAGGGCTGACTGTAATAGATAGCGATATCATAGGAAGAAGCAACATGCTCATGTGTTCAATCTCGGAGACAGCAGCATGGGAAAAAAAGCAGTGTAAGAGAATGTTCTCACAAATGTAATTATGTTGTAATAAAGTTAGAGTGTTCGCAGCTAGCAGACTTCAGATGCTATTGAAATTACTCCAACCCAATGGCACAGTAACATAGAAACAATTCAAAATGTTCAACAAGACCCGGGTTCGATTCTGGCCTTGGGTCACTGTCTGTGTGGAGTCTGCGCCTTCTCCCCGTGTCTGTGTGGGCTTCACCCGGGTGCCCCGGTTTCCTCCCATTGTCCACGTATGTGAAGGTTAGATGGATTGGCCATGGTAAGTGTGTGGGGTTACAGGTATAGGGCGGGGTGTTGGGCCTTGGTCAGATACTCTGTCAGAGAGTCACTGCAGACGCGATGGGCCAAATGGCCTCTTTTTGCATCTTAGGGATTCTAAGATTTCATTGAAAAACAAAAACTCAACAAGAAAAATCCATCCGTGGCTCACTCAGCAAGTTAGTAATAATACTAGGTGAAAGGAAGGTGCAGCAAAGAATAGTAGTAAGCCTGAAGATTGGCAACATTTAATAAACCAGCAAGGGCCACCAAAGCATTGATTAAAAGGGCGAGAAACAGAATATGATGACAAACTGATAGCTATAAAGTGGCACCAGTGGCACATTTTCCTATTTGTCGAGAAAACAATGTAATGTTAAAAGGTAATGTATGTTGCTTGCATGTGACATTGTCATGACAAAAATGACTATATGACACTTTTTGCTCATGAAATATTGAGGGATAAATATTGGCCAGGACACTGAGGCTGGAATTTCACCGGCATGCCTACCCCGATTTCGGGGATGGGTGGGGCTCGGAGAATAGCATTTTTCCCTGGCCTCGGGCGGGATCGTACGAACCTCGGGCGGATGTGCCGCTAAAATTCCGCCCTGACAATGTGCGCCACTCCTGTTCGAGACAGAGCTGTTGAGATTGCTTATGTCCAGTTCAGAAAACAGATTGTTTACTGTCTCATGAAAGGTTAAAAAATTAGTAATGTCCTTTTAATCCTGTCACCAATATCTTTTTCTACGCATATTACTGAATGCTAATTCTGCCGAGTCATTGTTAGGGTCAGTTATCTTGAATCCACTCCTTTTCCTTGTCAGTCTCTGGTGTTGACCTAAGCAGACTGTTGTAGACCTGTCCAAAACAGGAGTCTGAACTTGTTCAACTCTGTTAAACTAGGCTTGAATCAAACTCTGCTGTCAAACTTGTCTCATGGAGAAAAGTCTCGGTTGCTCCACCTTGGCAGAGTAATAAAATGGTCTGACAAGGTTTTCTAAGGTCCACTGCATCTAATTATGTTGCTGATGTTGCTCAGTTATTGGAAAACTATAATTGAACTGCTTGAGGTAGGAGCATTAAGTGCATGTCAGATGCACTTTATCAGCACATATCAAAAAATCTTATAGAATTATCCATGGTTGTGCATTGAATACCTTTTGGAAGGAACTACTCTGTATGATGTTTCATGTTGTAATCAGAAGAACCAGGGACACTTGCCTCAGAAACTTGGATCCGTAATCTTAGATAAAGCTTTGCATATATTTTTGACAACTCAAGGTTGCATGAGGAACTATTGTCCAAGGAGACCTCTAACTAAGAAACTATCTTCGCGAGGAAAGTCAATTGCTCTTATAGTGTTGCTGACTTTGTAGCTTTTCACTCCTCCCTTGGAGAATAATATGAAGTAGTGGAAAGATTTGCACACTGATTAACAACCAGATGAATCACAAAGTGAATGCGCTATCTGTGGTCAGAACCATCTTTACACCAGCTGATTTGATTTGATTTGATTTATTGTTATCACCTGTATTAGTATACAGTGAAAAGTATTGTTTCTTGTGTGCGTATATCATACATTGAGAAGGAAAGGAGAGGATGCAAAATATAGTGTTTCATTCATAAGTAGGGTGCAGAGAAAGATCAACTAATATGAGATAGGTCCATTCAAAAGTCTGATGATAGCAGGGACAAAGCTGTTCTTGAGTCGGTTGATACGTGACCTCAGACTTTGGTATCTTTTTCCCGATGGAAGAAGGCAGAAGAGACTATGCCCAGGGTGCATGGAGTCCTTGATTATACTGGCTGCTTTTCCAAGGCAGCAGAGAGTGTAGACAGAGTCAATGGATGGGAGGCTGGTTTGCGTGATGGATTGGGCTTTGTTCACGACCTTTTGTAGCTTCTTGTGGTCTTGGACAGAGCAGGAGCCATACCAAGCTGTGATGCAACTACATTGATTTCTATGATGCACCTGTAAAAGTTAGTAAGAGTCGTAGCGGACATGCCAAATGTCCTTCGTCTCCTGAGGAGGTAGAGGCGTTGGTGGGCTTTCTTAATTATAGCATCGGCATGGAGGAAGCGGGACAGGTTGTTGGTGATAAGGCCACCTGGAAACTTGAAGCTCTTGACCATTTCCACTTCATCCCCGGTGATGTAGACAGGGGCATGTCCTCCACTCACTTCCGGAAGATGATGACTCTCTCCTTCATTTTGTTGACATTGAGGGAGAGATCATTGTTGCCACGCCAATTCACCAGATTCTCTATCTCTTCCCTGTACTCTGTCTCATCATTGTTTGAGATCTGACCCACAACAATGGTGTCATCAGCAAACTTGAATATCAAGTTGGAGGCAAATTTGGCCACACAATCATAGGTGTATAAGGAGTATAGTAAGGGGCTGAGGACACAGCCTTGTGGGGCACCAGTGTTGATGATGATCGTGGAGGGGGTGTTACTATTCTTACTGATTGCAGTCTGTGGGTTAGGAAGTTCAGGATCCAGTTGCAAAGGGAGGAGCTGAGGCCCAGGCCATGGAGTTCGGTGATGAGTTTTGTAGGAATAATTGTGTTGAAGGCTGAGCTGTAATCAATAAATATGAGTCTGACATAGGTGTCTTTATTATCTAGGTGTTCCAGGGTTGAACGTGGGGCCAGGGAGATGGCGTCTGCTGTGGACCTGTTGTGGTGATGGATCCAGGCAATCTGGGAAACTGGAATTGATTCGTGCCATGACTAACCTTTCAAAGCACTTCATAATGATAGATGTCGGAGTCACCATGCACCAAGTCATTAAGGCACACTGCCTGGCTTTCTTGGTACAGGGATGATGGTTGGTAGGATGATCACACTTTTATAGCGGATGTCTTCTATAGGAGAAACAAATGAAGAGAATTAGGTTCAAAGAAGTTAAAGGTCTCAGACTAATCACACAGAGATTGGGCGGCGCGGTGGCAAAGTGGTTAGCACTGCTGCCTCACAGCGCCAGGGAGCCGGGTTCAATTCTGGCCCTGGCTGACTGTCTGTGAGGCGTTTGCATCTTCTCCCGTGTCTGCGTGCTCCGGTTTCCTCCCACACTCCGAAGGTGTGTATGTGAGGTGGATTGCTAAATTGCATCTTAGTGTGCCAAGATGTGTTAGCTAGATGGATCAGCCATGGTGAATGTGTGGGGTTGCGGGGGTGGGTTGGGGGAGAGGACCTGGGTAAAACGCTCTGTTGGAGAGTCGGTGCAGACTTGATGGGCCAAATGGTCTCCTTCTGCACTGTAGGAATTCTATGGTTAATTAACACATGGAATGAATCTTGAGATTGAGTGGTGGAGGTGACAATTTGGTGCTGCAATGGGTGGAACATTACATTTTCCTGGATGGATGGACTCAAATGAATGAATGGTCTTCCTCTTTCCGACTTATCTTGTAACCTGCTGGGATATAGAAATGAACGGCACCAAATCAGTTGCTGTGATCGTTAAAGGAGCCTGCAGGGAAGAATACTATCAGCGAATATTTCCCACGCGGAGAGATTATTACTGGGTTAGATTCTAACGAAGCTTAGTATTTCAGTGTGTGTTTAAACAGGATAAGAGGTTCAGAAAAGGGGATGAAATGAATCTGACATTTATTGTACTTGTATTTTTTTGACAAGGTTTTCTCCACATCGAAGCAGGGGTGTTAATGCTGGCAAAAAAAGTCAATACTTTTGTATTTCAGCCTACATAGAATTTACAGCGCAGAAAGAAGGCCTTTTGGACCAACTGGTCCATGCGAAGGTTTACGTTCCACATCATCCTCCTCCCATTCGACTTCATCACACCCTAGCTGCTATCCTCCTATTCCTTTCCCCCACTCTGTGCACATTTTCAGCTTCCCATTAATTGGATGAATGAAATCCAACTCAACTATACTTTGTGTGATGTCATGTTGCACATACTAACCACTCTCGGACGATTTTCTCTGATCGCCTTAGCACTAATTGCACAGTGTCACACTCCCAGCCAGGAACCAACTCCTCAAGAACGGTCCATTGGAACATCAGATTGCAACCTACCAAATTCAACCATTGGGAACACAGATGAAACCCTTATATGCTTCCATGTGGTGACAGGAAGATTTCCTCAGCTTGCTATTACTGGTGAAATGATAAATCATAGAATCATAGAATCCCTACAGTGCAGAGGCCATTTGGCCCATCGAGTCTGCACTGATCGAATCCCACCTAGGCCCTATCCCCATAACCTCACCTATTTACCCTGCTAACCCTCTGACACTAAGGGGCAATTTAGCATAGCCAATCAACCTAACCTGCAAATCTTTGAACTGTACGGGGAAACTGGAGCACCCGGAGGAAACCCACGCAGGCACGGGGAGAATGTGCAAACTCCACACTCTGACCCAAGCCGGGAATTGAACCTGGGTCCCTGGGACTGTGAGGCAGCAGTGCTAACCACTGTGCCACCATGCCGCCCCAGCATTTATGCATTTGAAATGCATTTTAAAAATAATGAATGATAGAAATATCGACACAGTAAAATGTCTCTGCATCCTCCTTGCCTGATTTTTCTCTCGATTCTCAGGCAGGCCAAGTGATTATGCTATGCAATATACAAATGCAAAAGAACAAAATCTACTTCCATCTCTCCATCGTATGATATAGAATCATCTTGTGGGTTTTATTTAAAAACCTGTTAGATTTTATGGAGATTAGAGAAGGAAGTTATGTTTTTCTAGTTTAATTTGTTCTTGGGATGTGAGCATCCCAACATTTATTGTCCATCACTAATTGCCCTCGAGAAGGTGGTGATGAGCTTCCTTTTTGACATGCTCAGTTCATGTGTTGTAGGTACACCCACAATGCTGTTAGAGAGGGAGTTCCAGGTTTTTAACATGGCAATGGTAAAGGAATAATGATGTGTTGCAAGTCAGGATGGTATGTGAATTGGAGAGGAGTATGCAAGTGGTATTTTCCAATGCCCCAGTTGCCCTTCTACGCAAATGAGCTTGCGGGTTTGAAAACAGCTACTGCAGGAACCTCAGCAAATTGATGAACTTTTATACAACACTGGTTTGGCCTCAGTTGGAGTATTGTGTTCAATTTTTGGCACGATACTTTAAAAAGGTTGTGTTTATCTTAGAGAGGGTGCAGAAAATATTTATGAGAATGGTTCAATGGATGGGGGTAGCAGGAGGCTTCAGTTACTTGGATAGATAGGAGAAACTGGGATTGTTCTTGTTGAGAAGAGAAGGTTGAAAGGCGATTTGAAGGAATTGTTCAAGATAATGAGGGGTAGATAGAGAGAAACCATCCAGGACAAAGTAGCCCACTTGATTGGCATCCCATCCACTACCTCCAACATCCACTGCCTGCACAATCGACGCTTAGTGGCAGCAGTATGTACCAGCTATAAGATGTACTGCAGCAACTCACCAAGGCTCCTTCAGCAGCACATTCCAAAGCCGTGACCTCTACCACCTAGAAAGGCAGCAGACATATGGGAACAGCACTCCCTGCAAGTTTCACTCCAAGTCACACACACCTTTCAACCTGGAAAAATATCGCCGCTTCTTCCACTGTCAATGGGTCAAAACTCTGGAACTCTTTCCCAAATAGCACTGTGGGAGTAGCTACACCACATGGACTGCAGCAAGAAGACAGCTCACTACCACCTTCTCAGTTAGGGATGGGCAATAAAATGCTGGCAGAGACAGCGATGAAATAATAAAACAAGTTTAGCCTTTACACTGTTCCTCTGGAATTTCCATTGGACATGTAATTGTGATAAGAGACAAGTCATGGTTGTGTGGAATTTATGGGCTCCCATGCCCACAACCATTTTTGGTCTTCATTGCAACATTCGTGACCAGTAATTTTCCACCTTCCGAGGAGGGACAGTTAAGTATGTGACAACTGAAAATCAGCAATGTCTCATTGTTTCTGCTTAACTATCCACTTTAATAAATCAGTTTGGCAGTTTACAGCCCAATCTGAAGTCTAATGAAATGCTTACTTTATCCCTCTTGAAAGTCAAGGAAGATCCCTTAGGCATGTGATACAAATAGTAAGCTGAAATGCAGTAATTAAGATTTCCTTTTTGATTGTCAGGCTTGCTGTCAATTACCTAGATATTGGGTAGCTGAACACCTTAGGGAGCAAGGACTCAAGTACGAGACGAGACCGACAACTGAACTTGAGAAATCTATAATTGGTAAAAACATAAAAATGTAACATTGGCGGCAGTAAAGTGTGGCCCAGGATAAATCATTTCTGGGATTTGGGCATTGCTAACCAGGTTAGCAATAATAGCAATATGGAGAGGCGATGGCCTGGTGGTATTATCATTAGATTATTAGTCCAGAAACGCAGCTAATGTTCTGGGGACTTGGACTCGAATACCACCACGGCAGCTGGTGGAATTTGAATTCAATAAAAAATATCTGGAATTAAGAGTGTACTGATGACATGAAGCTATTGTCAATTTCTGTAAAAACCCATCTGGTTCATCAATGCCCTTTAAGGAAGGAAATCTGCCATCCTTACCCGGTCTGGCCTATATGTGACTCCAGACCCACAGAAATGTGGTTGACTCTTAACTGTCCTCGGGCAACTAGGAATGGGCAATAAATGCTGGCCAGCCAGCAACACACATCTCCCACAAATGAATTTTTTAAAAATCCGCCTATCTTTAGTTGCCTTTGAGAACTGTCGCTGTCTATGTAGTAGGATATTCTAACTGGGCTATGAGGCAGAGAGTTAGAAGGTTTTGACCCAGTGGCAATGAAGGAATAATGGCCTATATCCAGCTTGAGTTGGTGTGTGACTTGGAGGGGAACTCAGAGGTGATCATGTTTCCATTAATCTGCTGCCCGCAGAAGGTGGAAGCCACAGGTTTGGCAGCACTACAACAATAACCACTCTTCAAAAGTACTTAATTGGCTGCAAAGCTCTCGGAGATGATGGGTGTAAAAGGTGGTACATAAGGACAGGTTCTTTCTTTCTTTGTGTGCTGACATACTTGCAGAAAATACTGGCCAGCAGAGAAGCCAATTTCATTTCAATGGGAGACAAATGCCTCACTGCAAAAAGACGACAGAGCTGTTCGAAGAACATAACAACTTTCAATTGATATTATACAATATAAAATTCATTAATATTTCATGCTGGAATTAGTTTAGCAATATGGTCCATTGGTTAAACCTATCTTAAATGGCCTCATATTAATAATGTATAAATAGGGATTCAATTCTTTATTAATGTTTTTTTTACAAATACACAGCAGCAATACAAGATTTCAGTTGTCACATTAATTAAAATGACAGTTTCCAATTATTGCAGCAATATCTCACAATGCAGAACACACAGAGTGATACAAACTTAACCCATGGTAGGAAGCGGTTTGGTTTATCCCGATGCCCTGCTTGTCAGTTGGGTCAAGGATGAATAGATATTAAGCTGAGCTGCAGATTATTTTTCAAAGCTTCAAACTACTTTTAAACTAATAAGAGAGAGGGAGAGGAAAAAAAAAGTAGCGGAAGGAGATCATCAGTAAAAGTAAATCTTGCTGCTTCCCTGGGAAGGCTCAGACTTATCTGCTCATTCGCTTGATGGAAATTAATTTTGTGAACGCACTAACCCTGCCAGGGTCGAGTATCTTTGTCTATTACTTGTCATTCTGGATAATATTTTCACAAAATTGTGTTTGCGTCATTTCATAGACAGTGGCTGTCTCTTTATTTTCGCCATTTCAAATCCTGATCCTCAAAGCTTGACTATTCTAATTTCCTGCATGGAGTCACATAGATTTTGACTCTGAGGTACAGATTGCGATGCCTAAAGAAGTGTGGCAGGATGAATTCCATAAATGTCAAAGGCAATATGTTTCTCTATAGGTATATCATGAGGTAATGGCCAGCATTATACTGAGCTTGATGGAGCAATTTTTAAGTGGAGGCCACATGCCATTTTGCTTGCATGGCTAATCAGGTCGGCAAATTTGGCTACTAATTCCCACCTATTTGTAATAAAGAGTTTCCACACTTGCTGAACACCAACGATTCTATAATATTCATCTGGAGGGACGATGCAGCCTTTGTGCAAAAGCTGAAGGAAATAGCTTAACAGGGAGGCTGACTGCAAAGTGTGTAGGTTTTCTCACAGATGCTACCGTACCTGAAAAATATTGTGGCACTTTTCCAGCCAGACAGCCGAGCAATGAGCAGAGTAAATGCAAGTGCAAGTCATCACAAGCATTAGTAAGGACACAAAGGAAATGTTTTGGGAGATGAAGTTTGAAGTGGGAGTGTCTTTCATTTCTGCATCAATTATTGTAACAGCAAAACACTTGCATCCTGAAAACGTCAGTAACTTATGTTTATATTAGCGCATAGGAAATATGTACAAAAGCGATTTACAGAAAAATGTAATCAAAAAAGATACATGTTGAGTTAAAGAAAGGGGGGTTTTTGATGCAACACATGACTAAAGAGCTGGGTTTGAAGAAAGACCTTTGATTTGGTTTGATTTGATTTATTATTGTCACATGTTCTTTGTATGTTCTTTGTATGTATTGGGATATGTATGTACTGTTCTTTGTATGTATTGGGATACAGTGAAAAGTATTGTTTCTCGCGCGCTTTCTAAACTAAACAAGCTGTTCATAGAGTACACAGGGGAGAAGGAAAAGAGAGGGTGCTGTTACAGTGTTATAGTTACAGATGGAGTAAAGAGAAATATCAGCTTAATATAAAAAGAGCATTATTAGAATTTAGAAGAGTTATAGTTCAATTTTTAAGAGCATAGAACGGGAGTAAAAGATGGAATTAGAGCGTCTACTGAGGACAGCTCACAAGATGTCACCTCGCTCCAGTACCATCTTTTTGCAGCCTTCCTTTGAGGAGCAGAGGGAGGAGAGGAGGGAATTCCAGAACAGGGGGCCGAGGCAGCAAAAGGGACAGCAGTGGGGTGAACGGAGAGACGGATGCGTAAGTGTTCAGAGTTCAAAGAAAAGTGTTTGGAGCATGAGAAGGGTGGGATTGGGAGGTGAGGGAAATAGAAGGGCGAGATGGCAATGAGATTTGAACACAAGGATGAGAATTTTAAGTTTGACATGTTAGGGGTGTGGATTCAATAGATGTTAGCTAGGGCAAAGGTGATGAGTAAAGTAGAATTATTGCAGGATGGGTTCAGGACAGCTCAGCTTTTGGGCAAGTTGAAGTTCACAGAAGATGGCGAGGCAGCCATGGTGATATCGATATTTGGGGAGTGGTAAAGCATGTCCCAGAGTTTCAGTAGCTTATGGGCTGCGGTAGTACAGAGGCAGCTGATGAAGAGGAATGTAGGGAACAGAGGGAAAGGATTTGGGATGGGAAGCACAGCTTGGGGTTGAATAGAAGGCCAAGGTTTAAAACCAGTCTGAGACAGTGACAACAGAGAGGGACTGAGTGGAGCGTTTGGAGTTGAAAGAGTGGAGCGTTTTCTGCAGGAGATCACACTTAACTGTTTCAGTTTTGCTAATGTCCAGCTGTTGCTGACCCCATACCCCATTGATTGACCCTTCCAGACACACCTCGTACCTCAGAGGAAACCATCCTTACTAGCTTAGCTCTTGAAGAGAGGGTTCATAAATTGCTGCAAGTGCAGGGTTATATTTGAAAGATATAACAACTTCTTAATTCTCCACATGGAAAGAAGCCATTAGTTTGACTCACTTGTAGGTGAGACAGCACCATGCACTAGCTCAAGTCAGATTCCTTCTTCGTACCAGATCAAAACCATATTCCAAGTTGTGTGACATCTGTTACATTAACGTCACCAGTCATGCACAATTATCTCATGGGTCCTTTACAGAACAAAAGAGGCTACTGTCAAATTAATTAAATGTGCCATAGGTACTTATGATAGTTTATCATTTCTCTACACAGAGCACAGTCAAACAGATAGTGTGAGGCAGGCCTTAGAAGTCACCAGACCAACAAGTAGCTGCTCCCACACTGAAACTCGGCTTACTAAAGCGCAATACACCCTTCAAACAGTAGCAGATAATGCAACATCAGCAATAGCTTGTTGTCTGAACTACAGGCAGGCCCTGAGCTCACTCACCGTTCAATCCCTACTGCTGGTCCCTCAACTAGAATATACTTAATGGCAATGCATGAGCAAGCATTATGTAGAAGAGCATGACTCACAAGGGGCACTTTAAGAAAAGATGTTCAGCACTCTAAGAAGACAACGCATTATAACGTCGTAAGCTCTCAAACATCATAACTGCCACTCCACTGAATAAATTCTGTCGCTCAGAATATCTGTCGCAATCTATCATTCTATCAATGAGCTGGAAAGGGAACTTATTTTGTCCCTTCGCATAACATACCCACCCAAAGCAACTGTTAGTCGGTTCACCTATTTGGCTGTGCCCAACGATTTCATAAATATAAAAGAAAAGATTTAAATTTAGACAGTGTTTTGCATGATGTCCCAAGGCACTTTAAAGTCAATGAAGAATTTGTGAAGTGTATTCACTGTTGAACGTGGGGAACTGTGGCAGCCAACTTTTACACGTGAATTTTTACACAAGTACGAATGTGATAATGAAAAGATACTCAGTTTAAGGGGTTGGTTTCGGGATAAATAATGACCAGGACATCAGGGAAAACTCCATTGATCTTTCAGATGGTGCAGTAGGATCTTTTACACCCACGTGAAAGAACAGAAAAGGCTTTGATTTTACACCGCACGTGAAAGCCAGTGGCTGGGATTTTCCAGCCCCTACTGTGATGAGTTTTATGGATGCGTGGGTGATAAACCATGGAAAACACCATTGCCTTTAGCAGGGCCGGAAGATCCTACCACTGGCCAATGGCAGGCTGCCTAATACATTCATGGGATGTTTCCCATCCCTACATGACCTTGGTAAGGTGGTGGTGAGCTGCTTTCTTGAACCGCTGGAGTCCCTGAGGTGTAGGTATACCCACAATGCTGTCAGGGAGAGAATTAAAATGTTTTGACCCAATGACAGTGAAGGAACAGTGATACATTTCCAAGCCAGGATAGCGAGTGAATTGGTGGTAGTGATCCCATGTGTCCGCTGTCCTTTTGATTTTTTGATTTGATTTGATTTATCATTGTCACATGTATTGGTAGAATGAGAAGTATTGTTTCATACGCACTATACAGACAAAGCATGTCGTACATAGAGAAGAAAAGGAGAGAGTGCAGAATGTAGTGTTACAGTCATAGCTAGGGTGTGGAGAAAGATCAACTTAATGCGAGGTAGGTCCATTCAAAAGTCTGACAGCAGCAGGGAAGAAACTGTTCTTGAGTCGGTTGGTACGTGACCTCAGACTTTTGTATCTTTTTCCCGATGGAAGAAGGTGGAAGAGAGATGTCCGGGGTGCGTGGGGCCCTTGAATATGCTGGCTGCTTTTCCAAGGCAGCGGGAAGTGTAGACAATGTCAGTGGATGGGAGGCTGATTTGTGTGATGGACTGGGCTTTGTTCACGACCCTGTGTAGTTTCTTACGGTCTTGGTCAGACCAGTAGCCATACCAAGTTGTGATACATCCGGTAAGGATACTTTCTATGGTGCGTCTGTAAAAGTTGGGTGAGAGTCGTAGCAGAAATGCCAAGTTTCCTTAGTCTCCTGAGAAAGTAGAGACATTGATGGGCTTTCTTAACGATCGCATCAGCATGGAGGGACCAGGACAGATTTTGGTGATCTGGACAACTAAAAACTTGAAGCTCTAGACCATTTTGACTTCATCCCCATTGATGTAGACAGGGACATGTCCTCCACTGCGCTTTCTGAAGTTGATGACCATCTCCTTCATTTTATTGACATTGAGGGAGGGATTATTGTCCTTCTAGATGGCAGTAGTAGTGTGTTTCAAAGGCGCTGCTGAAGGAACCTTGGTGAGTTCCTGCATTGCATCTTGTAGATGGTACATACTGCTGCCACTGTTCCCTGGTGGTGGAGGGATTAAGTGTTTGTGGAAAGGGTAACAATCAAATGGGCTGCTTTGACCTGCCGATGGTTTTGGGCTTCTTAAGCGGTGTTGGAGATGCATTCATCCAAGAAAGTGGAAAGTATTCTATTACGCTCCTGAATTGTGCATTGTAGATGGTGGAGTCAGGAGATGAGTTACCTGCCACAGGATTCCTAGTCTTTGACCTGCTCTGGTAGCCACAGTATTTATATGGCAAGTCCAGGTCTGTTTCTCATCAATGATAATCCCCAGGATGCCGATAGCATAGACATCCAATGAATACTTCCACTGGAGGAGACTGTCAATGACCTTTCTTTTTATTCCTTCGTGCGACATGGGCATCACTGACTGGTCAGCATTTCTTGCCCATCCCTAGTTGCTCAAGGATAGTTCAGAGTCAACCACATAGCTGTGGGTCTGGAGTTGCATGTAGACCAGACCAGGTAAGGACGGCAGATTTCCTTCCCTAAAGGACATTAGTGAACCTGGTGGTTTTTTCCAATAAATGACAATGGTTTTATGGTCATCAGTAGATTCTTAATTCCAGATGGGTTTTTTTCAATTCAAATTCTACCATCTGCCATGGCAGGATTCGAACCTGGGCTCCCAGAACATTTGCTGAGTCAACACCTCTCGGTAGGCCATTACCTCCTCTGTTTCAGGATGCCTGCAGGCAGCTCTGGACCCTAAAATCTGCAGACTGCACCACCTCAGCATGGGCGGCAGTGGATTGGGGCAGCAGCAAAAGCACTGGTGGAGTGCCAAGGATAGGAACCATCAAACCATAGAGACCCTACAGCATGGAAGGAAGCCATTCGGCCCGCTGAGTCTGCACCGACTCTTTGAAAGAGAGACATGAATACCGTCAACCTGAGAGAGGAGAGTGCTCCTCAGAGCCACAGGCACTCTCCTGGAGAAGGCACATCAACAATCCTAATAGTCTCCTGCAGCACAGATTGCAGCACTGCTATGAAAGCCCGTCAGTCTCCTTTGAACTTTTATATGTACAGCACCGATAGCGGCAATCTAAGACGGCATGCCACTTAACAACTTGCTTGGCAACAAGCGGAGATCTCGTGGTTTAAATCAGAACTGTTTAAGTGTCATGATTTGAAGTTTTTTTAAAATTCCCATTCCATCAAACATGAAAAAAGGGTCTACCGAATAAGGAGATTTCCCAAACCAAGTTTCTCATTTCCATGCTGAAAATTTGGCCCTTGGACGAAGAGTCATTACAGGACAGAAGGAGGCTTTTTGACCCATGGTTCTACCCCTGAACTATCACAGGCTGACTGGGGAACCAGGTCTTATGTGTCAGAAAACATTAATTCAGAAGAACAGGATTGAGGTGAGGGGTGGTCGAGGATCCAAGCAAGAGGTGCATGGATCCCCCATCTGCAGCTTGTTCTTTATCCTCGATAGCAAGACGAAAATAAAATCAGTTTTGAGATAGTGCATATCATCATCCACAAAGTATTTAAAAGATGGTTGTGTCAACAGTCTCTGTTATAACCTCACAGTGATTAAACAAAACATTTAACACATAGAAATTGCTTCAAATACTCTCTTAGGAAAGCAAACATTTCTATTCCACAACTATGTGGAGCTGTCAATTAAACTGTTCACTTAACAGACACCCCTCTATGATAATGTTAGTTTGTGAACAAATCATGCAGCACAAATCCAATAATGACACCCTGCAGGTTTTTGTCAAAGGATAGAATGAAATATCAAGAACTGTTTATTTTCAAACTTTAGACTTTTTAAAATTTAAAGTCCAGCAAAGTAAAATCCATTGACAGCTTTGAATTTTGATCGTGACAATGAGTTTTGACAGTTCATTGATAGCTTGACAGTTATTTGACAGTGTAACTGTTCTTTGACAGCATTAACAGTTCCAATTAGTCGATGTACATTTTACGCACAATGACCCTTAACAGTGACAAAGGATGCCTGACTTCTCCCAAAGGAGTACCCTGGTTATCCAAATGAATCCACCAAGTTCAGACCAGCCCTTACCTGCTCTCATCAGCACTCTCTGGGTTTCACACTCCTTGCCTTATAAACCCCTACTTCAGTGAAGGCAGCTGATGATTTAAATGGCCAGCTGCTCCTGTGAACCATGTGTGCGTGAATCCAGCCCAACTCCAGTCCTGCCCCTGCAAAAAAATGTACAATGTGTTAGGTAGTGGGACTTACGATTTCCAGGCTTGTCCACCATTATGGAAAGCATCTGCATCCCCATTCCACTCAATTCCCTGTGGCCTCCTACTGCTGGTTTTAGCTGGCATAGGCATCTTCCACCAACTTCCAGTTATTTGGAGTGGGAAGTCAGCCGGATGAATGTTCAGCTCTAAGCTCCCAGTATTCAGTGTCTTATTGTGATTTTATTCCATGCTTATGAAGTTGAAGGACGAGAACGCTGCAGAATGAATTTTTAATAGCACTTGAAGAATTAAGAAATATTGAAAATATCACTTCATATAAGGTGTCTATATTCAAAATGTAATATTTGCATTTAAGCAATAGAATTTTAAAGAATTAAGTAGTTCTAACTTTGGGCTATATTTTCCACTCTGCTGATTTCAGTGCATCAAGTAAAAGTTAATTATAGCCCCAGATTCCACTTTCAACAAAGCATCTGCTCCATGTACTCTCTTTTTCTGTATTTCTTTGAGTATTAACACATAACAGGGCAGCCAATCTGATCTCTCTGTTATAAAGCACCTTAATCACCCTCTAACCAAAGCAATAGATGTGACAAATTCCAACTCAGGCGCAGTGAGTAAGCAGAACTGTGGAGTGAGAAAATCTGACACACATTTGAGTGAGATTTTAACTCATTCCAAACATACCCACTTCCACGTGGTTAAAATAGGGGCAATTACGTAAGGAGCAAAGATACAGAAAGACCAGAGAATGATTTAATATCAAGGCCCATGAGGGAGAAATTAAAACGTCTTTGTGGATGGGATGGGAACCCATCCACGGAACATACTTCCAGTTGGTACGGGTCTAAGTCAACCTCAGGGTTAATGTGGTGCCTTACTGCCAAATAATACCAGTGTTCTGGTTCCCTCCCACAGTCCAAAGATGTGCGGGTTAGGTGAATTGGCCATGATAAATTGCCCCTTAGTGTCAGGGAGACTAGCTAGGATAAATGTATGGATTTATGGGAATAGGGCCTGGGTGGGATTGTGGTTGGTGCAGACTCGATGGGCCAAATGGCCTCCTTCTGCACTGTAGGGGTTCTATGAGTAACGTATACAAAATATGGACAAAAAAGTGAAATTGAACTGAACAGATATTTCTGCTGTTTTAAGGGTCACTGACAAGCAATCACCAATTTAAAATTGATACAAAGAGCATGAGGGAAGAGAGGTTAAGATAAATTTTGCACAGAGAACACTTGAAACAGAGACAGTTGAAGCTTTTAAGGCAAAAGTGAATAAAAATTTGAGATGAAGGGAAACAAACAGGGTCATGAGTTTGGCAGAGGAAAAGAAGGGCTAGGGAAATAGTCTTGGATTGCCTGATTAAAGAGGCGGACAGACACGATGGTTTGAATTGCTTTCTTTTGTTCTGTCAAACTTTACAGCTAAAAGGTTCATAATCACTTAATGGACTATCAGTGCACTAAGAGGAAAGCAGACCATATAGTCTGTTGATTAGATTTTATGAGCATTATACCATTTTATCTACATCTACTGCTTCACTAGAATTACTGAAGTAGAGAAAATATAGACCAAAGTGAATAATAATGAACTCTTTGGAATTAGATTGACTGACACAGAAGGTGGGTTTAATGGCTCATGCCATTATTAGTGAGTAGATTTGTGGCAAGGAAGAGATATATAGGGTGGGATTTTTTTGGCCGCACATGCACCAAGACCGGAAGTTCCCGTCTGAAGCCAACAGACATGTAAACGATCCGTCAAATTTTCCGTCCAGTACACGATGATTCCCACAGTGGATGGGTCTGGAAGATTGGAGTTACACTGTATTATAAATCACCACAAATTATTGGAAGATTTGTGCTGCTAAATCAGTAACCTCGAGAAAACAGCATCTTGCCACCTGAGTTGAATTCCACCCTCGTGTGGAGTTTGCACGTTTTCCCCGTGACTCCGTGGGTTTCCGACGGGTGTTCCAGTTTCCTTTCATACTCTAAAGATGTGCAGGTTAGGTTGATTAGCCATGCTAAATTGTCAGGAGGATTAGTGTCATGAGGATTAGCAGGGTGGGATTACGGGGAGAGGGCCTTGGTGGATTGCTGTCGGCGCAGGTTCGATGGGCCGAATGACCTCTTTCTGCACTGTAGGGATTCTCTGATTCCTCCCTCAGATTTTTTAGAAATGGAAGCATTTGCAAGGCAAATACTACAGAAAGCCAGGGAGGAATCTTTACTGTTCAAGGTCTCCTTTCGTGATGAACTTTGTGTCCCTGCAATGCCCTGCAATCTTTCTGGTTCCAGAAAAGCAACAATTGGAACTGTGGAATCTCATCCATTTCTGTAGTTAGCAAATTGTTCCTGAGAGATTTAGTAAATGGTAAATCTAACATTTTTGGCTTGCTTTCCTATCTGCTTCTTTACTCCCATCTGTCTTTCCCCTTTGTTTCTCTTTTTGTGCCTGATATAACTTTATTTCTTCTTCACCCCTCTTTTCAAAATGAAGAGTGAGAAAAAATGTCTAACTAATGGGACGTGTCATGAGATGCCTTATTCCAGCAATGGGTCACATCAATATCTCAGCATTACTAAATACCATTAAAGCGCCATTCCCCGGCACATAGAAATACAGAGCAAAACCTTACCAAAAAATGGCAGAGTGTTGATTCAGGTGCAAAAGACTGAGTGATTCCCACTGATGGCACTGCAATGTTTTTGGGCCAAATCTTATGCCTCATTAGTATTAATCTTTATGCCAACGAGAATCACGCTCTTCCTGCATTGTGTCCCCTCTGTTTCGCCTCCCTTGCAATGATTTAACTGCTCCAAGCACTGGAGAGCTCCATATAGGCGACTCTCCATCACTCACAGCCGGATTGCTGTATGTGATTGGGACTGAATTCATATGCATCATCTGTATCATGTAATTATCTTCCACGTCATGCAATTTACTGGAGAGATAATCAATTTGTGTTTGACACCATCCTCCACTAACTGCAATTTCCTGGAGAAACAACCCTGAGGTGTTCGGTAGACTCTGTTTGCTGTAGCACTGGTCATGAGTTTGGAAATTTGCATGTCCCTCCCAACTTCCCATTCATTGGTTGATACAGAGTAAGTAAGGAGTTTGCTATGAAAACAATACTTATCTTGTTGACAATGGAAATTAGAACTGGAGCTTCCAATGGACCTCAAAGCTTTTGCAGATGCAGACCGGGAGCAGGCGGCACGGTGGCACGGTGGTTAGCACTGCTGCCGCACAGCGCGAGGGACTCGGGTTCAATTCCTGGCTTGGGTCACAGTCTGTGTGGAGTCTGCACTATCTCCCCGTGTCTGTGTGGGTTTCCTCCGGGTGCTCTGGTTTCCTCCCACAGTCCGAAAGATGTGCTAGTTTGGTGCATTGGCTAAGCTAAATTTTCTCTCAGTCTCTCTCAAGAGACAGGCACCAGAGTGTGGTGACTCGGCGATTTTCACAGTAACTTCATTGCAGTGTTAATGTAAGCCTACTTGTGACACTAATAAATAAACTTTAACATGCACAGATGCTCCTGGCATCTGCTTCTGCTATGGCTGGGACTACAGAACTGCCAGCCATGCATGTTAAAGTGTTAAATGGCTGTTGGGGTTGCTGTGATGGGCAAGGATACATTTTCCACTGACTTTCCAGATGGTGGGGGAGTGGGGGAGTGAGGAAGGAGGGGGGGGGGAGGGGTGCAGTGTGGAAAATCCTGCTCTTTGTTTGCATTGTTGCCCACCTTCATAGATTCATAGAATCTCTACAGTGCAGAAGGAGGCCATTTGGCCCATCAAGTCTGCACCGTCCACAATCCCACCCAAGCCCTATCCCCGTAACTCCATGTATTTACCCTAGTTAGCTCCCCTGACACTAAGGGGCAATTTAGCATGGCCAATCCACCTAGCCCGCACATCTTTGGAACGTGGGAGGAAACAGGAGCATGCCTGTGCAGACACGGGAGAATGTGCAAAGTCTGCACAAACAGTGACCCAAGCCGGGAATTGAACCCAGGTCTCCGGCTCTGTGAGGCAGCAGTGCTAACCACTGTGCCACCATGCCGCCCAAATAAATAATAAACTTTAAGCAGTGTTTGCTGTAAAATACATTTGTTTGCCACAAGTTCTACCTGGCCTCAAACTCATCGGCTGACACTGTTGTTAACAGACAAACTTTTTATTTTAAAAAAACTTAACTTTGAATGTATGCTGCTTCCATATTGTTTGTATAAGTCTGCCTAACAGGTCTGCCACCCCCTTACTTTGCATCAAATTGGAATTTTGCTATGACTAATAAGAGGGTTCCAAGTTCGCTATCAAATTCTTATCTTGTTCAGCAGCTTTACACTGAAAGAAGGAATTAAAAAGATGCACATTTCCATCTCAAAAATAAAGATATGTGAAGGGGGATTGCTGATGTTACAGAGAGAGAGAGAGAGAGAGGCTTTGTTTATGAGCAAATAATACAATTTTCCCAAAGGAAGGACGGCTGTGCGGTGGAGACGGGGCGTGTTTGCGATTAAGGGGAAGAGATTGTATCTGTTTTATCGAGGAGAGTGCGCCGGTGTTCAGAGAGAGAAGTGCTGCTGTTGTTCCACGTCGTGCTGTATTAAAGTGGATCAGTAACTCCCTCCCCCGTTAACAGCAGAGCAGCATGGATCCCTTCACCACAACTAATGGGAGATTAAAACCCATGGCACAGGCTACGTGCTATTAAATGGTGATGCACTCAAAACAGCATCCTCCCTGCTACAACCATACGGCCTTCTCCTTCACAGAGATGAGGCTGAGTGCTTTCAATTCTCTAAGAAACGAAAAGATAAAATGCCGGGAGCAATTCATTCGGCACGGCAGACTTTGAATATTGTTGGCATCTGAAGGCCCAATAGTTCGCTGAAGATTGATTCAAGGAAGGAATATGTAGATTATGGCCGAGCGGAGACTATTAGTTTGATAGGAAACTGTCATGTAGCCACTGGAACCGAGTGAATTATGTGCTTTAAGCTCTTGTTCAGGAACTCATGAATGTTATTCATTCTTCTCTGCAACATCTCCCACACTCCCTCCCAAACCCTCTTCAGATAGATATCTGAAAGGATTGGACCTTGTAATCCGCAAATCAATAGACAGACGGATTGGAATAAATCAAAACGGGAAATACTTTCTTTGTTTTGGAGTCTGTGGCCCACTCGAGGCTTTGGTATGCCTGGTTGTTGGAATGGTTTCCATTAGTCCTGATCAAATGCTTTCTTCCAGCAGGATGTTGGTCAACTTACCAATAAAGTTTCATGCTGACAAATATTTTTGCACAATGCCTGCCTTTCAGGCCAAAAAGAGGGCAACAACGGTTGCAATATGGTGTGCACACGCTGATTCCCTGTAGGAAGCGCATGCCATGCCATGCAGGTTCAGACTGAAACTGGCAACAAACCCATTGTCTGTATAAACAGGGTTAGAGCATTGCTGCCTCACAGCGGGTTCGATTCCAGCCTTGCATGGGTGCCTGTGTGAAATTTGCACGTTTTCCCCGTGTCTGTGTGGGTTTCCTCTGGCTGCTCCGGTTTCCTCCCACACTCTAAAGATGTGCTGGTTAGATAGACTGGCCACCTTAAATTGTCCCTTAGTGTCCCAAGATATATAGATTAAGGGAATTAGCAGGGTAAATGTGTGGTGTTACGGAAATAGGGCCTGGGTGGCATGCACTTTCGGAGAGTTGGTGCAAACGAGATGGGCCGAATGGCCTCCATTTGCACTGCTGGGATTCTATGATTCTACGAAACAGGGCAGCCTAACTGTGCATGTGTGTATGTGTTTGCAGGTGCCTATGTGCACACTGCTTTGTTCAGGGCAGTGTTGAACTTTTTGAGTGTTGTTGGAGTTGCATTTATCTAGGCATTGTGAGGAGTATTCCATTGTACTCTTGACTTCTGCTCTTGTTCTCTTGAACCATTTACCACAGAATACACAATCTCTGTCCTGTTATTGTATGTAATACTGAGGTTAGGAACATAGGAATTAGGAGCAATAGTAGACAAGTCATGCCTTCGAGCCTGCTCCGTCATTCAATCAGGTCATGGCTGACCTCTTCCTGGTCTCAAATCCACCTCCCCACCTGTTCCCCACATCCCCATTTTTAATCAGAAATATATTTATATCCTTCTTGAAACTATTTAATGATTCAGACTCCACCGCGCTCTGGGGCAGCGAGTTCCACAAATTCACCACCCTCTGCGAGAAGTAGTTCCTCCTCATCTCAGTTTTAAATCTACCGCCTCTCAACCCATACCTGGGACCTCTTGTTCTAGATTGCCCCACAAGGCAAAACATTTGGTATTCATCAATCCCTTTTAGTATTTTATATACTTCTCATCATTCTAAACTCCAGTGAGTATAAGCCCAAACTATTTAATCTCTTCTCATATGAGGTTCGCAGGGTTATTTTCATTTATACCATTTGTAAGCGAATAGAGTAAAGCTACAAGACATTGAGTGGGATTTTCCAGCCCCCTGTGGCGTGTTTTCCAGCGGCGGCTCACCACTGGCTGCCGCTGAGATCTACCCATCCAGCCAATCATAGTATCACAGAATCCCTACAGTGCAGAAGGAGGCCATTCGGCCCATTGAGTCTGCACTGACCACAATCCCACCCAGGCCCTATTCCCGTAATGCCCCATTTTTACCCTGCTCATTCCCCGAAACTAGGGTTAATTTAGCATGGCCAATCAGCCAGACCCGCACATCTTTGGACTGTGGGAGAAAACCAGAGCACTCGGTGGAAACCCATGCAGACAGAGGGAGAATGTGCAAACTCCACACAGACAGTGACCCAAGGCCGGATTTGAACCCGGGTCCCTGGCGCTGTGAGGCAGCAGTGCTAAACACTGTGCCACCGAAGTCTACAGGATTTCTGCACACCTCGCCCATCCTGCCACTGGGGAACTCACCACCTGGGGTCACCTTTAGCGGGACTGGAAGATCCCGCTGGTTGGAAGGAGAGGAAAATCGCTGCCCATTCATTGTCGTTTCTGTTGAAGGGAAACGTGAAAATGTGCTCCATCGAGCATAACTCAATCTCTGCAAGTGAGTTGGATAACTTTATCTGCCAAATAGATATTTGAAACAGTGAAGTTAATGAGAACTGACATGAATGATCCAAGACCCGAAGGCAAGCGTTACAATCAATCCAGCATTTCCAAATTTAAACAATCATAATCTGTATGACCATTGAGGGGTTTCATGACTCACTGCAAAAGCCAATAAAAGAATTGCAAAATCAGGAAGAATTACAGGTGCTGCCAGCTCTCAAAGCAGTATCGTCTATCAAAGTGCGGTGAATTTCGGAGGAAAACCTCTGAACATCAAAAGTGATGATAATACAAGGTCGAAAGGACTTGCATTTATGTAGCAGCTTTCACTACCTTGGGACGTATCAAAGTGCTTTACTTTTGGAGTGTGCTTACTGCTGAAATTCAGGAAATGCTGCAGCCAATTTGTACACAGCAAGCTCCCACAGCCAACAGTGATATAGGAATGGTTGCTGGATGGATATTAGCCAGAGCGCTAGCAGAACACTCCTGTATTTTTTCACATGGTGCCATTTTGCACCCACAAGTGTGGGTAGGCAATTGTACATTATATCCAGAAGGTGGGAGCTCCAACAGTGCAGCATTTCCTCAGTACTGCACTGAAATGTTGCCTGGATTTTGTGCACACATCACTGGAATAGGACCATGAATCCACAGCCTCCTGATTTCTGATTTATCAGGATGGCACGGTAGCACAGTCAAGAGCGCCCTCAACTGAACCATGGCTGACACCACTTGATGCACTATCACATTAATAACTTGCAGGAGACAGTCCAAAGGTCAATAATCCAGCCAAACAAAATGCTTGCATCCTCCGCAAAGCTGGAAAAGACACAGGAAGGCTTACCATTTAGTCCTTATTTCAGCTCTCCCAAATCCGATCAGAACATTGGCTGAGAAGCAACTCGGAATCAGGAGGATAACCTTGGCCATCCTCACTCACTGGGATTTTCCTAAAGAAGCTCCTGCTTGTTCTCCTTCTGTCACTTGAGCTCCTTCTATTCCCCTTGAGCTTCCCTGCAGAGCTCTGGCTGACTGCCTTCCACTGGCTATGGTACAACATCTTCAATAGGAACATCAGGCCATAAAATGCCACAATTCTTGCCTCAAATAAAAGTGCAGCATTTTGTATAACCCTTGCAATTTGCTACTCATATAAATCTGTCACTGGAAACAATATAATTTAATGGTGATTAGTGCACTCTGGTTTTTATTGTTGCATTACAGCAATATCACTTTGTTCAGTTATAATAGCCATTGCTAACTTCAGAGCATTTACTCCAATTAGCACCTCGAGATAATGTCCGAGCAAAATGATATTGGAATGGGATGGTGACACAGTGGTTAGCACTGCTACCTCAAAGTGCCAGGGACACGGGTTCGATTCCCGGCTTGGGTCACTGTCTGTGCGGAGTCTGCACGTTTTCCCCATGTCTGCGTGGGTTTCCTCCGGGTGCTCCGGTTTTCTGCCAGAGTCCAAAGATGTGCAGGTTAGGTTGATTGGCCATGCTAAATTGCCCCTTAATATCAGGGGAACTAGCTCGGGTAAATATATGGGATTATGGGGAATCGGGCCTGGGTGGGATTGTGAAGACTTGATGGGCTGAATGGTCTCCTTCTGCACTGTAGGGATTCTATGATATTGCTCTGATAATTGTGTTCAGGTGACACTTCCAGTTTAGCTGTATACATTTCTCTCTTTACCAATGTCCAGCTTGCAGTGATCTGAAGGTAAAGATATCATTTTCTTTCTGAAGAGACGCACACAGTGATGATGGTGTTGTGCAGGTGGTGGCGTTGCTGTTTGTAACCTATCAGCCTGGTTGGGGCAGCACCCACAATGGTCCACAGAGACGCAGCGGAGCCTGCACGAACACTCTCTTCTCACCGCCTTCAAAGCAAGTTTTGTTCCGGGTGTGAAAGTGTGTGCGAGCAACAGCAATAAATACAGAAAATGCCGAAAATACTCAGCAGGTCAGGCAGGATCTATGGAGGAAAGCCAAGTTAACGGCTGGAATCTGGTGCTACAACTTGGTCCCAAGGCCCCCTTCCCCAGCTTACTGCTTGCAAATGTCCAATCTCTGGAAAGCAAGCTGGGCGAACTTAAAGCCAGACTCACTTTCCACCCTGCTGCCATCAATGGACCCACCTTGCATTAAGTTGATCTTTCTCTATACCCTAGCTATGACTGTAACACTACATTCTGCACCCTCTCCTTTCCTTCTCTATGTATGGGTATGCTTTGTCTGTATAGCGCACAAGAAATAATACTTTTCACTGTATGTTAATAGATGTGACAGTAATAAATCAAATCAAATCAAATCAAAAGGCTGCGGGAAATGAGGCTAATACGTACACTTAAGTGTGCAGGAGGGAAACAAAATCTGGTTCCCGACAGTGGGATGAAAGTTGGCATTTAAAATTGCGGGTGATTGAAGACGGATTGAGTTTCCTGATGGCAAGCAGCAGGAAGCTATTTTTAATGCATTAGCATGGCATGCATACAGATTAAGACATCATTTTGCCAGATTAAATGGTAACTTTGCACTTATCTCTGCAGTGAATGAGAAACTAATGTTGTCAGGTTTATTACTGGTTAAAAGTGGCAGGAGCCTGAGAGGTTTAGTCTTCCTGGTGGATTTGGAATAGGAGCAGATTTTCTTTCACAGGGAGCTTTGTTGGTTCATGTTGAGGAGGCACTGATATATCGGCAGCAGGATGTGGTTGTTCCAGGCTGTCCTCTGACCTGCCCTCGGCACCTGTAGGGAACCTGCAAAGCCCAGCAGAGGGAGATATATAATGCCTCCCACGAGGGCAACACTAGAACAGAACCTGTTGAAGGTGAAGTTCTGCTGCCAGGACCATTCAGGTGAAGCACTGCAGAATGTGCCACAGATGGTATCTTGGGTCAGTGTTGGCAGCGGTGCCGACACAAGCTGTTGCAGCAAAGGGGCTAGGAATCGCCAGGTGGGGAGGTGGAGGAGTTGGTTTTCTCCTCAAATGAGGAAGAAGGGAATGAACTTGCTGATCATGGGGCGGCACGGTGGCACAGTGGTTAGCACTGCTGCCTCCCAGCCCCAGGGACCGGGGTTCAATTCCAGCCTTGGGTGACTGTCTGTGTGGAGTTTTCACATTCTCCCAGCGTATGCGTGGGTTTCCTCTGGGTGCTCCAGTTTCCTCCCACGGTCCAAAGATGTGCAAGTTAGGTTGGTTGGCCATGCTAAATTGGCCCTTAGTGTCAGGGGGACTAGCTAGGATAAATACGTGGGGTTACGGGGATGGGGCCTGGGTGGGATTGATGTTGGTACAGACTTGATGGTCCGAATGGCCTCTTTGTGCACTGTTGGGATTCTATAATTCTATGATCCTATAAGTGCATAGTTCAGCCAAGCTATAGATGCCAGGAGGATGGAGCGATGTGTCAGACAAGCCCATGACATACTCATTGAACTGCCAGCAGATCCTGCACACTCCTTCCAGATCAACCTACCTCCCTGTGCCCACTGGCATAAAGAAGGAAGTGTTCTGCTGGCCCTTGGCATGAGGAAGCCCATATGTATTGTTTCCCCAAGCCACCCACACACAAACACACACGCACTGACACACATGATTTGGAGGGAAGTTGTACATGGATATGTGACACGCACCTCAAATGCTGGCAAGGCCTTGTTAGGAATTTTAGGCATTCACCTGCAATATATGGACTTCCTCAGCTACAGACACTGTTTAGACTACAACCTCTGATGGATCAGAAGAGAGTGAACACCACATGCTGGCTTGCCAGCCAGGTTCCAAAGCCCCAAGCTTAAGAAACTTGCCTAAAGTAGTAATCTTCACATATCAAGAGATGCCACTACTTCTGAGGCCACAAAATAAATGCTGTTTCCATTGGCAGTCAGATGAGAGTGTTCTTGCAGGCTCCACCGCATCTCTGCGGACCATTGTGGGTGCTGCCCCAACCGGGCTGATAGGTTCCAAACAGCAACCCCACCACCTGCACAACACCATCATCACTGTGTGTGTGTGTGTCTCTTCGGATAGAAAATGATAGGTGGTGTGGGAATTCTTTACCCTCAGATCACTGCAGAATGACGGCAACCTGGGGCCAGTGAGATGTCAAGCATTAGCGCATAACTGAGTAACTACTGGTAAATGTGGGAGATGGCTGGGGATACCAATGGATTGTGTTGCTCACCTATGTCAGTTGCTTCAGGGTGACCTAGGATGTTATGGACTGGAAGGCAGTTCAATGCCAGTACCTTTAAAAGTCACCACTAACTGTCATCGAATCATTTCGGGAATCTATTCGTGAAATGTGTGGCATCTCACGGTTGGCCACAGTACAAGTATGAGCAGTAAGTGAGTGCACATACACTGGGGCACAAAACTCCTTGGAATCCATCGGCCTCCATAGACCAAAGGGGATTTCGCTCCCTCAGTGTGAACCTGCTATCTGATCACCACAAATCAAACCTGTGTTTGTGCTGACTTCCCGGGGTGACCTGGTGATTCTTAAACCCTCACTGACTCTCAGGTGCCACAACCCTTTGTTCCCCCCTCAGCGACTGTAAGGATGGCTCACACTCCCAATCCTTGCTGTAACCCTGACATCTACAGCTGAGGTGGAGGCAGCCTGCTGACTGCTGCGACCCACTATCTGAGCTGACTTTTGCTGCTGTACTCTGGTGGTCAAAGAAATAGAGGCTCTGGCTGGCTGAGGGTCACTTGCACAGCTGCAGGTGCAGCCTCGTTGACCTTGCTTCCTGGAGGCGATGAGGTCACTGGAAGAAGGGAGGAGGAGTGGCTGCACATCTTTAGTCTAATCATGAAAGAATAGCCACCAAGCTGAATGTTTCTGCACTGATGGAGGGTACAGGTGAATGATGTGTTGTATCCCCTGACTGGTCCCTTTCATCATTTTAAGCTGACTGGCAAAAGAACTAGAGGTGACGGGAGGACAATCATTGTTATGAAACGCGTAGTTAGAATTTGGAATACTCTGCTTAATAGGATCATTGAGACAGATTCAATAGTAGCCTTCAAATTAGAATTTGACAAATACACAAAGGGGAAACATTATAGGGATGTGGAGAAAGAGCAGGGGATTGGGACTAACTGGATTTCTTTTCAAAATAATCGACTCGATGGGCTAAATGGCCTCTTTCAATGCCGTGCTATTCTACAATTCTATAAGGCCTTCATCCAACTTTCTCAATGAATAAACATTACAATTTGTCAAAGATGATTGAAGTGCCTTTTATAAAATACTTTCGCCATTTTGACGATCACCAGGGACCGATGGTCCAGCTAAGATCAGAAGCAATATAATAGCGAGAGGCAAGAAATAACCACAGTCCCATTCAATAACCTTGCCAAATAAATGCTAACTAAGTTAAGTCTGAAAATAGGACTCAGCGAAATCACGAGCAGTTTAAAGATGGACACTTTTCCCACATTTCTGAAGAACCCCAAGTTGTCACATCACCATGGCAACTTTGCCTCCCAGCTGCTGCTAACAGTTCTCAGATGAAACATTCCCAGCTGATTTATGATGGATTTACACGGTATAAATGGCCGTGCAATGTTGAAAGAGATTTAAAAAGTAGACACTTAAACCCTGGGCTTTACTGTGTGGGACGCCAGCAGATGATCGCTTCACACATTGATTTGAAGTTTTTCTCCGCTGTTTTAGTGGAGGCACTACGCCATTAACTTTAGCGTTAAACATTGATTCTTTTTTCCAAGACAGGACTTGGATTAGGCTCCCAACCCTTTCCTCCCTTCGACTTTCATCATCATTTCATCCTCTTTATTGCTTTACAGTCATTTCATTGCTTTTTTTGGATAGATTTACCCGTGGCCCTTTCTGTAGCCTGTGTATTACTAAAGTATGAGGCAGCGTGACCAAGACATGCACTTTATTTTTACTTTGGTCTTCTTTTTTCTTGCCTGTTTTCGGCCAGAGTCCAAATTTATGCCTGGTGCTTTTTGCAATGAATTCAATTCAAACTCAAAGATCTGAACACGATAAAATGCAAGTTTTTTTTAATTTTCCCATTTTCAATTAAGAGGCTCTGGCCTAAAAGTTTCAGAGCACCCTGCTTGAGTTTTAGACATCTAAACATCCAATATGGCAGGCATTAGATGCCACGACTCTGCAGCCGACATGCTGCCAGGAAAACAGCTGCTGCCAAGCCTGATGCATATAGGAAAATGTGGTCCACATTGGGCGGGGCATGGTGGCACAGTGGTTAGCTCTGCTGCCTCACAGTAACAGGGTCCCAGGTTCAATTCCAGCCTCAGGTGACTGTTGGTGTGGGGGTTTTGCATGTTCACCCTGTGTCAGCGTGGGTTTCCTCCGGGTATTCAGGTTTCCTGCCACAGTCCAAAGATGTGCAGGTTAGGTTGATTGACCATGCAAAATTGCCCCTTAGTGTCAGGGGGATTAGCAGAGTAAATACGTGAGGTTACGGGGATAGGGCCTGTGTGGGATTGTTGTTGGTGCAGACTTGGTGGGCCGAATTGTCTCTTTCTATGATTCTATGGAAACCTATTATTAACATTCATCAAAATTGAAACTCACAGATTTGAACACAAGTCTTCGCACTGGAGACTTAAAACAAAATGGCGTTAAACTTTTGAAGAGTTCTCCCGACTACCCCCCATCACTTCACCAGAAACCCCAAAGAAATGGTATGCTTTTTACTTCATTCCTCTGAGGTTTCCTCTGATTGCCTGGCAAAGGTACAGTGAGGGATTGGCAGAGACCTCAACGAAACCTTATCCTTGATTCTGGCGGGAATTTCTTTGTGGTTATGCAGTTGGGAAAGCAACGGGAATATTAAACGTATCCACTTCTGATATTCTTGCCTTAACATGTTCTCTTTGAGGTGGGTGGTGACATAGTCCGATGCCTTGACTTGCACACCCAGGTTGTCAGGGCTGTCCAGTGATTTTCTAGTCATTTCAGAGTTGTCCATTCACATCTTAAGACGATGTCACTTCCTCTCACCCTTCTTTGAGCCGAGATGCACCCATAGGCTTCCCATCCATTGACTTAATCGAGAAGTAACAAAGTAGGACAAGTGAATTATTGTGGGCGACAACCCTGTACTTTAATGTATAGTTTTCTAGTCAGAAGTCAATGTCTTCAACAGAAGGAATATCATTACTGAAGCCTCATTCAAAGACACCTGTACTTTGATGCACACTTGCACTCCTCCACTTATCACTGCTAGAGAAAGACAGTGCGCAATCAGCTTGTATACACAAAAGCTGCTCATTTTTCTAAATAAAATTCTATTACAGTTGCTGTCATACCTCACAGATTTTCTGCTGTAATTACATATTACTGCGATATTTTGTGGCGTTTAAGAAGGCTGACAAGGCATTATGCAAACTGAATGTGCCCATTCCATTTCTAAGTTTTATATTTTTCTGCTTTTAATGTTCATCAGGATTGGAGGGTTTGCTAGGGTACATGAGTTTTCCACTCTGAGGACCTTTCGCATTTGCGTTTACAGCTGATGAAATACTTTTGAAGCATAGTTACTGTTGTAATGTCAGAAACACAGCAACCAATTTGCACACAGCAAGCACCAAAGTGCGTGTATGGACTATTCATTTCAGATGAACATTGAGGAATCAATATTGGACAGGACGCCTGGTAGAACGTCCTACCGCTTCTTCAAAACGGCACAGCTGATGGCTTCATGGTATTATTGCTAGACTATTAATCCTAAAACTCAGCTAATGTTCTGAGGACCTGGGTTTGAATTCTGCCAAGGCAGATGGTGGAATTTGAATTCAATAAAAAATATCTGGAATTAAGAATCTACTGATGACCATGAAACCATTGTCCATTGTTGGAAAAACCCATCTGGTTAACTAATGTCCTTTAGGGAAGGAAATCTGCTGTCCTTACCTGGTCTGGCCTACATGTGAATGCAGAGCCACAGCAATATGGTTGACTCTCAACTGCCCTTGGGCAACTAGGGATGAGCAATAAATGCTGCCCAGCCAGCGACGCCCATGTCCCACGAATGATTTTTAAAAATTTTTTAAAAACAAACTGCTGAGGGATCTTTTATATCTAGCCGACGGGCCCTTAGTTCAACATTTCTTTTGAAAAGTGGCATCTTAGGCTGTGAAAGGAAAGAACAGTTTGGCAAATGAAATCCTCTGTATTAAAGATCGACTGAAGATTCATTCATGGATATTTCATTTTGTGGCCATCAACCTTCATCATTGATGTGCCACAGTTTTGAAATTCAGAATGAAAAGGTGGAAGATCTGTTTGCTTACGATAGATGGAGTTATCAGTGTTCCCTCTTTGGTAGCTTAATTGCTTCTTTTGATCTTTGTAAAATATGAACTTAACCTCCCCCTGTTCCTACATTTTGCTCTTTGTGTGCTCAGTAACCCATCTGGGGAAATCACACTGAATCACACTGAAATCGCACGCAAAAATAATTCCTGCTGGTAATCTGAATGAAGCCAAGTGCGTCCAGTGCATTAATGAAAGGGATGAATAATGCAAGCCATGTTTCAGTAGACATTATTGAGACATTTACTTTTGTTTTCCGTGTCTTCCTAAGAGGTTTGTGAATTTAAAGGAGGACTATATGTGATGAGAGCTAATTCATAAGGAGAGCAAGTTAAAGCAAAACCAAACTTATTCTCTGATTGAAAACAGATGTTTGAAAGGCTGGTCTCTTTATGTGCAAGTTTGCATTATCCTGGGCTATGAGGGCTTATAAAGAAAGGATTGAATTGCTGTATAAAGGGACCGGCTGTCCTGTGGTGATTTAAGTGTTGATTCAGGCACAAGGATCACACACACACACATGCGCACATGCACACACATGCATCCGTGCACACACACACGACACACACATGCACACACACACACACATGCACACACATGCATGTGTGCGCACACACATGACACACACATGCACACACAAAACACATAAGCAAAACATACATGCACATGCATATGCACATACGCACGTGCACACACAAAACATAGAAAAACACACAACACACACACATACACACACAAAACACACACACACAAGCACACACACAACACACACACACAAAACATACACAAACATATACAGACACAAAATATACACACACATATATACACACAAATACACAAATCACACATACTCAAAACACACAAAACACATGCACATATACATAAAACACACACACATACATACACATTAACACACAAAGCACACACATACATGCACAAAACATACACACATATACACACAAACACACAAAACGCAACACATACACACAAAACACATATACGTACACACAAACACACAAAACATGTATACATACACACAAAACATACATACATGTGCACAAACACACAAATACATACACACAAAACACACAGACACGCACAAAACACACACACAAGCTCAAAGCTAACAACTAATTGATAAAATATCTTAGTAAATTATCCCTCCCTTTGTTATTTATAGAAGATAGCACACTATCCCATTCTTACTCATTCTCTGTGAATAGATTACAAGGTTTATAATTAAGGACAATGAAGGCTGCAAAATTCTAATGTCAGAATGTGTCAAATGTGTCATTTGTCACAGCAAAATATAAGTTATTCTGCGTTGAGAAAGAAAGGGAGAGAGGAAAAGCGTTCCATAGCCAGTTGAGCACGTAGAACAGAAGTGAGAAACAGGCGCACAAGGGGAATTATTAATTTCTTACTGAGTAGAGTGAATTACACTGGGATTTAAAAAGATTAAGACTGTTTCTGCCACAAGTAAGGTTTATTTTCAGTGGGCAGAGTAACAGATTATGTCACATAAAGTGGGAGAGTGTTGCCACCAGAGAATGTGCAGTAGTGGACAGCCCCGAGCAGAAAGAGGAACATGTGGGAAGTAGTGAGGAAACCCGGTGATTAAAATAATGACCCTGGTAAATTGCAGGCCAGACAATAATTGAAACAGCCTCCAAACAACAAAACTTTGGAGGTGGGAGTGCAAAGTCCGTGGGAAAATAAAGATTCGGGACGGAAGAGGTAGGCACCTTGCACTGGCACCAAAAAAGGCCACGGTTCGGGATGGGAAATTAGTAACTTCTTAAAAATGTTTCTGGATTCCAGGGAAAGGAACGGAGTTCAGATTCACTGCGTGCCTCAAGCTTCAACTGTACAAGAGCAAAGTAGTTGGTGTTAAAACCCAGATGTGGAGATGCCGGCGTTGGACTGGGGTAAACACAGTAAGAAGTCTCACAACACCGGGTTAAAGTCCTACAGGTTTATTTGGTAGCAAAAGCCAATAGCTAGTGGCTTTTGCTACCAAATAAACCTGTTGGACTTTAACCTGGTGTTGTGTTAAAATCCAGCCCATGGTTTGAAGTATATAACATAATATAATCAGACACAATAAACAGATCAAGATGTGGAAGCTCCAAAGCGAGCCTTATGTAACGCATCAAGCAAACGGACTGAATCGAGCTTTTATAATACGGAAGGAACAAGGAAAGATTCAGCTGCTGCCAAGATAAAAAACAAACTGCTTTTCCATAAGCCAACTGTTGGTTGAGGCTATCAACCGCAATTCAAATTGCTCTTTGATCATAAAATGGGTACTTGGGAAAATTACACTCAGGAGGAAATTGTGCTTAAGTGGAACAATATGTCTGTGCATGCCTGTGTGTGCCATGCATAGCAGCCTCCTACTTTGAGCAGAATGATCACACTTCTGCCACCACTTTAGCATGCTTCACACACTGCTCTTTCCTCCCACTTTGAACAAAGCACCATCTGCAATTCTCCCGCTGAAATGCTCCTCAGTGAATCACCCTTGTTCCTGCATTGCATTGTTTAAAGTCGGAGTCCTGCTGTTTCATTTTTATATATATTTAAATCAAACAGGAAGCTTCCTGACAGGTGGGTTGATGGGTTTGCTGTCAGGTATTGAATTGAGAGATTCAGAAGAGGAAGACCTCAAATGTGGTCCGCACATCTGTGAAGCAACCTCAGCCACGGTGATGATGATTAAAATTGATCTTAACACCCCAGCGCGACCGGGAAAAGGAGAAGCCATTCACACCTGTTCCTTATTTCCCTTCAGTGACTGGTGTGGGAAGCTTGCTCATTTGTAAGTGTTGTTTCTATTTGTGTCTGTGTGTGCGTGTTTTTGTGTCCATGTTTATTTTATTTATTGTTGTCACAAGTAGGCTCACATTAACACTGCAATGAAGTTACTGTGAAAATCCCCCAGTCGCCACACTCCGGCACCTGTTCGGGTACACTGAGGGAGAATTTAGCATGGCCGATGCACCTAACCAGCACGTCTTTCAGACTATGGGAGGAAACAGGAGCACCCGGAGGAAACCAACGCAGACACGGAGAGAATGTGCAGATTCTGCACAGGCAGTGACCCAAGCTGGGAATAGAATGTGGATCCCTGACACTGTGAGGCAGCAGTGCTGACCACTGTGCCACCGTATGTTTGTGTAGTTGTGTGTGATTGTGGCTTTGTCTGTGTGTGTAATTTTGTGTGTGTGTTTGCTTGTCTGCACGATGACATGTGCACATGTCTGTATGTGTTTATGTGAGCATGATTGTGTCTATGTGTGCATGTATAGCTATGGCTGGAATTTTCTGGCCGTTCACACAAGATTCGCTGCAGTGAACGGAGATTTGGATGGGCACCAAATTCTCCATCCTCACTTGCTGAGGCGGTGGGGTGTTAACAGCTGGAAAATTCCAGCCCATATGTCTGCTTACATTTTTAAAATGTATTATTAGTGTCACAAGTAGGCTTACATTAAGTTACTGTGAAAATCCCCTAGTCGCCACTCTCTGGCGCCTGTTCGGGTACACTGAGGGTGAATTCAGCATGGTCAATGTACCTAACCAGCATATCTTTTGAATTGTGGGAGGAAACTGGAGCGCCCGGAGGAAACCCACGCAGACACGGGGAGAAGGTGCAAATTCCGCACAGACAGTGACCCAAGCCGGGAATCAAACCCGGGTCCCTGGTGCTGTGAAGCAGCAGTGCTAACCACTGTACCACCGTGATAGCACATGAAGACCGGATCAGATTCGTCTGTGATGTCTCCAAATTGAACACCCACTCAACAATCAGTACACATACTCAAATTCACTGAGTATAGCTTTAGGTTGGTTCACAGAGGGTGATTGGGAAACCCACACCTAGAAGGGCAATGTCTTCAAGAGACGAGGATCAGAAAATGGAATGAAAAAAAAATACATCATCTGCGAAAAAGCTTTCACAAAAAAGCCTTGGGGAAGTAGCACTTGCAGAACCGTGAGTTCTCTGACACAGCACGCACCTGTGCTCCACCAAACTGACCTCAACCAATAAAATGAGGTCAACTCATTTAAATAATTGTGATTTGTTGGGAGCACTATAGGGGTCAGGGGCACATTGCTCACTGTTACTCAACAGTTGCCAGCTGTCTGTCAAGTGCTGCAAAAAAATCTCTTTGAAAACTTTTGGGGGGAATTTAATGTCCTCCCCCTTGTGTTGGATTTGGTAGTGAGGGGGTGGGCATTTAATTGGGTTGGAGAGGGTCAGGTGGGAACTCGCCACTTTGCCATCTCCACTCTGATTGAGTCCATGGCAGGAAAGCCAGATGGCCACTTCAGAGCCCCACCCAGCCGCTGATGGCAGTAACACAGCAGCATATGGAGGGCTCGCCATGAGGGGGACTATAATAAGCAAACTCATGTGAAGTTGCTGTCAAGCTCACAAGCCTGACTGAGGGACATAGCATTGGGAAGTTAGGGATGGGGGTGGCATTTGGAGCCACCATGGGGATGGGGGAGGCACCAGTCCCTCCACATCCCCCCCCCCCCCCGCCCCCACCCACCACACCTCCCCAGTCAAATTCTACCAAGGTCACCTCCCTGCCATCCCTGTGGCCTGGGATCCAGTAACGGAATGGAATTTCGATTGAGTGCAATCTCAATTGAGTGCAATGAGCAGCCTCTATGTGGGCGCTGTTGTTCATTATGTTTGGCAGCTCTTGCGAGGCAGGAGATGATGAGTCCCCCTGTGTGTTGCTAGGTAAAACAGCCCATAGTTGGCTGTCCATAGGCCTTCCTGTCAAGGAGACAGCGGGGTTCCCACTTTCAGCCCAGTTAAATGAAATAGTCACTGAGGCCAAAGATAAGCTGAGTGAGTGACAAACGGTAATCTTGTGATCTGTAGTAGCATGATCATTTTAGAGGGTCATGTGACCTGTTTGGCAAATCTTGTCAGATTGTGTAAATTCTAAAGGGGAGCGTGGGCTTTCCTTGCAGTTAGGAGTCTGGAGTCATGGAATACAGTAGCCTTTCTATTCACTCTTTGCACATAGTTACTTAATAAAGCATTAATTTGTTAACCTACTTGGTGGTTATCCATCTTTGGAAGATACTACATAGTCAAACTACCTTAATTGATTTATTTTCTGTCTGTGCCACTTGAAGTTTTAAAACCAAGCTCGTAAGATTATTGTGACTCGCTGCGTAACTATTGCTTCCATTGGTTTTACTTGGCTTTTGCGAGATATCGTGTATTTTGCAATTTAAGCCTATTAAGAGGACACTAACTGCCCATAAACTATGTCAGTGAAGTGACTATTGGTCATGCTTTTACCGATTGTGAAAAAGAGTGTGATGAGAGATACACAAAAGTCAGTAGTGCTTCACAATCTGTGTGCGTAATTATGTATTCCTTCTGCTTTTTTTTATTCATTCATGAGATATGGGCATCGCTGGCTGGGCTAGCATTAATTGCCCATCCCTAATTGCCCTTGGAAGGCAGTTGAAAGTCAACCGCATTGCTATGGGTTTTGAGTCACATGTAGGCCACACCAGGTAAGGATGGCAGATTCCCTTCCCTAAAGGACATTAAAGTTTATTTACTAATCACAAGTAAGACTTGCATTAGCACTACAATGAAGATACTGTGAAATTCCCCCAGTCGCCACAGTCTGGCGCCTGTTCGGGTCAATGCACCTAACTAGCACGTCTTTCAGAATGTGGGAGGAAACTAGAGCAGCCGGAGGAAACCCATGAAGACACGGGGAGAACGTGCAAACTCCACACAGACAATGACCCAAGCCGGGAATTGAACCCAGGTCCCTGGCGCTGGGAAGCAGCAGTGCTAACTATTGTGCTACCGGGCCGCCCATTCATGAACCAGATGGGTTTTTCTGACAATCGACAATGGTTTCATGGTCATCAGTAGATTCTTAATTCCAGAATGTTTTTATTATATTCAAATTCCACCATCTGCCGTGCTGGGATTCGAACCCGAGTCCCCAGAATGTTAGCTGAGTTTCTGGATTAATAGTCCAATGATAATACCACTAGGTCATCGTACTCCCCTTAAGTATAATGGAATTATGCCTTTGGTAGGGATGGGAGGGATTAATCATAAAATGTAATATTTTAAAATCTTACAACAGGTTTAGATGCCTTTTTTTCTTTTTCCTTTCCCAGCAGCAGCTTTTGACATTGTCAATTTGAAAGGAAGCATGAATATCACAGTCAAAACCCATATATCAACATTCTCAGAGGGAGGACAGCGAAGGTTTACCAGGCTGATTTCTGGGATGGCAGTTCTGTCATATGAGGAGGTACTAAATCGGTTCGGATTATATTCATTGGAATTTAGAAGAGTCTCATGGAATTATATTCATTGGAATTTAGAAGAGTCTCATGGAAACTTATAAAAATTCTAACAGAATTAGACAGGGTAGATTCCAAAAGAATGCTCCCAATGGTGGGGAAATCCAGAACTAGGGGTCGTAGTTTGAGGATAAGGGATAAACATAGAACATAGAAAAAATACAGCACAAACAGGTCCTTCGGCCCACAAGTTGCACCAGTCATGTCCCTACCTACCTAGGCTTATATATAGGCTTACCTATAATCCTCAATCCTATTAAGTCCCATATACTCATCCAGAAGTCTCTTAAAAGACTCTATCGAGTTTGCCTCCACCACCACTGACGGCAGCCGATTCCACTCACCCACCACCCTCTGAGTGAAAAACTTACCCCTGACATCACCTCTGTACCTACTCCCCAGCACCTTAAACCTGTGTCCTCACGTAGCACCTTTTAGGACTGAGGTGAGGAGAAATTTCTTCACCCAGAGAGTGATGAATATGTGGAATTCACTACCATAGTAAGTAGTTGAGGCCAAAACGCTGTGTGATTTCAAGAAGAAATTAGCTATAGCTCTTGGGGCTAAAGGGATTTGATTTTGATTTTATTTGGTTTGAGTTATTATTGTCACATGTATTAACATACAGTGAAAAGTATTGTTTCTTGTGCGCTATACAGACAAAACATACCGTTCATAGAGAAGGAAACGAGAGAGTGCAGAATGTAGTGTTACAGTCATAGCTAGGGTGTAGAGAAAGATCAACTTAATGCAAGGTAAGTCCATTCAAAAGTCTGACAGCAGCAGCAGGAAGGCAAGCAAGTTGACGTTGTGAGGAAGCATGTGCCTGGGAGGAGCAGCTCAGCCTGACATTGGGGCTGTCAACAGCAGTAAAATATCAGGAGTGAGTCACCCGATCGAAACGTATGAGGCAGATCACCCGCTTATCTATGATCAAAGAGGTTGTTTTCCGAGAGGGGAATGCACTAAAACTCGTTGCAAAATGACAATTACGGGAGTAAGCTCGAATAATATGTTCAGGTGAAAGCGAGCACTTTGTTGCAGCACGCATAGGGCACTTGGTTCAGCTTTATTGATTCCCATTTATTTCACGTTGCACAGTTGTCCTGAATAACTCTTTGTTCGCCCATGCACAAATGATATCACCATTCAACCAAAAACATGTGTAAGGAGTCCACAGGATTATGCTATGACTGTAACACTACATTCTGCACTCTCTCGTTTCCTTCTCTATGAATGGTATGTTTTGTCTGTATAGCGCACAAGAAACAATACTTTTCACTGTATGTTAATACATGTGACAATAATAAATCAAACCAAACCAATTATGCATGTGGAATTGCATAGGATATGCAGCATAGAAACAGGCCATTCGGCCCAACCAGTCATGCTGGAGTTTATGCTCCACTCCATCCTTTCTCATCTAGAAATTCCTCATTGCAGTTCAAAACCTGCGGCACAGTGACAAAATGGTTAGCACTGTTGCCTCACAGTGCCAGAGATCTGGGTTCAATTCCGGCCTTGGGTAACTGTCTGTGTGGAGTTTGCATGTTTTCCCCACGTCTGTGTGGGTTTCGTCTGAATACTCCGGTTTCTTTCGACACTCCAAAGATGTGCAGGTTAGATAGATAGGCCATGCTAAATTGCCCCTCATTGTCAGGGGGATTAGCAGGGTAAATATACGGGGTTACGGGGAGAGGGCCTGGGTGGAATTGTTGTCTACCCCATCAAACCCATTTCATGTTTCAATCAGACCACCTCTCCTTCCAAATTCCACAGAACATATGCCCAACCTTTCCAATTTCTCCAAGTTAGGACAATCCTCTTCTTCCAGGATTCAGCCTAGTGAACCTCTGTTACACCCCCTCCAAAGCTATAGTAGACCGATCCTTGGATAAGGACACCAAAACTGAAACAGCACTACCGGTGTAGTCTCATCAAGAACCTATGCAATTACAGTAAGACTTCTTCACTCTTACACTTAATCCCCTTGTAATAAGGGTTAATATACCATTTGTTTTCTTAATTGCATTTGAAATTTCAAGACTCATATATGAGGATTCCTTACCACTTAAAAAAGTTCTGCTTTTCTATTTTCTTTCCAAAAGAATAACTTCAGACTTCTCCACCTTATCACCTTATATTCCATTTGGCCACTTACTTAACCTGCCTATATTCCTTTTCAGCCTCCTTGATGCTCACATGTCTAATTTTACTAACTTTCTATCAGAATTGAATTTGGATATGTCATGCTCAGACTCCATATCCTGTACATTAATACAGATAAATAAATAGCTGAGACCCTAGCACTGATCTTTGCAGCACCTCTCTCAATATAGCCTGCCGCCAATCCAAAATGTCCCATTTATTCCTGTTCTCTGTTTTTTGTCCTTTACCCAACTCTTGTACAAAGTTGAAAGTTCAAAGTTGAAGTTGTACAAGACATTGGTAAGGCCACACTTGGAATACTGTGTACAGTTCTGGTCACCCTATTATAGAAAGGATATTATTAAACTAGAAAGAGTGCAGAAAAGATTCACTGGGATGCTACCGGAACTTGATGGTTTGAGTTATAAGGAGAGGCTGGATAGACTGGGACTTTTTTCTCTGGAGCGTAGAAGGCTGATGGGTGATCTTATAGAGGTCTATAAAATAATGAGGGGCATAGATCAGCTAGATAGTCAATATCTTTTTCCAAAGATAGGGGAGTCTAAAACTAGAGGGCATAGGTTTAAGGTGAGAGGGGAGAGATACAAAAGTGTCCAGAGAGGCAATTTTTTCACAGAGGGTGGTGAGTGTTTGGAACAAGCTGCCAGATGTAATAGTAGAGGTGGGTACAATTTTGTCTTTTGAAAAGCATTTTGACAGTTACATGAGTAAGATGGGTATGGAGGGATATGGACCAAATGCGGACAATTGGGACTAGCTTCGGGGTTTAAAAAAAAAGGTGGCATGGACAAGTTGGGCCGAAGGGCCTGTTTTCATGCTCTAAACCTCTATGACTCTTAAATCAAAGTGAATGTATAACCCACTCCATTCACATTAGCCCTAATTTTATGTCATAACCTCCTACATGGCACCTTATCAAATATAATTTTGAAAGCCCAAATACACTACGTCATCTGGTTACACTGTTTTCGACCTCAATATGTCTGAATAGATTTGTAAAAAACACTTTACCTTGTTGGCTCTGTTTAATCCTATTATGATTCTCCAGGTGCTCTGCATCCCACTTCATGAGCTTGAATACATTATCGAGGCTGACACAACAGTGCAGTACTGAAGAGGTGCTGCACTGTCAGAGGTGGCACAGTGGTTAGCACTGCTGCCTCACAGTACCAGGGAATTGGGTTCAATTCTGGCCTCGGGCCACTGTCTGTGTGGAGTTTGTACGTTCTCCCCGTGTCTGCATGGGTTTCCTCCGGGTGCTCCAGTTTCCTCCCACAGTCCAAAAATGTGTAGGTTAGGTGGACTGACCATGGTAAATTGACCCTTAGTGTCCATGGATGGGTAGGTTAGGCGGATTAGCCATGGTAAATGCACAGGGCTACAGGATAGGGCAGAGGGGATGGTCTGGATGCTCTTACAGAAAGTTAATGCAGACGCAATGGACCAGATGACCTCTTTCTGCACTGTATGGATTCTATGGTTCCAGATACCCTCAGGGGACATGGTTAGTTCATTGCATTTGGGGGTGTGCTGACACCTGCGATCATGGTTTTCCCTGGATAATGTAAGCCATCAGGGTAGCCAATGAGGTTAAAGTGAGGCTTTACCTGATGCAATTTTTCAAAACCATCTTGGCTTTTTGGCTAAGAGGAAGCATTAGATCAAGCCCAGGAGAGGGTGCAATGCCCCATCCTGTCAGCTTGGATCTTGTTTTGATCAAGCCCAAGACGGCATGTATATCCCGTCTTGTCAGCTTTGATCTGGTTTGTCCCTCATACGGAGACTCCAATTGGACTTAATTGGCTTTTTTGATTAGGAATGAAGTACCAAAAGGTACAAAAAAAATAGGTACCGTCTCTCAGAAGAGATGGCAAACCAAGACCTCAGACAATAGTAAGAGATCCCTTGGTACTATTTGAAGAAGGCTAAGGGAATTGGTCAGGTGTCCTGCCCAATACCTATCCTTCAACCAATATCTCTACAAAACAGATCATTTGGCACTGATGCTGTTTGTGAATCTGACATTGTGCAAATTACTTGCTGCAATTCCTTACATTGTAACAGCATCTACAGGTCAACAGAATTTAAATGGCTTTGGGCACTTTTGCATATCCTGAGGTTCCAAAAAGTGGTATATGAATGCAAGTCTTTTCCTTTTCGGAAAAATGAATGGATGAGGGCTTTAGGATCAGTTTGTTTCCCTGCGTTGTAAGTCTATAAAACTCAGAATTTAACCCAGAACTCAAGAATTTACAGTTCATGGACTGATAACACTTTATATTTCGTCTGCTGCTTGCAATATGCAACGGGCAATTCTATCTCGCAGCATAAGACCGACAAATAACAATTAGGTTTAGTTACATTTGAAAGAAAATAAATGCAAAGTCTTGAGTTCCAATAATCTGGAGTCTGACTGCCACATTATATGATCCAGCCCATGTCAGTTACCACATTTTTCTTAGCACCTGCTCATTCGAGTCCATTATTAGTCGTGTCAATCATCATGTCCATCAAACAAGAAGCTGAAGTTGCCGCTTCAAAGTAATTGGAAGAGGTGAGGAATGAAGCATGGTTAAAAAATGTATACTTACGAATGTAAATGTTCCTGTTGAAGGAACTGCGGTAACACTATCGATATGGACTTGTATTTGCCATCATCCAACAGTATGGGCTTTCTCAATTCTTTACAAGCGCAGTTTATATTATTAGATCCAAGGTTTGCATTATTGATGAGCGATGTGCAGCAAGAATCAATGTTGAATATTTTTTTCTCTGTGTTTGATGAAGTGTTATAAAATCTCCAAGAGAAGGTGTATGCGGGATTTGTGTTTCATTTGTCCCCAACATTAGTTGCAAATGCTCCAAGAATGTGATCTTGGTGTGGGTTGTGGTGGTGGGGGGGGGGGGGGGGGGCGGATGGGAGGGGTGGGGATGCATTGCAAGCCAACGTAATTTTTCAGTTGTCAATATGTAGCTTCTAAAAATTAATTGGAACATGATCACGCTAAATTCTGAGGTGATAATATAGCCAGCTGTCAATCATGACTGATTTCTGTGCAATGCTGTCAGATCATCGCAGTGTCAAATAACAGTCATCAAAGCGTAATTAAGGAAAATGATCACTCCCTTCTCGTTTTCTAGCACTTGAGGCACAATTTGTGAAGTTTACACTGCTGGTAGAAATGCCATCCTCGTGCAGTGTAACTGTCTGTTTCCGCTTCTGCCATCACTGCTAATTGTGTTGTCCAGATTTGCCTTGAATGCACAAAGTGATGGATGTGGTAAGTAGCAGTTATTTTATTTTTAAATTTGTCAAATGCAGAAACTTGTTTGGCTTTCCCTGAGGGGCAGAGGGAGTGGTTTCACGAAGGTTGTTGTGGGTTGATCCCTCATTTTGCAGTCTCGCTGTTGCTCTGCGAGAAGTGATTGTCACCGCTACCGGCAATCCAGCACTTAACAAGTCCTGTTTGTCTGGAGGCAAAATGCCTTTTAAATAGGTTAATGCCTCTGTTTAAAGAGCAGCCAGAGGAAAGTCATGGAAATAAACTCCAAAGTGTTTCTCTGCTAATTTCACCAATGTTGATTTCCAAAGCAGACTCTCATCAGTTCTATGACATTCACTCGACACGTGAGTTCAGAGGCTGAAACTAAGAACAAAGACCAAAGAAAAGTACAGCACAGGAACAGGCCCTTTGGCCCTCTAAGCCTGTGCCAATCATGATGCCCTAACTAAACTGAAAAAAACCCAACCTTCTGCCCTGACTCGGTCAGTATCCCTCCATTTCCTCCCTATTCATGTACCCACCCAGATGCCTCTTAGATGTTGCTAATGTGCCTGCTTCCACCACCTCCTCTGGCAGCGCGTTCCAGGCGCCCACCGCTCTCTGTGTGAAAAACTTCTCCTTCACATCTCCCTTAAACATTCTCCCTCTCACTTTGAACCTGTGTCCCCTTGCAATTGACACTCCCACCTTAGGAAAAAACCTCTGACTATCCACCCGGTCTATGCCTCTGAAAATTTTGGAGACCTCTATCAGGTCTCAGCCTCCGTCTTTCCAGTGAAAACAATCCTAGTTTATTCTACCTCTCCTCATGGTCAACACCCTCAAGACCAGGCAATATCCTGGTGAACTTTCCTTGCACTCTCCAAAGTTCCCCATCCTTCTGGTAGTCTGGTGACCAGGACTGCATGCAATACTCCAAATGCGGCCTAACCAAGGTTTTATAAACTGCAACATGATTTCCCAACTCTTGTACTCAATATCCCAACTGATGAAGGCAAGCATGCCATATGCTTTCTAACTCACCTTGGACACACGTGTTGCCACTTTCAGGGAAATATGGACCTGCATGCTCAGATCCCTCAGTATGTTAATGATACAGTAAGAAGTCTCACAACACTAGGTTAAAGTCCAACAGGTTTATTGGGTAGGACAAGCCACTAGCATTCAGAGCGCTGCTCCTTCATCAGGTAAGTGGGAGTTCTGTTCACAAACAGGGCATATAAAGACACAAACTCAATTTACAAAATAATGGTTAGAATGCGAGTCTTTACAGGTAATCAAGTCTTAAAGGTACAGACAATGTGAGTGGAGAGAGGGTTAAGCTCAGGTTAAAGAGATGTGTATTGTCTCCAGCCAGGACAGTTAGTGAGATTTTGCAAGCCCAAGCAAGTCATGGGGGTTACAGATAGTGTGACACGAACCCAAGATCCCGGTTGAGACCGTCCTCATGTGTGCGGAACTTGGCTATCAGTCTCTGCTCAGCAACTCTGCGTTGTCGTGTGTTGTGAAGGCTGCCTTGGAGAACGCTTACCCGAAGATCAGAGGCCTGTGACCGCTGAAGTGTTCCCCAACAGGAAGAGAACACTCTTGCCTGGTGATTGTCGAGCGGTGTTCATTCATCCGTTGTCATAGCATCTGCTACGTAGCACCGACAACTGCCAATCTCCAGATACAATTTTACAACTCATCCGCTTCATCCTGGACCACAACGTCTTCACCTTCAACAACCAGTTCTTCATCCAGACACACGGAACAGCCATGGGGACCAAATGTGCACCTCAATATGCCAACATCTTCATGCACAGCTTCGAACAAGACCTCTTCACCGCACAGGACCTTCCTGTGCATGAATCGCAAAAACTCAGTTTGCAGGTGCAGCAGGTGATCAAGAAGGCAAATGGAATGTTGACCTTTATCACGAAGGGGATGGAGTGTAAAAGCAGGGAGGTCTTGCTGCAATTGTACAAGGTACTGGTGAGGCCGCAACTAGAGTACTGTGTGCAATTTTGGTCCCCTTATTTGCGGAAGGATGTATTGACCTTGGAGGGAGTACAGAGAAGGTTCACCAGGTTGATACCGGAGATGAGGGGGTTAGCTTATGAGGAGAGATTGAGTGGATTGGGCCTGTACTCGTTGGAGTTTAGAAGGCTGAGGGGAGAGCTTATAGAGACATATAAGATAACAAAGGGGCTCGACAGGGTAGAGGCAGAGAGATTCTTTCCACTTAGAAAGGAAACAAGAACTAGAGGACACAGCCTCAAAATAAGGGGGAGTCAGTTTAGAACAGAGTTGAGGAGGAACTTCTTCTCTCAGAGGATAGTGAATCTCTGGAATTCTCTGCCTATTGAAGCAGTGGAGGCTACCTCGTTAAATATGTTTAAGTCACAGGTAGATAGATTTCTGATCAATAAGTGAATTAAGGGTTATGGGGAGCGGGCGGGTAAGTGGAACTAAACCACTATCAGATCAGCCGTGATCTTATTGAATGGTGGGGCAGGCTCGAGGGGCTAGATGGCCTACTCCTGCTCCTATTTCTTATGTTCTTCTGTTCAACTGATGTTATACACTGGATACATCGATTACATTTTCTTCCTTTGGACTCATGGTGAACAATCACTGAAACAACTATATGATGACATCAACAAGTTCCATCCCACCATCAGACTCACCATGGACTACTCTCCAGAATCGGTTGCACTCTTGGACACATGCATCTCCATTAAGGACGGTCACCTCAGCACCTCACTGTACCGCAAGCCCACGGATAACCTCACGATGCTCCACTTCTCCAGCTTCCACCCTAAACATGTTAAAGAAGCCATCCCCTATGGACAAGCGCTCTGTATTCACAGGATCTGCTCAGATTAGGAGGATCGCAACAGACACCTCCAGACGCTGAAAGATGCCCTCATAAGAACAGGATATGGCGCTCGACTCATCGATTGACAGTTCTGACGCGCCACAGCGAAAAACCGCACCGATCTCCTCAGAAGACAAACACGGGACACGGTGGACAGAGTACCCTTCGTCATCCAGTACTTTTCCGGAGCCTTCAACATGTCATTGATGAAGACGAACATCTCGCCAAGGCCATCCCCACACTCCCACTTCTTGTCTTCAAACAACCGCACAACCTCAAACAGAGCAGTGTCCGCAGCAAACTACCCAGCCTTCAGGAGAACAGTGACCACGACACCACACAACCCTGCCACAGCAACATCTGCAAGACGTGCTGGATCGTCGACACGGATGCCATCATCTCACGTGAGAACACCATCCACCAGGTACACGGTACATACGCTTGCAAGTTGGCCAACGTTGTCTACCTGATACGCTGCAGGAAAGGATGTCCTGAGGCATGGTACATTGGGGAGACCATGCAGACACTACGACAACGGATGAATGAACACGGCTCGACAATCACCAGGCAAGAGTGTTCTCTTCCTGTTGGGGAACACTTCAGCGGTCGCGGGCATTCGGCCTCTGATCTTCGGGTAAGCGTTCTCCAAGGCGGCCTTCACGACACATGATAACACAGAGTCGCTGAGCAGAGACTGATAGCCAAGTTCTGCACACATGAGGACGGCCTCAACCGGGATCTTAGGTTCATGTCACACTATCTGTTACCCCCATGACTTGCTTGGGCTTGTAAAATCTCACTAACTGTCCTGGCTGGAGACAATACACATCTCTTTAACCTGTGCTTAACCCTCTCTCCACTCACATTGTCTGTACCTTTAAGACTTGATTACCTGTAAAGACTTGCATTCCAACCATTATTTTGTAAATTGAGTTTGTGTCTTTATATGCCCTGTTTGTGAACAGAACTCCCACTAACCTGATGAAGGAGCAGCGCTCCGAAAGCTAGTGGCTCGTGCTATCAAATAAACCTGTTGGACTTTAACCTGGTGTTGTGAGACTTCTTACTGCGTTTACCCCAGTCCAACGCCGGCATCTCCACATCATGTTAATGATACACCAGTGTGTACAACAGCTCTCTGCTTTGATGAACCTCTGTGGTTCTGTAAGGGTGAAAACAAATATTTCAGTGTCTTTGGTGGTTATATTTTATCATAGGTAAACTAATATAGCTGTGCTCAACATTGTGCTTCTACCTTCTTAGGTTCAAGGTGAGAAGGGGAAAGTTTAAGGGAGATGTGTGGAGGGAGTTTTTAACGCAGAGAGTCGTGGGTACCTGGAACATGCTGCCAGAGAGGTGGTGGAAGCAGGCACATCAGCAACATTTAAGAGGCATCTGGATGGGTACATGAATAGGGAGGAAAGAGAGGAATGCGGACCGAGTCAGGGCAAAAGGTTTTTTTTCCAGATGACCAAGATGAGTTAGAAGGCATATGGCATGCTTGCTTTCATCAGTTAGGGCACAGAGTACAAGAGTTGGGAAATCATGTTGCAGCAAGATAAAAACTTGCTTAGGCCGCTTTTGGAGTGTTGCATGCAGTTCTGATCACCAGACTCTCAGAAGAATTGGTACCTCATACCAAAATCGTCAGAATCGTACAATTATGGAATAGCACAGCACAGAAAGTGTGCTATCCAGCCTACAGGATTGGATATTCATCTTCAAGGCGAGAAACGGGAATTGGAGAAATTCTCAGCTCAGGAGAAAGTGCCAGGAAAGATGGGATATTCTTTCTGTGGGTTGGGTGTGTGCTGCAGTCCAGCCAAGCAACCTCGGAAAGAGTTCAGAGATAGCCACAAGAGCAGCCAGGTGTCAAGACCGGCTGTTTAAAAAGCTTTTGGTCCCAGAAATTCCATCTCAATTCCTCAGTTTGTCCCTGGTCCGTCACATACGACATTAAAAACATTCTTCGTAGCTAACTTCACATTATGTAATGAGGCAAGGCTATCCCTTTCCAGGTGTGATCAGTGCATGACTCATAAAATTTCAGGTTAATAGCTTCCTCTGCTGCTGAATTTTTGAAGGAATCATCTATAAAATGTAATCTGTCAGCTTTAGATAAAATGAGTAGCAAAGTATTGACACCCTGGGGTTTTTTTTTCAATTTTTAAGTTAAGAAGAAACGACTTGGGTGTTCTCCCAATTATGGACTCTGCCTGCAGTGTGAGACATTTGGCTTCAACCCAGCTGATTAGGCTGGGCTGAATCTACAACTGCAAAGCCTATGCAAGGCAGACAGTCTAATTGGTCTTTACTCATTCAACACTTAACAAATTTATGGCATAAAGTTTCCTCCCGTTTTCTTCAAAAGACGCAGGTCACCAAGGAAATAATACTTTACTGCTGTGCAAAATAACTAACTTGCACCAGCAGGCAGTTGGAATGGAAATTCATCTTGTGCAGTAATGATAAATGGCATTGACTTGATTGCCTGAAATATTCCTCACCTGCCATTCAGTTCTGTCACTCACTGTAGAGTGGACGACACATGGCACAGTGGTTCACACTGCTGCCTCAGAGCACCAGGGACCTGGGCTCAATTCCAGCAAGGGGTTATTGTCTGTGTGGAGTTTGCATGTTCTCCCCGTGTCTGCATGAGTTTCCTCCAGGTGCTCCGGTTTCCTCCCACAGTCCAAAGATGCGCAGGGTAGGTGGATTGGCCATGCTAAATTGCCCCTTAGTATCCCAGGATGTGCAGGGTAAGTGGATTGCCCATGTTAAATTGCCCCTTAGTGTCCCAAGATGTGTAGGTTAGATGGATTAGTCGTGGTAAATGTATAGGGTTACAGGGATAGAGCAGTGGATAGGGACTGGGTAAGATACTCTATTAGAAAGTCGGTGCAGACTCGATGGACCAAATGGCTTCTTCTGCACTGTGGGGATTCTATGATTCAAGCAAGAAGTGTGACAATCATTCTGTTTGGTATCATGATTCAGGATGAATTTCTACTCCGTTAATCCTCTGCAGGTCTCATTATAATATTATTCCACTCATGTGGAAAGTTAAAATGACGCCAGGCACCAGAACACTAAATCCTTTGAACAGCACGATGAGATTATTATTTCAGCTGAAAGCTCTATGCTACTAGCAAACTATGTAAGAAGTCTCACAACACCAGGTTAAAGTCCAACAGGTTTATTTGGTAGCAAAATCCACGAGCTTTCGGAGCGCTGCTCCTTCGTCAGGTAACCTTCGTCACTTACCTGATGAAGGAGCAGCGCTCCGAAAGCTAGTGGATTTTGCTACCAAATAAACCTGTTGGACTTTAACCTGGTGTTGTGAGACTTCTTACTGTGTTTACCCCAGTCCAACGCCGGCATCTCCACATCATAGCAAACTATATCATGGTGCAAATGGCCTGATTCAGGATGCTGAATAACGGCGTAAGATTTGTATCTTGGCCTGCCTCAGTAGCTCCAGCAATCAGTGTAAAATTATCTATTCAGCAGATAGAGTGAAAAAACAAATTTTGTGAATGTAGAAACATATTCAGACTAAAATTGAGTAGCTTTGTCTCGTGTTAGGACCAGCTGAGAAGGAGCCTCCATTTAACCTCCTTGAGTGGTCACAACCAAGGTTTCACAAGGATATGCCTTTTCCAAAACCTAATGTATTTAACTGTTAAAGCTGCATGCAGTAGGAAACCAATCAAACAGGGCTCTCCTGAGACCAAGAAAGAACAAACTTATTAACCAAGGGAATAAAAAAAAAGTGATGAAATGCACTCTCGTATCAGAAATAAGAGGGGTTAGAGTCCAAAAAAAAGTTAAAAGAATGTGCGGTCTCATGAAATGGTAGGATGATATTAAAATGATTTCTTTTTGCACAAGCAAAATCAAACTGCTGTGTATTTTGGAAGCCATGTCGAGGAAACACCGAAGAGAAAGGAAAGAATAGGGAACAAGATGCTCTTTGCAATTGATACAATTAGTAGTCAGGGTGTTGTGATCCAGGAAGCAGTTTAGATGCAGATGAGGTGTTGAAGAAGCAGCAGCAAGAGAGAGAGAGGCAGCCATCTGCAGGAAACAGTTCAGTTCGAGATGAAGTGCTAAAAGCAAGCCAGCTTGTGCAAAAGATTGCTTTATTTGCTGAACCGAAGACCATTTCCAAGTCCTGACCACTTAAACAGTACAATGTGGTGATCACTAGCTAGATTTGACCAATAGGTTTATGGTTGTTTTTTGGGGGATCTCAGTGGAGATTAGGATGACAGGGGAAACAGATACTTTTAGGCTTTCAGTCATTGAGGAAGTAAACGCTTACTGCTAATTTGCCCAAATATAAAATTGTTCTGTGCTGTGTTTTATTAATAAATACTTGTGTTTGTTTGTTTAACAATAGGGAGGTCTGAGTTCTCATTGTTTCCACATGCATTTCTCACCATCTCCAAAAATAAAGTGTTTCAAGTTGTGACATTCTCGCACATAACATCAGAGGGCTTTCGTAACAATGGTTAAGTGTCTTTTGATTGTACTTGAGGCTTAGATTTTCAAGCGTTGCGGCTGATTTAGATTAATTGGTTTTGTGCATGCGGTCAAATGTAGAAGATATTTCAATTGTTACGAGATATCAGTTAATTGGTAGTTACCTGGTGGAGTTAGCTTCTGGACAAATAAATATACTTGTTCCAAAAGACAGAGAGGCGGAGTGAGTCTCGCTTTCAGCCTGTTTAGCCTGCTGGAAACTTTTGTGCAATCTCTCTGCAGTGGCTAAAGCCTGTTCTGAAATACTTCACCCATTGTGCATTTCCAAGGGTTTTTGGGGTACGTCTGTCTGCGGCAGCAATTGGTGTAATATCTAGTACTTTGCATTTTTATGTGTCTTCCTTAGACGGTGGCAAATTTTGATGGGTCTCTGAATTATAGGAAATGTCTCTGTACACTCCTCTGAGGGTGATTCATTTGTTTTTCACCTTCATCTTGGAAGGTGGCCTTGCATTTTTAAGTGGCTTGTTCTGTCTCATTTAAAAATTGCAAAATTGCTAGAGAGTTGAAAAACTAGATCTTACAAAATAAAGGGACATAGTCTTGTGATAATAATCATTAAATATAAGATCTCAGAGAAAGGTTTCATACTCTTTGTGAGTGGGATGATGACTAAAAGATCACCGATCATTCGATGAATTCACTTGCAAATCTTAGTTTAATGTTGTTGGTTAGATATTTGAATTTAGTTGTGATTAATTTGGTCATGAGTATGTAGAATTATAAAAATCCTGTATTTTGAGATTAAAATGTGGAAAATACTTACGGATAATCCCAAAAAGCCAGATGGGAATCACAAAAATCCTGCTTTATCCTGGACAGTTGCTTATCGCGCTGGCGTTTTTTAATCTAAAAATGAAATTGCCATAAAGTATCTGTAACGGTGTGGGTTACAAGATTCTCTTCTCCCCTCTGGGACTTGTGTTTCAAAGTCATGCTAGACTAATGAGATGAAAGTCTCCTTTCTTTGCTAGCTGTAGAGTCCCTAAATAAAATAAGATTGGACAGGTTCAATTCAATTTTAGGGAGCTATGAACGGACACCAGACAACTCAGCCATGATTTCACACTGAATTGGTAGGCCTCTTGCAGGAAAGCTGCAGGGATTACTGGTGTGGAATTTGCAGGGATTACACTGATGCAATGAGAAGATAGAAATAAAGCATATTTCCAGGTAATCTGGAGAAAATGAGGTAGGATTTCAATTTGCCAGTCTGGCATAAGACTGGTATGATCGGTCAGCTGCCCACTATAGAGAGCATTTAATCTTCATTTCCATTTGGAATCATAGAGTGATAGAATCCCTACAGTGCAGAAGGAGGCAATTCGGCCTATCTGGTCTGCACGACCACAATCCCACCCAGGCCCGATTCCCGTAACCCCACATATTTACACAGTTAATCCCCTGACACTAAGGTGAATTTAGCATGGCCAATCAACCTAACCCGCACAGCTTTGGACTGTGGGAGGAAACCAGAGCACCCGGAGGAAACCCACGCAGACACGGGGGGAAGGTGCAAACTCCACACATACAGTGACCCGAGGCCGGAATTGAACCCGGGTCCCTGTATGTGTGGAGGTATGCTAACCACTTATTTCATTGTAATGACCGAACTGCAAGGGAGGTTCCCCAAATTTGTTATCCACAAATTGTGATGCCCCAGGTGAAGAGGGATGACCTACCTCCCTTTCTTTATTCAACCCCTGTGGTTGGTTGCTGCAATGTTAATTTAAAAGGATCCCCTTCTTGCAGGTAACTTTTCCCATTTCCAATGTATTTACATTTTAAAAAGAGCCAATTTAACCAGGCTTTCTTGAGTCCAAGTAAGAGTGAGTTTATTAGCTACGAAATGTGAGAAAAATGATAAAACACATGCATATACATTCATTAGAAATGAGAATTCAGTCCAGAAGTAAAAAATATATATGAATCATCCGTGAGGTGTAGACGGTGGAACTTTGTGGCCATTGCGATTTGTGCATCCATAACTCTGAATTCAGCAGGTGAATAATTAGTTTCAACGTTCAAGTGTTTTGTGGTGTAGCTGAGAAGATACCCTGCTTCTCTTTCAGCTGTGGCTTTGTTGATTTGACTTGCTCCAGCAATGAGAGAGAGTTACCCGCAAAACTTTCAGGGATATCTGCTGCTGCCATTCCTCTTGTGTCACACCTAACACTAGTCCACACTCATCAAGTTTTTCATTTAGCTTTTTTCTCAGTTTTTGTATATTCCTGGAAGGCAGAAATCCACAAACCACACTGGGATGTTGCAGAGGCTATCATTTCTGCTGAGATGATAATCAGCTCCCATTATCTCCACAAGAGATGGTAGTTGGTTTCTGTATTTCTGCTTCATTCCTTTGCTGTATCCCTAATTAGAAAAAGGATATGATTCCAATGTTTCTCTCTTCATATCACCCACCAGCAATTCAGCCAGTGACTGAATTTATACCCTGAAAGGGAATTGGGCAGGTGTTACACCTTCTGCAATTGCTTGCGAAGGTGCTGAGGGAAGGGGATGAGGAGTTGGGGGTGATGGAGGAGTGGACCAGGGTGTCATGAAGAGAGCAGTCCTGAGAATGTTGTTAGAGGGGTGAGGAGAAGATGTGTTTTGTGGTGGCATCAGGCTGGAGCTGTTGGAAATGGCGGATAATGATCCTTTGAATGCAGAGGCCAGGAGGGGTGAAAACAAGAGGGACCCTGTCTTGGTTTTGGGAAACGGTGAGGCAGAAGTGCAGGAGATGGATCCGACAGGGTTGAGTGCCCTGTCAACCATAGTTGGGGGTGGGGGGTGAACCTCGGTTAAGGATAAAGGCAGATATGTCAGAAGTTTTGTTTTTAAAAATAGCATCATCAGAACAGATAGAGCAAAGGTGGAGAAACTGGGAGATCGGGATGGAGTCCTTGTCAGGAGCTGTAGTCGAGATAGCTAAAGGAATTGGTGGGATAGGAATGAATATTAGTAGTCAGTACATCACCACAAATAGAGAGAGGTCAGGGTAGGAAAGGGAAGTCATAGAGTCATAGAGGTTTACAGCATGGAAACTGGCCCTTCGGCCCAACTTGTCCATGCCCCCCTTTTTTTAAACCCCTAAGCTAACCCCAATTGCCCGCATTTGGCCCATATCCCTCTATACCCATCTTATCCATGTAACTATCTAAATGCTTTTTAAAAGACAAAATTGTACCCGCCTCTACTACTACCTCTGGCAGCTTGTTCCAGACACTCACCACCCTCTGTGTGAAATAATTGCCCCTCTGGACACTTTTGTATCTCTCCCCTCTCACCTTAAACCTATGCCCTCTAGTTTTAGACGCCCCTACCTTTGGGAAAAGATATTGACTATCTACCTTTTCTATGCCCCTCATTATTTTATAGACCTCTATAAGGTCACCCCCCAGCCTTCTACGCTCCAGAGAAAAAAGTCCCAGTCTATCCAGCCTCTCCTTATAACTCAAACCATCAAGCCCCGGTAGCATCCTAGTAAATCTTTTCTGCACTCTTTCTAGTTTAATAATATCCTTTCTATAATAGGGTGACCAGACCTGCATACAGTATTCCAAGTGTGGCCTTACCAATGTCTTATACAACTTCATCAAGACGTCCCAACTCCTGTATTCAATGTCAGAGGTAGAATCATAGTGTCAGAGGTAGAATCATAGAATCATACAGTGCAGAAGGAGGCCATTCAGCCCATCAGGTCTGCACTGACCACAATCCCCCCAGGCCCTCTCCCCATGACCCCATGCATTTACCCTAGCTAGTCCCTTTGACACTAAGGGGCAATTTAGCATGGCCAATCCACTTAACCCGCGCATCTTTGGATGATGGGTGGCACAGTAGCACAATGGTTAGCACTGCTGCCTCACAGAGCCAGGGACCCGGGTTCAATTCCCGGCTTGGGTCACTGTCTGTATGGAGTTTGCATGTTCTCTCTGCGTAAGTTTCCTCCGGGTGCTCCGGTTTCCTCCCACATCCAAAAATTTGCAGGTTAGGTGGATTGGCCATGCTAAATTGCCCCTTAGTGTCAGGGGTATTAGCTAATGTAAATGCATGGTGTTGTGGGGATAGGTCCTGGGTGGGATTGTGGTTGATGCACGCTTGATGGCTGAATGGCCTCCTTCTGCACTGTAGGATTCTATGATTCTAAACCGGAGCACCTAAAGGAAACCCACGCAGACACAGAGAGAACGTGCAAACTCCACACAGACAGTGACCCAAGCCAGGAATCGAACCCGGGTCCCTGGCGCTGTGAGGCAGCACTGCTAACCATGTGAAGATGGACCATGTGAAGGAGTGACATGGACAAGTTGGGCCAAAGGGCCTGTTTCCATGATGTAAACCTCGAAGACTCTATGACTCTAAGGTGAGAGAGGGGTGGAAATCGGAAGCAAAATCGATAAATCCTTCCAAGTCCAGACCAGAGCATGAAGCAGCATTGATATAGTCATCAATGTAATGGCAAGAGATTTGCTGAGAGGGTCTGAGTAGGACTGGAACAAGGAAGATATTCTGCTATCTCACCTTGATGCCACTATCAGCATCTGCCACTGACACTTCCTCCATGCCCTACGCATCTTTGTGCAATCTCTCCTAGCTTGTCACTGACTTTCTTCTGTCTTCTACCCACACCATCTATTTTTAAACAGTATAAAATCCATCACATATCTCCCTCTCTTTAACTCGGAAGTGTCATACGGGCTAACACGTCAACTCTATTTCTCTCTCCACAGTTGCTGTGAGACCCACTGAGTTTTGCGCAGCGATTTAAATTTTTCTTTTGCAGTTGGCACATGAGAGGATTGCTGCTCTATATGACTCACTGTGGGAAGCACTAACCTTGCAAGGAAGGTATCTGATATTGCCTGATTGATATTATATTTAAACCTTTATTATCTGTGCTCTTATTAACGTGGCAGCCAGGAGCTTGAAAAATTGTCACCTAAACAGTTCCCAATCTTATTGTGCTGCAGTGAAGTAACAGGCACCAGGTGAAACAATTTGGGCTATTTAAGATGTATTCTTTGTGTAAGGTCAAGGGATGGGATTTTATGGCTGCGCTCACCAAAGATGTGCGGGTTAGGTTGATTGGCCATGCTAAAATTGCCCCTTAGTGTCCTGGGATGCGTAGGTGAAAGGGATTAGTGGGTAAATATCTGGGGGTAGGGCCTGGGTGGATAGTGGTCGGTGCAGACTCGATGGGCCGAATGGCCTCCTTCTGCACTGTAGGGTTTCTATGTTTCTATGTTTCACCCCAAAAAAGAGTGCCCAATTTTTAAAAATCCTTTTACACAAATGGGTGGAGGCTTAGGCACAGCTGGCCCCTTGTTTCCCCGAAACTGCTTCCAATGTGCACCAAGGAAATTCCGCCCGAGGTCACCAGACCTTTCCATGGTCCGCCCCTCGCTCACTCCAATTCCCGTGGCGGGCGGAACAGGAAAATTCGCCCCAGCGACTCTATTTATATTTACTCAGAATGACTTCTATTTGTCTCTGACTTTTGACATGTCTGAAACAGTTAATTCAGCTCTGCGTGGGTTGGAAGGTTCACATTGTTCTGTGCTTTAATGTTTGGTTGAGCCTTATTCTGTATTTTCTTTGCTGGAGGGGATTGTTGTGAGTTTGTATATTATTTTTGTATCTTGTCCGGTATTATAATAAGATTCATATGGGATGAGGCTCCAGGAATTCTTGATGCTCATGGGAAGCAGTTTCAGGGAAACAAGGGACCTGCTGTGCCTGATCCTCCAGCCATTTGTGTAAATGATGTGGAGATGCCGGCGTTGGACTGGGGTGGGCACAGTAAGAAGTCTCACAACACCAGGTTAAAGCCCAATAGGTTTATTTGGAATCACGAGCTTTCGGAGTACTGCTCCTTCATCAGGCGAGTGGAGAGGTGGGTTTCACAAACAGGGCATATATAGACAAAGACACAATTGCAAGATAATGGTTGGAATGCGAGTCTTTACAGGTAATCAAGTCTATACAGGTACAGACAGCGCGAGTGGAGAGAGGGATAATCACAGGTTAAAGAGATGTGAATCGTCTTAAGCCAGGACAGTTAGTAAGATTTTATATTTGTGTAAAATGATTAAAAAAGCACCCTGTGTCCATGACTTCCTCCCTGGTGCTCCCAGTGACTGTGTTTCTCCGAGCAAAAAATCTTACTAACTGCCTTGATTGGAGCCAATACACACCTCTTTAACCTGTGCCTATCCCTCTCTCCACCTTGCACTGTCTGTACCTATAAAGACTTGATTACCTGTAAAGACTCGCATTCCAACCATTATCTTGTAAATTGAGTCTGTGTCTATGTATGCCCTGTTTGTGAACACAACTCTTCACTCACCTGAAGAAGGAGCGACACTCTGAAAGCTTGTGCTACCAAATAAACCTGTTGGACTTCAACTTGGTTTTGTGAGACTTCTTATTGTGCTTACCCCAGTCCAAAGCCGGCATCTCCACATCATGTGTTTCTTTGCCAGGGCATAGCATACAACTATCCCTAGCATGCCAATTTGATGTCTATGATTCGAGCCCGAAGCCCTCAGATGTTTCATTTAAAAGCAAGCACTGTATTCAACATACGTGCCAAAGTCTTGACACCGTCTTGAGCAAGTCCTGATCCTGCAGACGGCACAATCCCGCTGCGGGTTTTCCAGCGGCAAGGGATGCGTTCAACAGGAAACCCCGTTGATAACAATGGGACCATAAGATCCCGCAGCTAGCGAGTGGCATGCTACCTCCCACCATCGCGAAACATACCGCGGAAAAGTGTTGAATACAGACTTTTGCAAGTATTGCACAATACAAATTTAAAGTCTAATTGGTCACCATGCCAACGCAACTTCAGCCAAACTCTAGCTCCTGAGGTTAGCCTCAGGTGACTAAGATAGCATAATAATGCTTGGGAAAGCAATAATTATAGTCAGGTAGTAAATCCACTCTGTCCATGTAATACTGCAAGTAATTCCAAAAGAAGAGTTATTTGACATTTAAAATAATGCGCTGCTACAATAATTTTAAACATACTTGCGCTGCGACTTTTTAAACGTTCAATTTAATAAGTTATTAAATGCATTACATGGGCAGCCTTCCATTTCATGAGGCATACACTTACACACTTATGACTGTGTGGCCAAATTCCGCTGCAACTCCACTTTCAAGTTTGCTGATGACACCGCCATAGTGGATCAGATCTCAAACAATGACGAGACGGAGTATCGGAAAAAGATAGAGAATCTGGTGAAATGGTGCGATGACAATAATCTCTCTCTCAGTGTCAGTAAAATGAAGGAGATAGCCATCGACTTCAGGAAGCGTAGTGGAAGAGATGCCCCTGACTACATCAACAGGGATGAAGTGGAAATGGTTGGGAGCTTCAAATTTCTAGATGTTCAGATCACCAACAACCTGTCCTGGTCCTTCCATGCCAACGCTATGGTTAAGAAAGTGCACCAAAGCCTCTACTTTCTCAGGAGGCTAAGGAAATTTGGCATGTCTGCTACGACTATCATCAATTTTTACAGATGCACCATAGAAAGCATCCTTTCTGGATGTATCACAGCTTGGTATTGCTCCTGCTCTGACCAAGACTGCAAGAGACCACAAGGAGCTGTGAACGTAGCCCAGTCGATCACGTAAACCAGCTTCCCATCCATTGACTCTGTCTACACTTCCTTGGGCCTCAGAAAAACAGTCAGCATGATTAAGGACCCCATGCACCTCGGACATACTCCCTTCCACCTTCTGAGATCACGTACCAACTGACTCAAGAACAGCTTCTTCCCTGCTGCCATCAGACTTTTGAATGGACCTATCATATATTAAGCTGATCTTTCTCTGAACCCTAGCTATGGCTGCAATACTATATTCTGCACCCTCTCCTTTCCTTCTCCTCTAAGTACTCTATGAACAGCATGCTTTCTATGAACGGCATGCTTTGTCTGTATAGTGCGCAAGAAACATGTATCCCAATACATGTGACAATAAATCCGATTAATCTGGAGTCGTAATTCATTGCAATTCTTTATAAACTGAAATGGGAAGTTATTACGGGAAGAGGCGACATGGAAAAAAATGTCATTCTTCACCTGGAACTGCTGAAATAAAATTTTTTGAATTTACAATCCTCGATTGACCTCTAAATCATACCCTTATCTGACAGGAAGACTGGTATTACATGAGAATATCATAGCCTGAGCCGAACAGCCTTGTACTGAGTGAGGGGGTCAAGGGGCTACCAATCGGTGTTATGTCCCCGCACTGCTGAACGAGACTCAATCAATGCTGTACGTTTTGCCTTCAGTTGGCACTAAACATTTGAAGCAATCCATCCTTTTTGTGCAAAGGTCACATTTAATGACTCCAATTCTGTCCCAATCAATAAAATATCTGACTGCCAATGCTTCATCTTCCTGTCCAGGTTTCTTTCCATTGTCACTTGAGTCTGGTGACCTGCTCTTTGCAGGGTCCAGATGTACAGGTTAACATTATTTATGCTGAAGCATAGGGGTAAATATTACACTTCACATTTTCTCGATGTAAAACAAGGGCAAATTTTGTGGAGCCGCATCCACATTCTAATCGCGCCCACCAAGTTTCAGGCATCCCTGGTGGATACCACAAACAGACATTAGGCTCCTTGCATGTTCCAGCACTCCCTCCTGAATGCTAATCTGGGGGGCTGCTGCCAGCCTTAGAATCATAGAATCCCTACAGTGCAGGAGGCGGCCATTTGGCCCATCGAGCATATACCGACAACAGTCCCACCCAGTTTCCTATCCTGTAACAGGAGGCGGCCATTTGGCCCATCGAGCGTATACCGACAACAGTCCCACCCAGGTCCTATCCTGTAACCCCATATATTTATCCTACTAATCCCCCTGACACGAAGGGGCAATTTAGCATGGCCAAACAACCTAACCTGCACATCTTTGGACTGTGGAAGGAAACTGGAGCACTTGGAGGAAACCCACACAGACATGGGAAGGACGTTCAGACTCTGCACAGACAGTGACCCGAGGCCAGAATTGAACCTGGGTCCCTGGTGCTGTGAGGCAGCAGTGCTAACCACTGTGCCACCGTGTCACCCTTGATGGCCCTCTTCTGAGGAAAGAGATGAGGAGAAATTTCCTCGCCCAGGGAGTGGTCAGCCTGTGGGGTTCGCTACCACAGAAAGAAGTTGGGGCCAAAACATTGTGAGTGTGATGTTCCCGCGCCGTGATGCTGCCTGAGCAGTGTAGTAGGGCGGGAAATATAAGCGGGAGTGAAAAAATCTCATTCCTGCCCAGCGGCTGGCAGGTCACGAATCTCTCGGGCCAGTGCAGATGAGGCCATTCAGCCCATCAAGTCTACACCAACCCTCTGACAGAGTATCTTACCCAGGCCTTGCCCTCTCACCTTATTCCTATAACCCCACACATTTACCATGGCCAATTCATCTAATATACACACCTTGGGACACTAAGGGGCAATCTGGCATGGCAAATCCACCTAACCTACACATCTTTGGAGCGTGGGAGGAAACCAGAACACCCGGAGAAAGCCCACGCAGACACGGGGAGAATGTGCAAACTCCATGCAGAGAGTCACCCGAGGCTGGAATTGAATCCGGATCCCTGGAGCTGTGAGGCAGCAGTGCCAACCACAGTGCCACCCTGCCACCCTTTTGTTCCTAGATCTCCCCACTTTTATTCCTTTGACTTTTCTGTAGCAGCTTGGTGCAACTGAATGGCTTGCTAGATTGCTTTACAGGGCAGTTCAAAGTCAACCACGTTGAGGTGAGTCTGGAGTCACATGCAGGCTAGATTTCCATTAGTGAACCAGAGAGGCTTTTACAACAATCTGATCATTTCATCATCACCATTACTAAGACTTGTTTTTAATTTGATATCTACTAATTAGATTTAAATTCCTTCAACTGCTGTGGTGGGATTTGAACTCTGGTCCCAAGAGCATTAGCCTGGGCCTCTGGATTACTGGTTCAGTAACATTACCACTATGACACTGTTCACACAGGGAAACAAAGTACATATCCCTGAATGAATTCCTGAGAGGAGTAATTTTAATTCAAAATATTTTTCTAGTTGGACAACCTATTCAATTATATTAGAAAATCATGACTTTATCACCCTACAACCTGTGTGGCAACAATCAAGTGTAGGTATAATCAAAGGCTTGAGATAATGACAGTTGTGGTAACTATTGGTAATTACCGACTCCTGTATATATTCTGCAGATAAAAACAGCTTTGCTTTGAATATAAATGAGAGTGCGACTCCTGGCCAATTTTCTGTCATCACGGTTCGCAAATCCTGGCAGCCATTGTTCAACTCTGACCCCAGTAACTGAGCACCCATAGAGTGAACCTGAGTTCTCTTATTCTGTATAGTTGATTGTTGTATTGCATGCCACATATTCACTCCCCTCCCTTTTCCTGTAGAGCTTGGGGCAGCACGGTGGCACAGTGGTTAGCACTGCTGCCTCACAGAGCCAGTGACCTGGGTTCAATTCCCGGTTTGGGTCACTGTCCACATGGAGTTTGCACGTTCTCCCTGTATCTATGTGGGTTTCCTCCGGGTGCTCCTATTTCCTCCCACATTCTGAAAGACGTGCTGGTTAGGTGCATTGACCTGAACAGGCACCGGACTGTGGTGACTAGAGGTTTTCACAGTAACTTCATTGCAGTGTTAATGTAAGCCTTATTTGTGTCCAATAATTTTAAATTCCAGTGGATGGGATCGGTTCTCTCCTGGTTTTACCTGCAAAGAAACAGAACCTTTGTTCTTATTTATTTATTGGTGTCACAAGTCAGCTTACATTAACACTGCACTGAAGTTACTGTGAAAATCCCCTACTCGCCATACTCCGGCACCTGTTCGGCGACACTGAGGGAGAATTTAGCATGGCCAATGCACCTAACCAGCACATCTTTTGGACTGTGGGAGAAAACCAGAGCACCCAGAGGAAATGCACACAGACATGGGAAGAACATGCAGACTCCACACAGACAGTGACCCAAGCTGGGAATCGAACCCAGGTCACTGGCATTGTGAGGGAGCAGTGCAAACCACTGTGCCACCATTTGGAGGTAATTCACTTGAATGGGACTGCACATGTCCACAAAGAGTGGATCCCCTGTGTTTAATGTATAGAATATAGAACAGTACAGCATAGGAACAGGTCCACGATGTTGTGCCGAACATGATGCCAAATTAAATTAATTCCTCCTGCCTGCCCTTGGTCCATATCCCTCTATTCTTTGTACATTCATGTGCTCATCTAAAAGCCCATTAAATGCCCTTATCATATCTACCCGTGCCACCACCCCTTGCAGTGCATTCCAGACACCTACCACTCTCTTCAAGTGTTGCTACCATTCAAAATGTGTTCAAGAAATAAGAAACAGTAAGGATTATACAAGAATTTTTCCTTATTACTCATTAAGGGGCAATCATGGAAAAATGCATGCATTTATACAGGGCAATATAACAAAGATTACGAATGAATCCATTTAAAGAATAATTGGGAAGAATCTTGTTGAAGCATCAGGGGTCTCGCCTGCCAGGTGGAGAGCTGGCGAGGGTCCCGTGATGTCACTTTTCGGGAAGGCCTACCGAGCCACAAATCAATCAGGCAGTAGCGAGACCAGCAGTGGGGGCCTTTCCCTGGAAAACCAGACCCCAGCAGTGGACGGTTTGCCAGCTGCTGGCCAATCAGAGACCAGAGACTTGGTGCTTCGCAGCGCCACTGGAGAGGCTGTGGTCACAGCCGGAACGACAGGCCACTGGAGTCCCAGGCGCACAAAGCCACAGGTAAGTCATGGGGCGGGGCGGGCAGAGAGGGGTGGTGGGGGGGGTGGCTGGGGGGGGGAGCGGCGGGGGGGGGGGGGTGTGGCAGGGGGGCGGGGGTGGCGGTGGGGGAGTGGCGGGGGGGGCAGCGGGGGGGGGGGGGTGGCGGCGGGGGGGGGGGGTGGTAGGTTTTATGGGGTGGGAGAACAGTATTGCCAGATTGTTTGGGATAACAATGAACAGAATGATGATTAAAGTTTTGTGCTGGGGCGGCACAGTGGCACAGTGGTTAGCACCGCTGCTTCACAACGCAAGGAACCCGGGTTCCATTCCCGGCTTGGGTCAATGTCTGTGTGGAATCTGCATGTTCTCCCCGCGTCTGTGTGGGTTTCCTTTCAGTGCTCCGGTTTCCTCCACAGTCTGAAAAACGTGCTGGTTAGGTGCATTGGCCACGCTAAATTCTCCCTCAGTGTACCCAAACAGGCACCGGAGTGTGGCGACTAGGGGATTTTCACAGTAACTTCACTGCAGTGTTAATGTAAGCCTACTTGCGACACTAATAAATAAACAAAAACCAGTTCATGTTCTGTGTGACATTCCCTTACCTCCAGGTGATATTTGGATATCATCCCATAAAGAACAAAGAACAAAGAAAATTACAGTACAGGAACAGGCCCTGCAGCCCTCCAAGCCTGCACCAACCATGCTGCCCGACTGAACTAAAATCTCCGAACCTTCCAGGAACCATATCCCTCCATTTCCATCCTATTCATGTATTTGTCAAGACGCCCCTTAAAAGTCACTATCGTATCTGCTTCCACTGCCTCCCCCGGCAGCGAGTTCCAGGCACCCACCACCCTCTGGGTAAAAAACTTGCCTCGTACATCTCCTTTAAATCTTGCCCCTCGCACCTTAAACCTATGCCCCCTAGTAATTGACTCTTCAACCCTGGGAAAAAAGCTTCTGACTATCCACTCTGTCCATGCCCCTCATAATCTTGTAGACATCTATCGGTTCGCCCCCTCAACCTCCGTCGTTCCAGTGAGAACAAACCAAGTTTCTTCAAACTCTCTTCATAGCTAATGCCCTCTATACCAGGCAACATCCTGGTAAATCTTTTCCGTACCCTCTAAAAGCCTTCACATCCTTCTGGCAGTGGGGCGACCAGAATTGAACACTATATTCCAAGTGCGGCCTAACTAAGGTTCTATAAAGCTGCAACGTGACTTGCCAATTTTTAAACTCACTGCCGCGGCCAATGAAGGCAAGCATGCCGTATGCCTTCTTGACTACCTTCTCCACCTGCATTGCCACTTTCAGTGACCTGTGTACCTGTACACCCAGATCCCTCTGCCTATCAATACTCTTAAGGGTTCTGCCATTTACTGTATATTTCCCATCACACCTATTCGGCCTCATTATTTCCCCGCAATGCAGTTATCAAAGGCATGCAGGACAACCTGAGTAAAAAGACTGGTTTCAAACTTGCTGGTCCGATTTAAAACAAAATTCACCCACCACAGCTGGATTATCAAGCATTTAATAGTTTCAAGTGCTTAAATGGCTAATTATTTATTTCAGATGAATCAAAAAGATCACTCTAATGCAAGTGTTGTAATTGACTACTGTTGTTTATCTTTAAACAAAAACCATATTGAAAACAAGGAATTTTAATAATGCACGTTGCTGCTATGTTATCAATGTGCAGTAAATATTAGAGAGGAATACAATAATTAGCATCGAACCTAAAATGAGCCTTTGTGATTACTATAAGCATTGCTGTGAGGTTCTGATGAAGAAGCCACTACACCCAATACATTACTCTTCCCTTTTCCTTCCCGGATACTGACAGACCTGCTGCATACTTGCAGCATTTGCTATTTTTATTTATGACTCCTAATTGTTGCCAGAATCTTATATCATTCTTGCACTGTAGTTCAAGGTCACCTTCCTAATTATACCCATAGCAAACCGGCGATGTTTTTTGTAATTCATTTTTTAATTCCTGTAAATAAACCATTAATGGCTTTTTAATGGCACATTGGATACACTTCAGTGTCCAGAGATGTGCTGTCACTTTTTCAGAATGTCATTATCCAGATTAATTTTCAATAGAGGAGACAACATTTAAAAGAGAAAATTAGATTTTTATATGGGATTTATGCTCCAAGCACAGTGTAAGGGGAGCAATGATGCATTACAACAGCAGATCATTATTGCAGTACAGCCTTCAATATGATCGCATTTAAAATAACTTAACCCCTTCACCATAAATACCCATGTTGGTCAGGATATTTCCTGTGCATGTTTAATCATCAATATGCTTTATTCCATTTTTTTTATTACAATTCCTAAACTTCACACTTATGGATTTGAGAGTATTTGAAATAAATGAGCTTTAATTAAAAGCCCTAAATCACCAGGAGTTTACAGCTTAGAAGCCATGAAACACTTATTTAGAAAGTGCCATTTCTTGTCAATATTATGGGCACAAATAAAGGTGGAAGAATACGAGATAAGAAAGGCAGGCGGACAGAATGGACTTGCTGTAACTTTTAATACTAGTCGTATTTCTGGGTAATTTCAAAGGAATGACCTTCAGTCAAAGCAATGTTTAAATGTGTTCTTGCCTTTGGTTCTCTTGGCAGAATCCGTGGCCTGGATTTTACGGTCTCGTTCGTCCCGAAATTTTAAAGTCCCGCCCGGGGTCAACGGACCTTTCCATGGTCTGCCCTTCGCCCGCTCCGATTCCCGTGGCAGGTGGCGCGGTAAAATTCCGTATGTCCGTGGCTCAGAGGAAATGGATATTTCCTTCACGCTAGGATGGCCAGTTGCGAGATGACAAAACCCCATCAGAGAGACAGCTAGGATTGCCAAAGTTCTTGACAACGCAAATCAGTATCCGCAAGGAAATGCTGGAATTGTGCCCAGCTTTCAGATGGCACAGGTAAGATAGGTAGCCCACCAAGCTCCTTGTGCCATTTTCTTTTCAGTAAACTTCATCTTGTTGAAGTTGTTCAACAAGGCCACATTTGGAATACTGTGTACAGTTCTGGTCACCCCATTATGGAAAGAATGCTATTAAACTAGAAAGAGTGCAGAAACGATTTACTGGGATGCTACCGGCTCTTGGTAGTTTGAGTTATAAGGCGAGACTGGATAGACTGGGACTTTTTTCCCTGGAGCATGGGAGGCTTAGGGGTGATCGTGTAGAGGTCTATAAAATAATGACGGGCATAGATAAGATAGTCAACATCTTTTCCCAAAGGTAAGGGAGTCTAAAACTAGAGGCTATAGGTTTAAGGTGAGAGGGGAGAGATACAAAAGGGTCCAGATGAGCAATTTTTTCACTCAGAGGGCGGTGAATGTCTGGAACGAGCTGCCAGAGGTTGTAGTAGAGGCAGGTACAATTTTGTCTTTTAAAAAGCATTTAGGCAGTTACATGGGTAAGATGGGCCAAACGTGGGCAATTGAGACTAGCTTAGTGGTAAAAGCTGGGCGGCATGGACAGGTTGGGCCGAAGGGCCTGTTTCCACACTGTAAACCTCTATGACTCTATAACTCCAGTAGCTTGACTGACCTGATCTTGATTTATCTGATGCACAAAAAGTGTTTTTTTTCAAGGCATCAAGAAGCATATCTGATTGTACCCAGAAATAAAAATTTTTAGGTATGAAACCCTGCTGACCTCAAATTCTGGTTTAATTCCAACTTCTTCATAATCACCATCTCATTATGATGTCTGCTTTCCTAAGGAAGCAATTAACTGCACCAATAAACACTGCCTAATTATATCTGTAACATTTGACAGCATTAATATGACGAAGAGTTAAACTTGCATGAAAAGGAGGACACAAATAAAATAATCAGAATAGTAGATGATTTAAAAAAGACTGTTTTCTAGTTTTGGCCTAGTTTCTAGACATTAACTGAATAATTCTCCCTTTCCTTTCACAGATCTTGTACTGGTTTTGCCCTGATTTTGTCCTCTGTCCTTTTGCAATGGTCCTGAGTGGGGTGGGGGATAGTTAGCTTAGTTGGCTAGAGAGCTAACATGTGGATCAGATTAGCACCAGCATCACAGGTTTCCATCCTTACCCTGGTTGAGACTCGGGACCTGCCTCCACGTCCCATCCATAGTAAAGAATTAGAGCACTTTGCCACAGTTCCGGGAGTAGTTGCCAGGTACCTGTCTACAGAGAACTCAGGAAGAAATGGTTCTGAATCCAGTCAAAAAAAAAAGTTTGGTCAATTATTGCAAGCAGCTATTTAAGTGACAACAGCTTTACCAATGCATGTGGTTTTGTGAACCAATTTCATTTTGTTTGATTCACAGAGATAGGTTGGTGGAATATGTGGACATGGCAGAATTTAATGCAGAGAAGTATAAAGTCATACAATTCATGGGAAAGAGAGACAAGAAGCAATGTAAAATAGAAGATACAATTCTAAAGAGAGTACGGGAGAGACCTGAGGTTATATGCACACAAATCATTGAAAATGATGGGGAGGTGCAATGGGGGTTAGAAAGGAACACAGAATGCTGTGCTTTATAAATATCGGCATTGGATAGAAAAGCAAAGAATTTATGCTAAATACAAGTGGATTATACAGTGGAAGCAAATACGATCATGACTTTTAAGGGCATCTTGACAAATAGGATGGGAGTAGAGGGATATGGTCCCCAGAAGGGTAGGGGAGGTTTTAGTTCAGACGGGCAGCATGGTCAGTGCAGGCTTGGTGGGCCTGTTCCTGTGCTGTAATTTTCTTTGTTTTTTGTTAACCCTGGTTCAGCCTCAACAGGGGTTGAATTGTGTCCAATTTTGGGCTTTGCATTAAGAAGGAAATGAAAGCTTTAGAGAAAGTGTGGAAGAGGGGTGGTGGTGAGGGGGTGGGAGGGTGGTCAGAATTGCTTCAAGGATGAGTGAATTCACTGAAGTGGATAGATTGGGAATGCTGAGGTTGTTTTCCTTGGAGAAGGAGGAGTCAAGAGGAGATTTGATTGAGGTGTTCAAACTCATGAGAGGGTCCGGAAATTCCATTGGAGGAAGGGGCAAGAACAGGAGAGAACACTTTAAACTGAGTGACAAAAAAAGCAAGGGCAAAGTGAGCAAAATACCATTTACACAGTGACTGGTTAGATGCCAGAGTGTGTGGTGAGGGACGCTTCCAGTTGCAGTTTGCAAATTGGAATTGGAAAAGAAACTGAAGAGAAAATAATTATTTCAGGGCAGGATTAAGAAACATCCCAATTGAGTTGTTCTTGAAGAGAGCTAGCATGAATACAATGGGCTGAAGAGCCACCATATGTGCTGTAACCAGTTCCTGATTCTACAAGAGAGATGACTTTTCTCTCCCTTCCATCCTTGTGAACATGAAAACAATATACTCAATAAATCTGAAGGATGAAAGATGGATATATTCCCAAGGATATTCCATATGGGGAAGTAGCTGGAGTCAGAGGAGTGGTTGGGCATCCAAAGCTCTGAAGGCAAAGGTGACATTGAGGCCCTAAATGTTGATTTTCACATGTGGGACACACTAGCCAACATCTGAGCGAAATGGCAGCATTACCTGTGGGCTGGCATACACCATCGTGATGATCAGCAGCTTAATAGCAAGCACTGAAGACAGCAACACCTGATAACCATCTCATATACAGCACTGCTGATACAACTTGTCTCTCATAGATTGGCCATGAGTACACCTTGTGAAAACATGCACCACTCAACAAAGCTAGGAAAGAATTTGTTTCTGAACCTTTATTAAGGAGAATCTTAGCTTCTCATAGAATCCCTACAGTGCAGAAGGAGGCTATCCGGCCCATCGGGTCAGCACCGAACACAGTCCCACTCAGGCCCTATCCACATAACCCCATGCATTTACCTAGCTAATCCCCCTGACACTAGGGGCAATTTAGCATGGCCAATCCACCTAACCCACACATCTTTGGACTGTGGGAGGAAACCGGAGGAAACCCATGCAGACACAGGGAGAATGTGCAAACTCCACACAGACAGTAACCCAAGCCAGGAATTGAACCCAGGTCTCTGGCGCTGTGAGGCAGTAGTGCTAGCTTCTGGTTGTTACTTAAGAACACCAAAAGGAAAAAATGGTGGTCTCAGGTCTAAAAGTAAACAGCAGAGTTATTTGTGACTCTAAAGGTAATGTCGAAGCACTAAATGAGCTATTTTCCAGTGTATTTACCAGAGATGATTTAACTCAAATAACCCAGGAAGGTGGTGGCTACTTAACAGGTAAACTAAAATTTATTATAAGCAAAGAGTGATATCCTGGACTCTGAGGATAAGAAGAATGCTCACAAGCCTGAGTTCATTATCCATCTCCAGTTGCCATTAAAGATGGAGGTGGTCTTCCTCCTTGAGTCAATGTGGTGATGAAGATCCTACATTGGTATTAAGAAAGGTGTTTACAAAATTTTACCTCAGAGATGCTTGAGAAAAAATAAAATGCCAGGCTGGTAAGTAATATGAGGGAAACCTCGAGGTAATGACATTTTCATGACATTGTAATTCTTGGTCTCCTCAACTGCTGAGGAGGCCAAGAGCTATAATCAAAAAGAAGATATTTTTTAAGTAATTCTGGTGAATTGCTGAAATTCATCTTGTAGATTGTGTAAACTGCAGGGAGAATGTAACATTAGTAGAGACAAAGAATATTAAATCCAATAGTAGGAGTAGTAGTGGCCGCACGGTGGCACAGTGGTTAGCACTGCTCCCTCACAGCCCCAGGGACCTGGGTTCAATTCCTAGCTCTGGGTCATGGTCCATGTGAAGTTTGCACATTCTTCCCATGTCTGCTTGGGTCGCTGTCTGTGCGGAGTCTGCACGTTGTCCGTGTGGGTGTCTTCCGGGTGCTCCAGTTTCCTCCCACAGTCCAAGGATGTGCGGGTCAGGTGCATTAGCCATGCTAAATTGCCCTTTAGTGTCCCGGGATGCATAGGTTAGCAGGCTTAGCAGGGTAAATAGATAGGGTTACAGGGATAGGGCCTAGGTGGGATTGCTGTTGGTGCAGACTTGATGGGCCGAATGGCCTCCTTTTGCACTGTAGGGATTATTTGATAGTATGCTCTGCCCTAGATCATGCCAAGCTTCTTTACTGTCCTTGCAGCTGCACTCTTTGAGTTGAATGGTGAGAATTCCATTAGATTCCTAACTTGAGCCTTATAGATGTTACGGAAACCTGGATGGATAAGAAGATTGACAAATCATCATGTAATTCCCAGTCCTGCTTTTGTAGCCACAATACAATCCACCAAATGTGAAACCTTTAAGGAGTTGACGGTGCGGAGCGGGGGGTCGAGGGTGGGGTTGGGCGGGGGGGGTGCGGGTGGCTTCGTGATAATAGCGCCACTGAGGATCACTGTGGGGAGAATATGCCTTTGATTGACTTACAACCCAAGCCCAGATACCATCCATGTTCAGCTGAAGTCTGGTATAGGCAGTCTCTTTATCTGAAGAACTGCAAATGGACTTAAGTGCGATGGAATTGACAAGTAAAATGGCCCATGTTAGAATGACAAGCAGAAAATCTCAAGAAATTGGCAAAGACATTTCATTATGCAAGGACATGGATGAGTTTCCTTATGGAATCAAAATTACTCTCTCATACGTCTTTCTTCTTAAAGAAAATTTATCTGGTAAAATGAAGATTTTTCCCTCAACATGAACAGAAATAAATATAAGTCTCACCTCAGGTTTTAGCTCTTTCCAGCTGGGACCATTTATTCTGCTCTGATATCTTCCAAAGAGCAGGCTTTCAAATGAATTACATTTAATAACAAACTTTTCCTAATTCTCCTCAGTGTGTGGGTACCAAAGAAAATATCAAATGGATTTTCTGCAACCATTGACAGCAATGTGTGGCTGAGACCCTTCCAATGAGGTTACTGTCACAACCAAGTGTTCAATTTAAGATGCAATTGTGAATAAAAACAGGTGTATGAGTGCGTTAAGTACTTGCAAGAGCTGGAACAATGCTATGCAGAGTTACCATTGTTCCATGAAATTTGGTTTCCTGAAATTGTTTACAGTGAAAATCAGTGACTTTTTTTCTGGGACACAATGCACGTTTAGTAATAAGTGTTTAATTTTTCATTGCAAACTGCAATCAACTTTCACACGTTCATCATAGAATAGAATAAAATCCCAACAGTGCAGAAAGGGAGCATTTGGCCCATTGAACCTGCGCCGACAGCAATCCCACCCTGCCCCTTGGCCCCGCAACCCCATGTATTTACCCTGGCTAATCTTGCTGACACTAAGGGGCAATTGAGCATGGCCGATCCACCTGACCCGCACATCTTTGGACTGTGGGGGGAAACCAGAGCATCCAGAGGAAACCCACGTAGACATGGGGAGAATGTGCAGACTCCTCACAGACAGTTTCCTGAGGCTGGAATTGAACCCGGGGCCCTGGCAACAGTGCAAACCACCATGTCACCATGACGCCAATGATTATGATTTACTTGTTTCTGAAACAAGGAGAAGCAATTGTCAAGTCTCTCTTGATGTGGCAAATGTGACACCATTGCCAGAAGTGGCTGTCTGGGCCAAGATGATGCTACCATAATCATGCTCTTATTCTCTGGAGTCAACTTCATTTTAATATTGGCACATTCTGTTTCTGGCCTATTTCTATAGGCCAGAGGGGGTGGAAGAGGTCTGCTCCTACTGTATGTAGCATGAAGGGGAATGAGGGTCATTTTCATAGAATCATAGAATCCCTACAGTGCAGAAGGAGGCCAGTCAGCCCATCGAGCCTGCACCGACAACAATCTCACCCAAGCCGAACCCTCGTAAGCCCATATATTTATGCTGCTAATTCCCTGGCATTAAAGGGGAAACTTAACATGGCCTATCCACCTAACCCGCACATCTTTGGACTGTGGGAGGAAACCGGAGCACCCGGAGTAAACTCACGCAGACACGGGGATAACGTGCAGACTCTGCACAGACAACGACCCAAGCCAGGAATTGAGCCCAGATCCCTGGTGCTGTGAGACAGCAGTGCTAACCACTGTGTCACCGAGTCACCGGGCAGTCGGAGCATTTCAGTAACAAAGGCTGGCGCTGCAGTTAATGCTTTTTCATTCGAGGTGTTCTTGTCAGAAGTCAAGCGGTGCAGAATGTGACATTTTGACATTGATGAAAGAGGGCCTTTGAAGGATATGATCCATGCTGAGCGAAAGCTATGGAATCTTAAGTGTCCTTTAAAAGTACAGCACTTCAGCCTGTCTAACATGTCACCCAGAAATCGGAAATGCCTCCTTTAAACCAGTATTAATTTTCTTGAGGCAGCCAATAAGTGGTAGAGGGAAAAGATCCAACATCGGACATGAATAAATGAATTTAACTTGAATTGCATTGGGACCGAGTTGAGTGATGTACATCATGGTCAACGAAAATCAGAATGGATTTTAATAGACGTGAAGTTAGCATTAAACTTTCCCGCTGTATTTCCCATCAACATTTGGGGCGGGATTTTATGGCCTTGCTCGTCCCGAAACTGTAAAATCCCACCCTAGGTCAACGGACCTTTCCATGGTCCACCCCTCACCAGCTCCAATTCCCATGGCAGGCGGGATGGTAAAATTCCGGTCTAATTCTAGAAGAAAATAGAGGGCAAGTGGAAGGAATATCCAGGCCTCTATATGCTGTAAGTCAATTTTAATAAAGCAGTTTTAGTCTCTTTCCCCCATTGCTGAAAAGGGGTTCTGAAGAGCAGTGAAAGTTAGCCCCTCTCTTGTGGAAAAAGTGCTGATTAGCACTGGGGGCAAACTTTCCCGTTCTGCAGGCCACGGGAATCGGAGCGGGCAAGGGGCGGACCATGGAAAGGTCCGTTGACCTCGGGCAGGATTTTCAGGTTTCGGGGCGAGTGCAGCTGAAAAATCCCACCTGACTTATGGTGGCACGGTGGCACAGTGGTTAACACTACTGTCTCACAGCGCCAGGGTCCTAGGTTCGATTCCCAGCTTGGGTCACTGTCTGTACGGAGTCTGCACGTTCTCCCCATGTCTGCGTGTGTTTCCTCCGGGTGTTCCGGTTTCCTCCCACAGTCCGAAAGATGTGCTGCTTAGGTGCATTGGCCATGCTGAATTCTCCCTCAATGTACCCGAACAGGCGCCGGAGTGTGGCGACTGGAGGATTTTCACAGTAACTTCGTTGCAGTGTTAATATTAGCCTACTTGGGACTAATAAATATAACTTTATCCATCTCCCTGCCTCAGCTTCTGCCATCTTGCCCCAACACTCTGAAACGCTCTTCCAAAAACCCATCGGCCTCATTAAAGCTTGTGACACTGTTTTCCAGACCAAACTCTACAACATTGTCCTTCCTCAGCCCCCTCTGACCCATCTTCCGAATCCTATTTGCTGCCATTTTCTTTTGAGTGAAGTCTCTCGGGATATCTTGCCAACTCAAAAGCATTGGGATTTGCCAACACAAAAGTTTGAAAAAAATATTGGTCTGATTGAGCTGTGGTCAATGACGGAGACAAGTTATTTTCAAAATATTTGAAAGCTGTGGATTAAATATGATTTCATCACAGCGCAGCGTAGCAGGCAATATGTTGTAAAATTATTTCTGTTCTGCCCTATAATAACGCGCAAAAGCAAAAGTGTGAACACTAGGAGCGGCCATTAAATTTCTCCTGCTTACTCTTGTACCCTTCCTATGGTTGCTAAAATAGTGGATGAGATGATTTTAGACCAGTGCATTGAGCATTCTGATGATAATATCACACAAAAACCCCCAGAGCCAAGTTAAGGCTCCTTATCACTGTTTAAATAATAATGTTGCATAATAGAAATCCATAACTTTTGAATGGTAAAATAAATTGCCTGACGATACCGGATCTCATGTTAACAGATTTAATTGGATCCATAAAGTATTGGTACCAGATTGTCTGTTGGCTCATGTAGAATTCATGGTTTAATGGTGCACCAAAAATAAACCTCTAATTGATGACAGCGAATGTTATTTCAGAAACTGTCCCCCCCCCACCACAACCCCCGCGAGGGTGGCTGAATGGTTTCCTATTTAGCAAAACCATCAAAATACAATGCAATGGTTTTGAACAAAATGGTTCATTCTACACCATTTAATTTTATTTGCATTATAAAAAAAAGACAAACCTTTGTGTAAAACAGGGAAAAGATGGTGGGTAAAATGATTTCAGACAAAGGGTAACATTCCTTGGAGAAGAGATGGCTGAGAGGAGATTTGATGGAGGTATTCAAAACCAGGAGGGGTCTGGACAGAATACATTGGGCAAAATCATTCCCACTCGTGAAAGGATCGAGAGCAAAAGGGCACAGATTTAAAGTAATTGGTAAAAGAAGCAAAAGCGACAAGCAGAAGAACCTCTCCATGTAGTGGATGGTTAGGGACTGGGAAACATTGCTTGAGAGTTTGGTGGAGGCAGATTCAATTGAGTCATTCAGAATGGAATTAAGGTGTTTATCTGAAAAGGGACAATCTGCAAAGTTATGAGGAGAGCCTTTAGGGTGGCACAGTGGTTAGCATTGTTGCCTCACAGTATCACGGTCCTGGGTTAGATTCCAGGCTCGGGCCACTGTTTGTGTGGAATCTGTATGTTCTTCCTGTGTCTGCATAGGTTTCCTCCAGGTGCTCCAGTTTCCTCCCACTCTTCAATCCCCATTCTGTCACGGTGGCTCCTAATTTTGAATAACTTTGAATCATTTGTGTGGGCAACAGAAGTCATGACCATCTGGTCATATGATTGAAACTGACTTCAATAACACATCCAAGGACCAGCAGGGGCTGTTCAGTCTGGGTACCAACAGGACACAAGAGGGACCATTCTGTCAACAGGAGGACAGAACCCTGCCTAATAACCAGTCAACAGAGGCAGTGAGAGGGGGCTAATTTGTTCCGACCTGAAATAAAAGTATATTGCTTTTTTTAGAGCAACATTGTCTAAAAACCCAAAGACTTCCAACCTCCTTCTACCTTCAAATAACTACAACAGGGGCCCCTTCCTAGGTCTACAACAGGTTAATCTTAAAGGTCTAATTTAAACATGTTTATTTTTCTTGTTATTCCATTTTATCCCAAGTACACGCATCATGAGTTAAAGTCATCTTTTCTTGTGTGTAGTTGTCTGTGTGTTATGGGAGTGACTGTTGTGCGTACATTCCATGGGCTGTGTGAATAAATGTTCATCTTCTTCTCTGATTTAAACTTTAAAGATTAGTGTCACAAGTAGGCTAACATTAACACCATAATGAGGTTACTGTGAAAATCTCGTAGTTGCCACACTCCAGCACCTGTTTAGGCACACTAAAGAAGAATTTAGCATGGCCAATGCACCTAACCAGCACGTTTTTCGAACTGTGGGAGGAAACCAGAGCACCTGGAGGAAACCCATGCAGACACAGGGAGAACGTGCAAACTCCACACAGACAGTGACCTAAGTCAGGAATTGAACCCAGGTTCCTCGCGCTGTGAGGCAGCAGTGCTAACCACTGTGCTGCTGTGCCACCCTAAACTTTTCAGTCTATCTCATGTCTATTATTAAAAGTCACAACAAGCCCAAAACAGATTTGAAAATGTTCCCTCTAGAAATATTTTCTAACTTGCAATGAAGAAAATTATGCAGAATAATTTATAATATTTGACAGGATATGGGCCTCAATCTTGCACCTGTTGGGCGTGTGTGCACTCAGCGGGCTGGGAAGGGGGTGCAAAAGATGCTGCCGGCCGTGACCAGTCCCGGAACACAGTTTTGTGCTGGCTGGCTAAACTGAGAAAGGCTCAGCACCGCTGGTTACAGCAGGAAGAGGACAGGTGCCAGGAAAAGGGAGGGTGTGGGCTGGCATCTCGAATGGGCTTCCTCAAGGTGGGAATGTACTGCGGGGCTGTCTCAGGGAGCTGGTGACCTGCAGAATTTAAAGTAATGAAAAAAAGCAGCAAAATGTATCAATGCAGCACCACCAAACACCCGACAGCAGTCGTCAGTCCCCAGCCATCTTTTTTAAAAATTAAATTGCATATCAGACATTTCATCCCACCCTGGATCGAGGTTGAAGTGCAAAGGTAAAAAGCCAATTGACCCGCCCACCAACCGTGAAAGTGGACGTGCCATGTAAATTTTATTTGACTCCTTAATGGACTTAACTGTCCGTGCCCCACTTCCGAGCATGCCCCATGGAGCTAAATATCACACGAGTGTGCAATGATTGTGGGATTATTTTTAAAATTGCCCATCCCTAGTTGCTCTTGGAGGGTAATTAAAAGTCAACCACATTGCTGTGACTTTGGGGTCATATGTAGGCCAGACCAGGTAAGGAGGACAGATTTCCTTCCCTAAAGGACATTCGTGAACTCAGGTAAGTTCTTCCAACAATCGACAATTGTTTCATAGTCATCAGTAGATTCTTAATTCCAGATTTTCTTTTCTATTGAATTCAAATTCCACCATTTGCTGTGGCAGGATTCGAAGCCCGGGCTCCCGAAGCATTAGCTGAGTTTCTGGATTAATCGCCTAGCAGTAACACCACTAGGCCATTGCCTCCCCTATGTGCACGATATGCACCCAATGTCTTCTCTCGCACTTTCACGTGATGTCAGGTTGGGCGAATACCTGCTCAAACCACGTAAAATTCTGACCATGGAGAGTTAGTGTAGAGCGTATGATTATTGGGAATGCTGTGGGATCAAAACATGTTACTGGAAAACATCACCTCAAGAAGCTCAAATAGATTGAGCAGGGGAGCAGTCCTAAAGGACTGTTTTGAGGATTTTAAAGCCATCTTGTGTAATCTTAATGTGTGCAACATGACATCTCCAGATAATAATCATAGAAACCCTACAGTGCAGAAGGAGGCCATTTGGCCCATCGAGTCTGCACCGACCACAATCCCACCCTACCCCCACATATTTACCCGCTAATCCCTCTAATCTACGCATTTTAGGATTCTAAGGGGCAATTTTTAACCGGGCCAATCAACCTAACCCGCACATCTTTGGACTGTGGGAGGAAACCGGAGCACCCGGAGGAAACCCACACAGACATGAAGAGAATGTGCAAACTCCACATAGACAGTGACCCGAACCGGGAATCGAACCCGGCACCCTGGAGCTGTGAAGCAGCAGTGCTAACCACTGCGCTACCATGCCGCCAAAGAAACTCTGCGCCAACTGTTTTCTGCATTAACTGTATGAAAAGTTGGCAGAGCAGCCACACCACAGGTGTAATCTGATCCTCCGTTCATGCCCTGCTGCTGCTGCAAGCGAGGAGGGGGAATTTGACACTCAGCCAAATCTCCATACACCACAGAGGGACCAGAGAATCCCGGCGGTGTGAACAGCTGGAAAATTCTGCCCCATGTGACTAATCCCAGTTTTTGGGGGACACGGGAGGTGGGGGGCAAACAGTTTTCAGTCCAGGCCTCATTTGATTGTTGCAGACAACTCTCAGGCACCAAACAATGTATCTACTGCAGGTTGCCAGTGATGTATGGATGAGAAATCAGTTGGTTCCCTCATTCAACTGGGCTCGGGGTCAGGCAGAGGAGGGCGGGAGCAATCAAGAGAATGAAGAGGGGTGTTTTTATCAGGGCCAGAGGCAGACTACCTGTTCTTCCAGGTTCAGCCAAAAGATTTTGGGAATAGTTATACTGATATGTAGCAGTGATGCTTCCAGGATCTATTGCTTGAAGAAAGAATGGAGCTTCAAAGCCACAGTTCTCACAATATATACCTCTCAAAATCACAGTGCGCAGTTTTTGGTTTTGTGTACATTCATTTTAAGGATAGGATGTCACTGCCTACGCATCCGCAATTTCCCCAAAGAACTTCCCATGAACCAGGTTGTAGAATTGTCTCTACAATAGCCATTGCATACTTGGTGTATATTGCGGTCACTGAATGTGCTAATACAGAATACATGTTACATTAGAGCAAAATGTGAATGGCCACATTAGAAATGTACTTTTTGAGAGTCAACCACATTACTGTAGCTTTATGTCTGGAATGCGCTGCCCGGGGAGGTGGTGGGAGCAAACACGATAGCAGCATTTGAGGGGCATCTAGACAAATACATGAATAGAGTGGGAATGGAAGGATACGGACTTTATTCATTCGTGGGACATGGGTGTCGCTGGCTGACCAGCATTTATTGCCCATCCCTTGCCAGAGGGCAGTTGAGAGTCAACCACATTGGTAAGTGCAGACCGCTCCGTAAGTGCATACGGTTTTAGTTTAGACAGGCATCATGGTCGGCGCAGGCTTGGTGGGCCGAAGGGCCTGTTCCTGTGCTGTACTGTTTTTTGATCTTTGTTCTTTTGTAAATTCACGGCACCAAACAACGAGGAAGCTGCTACCAAAATTAAAAGAGGCATTTTCAAATTAGAGTTTTTTAAAATCAGGTTTTGTGTCATCCTAAAAGGGATGGAAAGCATTACTGAAGCCAGCTGTGTTTAGTTGTAAGTGAAGCTCAGAGAAGAATGTGGGGTGCTTGTCAATAGTCACAAAGTTGCAGATCTCGATTGAAATTCATCCTTAGACAATAGCTGCAAGAATGCATTATTTACACAGGCATGACTTTCTCTCACTGCATGTAAACGAGGATGGGTACCTCCTTGGGGATGCTTCTGATCAACTATCATAACATCAGTGGAAGATCACTGTGGCAAAGCCACTTGCTTGTCCGTCCGAGGTTTTCACTAAATGTATGCCGAGGTTATAGCAGACTTAGAGAATCCTAAAGACATTCCTGGTGAAGGGGAGGCAGTGGCTTATTGATATCATCATTAGACTATCAATCCAGGAAATCAGCTAACGTTCTGGGAAGTCAGATTTGAATCCCACCATGGTGGATGGTGGAATTTGAATACAATAAAAATAAATATCTGGAATTATGTGTCTACTGATGACCATGAAATCATTGTCAATTGTCGGAAAAAACCATCTGGTTCGCTAATGTCCTTGAGAGAAGGAAATCTGCCAACCTTACCTGGTCTGACCTATATGTGACTACAGACCCACAGCAATGTGGTTGACTCTCAACTGCCCTCTGAAATGGCCTAGCAAGTCACTTAGTTCGAGGGCGACTAGGGATGGACAATAAATGATGGCCAGCCACTACCTCCTGGGATGTCCTGCCCCATGTGCCCAAAGAAAAATGGGCAGCACGGTGGCACTATGGTTAGCACTGCTGCCTCACAGTGACAAAAATCCAGGTTCAATTCCAGCGCTGGGTGATAAATGGTTGGCTTCATAGCTCAGTGGTTAGAGCACTGGTCTTGTAAACCAGTGGTTGTGAGTTCAATTCTTGCTGCAGACTGAAATGAAAATTTAGTTGATGGCAGCACGTTAGATGGTGAACTGACTGTGAAAAGGAGACAGATATATTAGAATGGGCAAGAAAACTTCATTGTGGAAAGACAGGAGGCCTTTGTTCGTTAAGTGGCAAGAACAGGACTTATGTGAAAAGGTTATGTGTTGATGTTCAAAGTGGTGAATGGACATTTTGGTCTTTATTGTGGGTGGCACGGTGGCACAGTGGTAAGCACTGCTGCCTCACAGCACCAGGGGCCTGGGTTTAATTCCGGCCTTGGGTCATTGCAGAGTTTGCATATTCTCCCCGTGTCTGCGCGCGTTTCCTCCAAGTGCTCCAGTTTCCTCCCACACTCCAAAGGTGTGCACGTTAGGTTGATTGGCCATGCTAAATTGCCCCTTAGTGTCAAGAAGATTAGCAGGGTAAATACCTGGGGTTACAAGGATAGGGTCGAGGTGGGACTGTTGTCGGTGCAGGGTCAATGGGCCAAATGGCCTCCTTCTGGACTGTAGGGATTCTATGGATTCTATGGACTGTCTGTGTGGAGGTTGCACATTCTCCCCATGTCTGCGTAGTTTTCCTTCAGGTGGCACGGTAGCACGGTAGCACAGTGGTTAGCACTGCTGCTTCACAGCTCCAGGGTCCTGGGTTCGATTCCCGGCTCGGGTCACTGTCTGTGTGGAGTTTGCACATTCTCCTCGTGTCTGCGTGGGTTTCCTCCGGGTGCTCCGGTTTCCTCCCACAGTCCAAAGATGTGCGGGTTAAGTTGATTGGCCAGGTTAAAAATTGCCCCTTAGAGTCCTGGGATGTGTAGGTTAGGGGGATTAGCGGGTAAATATGTGGGGTGGGATTGTGGTCGGTGCAGACTCGATGGGCCAAATGGCCTCCTTCTGCACTGTAGGGTTTCTATGAGGTGCTCAGGTTTCCTCCCACACTCCAAAGATGTGCGGGTTAGGTTGATTGGCCATGCGAAATTGCCCCTTAATTGTCAGGGGAATTAGATGTGTAAGTATGTGGGGGTTACCGGTATAGGGTCCATTTTTCCCACCCCGATGGGCACGTTTTTTGGCGTGTCGGGTTGGGAGATGCACATATCGGCCATTTTGCAGGATTCGCACCTGGAAACCGGCGGGAAGACAAGTAAATGAGAAAATATATTTTTAATCTTATTTAAATGTCATTATCGGGCCAGGCACAGAATTCTCTGGGCCCGATAGCATCTCCCACTCCCGCCAGGAGTATTTCACTCCGCGGGTTTAGAGTAGCTCCCCACTTGTGGGGAACTAGTGGGAGACCCTGCCGGAGTGAAGGGAGGCAATCAGGGCCCCACCAGGGGGTCGGGCGGCCGGGGATGGTGCCCCCTGGGCATGGGTACCCTAGCAGTGTCAGCCTGTACCGCTGGCAAAAGTGCCCATGCCCAGGAGGCACCTTAGCACTGCCCACTGGGCATTAGGCAGTGCCAAGGAGGGCAGGGCCTAGTGGATAGGGCCTAGGAGGCGGGGCAAATGGGTGTGGCCAGGGGCAGGGCCTAGGGGGTGATTGGTGGGGGCGGCTGCCACTCTGCATGGCGATCGGTCAGGGCTGGAGGGAGGCCAGCGATCGGGGCAGGCAGAGCCACAGGGGCAGCGATTGAGCTGGCCAGCAAAGGGAATGACAGTTCAAGGCCATTGCGCATGGGCAGAGTTCCAGAACTGTCAGCCTCCAGCGTGAATAGGCCCCGTCTCCCCGGGCTCTCAATGGGACTCACAATTGCGACCTCTGTAGTGCACAGAATATGGGAGATTCGAGTCTGAGCTCCCTCTGAAGGAACAATCATGATTCACACCATTTTTCCCACCAATTCAGCACCTAGAATTTCTTTGGGAGAATCGGGCCCATGGGGCCTGGGTGTGGTCGGTGCAGACTCGATGGGCTGAATTGCCTCCTTCTGCACTGTAGGGATTCTATGATTCTATGGACACCACTCGGACAACGTTTCCTTGTATTCATAATATTTAATGGGAGGAATCAAAAGGAAAGTTGAAGGAGAAGAAGAAAAACTGTTTGGTGTTGATTGATGACACAATCTGTTGACTTGACCTATTTTTGCTGCATTGGCCAGGCATGATGATTGACATGAGCCATGCCAGAATTTGCTGGAAGCAGAACTGGTGGCAGTTTTAGCCCCTTCAGGCTTCCATGGCAACGAATCCAGCAGGGCTACAGAGCCCCAGTGATTGAGGTTGCAATGATTGAGCTGGTAACCAAAAAAGGCAAATGGGTACTAATTGGGAGTTTTGGGTTTTAGGCTGTTGTGCCAAGTAGAATGCAACAAACTGTGTCTGAGAAGCAAAGGTCAGTTTTCTGTTCAGCGGGAAGGAGGCCAGAGGTGAGTCAATATATGAGGTAGCTTAAATGGACTGTCACCTAAAAGCAATGTGAATAGCTTGGGCACGCTGAAAATCTTGATTTTTTTTAGCAGAGGTGATGAGACTGTGAACTGGGTTTTAATGATGCTCAGTTGAAAAAGAATTCTGGAAAGCTGTTCCTTCAGAGTGTCATGACCCGATGGATAGAGGGTTTGTAGAAGTGTGCCTTGTTGGTATTCAGAGGGCTGAGAGAGAATAGAACTGCTAATGAAAACGACTCAAGGGACAAATCAAGCGAGTGGGAAAAGTGAGAGATCCTTGTAGAGAGGGTAAAGTTAGAAATGGCTTGGAGAGTGCATGTGGGTGCTGCATCTGAGCTGGAATGCACTGGGTGGCATGGTTGCACAGTGGTTAGCACTGCTGCCGCACAGCGCCAGGGACCTGGGTTTGATTCCCGGCTTGGGTCACCGCCTGTGTGGAGCTTGCACATTCTCCCTGTGTCTGCATGGGTTTCCTCCCACTGTCCAAAGATGTGCGGGTTAGGTGCATTGATTCAAACAGGCACTGGACTGTGGCGACAAGGGGAATTTCACAGTAACTTCATTGCAGTGTTAATGTAAGCCTATTTGTGACTAATGAATAAATTTTACTTTACTTTACTTTAATTGATGCTGAGACATGTGGAATGGGTCATTGTTGTTGTATCAACTGTTCAGAGTGAAATTCATCTTTTCTAGTGAAATACCTTTGTGAATGCATGCTTAATTTTATATTGATATTAGGTTTGACAGTTTCAGTAAAACTTTTGAAATGGAAAATCTTGACCAATTGATTCCTTCCATTGGTGTCATTTGAGGGTCCATTTCTTTCCAGTTTCTGGGAATCGTCACAGAAACCTTACTGTTCCAGCACCTGGCCATAAAAGGCTGCATGGCGGTACAGTGGTTAGCACTGCTGCCTCACAATGATAAGACCCCAGGTTCAATTCTGGCTTTAGGTGACTGTGTGGAGTTTGTACATTCTCCCCGTGTCTGCGTGGGTTTCCTCTGGGTGCTCTGGTTTCTTCCCACAGTCCAAAGATGTGCGGGTTAGGTGGATTGGCCATGCTAAATTGCCCCTTTGTCTCCCAAAATATTTAGGTCAGGGGGATTTTGGGGTAATTATGTGGGGTTACGGGGATGGGGTCTGAGTGGGGTGCTGTTTCAGAGAGTTGGGTGCAGACTTGATGGGTCGCATGGCCTCCTTCTGCACTGTAGGGATTCTGTGTATTTTTTCTACTAATTTCACTGACTTACAAGAAGTAACTTTTCGAACAGGTGTTGAGGATGAAAGGAATTTCAGAATGTACCTTTGTGCCAGATTGCGACAGCAAAGCAAATGAAGTGTACTCAGTGAACTGGAACGAGAACGGAGATAGGCATTAATAAAATTACATAGCTTTGGAAATTATGCAAGACTTCATATGCTTGGGAAAGGATTTGTAGTACTTTGATGCAGCATGCAGAGAGAAGCTCTTGACTTTTTAATTGCATTGTCACTACCACCAGTACATGTGTAATGAAATCAGGTATGTGATAGGTCTTCACTTGAATTGCTTCAAGCTTCTAATTAAAAAATTTATCAAGCAGTACCCGGCTTTATTGACCCACAGGAATTAAAGACAACACAGCCACAGACTGCACAAACCGTAAATAGCAAGTCAGGATTTCAGCTGATACTGGTCAACTGCTCACATTTGCGTTATAACTATTTGTTTTATTACTGCTGGTGAATTAGATAAACATTTTATCTGGAGGACGCAGTTCAGCATGAGCAACATCAAGCATCTTAGACTTCTTGCAAATACTGGGTACATTAGGGACAATTTTTAACAGCCTGGCTGTTTTGGGAAGCCTTGCCCACTGGCTGTGCATATTGGAAAATCATGGGCAGACGCTCCACTACTTTCTGTGTAGTTGTTTTAGCACCACAGCAAACCAGATGTTGTGGAGATGTGATTTCCCTCAGCTGGTCGGCCAATGGGGATACACACCGCAACTGGAATTGAATAATTAGTCAATAGGCTTCAATTGATTAAAAGTATATCGTGGTTACAAAGTAATTGAATGGGGTAAATGTAAATTTGAGTTGTCATGCGATGTTCGAACTAAGCCAAGACACTATCATTGATATACGAGTACTTGACACATTTATGCTGAATGTTTCTCTCTGTTTTATTAACAGAGGCTTTAACCAGGACTTAACATTTCCATTAAATACAGGAATCATAGAATCACTACAGCGCAGAAAGAGGCCAAGAGGGGTGGCACAGTGGTTTGCACTGCTGCCTCAAAGCGCCAAGGACCCGGGTTCAATTCCCGGCTTGGGTCACTCTCTGTGCGGAGCCTGCATGTTCTCCCCATTTACTTCGGGTGCTCCAGTTTCCTCCCACAGTCTGAAAGACATGCTGCTTAGGTGCATTGGCCATGCTAAATTCTCCCTAAGTGTACCTGAACAGGCGCTGGAGTGTGGCGACGAGGGGATTTTCACAGTAACTTCATTGCAGTGTTAATGCAAGTCTACTTGTGAAACTAATAAATAAACTTTAAACATTTGGCCCATCGAGCCTGCACCAACAACAATCCCACCCAGGCGCTATCCCCGTAACCCCATATATTTACCCTGCTTATCTCCCTCACACTGAGGGGCAATGTAGCATGGCCAATCAACCTAACACACGCATCTTTGGAGTGTGGGAGGAAACCATAGCACCCGGAGGAAACCCACATAGACACAGGGAGAAAGTGCAAACTCCACATTACCTGAAACTGGAATTGAACCCGGGCCCCTTGCACTGTAAGGCAGCAGTGCTAACCACTGTTCCACCTTGCCATCCGGACAAATTTGAAAGAAGCATATTTGGTAACATTGCTAACAGAGCCACTGATGTTCTATGAACCTTAAGCCCAGAGGTAGGGTTCTCAGGGAAAGGTTTGCTTTTGGGACCCCGATTATGGGGTAAAATGGGGGCCCGGCCACATACTATCAACAGTAGTCATTCAGTAGTCATTTTCCATGTATTGGCAAATTAGTGGCCAGAGTTCGCACTTGTCATCCAATTAAGGAGATTGGTCAGTCTCTCAAAGCTGGAGGGCCAATGAGGGGGAGCTTCTATCTTGAAGCACCCTCTTCAAACTAAACAATTTGAATTTAAAAATGGCCAGAAATACTGGACCACCATTGAGTCCAGAAAGAAGAGTCTCAAAGCCTGCTGGAGGCCTGGCTTCCTGCTCTGCTGCTGGGAGGCTACCTTGAGGCAACTGGTCTTCTTCCTACACCATGAGGGCCCACAATCTTACTGGAAAATTGCAGTAAAATTTGCTGAAAATTGAGGGTTGGCCTTAAACAAATTCAAACTGGCTACCCATCACTTGTAGACAGGTAGCTCTTCCACCCCCAATCATAAGATGAGAAGTAGGAGCAGGAATGGGATATTAGGCCCCTTGAGGTTGCTCCGCCATTCAATCGAATCATGTCTGATCTGACATTCCTGGCACCCATTTTCTTGACCTTTCTCATAACTCTTGATTCCTTTGCTGATCCTGCCTCAAGGAAAATGGAGATAGGGCAGAGGGGGTGAGGGGGGCAGGGGGCAGGATAAAAACTGGCACATGGGCTGGTGATGCAAAATTACATGCCCGCCCTCCACCATTCATGTTCCTGTACCAGGCCAAAAATTCTGCCCCTCATCTCAGTGAGAAATTAGTTGGATTCAAGTCTCACTCTGAGAGCTAAGTATATGAGCTCAGGCAAACTCTTCAGGGATAGCAATTCCTTGCCAAGGATAAGAGGCCCTGTTTAGTTTGACATAAAAGTTCCCGTGGAACTATTTGAAGAAGAAGAGATATATTCTCCTTCAATGAACACCAGCCAGGATGATTTACCGGCCGTTCATCTCTTTGCTGCACGTGGGACATTGTTCCATGCAAATTATCTGTTGCCTATAAAACAAAATTGAACATCCTTCAAAAGTAATTCATTGGCTTCGCGATGCCCTGAGTATGTTTAAAGTACAATATAAATGCAAATTAACTTTTCGCATATTTTTTCTTTCCATGACCCGTGTGTGAAAACAGAGAAAGATTTATGTAATGAACCAATTTGATAATATTGGTAAGACATGGTGATTTTGTTTTGCGAATTTCTTGTTGGGATACGGATGACATTGGCAATGCTGCATTCATTACTCATATCCGGTTGCCCTGAAAAGGCAGTGGTGAGTCCTCTAAATGAACTTCTAAAGTTCTTGTGGTGACAGTGCACCCTTCGTGGGGGGGGAGCTTGACAATTCCAGAATTTTAACCCTGTTTACAAGTTAACTAACCATTAACATAACCATTTTTAAAAATGTAAGTAATGCCTTGTTTCACAGTGTTTGAGAGATGCTTGTTGTCACATGGAGATAAGAGCAGTGTCAGTTTGTAAATTTATCTTCTGACTGATTGCTAATATTGACAATCTGCACTGAGAGTCAGCGAGAGAGCCTATCATGGGTTACGACTGGGCCATCTATTTTATCTGCCTTTTCTGAAACAGAGCGCTATGCTGAAGTGAAACACTTTATCAAGTGCTTGGGTGGCACAGTGGCACAGTAGTTGGCACTGTAGCCTCACAGCTCCAGGGACCTGGGTTCAATTCCGGCTTTGGGTGACTGTGTGGAGTTTGTACATTCTCCCCGTGTCTGCATGGGTTTCCTCCGGGTGCTCCGGTTTCCTCCCACAGTCCAAAGATGTGCAGGTTTAAGTTGGTTGGCCATGCTAAATTGCCCCTTAGTGTCATGAGGATTAGGGGGTAGGACCTGGGTGGGATTGTTGTCAGTGCAGCTCGATGGCCCAAATGACCTCCTTCTGCACTGTAGGGATTCTATGATTCTATGAAGTGCAGCAACTACTGAAATGAAAAGGGACAGCATTAAGGGCTTTGTGAAAAAAATGTGGCAGTATATTTTTAAACTTTTTTTTGCAAATGTACAATGTCAATTAACTGATGACGACTTTATTGCCGTGTGGCTTGTGTGTAATGGGATAAGAAAAGTGGGACAAAGTTCTTCCCTTCTCATCCAATGGTTTGTCAAACTCCTTGGGCAGGGAATCGTTCAACTTCAGCAAGGATGTAAAGCAGACAGAAGCTGATTGACTGCTCGTTATATGCCCCGTCTGATTTCCCTTCCCATGCCTTCATTCTTTTTTAACATCCATAAAGCGTTGAGCAATACGTTAGACCCTTTTCACTGGCTATCAGAACATCAATTTATTTCTGTTTGTGCTCTGCTTTTCATTGCCCGCATGAGAAACTATCCAGTCACAACCCAGTCCGCTCCATAAACTGGCCTTAATGTGCTACTAGTTGGTGCTATAAGTCAGATAGCAAAGGATAAGCCTAAAATGATGGATGGTGTGGGAAATGTCATGCTGTAAGAGTCCTCATCTGAAGGTTAAGTTACATTGTTAAGATAGTGCATCTTTTCATACATTCTGGACCAGAATTGAAAGTGTGGCGCTTTCCGGCAACAATGACATATCGTAGGAACACTTCAATATGATAAACACAAATTACCCACACAAACAACACAAATGAAATACTGTTGAACTATTGGACCTCTGTTGAAATATAATCCAGGGCTACAGGAAAGAGAGTATATGTTTAAAAGGAAAATAATCTATCTAGATAGAAACCTTCGCTGTCATTACACTAATTCTACCGTGGGGATAATTTTCTTTTAAGGAATGAGTTTCAAGTGGAATGATTATATGTGTGTTTGTGCTTCTTGGGTCTAGGTTTAAAAATCAGGGACACTTCTGTCATTAACGAGTGATTTGAAAGAATGTGACAGTTGTGTCTCTGCATTCAGTCAGTTACAAATCAAAATTAGTCATGTGTAGTGGAATGAAGGCAAGTGGAAAACTCCCACATTCTGCCCATTTATTAGTGGAATCCAAAAATAAGTGCGGAACAAAATCTATTCTTGATTAAATACGCTAGACAGAATAATGGATGCTCATAGTGAATCAGGGGATTGCATCCAATCCATTACAGGTTTGGGGCCAATACGAAAAGCTGCATAATTGATCCTTTAACTAATCATTATTTTGTGTATTACACATAGTTATTTCGGCAACTCCCCAAGATCGAAGGCAAAAACATCTTGCCAGACTGATGCTACTGTCTGGAAGGTTATCAGTCGTGAAAAATAATGGAACGTAGCTGTGCTAACTTGAAGAATAATGGAGCATAACTTGACCTCGAAGTGCTTGGAATAATAATCATCGACAGCAAAATGGAAAATGTTACTTTCATCAACACTGTTGCTTTTCTCTGCTGAATTAGAAAGATATAGAGAAGATTACATTTAAAAGCAGAAGAACGGGAAGAGTTCTTCCTTTGTATCACTTCATGGAAAATTTGATCCACGCGTATTGAATCTGCACAATAACAATCATCACACTTCAGAAGGCAGTTATTGTGCGTGAAACACTTTGAGATGTTTTGATGGTGATAAAGGGCATTACACAAATGCAATTATTACTTATTGTGAAAGGATGCAAAAAAGAACTTGATTGATAAAAAAAGAATATTGCTGCAGCAATGCAAGTTATCACAAGGGTTTATGGCAGAATTATTGAGTTATTATTCCTGAATTTCTAAGTGAAACAAAGCTTAACACTGCATAATTTGCAAAGCAGATTATGTGCCCAGAATCAATTGGAGACACTGGCTGGATACTCTATATTTAGATTCCGACATATATGTTTCCTTTTTTTCCAATATTTCTCCTCAGTTCGACCTCTTGAGAAATTCTGATGAGTTTTTTTTTCAAAATAACTCAATAAATTATCTTTTGTTGATAATTATATGCTTCATCCGCTGCTGTTCCACAGACCAATCCAGAGCTCTTAACTTATTCTAATTAAGTTTAATTTATTAGTTTTAATAACGCCAGAAAATTATTTCATTAAAACGGAATGCGCAGTGCAAGTTTTTTAATACTTTCACTTTGAGATTATATGAGATTTTACTACAATATTTCAGAAAATAATTATCATCAGGAGTGTGAAGTAATGCAACATTTTCACTTAGTATATTCCTAATTTTGAAAAACAGGGTAGAATTATATTTGTAGCAGAGTATTTTTGATTATTTTTTGATATTAACGTTTTCATTTATAATCTAATTACTTTTGTTTAGTTCACTTAATACATTCATTTCTGATTTTCAAGGTTCATTTATTAGTGTCACAAGTGGACTTACATTAACACTGCAATGAAGTTACTATGAAAATGCCCTAGTCGCCACATTCCGGCGCCTGTTCGGGTACACCAAGGGAGAATTTAGCATGGCCAATGCACCTAACCAGCACGTCCTTTGGACTGTAGGAGGAAACTGGAGCACCCAGAGGAAACCCACGCAGACACAGCGAGAACGTGCAAACTCCACACAGACAGTGACCCAAGCCGGGAATCGAATCCGGGTCCCTGATTTGATTTATTATTGTCACATGTATTAGTATACAGTGAAAAGTATTGTTTCTTGCGCGCTATACAGATAAAGCATTCGGTTCATAGAGAAGGAAATGAGAGAATGCAGAATGTAGTGTTACAGTCATAGCTAAGGTGTAGAGAAAGATCAACTTAACGCAAGGGAGGTCCATTCTAAAGTCTGATGGCAGCAGGGAAGAAGTTGGTGCTGTGAGGCATCAATGCTAACCACTGTACCATTGTGCGGCCGTGTGTCATTAATTGACCTTGGTTAAGAGCAAAGAAAAACAATTAATAGTGGTCTAAATATTATGGGGCACAGACCTGAGATGTAGATTTTCTACTTTGGAAACATAAATATGATGATGGGTGTCAGCAATAATTGATTAACTAGTTAGAATGGAAGCAGATTCAAATCAAATCCCTGTCCTTTCATGCATAAAAGAACGTACCTTGCTCCCCCATTCCAGGTCAGAAATCTCCAAATATTAATTTGCAAACAATTAAGAATTAATTATAGCAGGATTTAGAAAGGATCAAAATAAATATGAATCCTTCTGGAAGCGCTGAAGCATCAATGGCAATATATCGCCGTTCCTTCGCAGTCGCTGGCTCAAAATCCTAGAATTCCCTCCCTAACGGCATTGTGGGTCAACCCACAGCACATGGACTGCAGCGATTCAAGAAGGCAGCTCACCACCACCTTCTCAAGGACAACTAGGAATGTGTACCAATATTTAAGAATCAATGTAAAACACCAACTCTTCCTCTGAGGTTGAGGAAGCTATGGGTCTGGGATTTAAGGTTGAAGTTCTGCCAAGTAGGTGAGTTCAAGTGTCTATTTTAACAAAACATTGGAACAAAGAACAGTTCTGAATTATGCAAATACATGCTCTTTGTGAGTTGGAAGAGTGTGAACTTTTGTAATGCACCAAAGATCCTTAGACAGTACCTTCCAAACCCACGACCACATCCATCAAGAAGGACAAGGACAGCAGATACATGGGAACACCAAGTTCCCCTCCAAGTCACCATCCCGACTTGAAAATATATCGCCGTTCCTTCGCAGTCGCAGGGTCAAAATCCTAAAATTCCCCCCCTAATGGCATTGTGGGTCAACCCACAACACATGGAAGCAGTTCAAGAAGACAACTCACCACCACCTTCTCAAGGGCAACTAGGGATAGGCAATAAATGCTGACCTAGCCAGCGACACCCATGTCCCATGAATGAATAAGAAAAAAATCCAGTAGCAGTCATCACAAATATCTCAGATTCACAGATTTATCCTGCTTCCCTGTCACATTCATGTAGCTATTTACAACTAATGTCAAACTCCCACCATAACTGAAGCAATATTACAAACCTATCAGAGTTTATAATTTATTTCTGTGAGCTGCATGCTTCAGAGCACTGTCAGGCAGATGCAGTGTCTTGAATGAGAGTGATACTTCTGGTGGTGTCACTCTGTATGTTATGGAACTCCATTCTGTTATATGAGTGCAGCAGTACTTGGATCAAAAAAATTGATTATAGCCCTCAAAAACCTGAGTGTCTTTCAAAAAGATATTTCCCCATTTGTTACATTCAGGATTCAGATCTGATTTTACAATGCAGACACAAAATAGGAAAAATCTTCTTTAATTTTAAACAACTATCTGGCTCTTGCAAACATGCCATCCAGCTTAGTGGAGAGGTTCCACACATTCAGCAATATTGTCATCCAGCCACTTCAGAAACACCTTTCTTTAGATGAATCAACAATGCCCGAGTCAAACCAGGTGCTGGAGGGCTGGCAGCTCAAATGTGACATGTGAGGGCGCAAGGGAGGCCTTGATCACCAGGCGGTTCACTCGCTAGGGGTTTGTGTCTGTGGGTTCCATCCCCACCACCATCCCCTCCCCGCAAAATTCCTTCTATATGCTGCAACATTGTCACACCAGAGTGGTGGGCCTGGGTACTCCGTGACAGTGAGTTTTTTGGCAGACAGGAGAGTAATGATGACTCGCTAAGCACCATTATGATGATGCCCTGGTGCAAACTAGAATGACTGCTACCTGAGCTCCGCATATACGCTGGTACCTGGGCCTACGTCTGTGTAGTGGGAAAGGGATCTGAAACCCTCATACAGGGCCCCGGGGGCAGGTGGGGTGGGGGAAGGGATGGAGTCGCTCATGGGGTCTGGGGAACCAATGGCTTCCTTTCCTCAGTGACACAGCATTGAGGGGCCTCAACATGAAGCATTGTTCCGGTGATCATCAGTGGAAGAGGATTCCTATTCGAGACAAATCTGAGACAAATTAGTCACAGATGGGTGGTGAAAAAATATTTAATTGCAATAATGGTGTTTAAATCAGATGTTCTAACATGAAAACTTGCGAACAGAAAACATTAAGATGCTTAAATATCTTTCTAACGAGTGCTGCCCTTCACCCGTGCCATCTCAGTGCAACTACAACTTCCTAACCTTACGTGGCCTACCACTACGTCTCAATGACTCCCCAGAATGTACATCGGAGGTGGAAGGGGCCAGCTGCCGACCTCGCCCCATTGCCTGTGATGCACATGGCGGTCGTCCTCTGGAGACCCTGGACCTTAAGGGCCCTGGCCTGCTTCCAGGTGTCTGGGATGTTTCCATGACACCCTCTTCATCCTACTGCCCCTGAGATGCCCCGGTGTCAGGAATGGGGGAGTCAGAAGGTGTAGCCACAGCCACAGTCTCCTGGCTGGAAGGCCCCGGCCAGGGCTCGAGCCCTTCCTCCTCCCTTGGGGGTTGCTGTGGGCCCCTGGGCCATTCCATGGGATGGCGGTGCTTCTGCAGTGAGCTCCAGAAGCTTCGGCGTCATCTGGCACTGCCAGTCCTGGAGGACCACCGGCTTCCTACCCATGGTGGTCGAGCCCTTTGCGATGGCCACTTGAGTGGGGGCCCACCTCTCAATGGCCACAGCAAGTGCCCTCTGAAACTGGGCCATGCTCTGCAAGCCCTCAGCCGTGGCCCTCTGAGACTGGGCCATGTTCTCAAAGGCTGCTGCCGTAGCTGTGTCTCAGCGCTGTCCCGCTGGGTCTCCTGCAAGCTCTCGAGCCTCTTAGTCATGGGCCTCAGAACCTCGAGAATCCTGTTCAGTCCCTCAGCTGTGGCCCGCTGTGCCTCGGTCATCGCTTGGAGCCTGCCACTCATGGTGAGGATCTCCTGCCCCAGGCGTTCCACCCTTGCAGTGTTAGCTGGAAAGCATGCAAGACCGGCAATAGCTGGTCTGCCTGAAATCTTTGGGACTCCTCCAAGCAGCCTTGCAGTTGGTCCAGTGTGGCCGTCAGCCCCTCCTGCATTCCCTGGCTCTGTTGCTGCATCTCCAGCAGCTGAGGGAGAAGTGATCTCAGAGGCCCAGCATGTAGCCTGGGGCCAGCTGAATCCTCACCTCCAGCAGGCCCCCGCATGCCAGAGGCCTCGGACTTTCCCTCCTCCATCCAATGTACATCAGCAGATGTGTCGTGCTCACCAGAGGAGCCCGTTTGCCTCACCACGAACTGGACCCACTGACGTGTCAGTATCTGGGATGGTGAGTTGTGAGGTGGCAGCTGACGCCAAAACGGTGCCACCCTCTGAGGTCCCTTCATCTCCGAGGACTCGTCCGAGCTGTCTGGACAAGGATGGACGGAAGCTGCAGTAGGGGTCTGGAGTCCAGAAGGCCCCGGGGCATCGCTGCAACACATGACACAAGGTTAAGTGCAAGGGAGGGAGAGGAATCCAGGATGCCAAGCACATGATTCACATTTCTTCATTGAACATTGAACAAGGCACCAAGAAAATTACATCACAGGAACAGGCCCTTCGGCCCTCCAAGCCTGTAGCGACCAGGCTGCCCATCTGATTTGTAACCCCCTACCCTTCTGGGACCAAATGCCTCTATTCCCATCCCATTCACATAGCTGTAAAGACGCCCCGCAAAGATCACTATCGTATCTGCATCCACGACCTCCCCCAGCAGTGAGTTCCAGGCACCCACTACTCTCTCTGTGCAAATAAACATGCCTCGTACATCTCCTTTAAACCTTGCCCCTTGCACCCGAAACTCGTGTCCCCGAGAGGTTGCCTCAAAGTGAGTGGAGGAATGACAAGTGTTCACATCTTGATAGCAGCCCCACCATGCTGTCGTTGACAGCCCGCTTCTCCCCTTCTCTGGAGAGCTCCAGTGCCCACTCCTCAAAGGGGGTGAGGACCCAGAGGTCTGGCTCACCATCCTCTGTCTTCGCCCTCTCATGGGTGCTGTGCTCGGTCTTCTTCTGTGGAGAAAGAAGGAGCCATGAAAGAAATGGTGGCGTGACTCCGGCAGAGTATCTGGAGGTGGCCCTTAGAGGGCAAGCACAGTGGGGCTCTTGGGGGGGGGGAAAGGAAGGAGCTGCTTGGGGGTCAGGGGCTGGAAACATGCAGGCTGCTGGGGATGGGGGAATCTGGAGGAGATTTGGGGGAAGATGCAAGATGGGGTGTAGCACTCACCCTTGCTGCACGGATGAAGTCATTGACTTTTTTCTGGCATTGCTTCCCGGTTTGGGGGGCTAGTGTGCTGGCACTGACCAGGGCAGCGACTTCCTCCCAGGCTGCATTTCCATCAGCCCCCCCATGCTCTGCGTCCTCCTGGAGGGAAGAGGGTGTCCCGCCTCACCTCTGCTGCATCCAGTAGCCTCCGCAGGTCACCCTCAGAGAATCGGGGGCTGGTCGTGCACACATTTTGTGCAGGAATGCCTGCCTGTCCATTCTTGAGTTTTTAATGGAGCTGCCCCTCGTTCGGGCAGATCAGCTGCAGGCAGTTTGGCAGAGCTTTCCAGCAAGTTCCATGCAGTTTGCTTGTTAGCATTGAGGGGAAAGCAAGTGAGCACTTGCAGGTGTGCTGATGGGGAGGGGGGCGCGGGGTGGGTGGGGGGTTGGGGGTGGGCGGCGGTGGATCAGTGCCTCAATGACTGGGGACAGGGGAGAGAGAGGGAGGTGTCACACAGCCATCGGAGTCCGAAGGAAATGGGGGCCTTGTGTGGGAGGGTCCGTGGGGGGGGGGGAGGGGGGGGGGCGGGGGGGGGGGGGGGGGGGGGGGTGGGGGGGGGGGTGGTGAGGGGGATCACTCTGCCCGATATCTGGAGGATGGAGGGTAGACTTCTCTGCCCTCTGAGATGAGTGAGAGGGGAGGGGGGTCCGCTGCCACTCTGCCTGAGATCGGTGCGGGGGAAGGGGCCCTCGATTGGTCTGGGTGGTGGGCGGGTGGGGGAATAAGGGGGTCATTAATACCTCCCCCTGGCCCCCACAGACATTGCCCCCCTACGACATTACTGACCCCCTTATCCCCCCCACCTCCCTGCCACCCAGACCAACTGCAGCCCCCTCCCCCCTTCCCCCCAATGATCTCAGGCTGAGTGCAGCAAACCCCCCATCCCTCTCACTGATCACAGGCAGATTGGCAGCGGACCCCCCCTTCCGCTTTCCCACACCGACCTCAAGCAGAGAGCTGTCGGACCCACCTTCCCCGACCGATCCCAATGGCAGAGTGACAGCGGGACCCCCCACCCTATCAGGCCCTGCCCTCAATAGGCCCCACCCCCATGGCCCTGCCCTATGCCTGACGGGTACTGCCAAGGTGCCCCCTGGTCATTGGCTGTTTGCCCCTGGGGCAGTACCGGGACGCAGACTGGCACTGCCAGAGTGTCCATGCCTAAGGGGCACCACCAACCTGCTGCCCAGACCTCTGTGTGACCTCAATCACCCTCCCTTCACTCCAGCGAGGTCAGGCCGCCAGCTCCCCGAAAGTGGAGAGCTATACTAAACCCTGCTGGAGTGAAACACTCTGACGGGGGTGGGAAAGGCTAGCGGGCCCAGAGATTTCAATCCCAGACCCACTAATAGCATTTAAATGATGTTTAAAGTATCATTCAAGTGATAGCTCCGCCTCCCCTCCGATTTCCAGCGTGAAGCAGGTCGCTCCAGAAATCCATCACTGGGAGATGCTGGCGGGGAGCGGACGCTTGCGGGAATCCTGTGAATCGGCCCCTGCGCTGGAAAATTAGCACAGTGAGATGGGAGAATCACCCCCATAGTGTTCCATATAGTATTCAAACAATGTGTAGAATATATATAACAAGATATTAATTTACTTAATAATTAATAGAATACATAATTTGCCTATAATCACTGAACTTGTGCTTTAATTTACACCTTGTGTAAGTTGACGTTATTAAGTAGCGTTGATATCATTCCCGATTTTACATTGAAAAAATTGACAACACTGCCTAATTCTAAAAGAAAAGCTTTAGCTGAACAAAATCAAACGTGTTAGATCAAGGCAATGTCGGAAAGCGCCCAAGAAGCTTAATAAATTCAGTGAGTGCAAACCTTTCTTTGCATCCCCTCCACTTGTTGCGCAGACAGATGTTGGATGAGTTGAGTGAAATGACATCAAACATTATGCTCCAGAGTGTCATAACTGTACCAGGATTTCTTGTACAAGTAACACAAGCAGGTGGTTATATGAGCTGAGATTTATTGAGCTTGTTCTTTGTTGTTATGTTTGTAACTCCTGTGGAGCCTCTGTCTAAGCTGGAGAATGCCAGCTATTGGCTGTAACTGGTCCTGAGAGAGAGATCCAATGTCAAGATGCTGGAATTATTTTAATGGCAGCAAGCACCCGACTGTAGCTCCGATGCATTTGATACGATTGGTTTTTTTTCTACTGATATATATTCAACATTATAATCAAAGGATAAGTTCAAAATCAATACCAAATCTTGCACTCTACAGCACAATGCATGTATATCAAGCTGCAACTTGATAGGAATGGGCAGGATTTTTTTTTAAAAGATTGCCTTTCCCTTTGCACTCTCCAAATATTGAATCCTTAATGCATTCATATAAAATCGCTATGCTCAACATTCCAACAACAGGGCTAATCGTCTACTTAAAATAGAATTCAACTTTCATCCCTTCAGTCTAACTTCAATTTGAACCCAGGGAATAATTTTAAACCACCCCTACCTACCCTTCCCATTAGGAGATTGATGGGATCAAATGCAGTGCTGTTTTGGCATCTCTCTCGCTTTTACTTTTTCATTGAAGTCAGCCTGGAGAAATATTGGACAACGTGTAGAAATAGCAATCCATCCTCTCCTGTGGGTCTCCCACCTGCTGAGCTTTGGAAAAACTGCCTGCAGTGTGTGCAGATGCAACAGGGCAGCATATAAGTCCATCGAAATTCCAAACAAAATATTTTCCAATAAGTATTCCATCATGCAAACCAGCCTCCCATCTACTGACTGTGTCTACACTTCACGCTGCCTCAAGCAGCCAGCATGATCAAAGAGCCCAGGCATACTCTCTTCTGCGTTCTTCCATCGGAAAAATGATGCAGAAGTCTGAGGTCACGTACCAACCAACTCAAGAAAAGTTTCTTCCATGCTGCCATCAGACTTTTGAAGGGACCTACTTTATATTAGGTTTGATCTTTCTCTACACCCTGGCTATGACTGTAACATTACATTCTTCACCCTCTCCTTTCCTTCCCAATGTACGGTATGCTTTGTCTGTATAGTGTGCACGAAACAATGCTTTTCACTGTATACTGTGACAATAGTAAATCAAATCAAATCAAATACCTTCAGTTCTCTGTGTAGGATTTTGCCTGCCATTTTCAAAAGAACTGGTTAAAAACATTAAAGTCAGAATTATCACGAGACATTTGAGGTGGCATGGTGGCACAGTGATTAGCACTGCTATCTCACAGCGCCAGGGACCGAGTTCGATTCCAGCCTTGGGTGACTGACTGTTAGGAGTTTGCACGTTCTCCCTGTGCCTGCGTGGGTTTCCTCCGGGTGCTCCAGTTTCTGCCCACAGTCCAAAGATGTGTAAATTAGGGGGATTAGTGGGGTAAATACATACGGGATTATGTCCTGGGTCAGGTCCTCTGTCGGAGACTCGATGGGCCAAATATTCTCCTTCTACACTGTGGGGGTTCTATTCTACATTTTAATAACTTGTCCTGAGCCTAATTTCTGTTTATATTTTAGTGCAATTCCAAAAACAGAAAATTCATTGAAAAAAATTACCAGCCTGTGGCCCCAGGCATCAGTAGGCAGGACTTCAATGGAATTTCCCACCACCATTTCCAGTCCCACCGAAGGCAATGGACTTTTGAATGGCTTGCCGTATTTTCCGTCCCCGTTCCCACCACAACGGGGGCCATAAAAATTCCAACCAGTTCTGTGATATTCCCTGAATTGCTTCATCGCAGATGTTACTTAGTCAGTATGTCCTGGCGTCAGTTTAATGTTAATCAGGAGAATTTATTAACCTTGTTGAGAAGCTCATAGCTCAGAATCCGGATCCTCGTTTTGATGTTCAGCTGCTAACCTGACTTTTCCCTTTCAAGCTACTGCTTAAGCACTGCTCCTGGGAACTCAAGTAATTGTAGACCTTGTAATGAACTGAAGTCAATTAAAGGTCAGTAAATTGCTTGTATATTTCAAGTTAGACAGCCTCGGGGTGAAATGGCTATCTTTCCTCAAGATTATTTTGTAACAGTAACAGAATAAGATGCCAAGAGTGTGGCATATAGAGTGCCAGGTGGGAGACCTGTGTACAAATAAAGTCATGAGTAGATTAATGATCGCTGTGAGCCAGAGGTTTTATAGTAACAGTGCTATTTTGTAAAGTCGTGTTACCAGGAACAGTGGTTTGCTGGGATTGTGGCCTGGATTCCAGCAATACTCAGGGATAGCAGTGCTTTAAAGTAGGGATCCTGGGGTCTAGGAGGGGACTCTAAGGCCTAGATTTTCACAATGATGCTGAGAGGTTCTGTCACTGTGAAAATGGCAGATGAGGCTGAAATATGGAAGTGACTGCTCTGAACGCAGCACTTGCCATTTTGGCAGGGGTGGGAATGGGCTGAGGTCAGGTTTTACGCTTGTGTGTTTTGCTGAGTCAGCTGCCCACATAAATTAGCTGCTTCCACTCGTGTCAAATTTTGGTGACCCAGGTGTGTGAAACATAATATGTGCAGGTTAGACCTGGTAGGAGAAGGTCTGAACCTTGTGGCGTTTTGGACAGGTGGGGTACCATTTCGGTAGGTAGGGTATGCCTTTGGATATTGTTCTCCCAGACACCTTTGGCAGAGGTCATGTAACATTTGGGGGTGGTCAGTGGCCCTTTGGAGGAGGGCAGGTGCCCCTTGAGAGAGGAAAGCTGCCCCTTAGGGTGCTAAAAGTAGGCATGAATATGTGTAAAAACTGCCCAAACTATTAACTGTCAAGCACATTAGAACTATCAAAAGTGTAAAATTGAACAGTCAAAGACAACTGCCAATCTATCAAGGCATTTAAAACTCCTGCCCTTTAAATCTTTGAAATAAATGTTTGCAGTGTTTCACTTTGTCTGCTGATATAAGCTTGGGGACTACCATTGCTAGATTAGTACTGCATGACTAAATTCACAAACTTCCATTATCAGAGTCGGATACCTCCCATTTCACAGTTTGATTGAAAGTTCCGAGTGGTTCTAGATCCTTCGAAGTGGAGAAATGAATTTGAATTTTTTTTTTATATGAGAGGCATTATACACTTGAGTCACATGTTTGTTCTTATAAAGAATTATGTAGTTGGGGGAATGTAAAAGCTTTTTTAATGGCTGTTTCTTAAAGTAAAGTCTGCAATATACCGTTGGAGCTTTATTTGATTTAGTATCCACGTGGATCCTGATGTGTTCCCATAGTGGATACCAGCTGAGTTGGCATGGTAGGTATGAGGTCAAATGGTGAGGGGTGTGGAGGCATTAGTTGGCACTAAGTTTGCACAGGGGCTATTAAGAGTCATGTTGGTGAGTAGAGGGGTATAGTTTGACATGGAGGGTATTTGGTGTTGTGAGGATTGTTTGTAGGGAGATTGGTTGGCATGGTGGATGTGAGGACCTGTGGGGATGTGGAAATGAGCTGCCATGAGTTGGCATGGATGATGCATGGGGAGAGTTTGAGGAGCGTGACAGGAAATAGAGATAGTTTTACGCAATTTATATTTGCATTTGCGGATATTAAAATTAAGCTGTAGTAAGCTTAATTTTATGTGTTCATAATTTTATGCTAAGAAAACTTTAGTTTTGTTCAGGTGTCTGCATTGCAATGAGGGTTTTGTGATGATAAAGCAAATAGGGTTTAAAGAAAAATGAGATTGTTGCTTAGTGTGATGTCAGTGTACCTTTAAGAATTTTTTCTAAAAATCATGTTCTCTGCAGCTGTAACAGCTTTGTTTCTTTCATTGTTGTGGAGATGCCGGCGTTGGACTGGGATAAACATAGTAAGAAGTCTCACAACACCAGGTTAAAGTCCAACAGGTTTATTTGGTAGCAAAATCCACTAGCTTTCATTGTTGCCAGGCTGCCTGCCAGAAGTCCTTTTATTGCTGCTTCAATGGCTTAAATGGGGTTTTGTTTATTTTTACTCTGGGCTTCAAGTACTTTCTGAGATTTGTTTTATGACCTTGCATTGTTCGAAGGAAGACTGGTTGACAGGTCAGGTGACAGGAGCTCTTTTATTTTCAGTTTTGAGCTGCAGTTTTAGTTTAGAAAGGGGTGGACATCAGACTGAAAGCAATGTTTCTCTTTCTCTCCCAAGCATTGGAAATTTCTGCTGGCCAGCTGCAAGTGAGGCATTTTGCTTTTCTGGAGTAGAAAAAAAATCTGCTGTTGGTGGTTGACTTGCCTAGAGTCTCTCTCTCTCTCTCCCTGGGAAGCTGTTCTGACTCCAAGCTTGTCTGTGTGTATATCAAGAGAACTGCAGTATTCAATGAAAGGCCTAAGTTTCAACACAACGTGAGCATTCATATTATCTGTGCTAAACCTATGACAAAGGTTTTGTATAGGGATGTTTGTTTGATTGGAACATTTCCTATATTGATTAAGAGTTATACAATATCATAGTTTTCTTTTTAATTGGCAAAGATTATTGCTAATTTTCTTTCTATATATGTTAACTGTATTCTTAAATAAACTTTGTTTGATTAAAGCTCCCTAGTGGGTCATTTGAATCATACCGGAAGTGAAATATCTCATGCTCAGCCGAGCCAAATTCAAGGTGCAAAACATATGATCCAGGCAGGCTTCATAAAATACTTTGGAGTTTCTGGCCTGAATTATAACATTAGCAACGAGGGCCGCCCTGAGATACCAAGAGTTGTTGAATCAGTTGCAAGCTAGTGCCAGGAGCAGCTGGAAATCGGACAGGGAACAGCAGAGAGCAGATTTCCCAAAAGAACAAAAGGAAGTCCCGGAAATCAGAGAATGGGGTCAACAGAATGCCCCAGGAAGATAGTTAAGCCAAAGGAACAAAGAACAGGTATCTGAATGAGGTGCTGTTGAAATTGAAGTAAATTTCAGAGAAAGGGCTCCGAATTAAAGAGACAGCTAAACAAAGCAAATTTTAGAGTCAGCTTGCACAAAGCCAGAGATAATCAGAAAGTCGGTGACTCGTTATTGTGGGCCTGTGAAGAAGTGGTGTCCTGTTGACATGGCTGGGTACATGAGAGATTATGTGGAAGGCAAAATTTGAATATATGTGGAAATCCTAGATCTTTTAAGCTTACTTATTAGAGTCACAAGTAAGCTTACATTAACACTGCAATGGAATTACTGTGAAAATCTCCTACTCACCAGACTCTGGCACCTGTTCGGGTACACTGAAGGAGAATTTAGCATGGCCAATGCATTGGACCAGCACGTCTTTCAGACTGTGGGAGGAAACCAGAGCACCTGAAGGAAACCCATGCAGACACAGGGAGAACGTGCAGACTCCACACAGACAGTGACCCAAGCCAGGAATTGAACATGGGTCCCTGGCACTGTGAGGCAGCAGTGATAACCACTGTGCCACCGTGCCTAACGAGGGATACAGAAAAGAGAAGCTGTAAACCCTCGAGGTAGATCTGTGATGAAGGCATCCGAGAGAAAGCATTCAGAGGAAGAAGATTCCAAAGTGTGTTCTCCGAGAGTGGAGCTTGGAAATACTTGTGTGCAAGAGTTTCAGTGAGACTAGTTGGCTCATAGAGTGACAAGCCTCTGGACAGAACTGATGAGAAATCCACAGAAGATGTCTTGGGTGGCATCTGTCACTTGGTTTCAGAGTGTGGGGTGTCTGAGCTTATTTTGCCTATTGGTTCACATGGAATGTGTAACACCCTAACCTTTAACCCCAGACATTTAGCATGGCTAATCCATCTAACCTATGCATCTTGTGGTTACAATGAGTTGGATTCAATTCGAGTTTGGCTTTTTGAGTAAGCAAGGAGATGGATTCAGGTCTGACTCTCAATGTTAGATGTGGAGATGCTGGCATTGGACTGGGATGGGCACAGTCAGAAGTCTCACAACACCAGATTAAAGTCCAACAGGTTTATTTGGAATCACAAACTTTCGGAATGCTGCTCCAGGTGAAGGAACTCATCACCTGAAGAAGGAGCAGCACTCCGAAAGCTCGTGATTCCAAATAAACCTGTTGGACTTTAACCTGGTATTGCGAGACTTCTTACTGTGAACATTAGAGTCTGAGATAGATTTTTTGCAACTTATATAAATAAAAAACTGTATACATCTGTAATGGTATAGCTGAGGTGAAGGAATACTTTGTTATAGTTAATATTTTCTTGTTTAATAAATCTTTTATTCTATCGTGACCACCTCATCGGCAATCCTGTGGCTGTTCATTCATGCATCTCAACAAAAACTAGAAATAGGATCTGTCAAGGCAGGTTCCATCCTGGGATCGGACTTGTCCAGAGTGACATCAGCTGGGAAGATTCCAGGTGAGAGTGGTGAGAGACAAGCGCTGTTTCTTGTTTCATTACATTTTTAAAAGTCATGGAGGTAGTGCTGGGCTTCTGCCCAGTTAGCCTCCCCATCCATCAGCCTCTGCATTCATTCCAAGAGAGGGTAGCAGGCCTGACTTCCAGAGAACCCCACCATCCCAGAATGGGTGGCACGGTGGCACAATGGTTAACACTGCTGCCTCACAGCACCAGGGACCCGGGTTCAATTCTGGCTTCGAGTGACTGTCTGTGTGGAGTTTGCACATTCTTTCCGTGTCTGCGTGGGTTTCCTCCCAGTGCTTCGGTTTCCTCCCATACTCCAAAGATGCGTGGGTTTGTTTGATTGACCACGCTAAATTGCCCTTGAGTGTCAGGATGACTAGCAGAGCAAATACATGAGCTTATGGGGATAGAGCCTGGGTGGGATTGTTGTCAGTGAAAACTCAGTGAGTTGGATGGCCTCCTTCCGTACTGTAGGGATTCTATGATGATCTGACCTTCCGGGGAACCTTCTCCCTGGGTCGGGTTTGCAGAGCCAGGAAATGTCTGTGCTCTGGGGAGCAAAAATCCAGGTCTAAGAGTTCCAAGAAGGAACAATGGAATCTGTGCTCCATAAGAAAGTGATGTTTTGACCTAAGGGCATTGGAGAAAGACTGCTCAAGAAGCATTAGAAGCTGTTATGGCATCAGGGAGCACTGGAACCGCAGTAAAGAAAGACTGCTCAAGAAGCATTAGAAGCTGTTATGGCATCAGGGAGCACTGGAACTGCAGTCAAGTAGGCTTGCAGGCATGGGATGGAAGTTATTGAACCTGGGAATGGGAAGCTGAAGGTATTTAAGGAGAGAGAGAGCCTGGGGCCAGCAGGACTCAAAGGATTGTTGGTGCACCGGAGGTTGCTGTGACTTTGTAACATTGGAGAATGAAATGTTTAATGCTCTTGAGGATAAGAGAAAGCCTGGAAACTGGGACCCAGTTTCGAAACATCAGGTCCTCAACTCCGATATATAACCGCATGTCAAGGTCTCAATGCTGCCACCATCAATTTTCCCACTGCAAGGCAGTTCCTATCTTTATGATCTTGTCTTCAAGCTTTTCTCCTTGTTAAAATTAATGGAGAGAAAATCATAGGAAGAGCGCGCATGACTTCCTGGTATGCAATCATAGCCTGTGTCAGGACTGAATTTATTGGCACATTCATCAACTTACAGAGTCTTTAATAAAAGTAAATTTTCATAAGCAAACAGAAAATGCCCCATAAAATGGTCAAGGTTTCGCACTTTACAAGACTTGCCAAGTGAATGAGAAGCAGCAATTTTCCCGAATTATGTTACTGGAGTTTTTTTTTAAGTGTCATCACTATTTAGATTGGACTAATTCTAACCAATGGAGTGTGTTAGGTAATCTGGAGATCAGCTTTCTATAATATATGTTTAAATTGTCCATGGATACCGTGAAAGTGCTTTTTTGGTTCAAGCTCTTGTCATTACTTTTTGTTTGATCTTAACTAATATTTAACTAATGGCACTTGGAAACTTTATGGCCTTGAAACGATGGTGTGGCATGAATACTTAAAATTTCTCTCTCCATGGTTTTAATGGGATGCATTAATATATTAGTGCTGCAGAAGCTAATGCTTCTGCTAAAATTGTGAATAGAGGAACTTGGCTGAATGGGTTAATCGTTGGTAAATTAAGCTTTTACAGTGCCATTTAAAAACTCAGTGGATTAGAAACACAGAGGTTCACAGCACAAAAAGAAACCATTAAGTCCATCTTGTGCGTGAAGTGTTCCTCTGGAGCAATCCTGAACAAATGGAACTGCCTTTCTCAGTCCGTCGAGCTCTCTATCTCCCTCTGCTACAACTTTCACCATCACTGCTCGACCTTTGGGCTAAGTTCAAACATCAGATCAAGCCCAAGTTGGGTGCAATGCCTGTTATTGTCAGCTTGTACCTTGCTTGTCTCTCTTAGAATCCCAACAGTGCAGAAGAGGCCATTCAGTCTGCAATGACTCTTTGACAGAGTATCTTAGCCAGGCCCTCTTCCTCACCCTATTCCCAAAACTCCACATACTTAGCATGGCTAATCCATCTAACCTATACATCTTGTCCTTACCATGAATTGGATTCAATTTGAGTTTGGTTTTTGGAGCAAGCAAGGAGATGGATTCAGGTCTGACCGGTCCATTTTATACATTAGATTTTAAGAGTGGAGTAATTTTGTTTTAAATTCATTGTATTTCTGTTATAAGATGCAGTGGCCTCTGCACCATTTATTGGTTGCAGCTAACCAGTCTATGCTTTCAAAACTCTCGACTGAATCCATCGTCAGCCATTCAGTGGAATTTTAAAACAATGAACAGGTCACTGTCTGTGTGGAGTTTGCACATTCTCCCTGTGTCTGCGTGGGTTTCCTCTGGGTGCTCCGGTTTGTTCACACAGTCCAAAGGTGTGCGGGTTAGGTGTACTGGCGATGCTAAATGGTGTGCGGGTTAGGTGTACTGGCGATGCTAAATTGCCCCTTGGTGTCAGGGGGACCAGCTAGGGTAAATGGATGGGGTGGTGGGGATAGGGTCTGGGAGGGATTGTGGTCGGTGCAGACTCGATGGGCCAAATGGCCTCCTTCTGTACTGTAGGATTCTATGATTCATAGGTTCAGGTGCAATCACCCAGTGTCATCCTCTTTGGTACCATAAGTGCTTATGTTGATGTTGACCAGAGAACCATTTGTGGATGCTTCTAGCTGCAGTTATAAAGGTGTCACAAGATTACCATGAGTCAGGTTCACTTCCAGATCTCAGGCCCTTCTCACCACCCTCTCCCACCCCAAGTGGGGCAATACACCAAAGGCCAAAATGGAACCAAGAATTCAGATTCGAAATCTCAGAAATTCGGGGTTGGCTGTATGGGACTGAAATGAGGAGAAATTGCATCTCTCAAAAGGTGATGAACCTTTTGATGTCTCTACCCCACAGAGGTGTAAATGCTGAATCGACGAGCGTTATCAAGTCAAGGACCATTAGGTGTCTGGGTACTAGGGACATTAAGAAAGGATAGCATCAATGTAATGACTTTAATCAGGCTATTGATGTTGGCCTTTTAGAATATGAACTCCCTGATTAAAGGCCAAATTGATGGGCAAATCAGGGAGCCTCTTGCTTTGTATTTAACCACGCATGTCAGTTCCTCTGGGACTCCTAGTGTAGACTGCTAACTGAAAGCACCCTGCGTGCTGTTGTCTGACTTGTAAATAAAGGGATTTTGGTGAAGGGACTTCTGCCTCCGAAGACTTATTGCAGTCAACAATGTGGAATTGAGATAGCCATGATTTTACTGGCTGGCAGAACAGGTTCGAAGGGCTGAATGGCTGCTATTGCTTATGTTTTTGTGTTATCAATGGGACAGAGACATCAGGGCAGCCACTTCATGAACAGCAGCAGAGCACCAGAAGCAAATTAAAATAAGTCAGGATAAGATTATAGGGCGAAAGCTTACCAAACAATGGCGGACTTTTGGTTCTGGCGTGAAAAATGGAATGATTCCCAACAACAGCGCTAGCTTGTTTCTGGCTGAATCTTACACCTCATTCGTAATTACTTTTATGGCCATGAGAATCATTCCGCTCCTGTGGCATGTTCCCTCTGATTCACCTGTCCCATACTGGGGAGCTCCATATAAATGGCTCCCCAACACTTGTTCCACAATGACTGCAGGGGATGGCAGGCAAGGAGGCAGCAATGTGCTTTTCAGAGGGAGCCCTCACCAGGATGCTGATAGACTGGAGCAGAGGGTAGGACACCCTCTGCCCCCGCTCCAGGAGACGGCCTTCCAGCAGGGTTACCACCCCTGCGTGGGATGCAGTGATAGCCCTGGCCAGTGCAAGCGCACTCCAGAAGAGGATAGGGCAGCAGTGTCAGGAGAAGATGAATGATCTTTATTCTGTCAGCAGTGTCAGGAGAAGATGAATGATCTTTATTCTGTCAGCAGTGTCAGGAGAAGATGAATGAACTTTATTCTGTCAGAGGAAGTGAACTACCCGCAATCTCCCACTGGACCCCCTCGCACACCCCTCACACCCCCAACCATTTCTCTCACTCAGCAACCTTGACATTTGCCAACACCAGGCAGCAGGCTCCCCCTCTCCCACAATCATCATGTTCCCCCAGTAGTTGATACGTTCCTCACACTTCAGTTCCCATCCAAGCCCCATGTCTGTGGTACCTCATCACAATCCTAAATGTCAACACTCCCACCTCCACTTTTCCTCTCTGTGTTATTGCAGGGCAAATTCAACCACAACATGCATGGGTTTTTCAGATGGGTCATAAAAAAATGGCCTGCCCACTCCCACCCACCTACCGTCCTGACCATGCCAGCCACACTTTGGCATGGACAGCTAATTATTCTGGTCAGTAAGGTTGCTGACAAGTTCAACTGACCTTTAATTATTTATTTACATATAGTGGACAGGCTGCCAATTTCAGTGCCCACACAGCCAGCATATTATGGAAATCAGCTCGGGGTGGGAGGGTAGGTGGTGGGCTAGCTATCCCACCAATTTTAAGTGGCGGCACAGTGGCACAGTGTTTAGCACTGCTGCCTCACAGCGCCAGGGTTTCAGGTTCAATTCCCGGCTTGGGTCACTGTCTGTGCAGAGTTTGCACGTTCTCCCGTGTCTGCGTGGGTCCAGTTTCCTCTCACAGTCCAAAGATGTGTGGGTTAGGTGCACTGGCCATGCTAAATTGCCCCTTAGTGTAAAGCGAACGAGCTGGGGTAAATGCATGGGGTGATGGGGATAGGGCCTGGGTGGGATTGTGGTCAGTGCAGATTCGATGGGCCAAATGGCCTCCTTCACCACTGGCCCAGATCTTCCACTCTCCACACGGTTATACCAGAGACGTTCCCTCGGAGATGCATTGGGGGGCCCTGTGAAAGTCTCAACACAACAATCGCATGGGAATTGCCCAGTAAGTTCTACCTTTGTTTGGGCAATAACCATGTATCTGGGAAGCCCCCAGAAATCCAATTTAAGTTCAGAGACTTCAGATGGTTTGGACTTGCTGAACAGAATAGTTACCCACGACACGTGTGACGATAGTGTGCCTTTAAGAAATACATTTATATCATGTTTCTTGTGAGGGGTATGTATAAAGTTCAGCTTTGGTTTACCTGGTGCCAATCTGTCTGCAATGCTGAGAATGCAGGAGAATAATTAATCCTAGATAATGGGGTGTTTGTTTTAATCTGAGCTAATGTATTTTTGTTTATTTTTAGTTTTTCCCCTGGAGTTTCAGAGTCAGGTATAATCAGGTTGATTGAGAAGATACAGAGTTTATGGGAATGGGTGGAGCTAAGCTTCCAGTTTACAGAAAAACAGTTTAGTTTCTGCTTGTTGCTGAAAGAAACCAGAGGTCTTTCTCTCTCTCTCTCTCTCTCCCTCTGTAGAGGCTACTGTTCTGGAGCTGTCAGATGACAGGTGTTTCTCTCTCCAAGGGTGTTCAAAGGCTCTGGGATTGTTAACAAGTAAAAACACATAAGCCTGTGTTGTTTGCTAACTGGTTTTGAAGGAGTTTAAGTCTATGAGGGACATTGCTTAAATTGGAACTAATAAAGATAGGTTAGCAGTTAAGAATTGTGTCTTGTCATGTTTAAGTATTTGACTTGGTAAAAAGTTAAGCTGATTCACTTGTTATATTTAATCTCTGGTGTTAAATAAAGTTTTGTTTTGATAAAAGCTTCCGAGTGTGTCAATAGGATCACATCTGGATTGGAACACCTTATCCTCACACCAATGGCAAAATGAACAAAAATAGTCAGGGTATAGTCTAACTTCATAATGTACCTTAGGGGTTCTGATCTGGTCCGTAATAAACATTAGAAACATTAAGTTCTACCTCCTGGGTAACTATAATGCTAACTCCCTTGACTATCCTCCCACCCTCCAACTACCCTCCCCATCCTGACTACCTCCTTCCCGACTACCCTCGCCCTACCCCACCTCCCCACCAAAATATAGAGGGAGTGCAGCAAAGGTTTACCAGGCTGATTCCTGGGATGGCAGGTCTGCCGTATGAGGACAGACTAAGTCGGTTAGGATTATATACATTGGAGTGTAGAAGAGTTGAGAGGGGATCTCATAGAAACTTATAAAATTCTAACAAGATTAGACAGGGTAGATTCAGAAAGAATATTCCCAATGGTGGGAGAGTCCAGAACTAGGGGTCATACTTTGAGGATAAGGAGTAAACGTTTTAGGACTGAGATGAGGAGGAATCTCTTCACCCAGAGGGCGGTGAATCTTTGGAATTCACTACCACAGAAAGTAATTGAGGCCAAAATATGTGATTTCAAGAAGAAATTAGATATAGCTCCTGGGGACAAAGGGATCAAGGGATATGGGGGGAAGGCAGGTTCAGGATATTGAATTCGATGATCAACCATGATCAATGTGAATGGTGGAGCAGGCTTGAAAGGTCAAATGGCCTACTCCTGTTTCGATGTTTCCATGTTTTCAATCAGAAACTGGCAGCCATTTTCTAAGAAACTTCTGTGCTGTATCTCCTGCCAACATAAGTTGGCCATGCAAGATGGCCACCAATACCTGTCTGCACAGACGTGCTTGTCAGCATATGTACAGAATCTAATGATGTAATTTGCAGGAGACCCAAATCCACCCTCAAAAAATGGTGGCATCTTTTTTTCGGCTGTCTTCGAACTTTTAATACTGAATCTTATGTCATTGGCCATGTCTCCCCAAAATGATTTATACCGTGCAAAAAAACACAGAGCAACCAGACACACTTTCTCTGTGAAGTAATTAAATGACTGGTCTGAAATGTCAAGAAATTCCAAGCTTCCTGAGCTCTGCTGAGGGCATGTGTTTCCCTGTATCCGTCTCTCTTGCTTTCCCTCGCTCCCCTGTCATTTTGTTTCATACATTTCTAAAATGACCCCAACTTGATGCGTCATTTTAACTGGGGGTTGTGGGTGAGGATGGATAGACTGACTGGATCCCATTCACCACTTCCAGTGCCTGTCTCTGAGGCTCAGGGGTGACCCTTGGATGGAGGTGGATCATTAAAAATGTTAACTTGATGTTCCGGCGCCATAATATTTACAATTCCAAGGCCTGTGAGCACCACGCATGTGACCCTGCTGCACATTGCCCCCGGTAAAGATGGCAGCCGTGTGTACATCTAAGAATGTGCGACTTAGGCAGAAAGCTCAGCCGCCTTCCATCATTCACGGCTATGTGGAAAACTGGCAGTTGCAGATCAGCAATATGTTATGTATCCCACCCAGCTATTTTGCTGCCCAACAGCGAGAATTAAACTGCCTTGTGATAGAAAAACAGCCTTTTCTCCTACTTTATTGGAATGGAGAGGAATATGGCTCTTTGCAATTGATGTGGGCAGGAGCAAGACAAATAAGTTTGTAAGATATAGGAGCAGAATTAGGCCATTCAGTCCATCGAGTCCACTCCGCCATTCAATCATGCCTGATATGCTCCGCATCCCCATTTTCCTCCCTTCTCCCCATAACTCTTCAACCCATTACCAATTAGAAATCTGTCCAACTCCTCCTTAAATTTACTCACTGTCCCAGCACCGCACTTTGGGGTAGCGAATTCCACAGATTAACAACCCTTTGGGAGAAGTAGTTTCTCCTCAACTCTGTTTTAAATTTGCTACCCCTTATCCTAAGACTTTGACCCCTCGTCCTAGAATGCCCCACAAGAGGAAGCATCCACTGCACGTCTACTTTATCCATACCTTTTATCATTTAAAAAAAAAGTTTATTAGTCACAAGTAAGGCTTACTGAAGTTACTGTGAAATTCCCCGAGTCGCCACAGTCCGGCGCCTGTTCAGGTCAATATACCTAACCAGCACATCTTTCAGAATGTGGGAGAAAATCAGAGCAGCCGGAGAAAACCCACGCAGACACGGGGAGAACATGCAAACTTCACACAGTGACCCAAGCCGGGAATCGAACCCAGGTCCCTGGCATTGTGAAGCAGCAGTGCTAACCATTGTGCTACTGTACCACCCCTTGTATGCCTCTTTCTTGTGTACCTCAATTTGATCTCCCCTCATTCTTCTAAATTCCAGAGAGTATAGGCCTAAATTGTTCAATCTCTCTTCATACAACAAATACCTCATCTGCCTTGATTAAATAACTCTGGGGTAACATTGGCATTTATATAATGTATTAACACAAAATGCCTCAAAGCATTTGTCACATTTCGGAGCATTGAGACTATTGTTATGTAGGAAAATATGGTCGGCTGGTCTGCAGAAGCTGCGTCTCAGAAGCAACATCACCTCAGCAATGTTCATCCATTCTGGAATACTGAATACGCACTGAAAGCTGATGCCGGGTAATTATTCTGCAACTCCGGCCCATATGTTATTACTTGACTGGGTTCTGATAGGTAATGAATTTAGATAATACGTCTGCTTCAGGGACACAAACTGACCTTTCAGGAATGGCATTCTGTCATAACGAATAGCATCTGTCATTAATTAAGATTCCGGAGAATTGTAGCTGGGAAAGTGCAGGAAAACAAGAGACAGAATGAAAGTTCAAATGAATAATTAATTGATTTCTTAAACATCCACATTAGTTTGGCAGTTCATAACCAGATACCTTAACCCTTTAAGATGACAAATAGAGCTGTACCTTCTTCATACCAGTCAGAGTTTCAAATTTTATTCGTGTTAATGTGTCATGGAAATATTAGAATACAATTTCAATTAACTGTACTGGACAGTGCAATTTACCAACTATCAACTTAATTGATTTTGCAGAAAAGTAAACTGCAGTAAATGGCTCACAAATTTTGCATTCAGAGATCAACTTGCTGATGCAACACCCTGGCCTGTGTTAAAAGAACTGCGAATGTTAGTTGAGCTTTGTGAGCTGATTGTTGTAAGCATTTCCAATGTCCGCCTTCTTGGTTTCAAAGTCCACTCCCCTCATCCACGGACAATGAATAAGAAAGAGTTGATCTAAGTAGGATGAAGTATGGTGGGATTCCTTGTAGAGTCATAGAGGTTTACAGCATGGAAACAGGCCCTTAGGCCCAACTTGTTCATGCTGCCCAGTTTTTACTATTAAGCTAATCCTAATTTCCCACATTTCGCCCATATCCCTCTGTACCTATCTTACCCATGTGATGCGCGTCAATTGAACTCGAGGCACGAAGCTTCGGTAACAGAAGGCTTTTATTGTCTAACAATGGAACTAATAGAACGTAAGCACACCATCCCAGACTGACGAGGTCCCGCCCGAGCAGGGGGTCTTATACCTCTCCCAGGAGGCGGAGCCCGACTGGGATGTGCCACAACAGTAACAACCACAGGTGTATTAATCCCACCCTAGCCCAACAACAACATTAGAACAATCCCACAGTGGGAACACCCTAGCCCAACAACAACATTAGAACAATCCCACAGTGGGAACCAACAATGGTTCACCACATTCACCCCTCCTTTGAGAACAAAGGCCGGCGGGGTACGAAAACAGACTAAAATGTCAACAGATTATAAGTCCAGACGGTCTGGAGGACCGCACCGTCGTTGTGACCGCCTCAATACCGGCGGTGACACCGGAGTAGGTGCTTGCGGTGGCGTTCTCCCCAAAACAGCGTCCGGCTGTTCTCCCACGGACTCACAGGCCGGTTGACCCTGATGAAGCGGTAGTGCAGGGGATCCCGGTACATTCTGCGATGGCGCCGATCTCTGGGGCTCAGGCAAGCTGTGCATTGGAGTAAAACTGTTAAGCACTGGTCCCGGTGCTGACCGCGCCACGTCCGGGGGAGAAATAAGGGATAAGGGATTTGTCACTGGGGGTATGGGAGCGACAGGAGTTGCTACGTCCCCTGCGGGCGCCAGGTCTCGGATCGAGACTGTGTCCTCTCGCCCGTCAGGATATGCCACATAGGCATACTGAGGGTTGGCGTGGAGGAGGTGGACCTGTTCGACCAAGGGGTCGGACTTGCGGGCCCTTACATGTCGCCGCAGAAGGACGGGTCCTGGGTACGTCAACCAGGCTGGTAAAGATATCCCCGAGGACGACTTCCGAGGGAATGAGAACATCCTCTCGTGGGGAGTAGCATTGGTTACAGACCACCGCTTTAGCGGGACACTTTTGTCGTGGATGCTTGGCTCCTCCGCAGAAGTAGCACCGCAGGCCGCATGGGGCTGCAGCCGTCGTCGGGTCTACATGGGAGCACGCCATAACACTGCACTTCGAGCCCGTGGGGCGAGGAGGGATTTGCGACTGCTCCTACCACGTTGTCTCCACGTGGTCCTCCGGATACAGGACCAAGCTCTTCGAAGCCGCCTCAAGCATTTCAGCCAATTCCATAGCTTGGGTCAGGTTGAGATTCCCCTTTTCTAGCAGCTTGAGACAGATGTATGAAGACCCTACCCCTGCCACAAACGCATCTCGGGCGAGGTCATACATATACTGCTCAGCCGACACAGCTTTGCAGTCGCAGCCCCCGGCAAGCTGCAAGAGCTCATTGGCGTAATCCTCCATGGTTTCGCCCGATTGCCGACGTCGTGTAGCGAGGAGGTAACGAGCGTGGATCTCGTTGGGAGGTTTCGTGTAGCGCTTTTTTAAAAGCTCGAGGGCCCTCGGGTAAGTGGTGGCCGCACGGATCGCGAGGTAGACTGTGTCGCTTACCCTCGCATGGAGGACCCGGAGTCTGTCATCATCTGTGGTGACCGCTGCGGAGGCTGCCAGGTAATCTTCAAAACACTTCAGCCAGTGGTCGAAGGTGTTAGAAGCGCCCACCGCACGTGGATCCAGCGTCAGACGTTCTGGCTTTAGGATTTGCTCCATACTCTCCTTTCCGTCGAGAGCTTAGTGTTAGACAATAAAATTGATGCGCGTCAATTGAACTCGAGGCACGAAGCTTCGGTAACAGAAGGCTTTTATTGTCTAACAATGGAACTAATAGAACGTAAGTACACCATCCCAGACTGACGAGGTCCCGCCCGAGCAGGGGGTCTTATACCTCTCCCAGGAGGCGGAGCCCGACTGGGATTTTCCCCAACAGTAACAACCACAAGTGTATTAATCCCACCCTAGCCCAACAACAACATTAGAACAATCCCACAGTGGGAACACCCTAGCCCAACAACAACATTAGAACAATCCCACAGTGGGAACCAACGATGGTTCACCACACCATGTAACCACCTAAATGCTTTTTAAAAGACAAAATTGTACCCACCTCTGCTACCAGCTCGCTCCAGACACACCCCACCCTCTGTGTGAAACAATTGCCCCTCTGGACCCTTTTGTATCTTTCCCCTCTGACCTTAAGCTTATGCCCTCAAGTGTTAGACTCCCCTATCTTCAGGAAAAGATGTTGACTATCTATCTGATCTATGCCCCTCATTATTTTAAAGACCTCTATAAGATCAGCCCTTAAGCCTCCTAAGCTCCTGGGAAAAAACTCCCAGTCTATCCAGCCTCTCCTTGTAACTCAAATCATCAAGTCCTGGTAGCATCCTAGTAAATGTTTTCTGCACTCTTTCAAGTTTAATAATATCCTTTCTATAATAGGGTGACCAGTACTGTATACAGTATTCCAAGTGTGGCCATACTAATGTCTTGTACAACTTCAACAAGGCGTCCCAATTCCTGTGTTCAGTGTTCTGACCAATGAAACCAAGCATGCCGAATGCCTTCTTCACCATTCTGTCCACATGTGACTCCACTTTCAAGGAACTATGAACCTGTACTTCTAGATCTCTTTGTTCTATAACTCTCCCCAACGCCCTACCATTAACTGAGTAAGTCCTGCCCTGGTTCAATCTACCGAAATGCATCACTTCGCATTTATCTAAATTAAACTCCATCTACCATTCATCAGCCCACTGGCTCAATTGATCAAGATCCCGTTGCAATCCTAGATAACCTTTTTCACTATCCACTATGCCACCAATCTTGGTGTCATCTGCAAACTTACTAACCACGCCTCCTATATTCTTATCCAAATCATTAATGTAAATGACAAATAACAAATAACAGCACCGATCCCTGAGGCACACTGCTGGTCACAGGTCTCCAGTTTGAAAAGCAACCCTCTACAAACCCTCTGTCTTCTGTCATCAAGCCAATTTTGTATCCAATTAGCTACCTCACCCTGGATCCCACTGGATTATGCCCTGGGCTGCTTCAGTTATAGTAAAGACTTGTTAAGAATCCTAGAAATACACAGCAGATGGGACTCTGGCAAAAAAGTCCTCAAAAAAATAGATGGTGCCGGAGTGAGCAGCTTCTTGCAAGGTGTCCCCAGCACATCCTCTCATTTCACCTTTTACTCCTGTTCTGTGTTTTTAAAACTGAACACTTGCTCTTCTAAACTTTCTTGCAACACTGTGGATTTTACTGCCCCGTCCGCCACGGAAATCGGAGCGGCTGAGGGGCGGACAATGGAAAGGTCCATTGATCTCGGGCGGGATTTTACGGTTTCGGGACAAGTGAGGCCATAAACTCCCGTCCCATATTCTGCACCCTCACCTTTCCTTCTCCCCTGTGTACTCTATGAATGGTTTATTTTGTCTGTATAGTGCGCAACAAACAATACTTTTCACTGTATCCCAATACATGTGACAAGAATAAATCAAATGAAAGCAAATCACTGGCAGAACAGATGGAGGAGGATGTGCCATCTGGAATATCTCAGTGGCTATTCCGATGGATGAAGGCAGCAGTAGAATGAAACCTCCAATTGCACTGGTTTCCTTACCATTGTATTAAGGTTTCATTCCAGCTAGACACATGTGGAAGCTGGTGTTCCACAGTTTCTCCATGTTAAAAGATGTCATGTACTGGCATACCTCTTTCTGAGCACATCTCCCAAGCCCTTCGGTGACCAGCAAATGGCAATGGGGGCAAGATTGTGTTGTCTGGAAGCTTTTAGACGTGATCTGGCATGGAGGAGTCAGTTACAAAATGAGCGTCTAACACTCGGATGAGGTATGGGAGCTTTTCAGAAGCTGTAACTGTGATTGAGCAGCCCTATTTAGAATCAACTCTGCTCACCCCATATTGGTGAAAAAAGATGCCCTACTCATACTCTCCTGACTGGATAGCCACATCCACAGGGCTCATCTTCTGTGGTAGTAACAACAGTTATTACCACAGTAAAAAGACAAAGGTAGTAAAATTTTGGACTGGAATATCAGAACCCTCATGGACACACTGGTGAGTGAACGTCCAAAGAATGTCACACTGTGTTTCTCACCCAGGAACTCTGAGTAAGACCTGGAGAGGAGTAGCTCAAGGAATTCCGAGGTGGCTATACTTTCTTCTCGAAAGGGAATTCAGAAGAAGAACTCAGAGTTCACAGAGTTGGTTCGAAAGTGAATTTGTGAACCAGCTTGATGAGCTTCCTCCCTGGAACAAATAAATGTCTCCTGACTCTTCATCTCAAACTGGCAAGAAGGCAATTTGTGATGGATGCCTTTGTCCCAACTCTGCACGGTGAGAACAAAACTAATGAAGATTTCCATGCCAAATCTGATCAAGCTCTGTGGGATTTTTAAAAAATTCATTCGTGGGACATGGGCATCGTTAGCTGGTTAGCATTTATTGCCCATCCCTAAGTGCCCTTGAGAAGGTGGTAGTGAGCAGCCTTCTTCAAACGCTGAAGATTCCAAAGTAGGGCAGGTTAATTCTTCCAGAGACTTCCTGTCAGAATTGGAGGAGATTCTAATCTCTGGAATGGAACTAATGGCAGGGGAGGAATGGAAATGTCAACTCATATTGTATTCTCCTCCTGACCAAATGCAGAACATGGACTTATCATCACCAAGACACTGTTCTGCAAGGCAAACAAATAGAACATGTCAGGGCAACAGCCAAACAGCACCTCATCAGTTACATCATTGTCCATGCCCAGAATCACAAATTTGTCACACCAACAGAACGATGACAGGGACTAATGACTGCTGGACCAATCACCAATTTAGTCACTGAAATGTTATTCAAATTGGCTCCAGAATGATGGGCACTGCAGAAGAGATGTCCATGAAATCAACGTCAAAGCTCTTGAAAGATCCAATTAAAAGAGGCCAGTTTCAACAATGCATTCTGAAAAATCTTTCAATCAAGGAGAGAGGAAGAGTGTTCATCGCCCTTGTGTTATCCTTAAGGCCAATACCATCAGCGCCTGTAAAGAGACACTTAGATTATCTGTCAGGAATCATTAGGATTAGTTTAATGAATATGATCAGGATATCAATGAACTGATGGATTGCAAGCACAAGACTTTCTGCACCTGGCAGAATGACCTGAACTCAACGCAAAACAAATTGTCTTACCAATAAGAAAAGGCGCAAATGTGCATCTACAACATGAAGAACATGTGGTGGGCTTATAAATGAAAAGAAATTCAATATCTCACTGACAGGAATGATATCCATGGCTTCTTCATTGTCACAAAGCACATTTATGGCCTAAGTACTCAAGGAACAGCTTCTCTGATTCCCAAAGCTTGGAGGGTGGCTGATCAAAGAAAAGGAAGCCGTCAATGCTCATTGGAGGGAGTATTTTGGAAGGTGTTTTCAATCAAGAATCAATTGTTGACAAGACATCCCATCCCACAACACCCAGGTGGAGCTGAGCTTGAAACTCTGCTAACACCTATCAAAGCGTTGAAAGCTATTCTAATGGTGTTGGTTATCAAAAGTTTCTGTTATGGAAGTCTTCATAGTCCCCTGTAAGTTAAGAACAAGTCTTTATTAACTACCTTGTAACTATATACATGGCTAAGGCACATTAATTGCGTTGTAGGCGAAGGCTATGCTACATATGTACCTTCCATGTACTTGTGAACATTACTTGATGCTGGCACCAGATGGAAATGGAGAATACCCAATTTCCTGAGAGCTGATATAATTTCCTCATTAAGCTCAAATCCTAAACACCAACTACCCACAATAACACACACACACACACATGCAAAGCCACACACACACACACACGCAAAGCCTCATACACACACACGTGCACACACACACCCTCCTGGGCATCCACAAGTATCCCATGATATGCTGCTTATCTTCAGGCATGCTGAGCAAGCTGAGGCAATTTTCTCTGCAATTTTCCACGTTGTCTAATGGGAAACAACTTATCTTTGACATCTCTCTAAACAAGCACAGAACAGGAGATCAGGAACGAGACAATGTCCCCTGTCACAAACATTTCAATGTCTCAATTGTTCTTTCAAGAATGCCTCACTTGCTTATTAGAAAAAAAGACTATGCCATGTGTGAAATGAAGTATAGATACATTTACCTCCTTTTCTTCCATTCTCTTCAAACAATTCTTTTAAGATTCAGAATCTATTCACAACAGCTTGTCTCAGGTAGTTATAGGGTGATCTCTTGCTTATCACTGCAGTTTTTCACTGAGCTTTCATTATCTGGACAATTACCACATCTGGAGGTCAGCCTTGTAATCAATAATGAAGCAACACTGTTAGACGGCCTCTGGTACTAGCCAGCCTTCTGCAATTGCCGTTCCATAAGGAACTCTTATCAAATTGTGCTCCAACTGCAAAGTGTAAGATGCTTGAACACAATTGTTCAGAGAACATCGGATCAATAACTGCATAGTTCAAACTGTGTTTTGTTAAAGTGTAAGATCAGTGTCAAAGGTAATTGGTCAATTTATACCTGTCCTTTTAGACCTATCAGTTAGTTCATTGCCAACTGAACTGGATTCACCTCAATGATTCCCAAGAATGGTTCACACGATTTCAATTGAAAATGTATTTTTACTTTATAAACATTTGCTTACCACTGAAAATATTCTAAGTGAATCCAAAAAAACAAGCACATTGGGATATGGGGGGGAAGGCAGAATCAGGGTATCGATGATCAAAATGAATGGTGGGGCAGGCTTGAAGGGCCGAATGGCCTACTCATCGAATCATAGAAAGTCTGCAGTGCAGAAGGAGGTCATCCGGCCCATCGAGTCTGCACTGACAACAATCCCACCCAGGCCCAATCCCTGCAATCCCACATATTTACCCCGCTAATCCCTCTAACCTACACATCCCTGCATACTAAGGGGCAATTTAGCATGGCCAACGCACCTAACCTGCACATCCTTGGAGTGTGGGAGAAAACCGGAGCACCCGGAGAAAACCCACGCAGACACACAGGGAGAATGTGCAAACTTGACACAGACAGTGACCCAAGCCGGGAATCGAACCCAGGTTCCTGGAGCTGTGAGGCAGCAGTGCTAATCGCTGTGCCACTATGCCGCCCCTGCACTCCTGCTTCTATTTTCTGTTTTATATGTTTCTATTGCTATGTATCGATAGATATATTGCACATATATGTATAATGTATAAAGGTGCATGATCTACCCATGGAATATAGTACTTCAGAAAAAGTACATACAAATATGACGTATTTATTGCATGTATTCCTACCTGATAATACAAATGACAAGCAGACATGTTCTATAATGCCTCGTATTTGTCGACTCGTTTAGATTTATCATTGAAACACAGACACAAATACCCTTCTGGTTCCAGAATGGAATTGTAGTTTAGGTCCATCAGAAAAGAGGTTGTAATAACATGGAAAACTAACAAGGAGTCTTCCTGATATTGACAGTCACCAAGATGATAACTAATTCTTATGACACTTGGAATGTACCTAATGCTTTGAGCTCCATGATTGAATCATAAAAAGAGATGGGCTAGATCTTATTCTTCTGCAGCATACACATTATAGTTATATATCAAAACATTCTGAGTCTAAGAGAAAACTTGCTTATATTATTTACATTGATTCCATGTGATTTTTTCACCTGCCATCTTATGCAGCCCCAACGAAGCTGGGAGCTATAGGAGAACATAACCAAATTAGGAGTTTATTGGGTTATGCACCCCAGCCCAAGGATCTGTGTCAGGAGAGATGGAAAACATTCCAAACCTATACACGAATAGAACCCCTACAGTGCAGAAGGAGGCCATTCGTCCCATTGAGCCTGCACCAACAACAATCCCAGCCAGGCCCTATTCCCCTAACCCTACGGATTTACCCTGTTAGACCCCCTGACACTAAAGGGCAATTTGACATGGCCAATCAATGTATCCTGCACATTCTTGGAGTGTGTTTGGAAACTGGAGCACTCAGAGGTGACCCACATAGATACAGGAAGAACATACAAACTCCACACAGACCCAAGGCCAGCCCAAGGCCGGAATTGAACCCAGGTCCCTGGCACTTTGAAGCAGCAGTGCTAACCACTGTGCCACTTGTTATTTTGCTATATTTTGCAAAAGTGGATTGAGGCAAGGTTATACTGTCATCCATCTTATTAGATGACTTATGGTTTCAGATTTAGACAATGTCATAAGTGACTGTCTTGGGTTGTTCTTTATATCTGAAGGTGCATTTGAAAGGATTGTGACAACTCTTTACAGAGAAGACATTTTATTAACAAACTCACCTGGGGATGTGAGGCACTCAACTTATCTTGAACAACGAGTAGGATCAGGTACTGATGCAACATTATGGCACGGATCTCAAAGCTGTTGACTGATAGGATGCAATTAAGGGACACGATAATCTTGACCTTTCTCATCAACAATAGCCTAAAAACAGAGCAGATTTAGCTTGAGCCATGCAACATGTGTGTCAAAGTAATTTTCTTTTATCATTCAGAGTTCCTAAGTATGTTGCAGGGGAAACCAAAGTCCAACCCTGCGGTGGATCCTTAACAAAAAGAATAATAAATGTCCTGGCTTGTTCTAATCTATCATTCAACACACACTTGTGGGGAAGTTACTGTCATAACAGACATGTATCTTTGTTAAAGCTTCTTCTATCATAACGTGGATTAATCTATTGGTAGTTAACAAGCCCATTGAGTGCTCAGAATTGGGCTTGAATGTTTCATACTTGCCTATATCTGTCCATCCAACACGGGGAAGCAAATATTTACAAATATCAGAGTTCTCTCAATTGAAATGTCATGACAGACAACTGCTGGGAATTGCTGACCTGCGGGTAAATGAAGAGACATTCTTCTGAACCAACATATTCCATCTCAGTGGACTGAGTCACAGAGAGGGAAACATTTGCTGCTGACATTACTTACCCCCAGCTGGTGCAAGAGTCGGGCAAGATATGTCTCAAAGCTGTGGTAAGTGAGATGGTGATAATACGGTCACGCGTAAAATGGTGTGCTGCACTGTGCAACCTGCTTTTCCTGTTAACCAGAGGCTACCTGGTCAGTTGACCAAAGACAAACATGTGACTATTCTCTTTGGCAGAACAAGAAGATAAGCAGGGATCGCAGTTGAGATGTCTGCACGATGAAGTATCTTACCATTGAAATTAGAATCAACTAATGCCTCTTTGATAATTTAATACTTGAGCCTGGCCTCCAGGGTATGACGAATAATTTATTGGTTAAGTTGACTCATTGTGGTACCTAATGAACCATTACTGAGATTAGTGCACTGTGCCACCCACTGGCTCCACATAACTCGCTGTTCTCTGTGCCAAAGGCTGGTAGGATGGTCGTAGGCTAACACCAGAAGAAAGCTCACTAGTGGTCTTCAATGAAATTTATTCCAATACAATTACACATTATTTAGAATCATAGAAGCATAGAATCTCTTCAGTGCAGAAGGAGGCCATTCAACCCATCGAGCCTGCACTGACAACAATCCCACCCAGACCATATCCCCGTGACCCCATGTATTTACCACCGTGCTAGTGCCCTTGACACTTAGGGGCAATTTAACATGGCCAATCAACCTAACCCGCACATCTTTGGAGTGTGGGAGGAAACCGGAGCATCCGGAGGAAACCCACACAGACATGGGGAGAATGTGCCAACTCCACACAGACAGTGACCCGAGGCCGGAATTGAACCCGGGTCCCTGGCACTGTGAGGTCGCAGTGTGAGAAAACCACTGTGAGAAAATACGCACCACATTTGGGCCATCATATCAGTACCGGGGTCTTTAAGTGTATCCCAATAGGTAGAGCATAAAAGGAAACTCTAGTTTTACCTATTGCATATAATTTGGTTCAAGGACCTTTCAGAATGCTGATAGACTTCTGTATGTCACACAGGCAATTAAAAAAAAACAGATCTCATTAAATAAGTATGTAAAGTATAGCTGTAAACTTCAGTGCTAAACAGATGAGAATATTTCAGTGAGAATTTCAGTCCAAAGTTGAGATATGCAAATGCAAAAATTTGACAACATGGCAAATATTAATATTATAATAGCAGATTTTTTGTTTTTGGCTAAATATTCACCTAGGTAACACACATGGCGAAAACCATGTTGGGTGTATTGGACAATTATATAAAACCATTTGTAAAAAGAATGGCAAAATTAGGTGGGCTCTGTTAACAATGTAGCTCCTCAATAAGAGTGGCCATGAGGCTGTTGGACTATCATGAAAACTGGTTATCTGGTATCCCTTAAGGAAGAAACTGCACTCACCCAATCATGGCTATATGGTGATAAGCCTGCTCAAGATGCAGTTCTGGTGCCTGGACCGATCAGGGGGAGCCCTCCAATACAGTCCTCAGAGGGTGTCCTGATTCATAGTGGTCGACTGCACTCTGCACAACCTGATATGACAGCGAAGTGAGAAACTGGACCAGGAGGAGATAGAGGAATGTCATATCTCCTTGAATGAGGAGGAGGTCAAGGAGGGCAGCAAGAGGCAACCCACAGAGGAGCTGGAGGAAGCACCTCGGGCAATGACCAGGGCTTGAATGGAGTGCAAATCTAGGAACACCCTCATAGCTTCTTGGTTTGGGGACGACCAGAACTAGGGCCTCAAGACCTCTCCCACCAGGGGGTCTTGCATGTTTTCAATACTGTGGGGCCTACAGACGGCCATCGTGATGATTGCACCATTCATGACCAGACTTTGCATGAGAATGATAATGACTTGCAATGCTCCGCTTAACCTTCGCAAAAAACCTAACGCCTGCCTGACATTGAGCTGAACATGTCCTGCCACTGAACGGGGTGATCCTGGGGCACAGAGAGGCTGAATTACACACCTACGACTATCTCCTCTGAAGACTGGGGTCCCAGTATGTTTCTCCACCAAATGAGGAGGTGGACAGACTCTCACACATTTTTGGCCTATGGCATCCTCATAACTAGAGACTTCCAGCAGGCATGAGAGGCCTGAGTGATGATGTGGTGTGGGAGCACCTTCCATAGACGGGGGTTTGGGGGTGTGGGGCTGAGGGGTCCACAGCAGGAGCAGAGCGGTGCATCGTTACATCATTGCAGCTTCTTCCCTGCTGCCATCAGACTTTTGAATGGACCTACCATATATTAAGTTGATCTTTCGCTACACCCGAGCTATGATTGTAACATTGCATTCTGCACTCTCTTCTTTCCTTCTTTATGTACGGTATGCTTTGTCTATACAGCGTGCAAGAAACAATACTTTTCACTGTATCCCATTACATGTGACAATAATAAATCAAATCTAATCAAATTGTCAGTGTGGGAGGTGGGAAAGACATCACACTGCCATTTTCACACAGCACAGGGAGGAAAAGCTGAGTTTTTGAGCATGGCACCATGACATGACAGCGTGGAAGCTCTTTATGGGTGAACAAAGTGAATTTTAATACTATCCAGTTATTACTACAGTTATTAATCACTCCTAATTCCTGGGTTCACCTGTGCCCACTAGGTGTCTATTTATTCTTAGTCTTCTCTGTCTTACTGCTATTTCTAGATGTATCCTCAGGGTCCACAGCAGAGGTTGGGGTGGCCTGCTGACTTCCACGCCCTGTTGCCAGAGATGACCTCTGGGGGCGTCACCTGGGGGGCCTGGATCTTGAGGGTCCAAGCCTGCTTTTGGGCAGCACAAGTGTTGCAGTTCTGCCCTCCTCAGTGTGCGGGGCTGGAGGCGTGTCACTCACAGGGAAGGGGTATCAGATGGGCTTGATGCCCCCAAGGTCGCCTGAGTGGAAGGCCTGGGGCTGTTCTCCTGTTAATCCTCTTCATTTTGGGTTCCCAAGAACCCCTGGACACCTCCATGGGATAGAGGGGCAGCTGGAGTGAGGTGCAGAGCCCCGCCATCCTCTGGCGCTGACACTTGTGGATTTCCACTGGTGCTTGCAGTGGACCAGGGAGTTCATACCCTCAGCCATGGAGGTCATGACTTGAACCATGGTGTGATCATCTACTGCTGTGGAGTGCACCTCCCGTACCAAGGTCTCGACTGCAGATGCCACCCTCACAGTGTTGGGCTCATTGTATTGGAATGATGGCACCATCTCCTCAGACACAAGGCAATGGGGCTCTTCTAGTCAACCTTGCAGACCGAGGAGGGATGCTGTCATCCCTTCCTGATATTTGCGGATCTGCTTATGTAGCTCCAACAGCTCTGGGACCGCTGTCCCAGGGGTACATCATCAGCCTACTGCTCAACAGAGTTCTGTGCTTTGGCATCCCTCCGAGTGCTGGATCCCCAGGACGTCCCTGTCTCCACCTGTTGTGTATTATGAGGCGTGAGATGTTCACCAGTGAGTGACTCAGAAGCCTGTTCACTAGTTAATCCCACTCTGGTGCAGGTATCTGCGCTGGTGGAGGGTGCGGGTGACAACTGTGGCTCCTCTTCTATGCTGGACTTTGAGTGGAGCTGCTTAGGTCTATGGTGTCCATGGTCAGCAAAGATGGTCCAGTATCGTCTGCTGATTGCCCTGCAATGAAAGGATGACAGCATTAGTATGAGGCAGGGGAACATTGATAGGACAAAGGTCACTCATGTGTGCCACGGCTCAGTGTATTGAGGGTTCTCACTTCTGTCTCATGCCCCACCTTGCCCTCTGCGCAGGTGTGATCCTGGTCCTTGCCAGCAAGCTCCAGGGCTTATTCCTCAAATGGGGATAGCGTCTTGAGCTCCGGCATCACTCTGGCTGGCTGTGCCCACTCATGCCGGTTTTGGTGGAGTTTGTTCTGCAATGAGACAGATGGGGTGAGTGTAGTTGTGAGTCATGCCAGATCAGATGGTAGTGCTGTGTGGCATGTGTGACGGGGTGAATGGCAGTGAGGAGCAGATGAGGAACGGGGGGGGATAAGTTGGGGGGGGATAAGTTGAGGGGGGGGGGGGGGCGGCGGTCGGCATGGCAAGTGTTGGGACCCCCGCGAGATGAGTGGGGGTGAGATCTCCGGGGAGGTGTGAGAGGTGGGTTAGAAGGTGCTGCAGGACACGAGAGAAGGCAGTCTTACCCTGGCTGCACAAGGAAAATCATTCAGCTCCTTACAACACTGCAGCCCTGTACTCTAATGGAATGAGGTGGTGCTTACAAACGCAGGTACGGCTGCCCCAGGTGGGGTCGGTGACCTTGTTGACAGGATGTCCAACTAATCTGCTGGACCCCATCCAGAAGCTTTCTGAGGGCTCCCTCGGTGAAGCGTGATGCAGTCTTTTTGGCAGCCAACACCCTTTGATTGGACTTGAACACGTTCTGGGTGGTGATGGAGAGGGATTTAAACGATGAGCTCCACTGATTGGAGCGTTTAAGTCATGGCAGGGTGGGTGAATTCAAAGAAGGCTGCCATGGACGTGGCGTCAAACTCGTGGAAAAAAATTTTTTGTTAAAGATGCTGCACATAAAACGACCTTTCCCGCCAATGGCGCCAACCGGATTCCCTCCAGTTTTCCTACCGGTACGGAACTTGGAAAAAATAGCGGAAAATTCCACCCATAAGTACAAAAGCCATGATTACTCCGACAATGGATAAACCGAGTGGTAGGATCGACCAGCAATTTGTGCTTTCAACCTTCTCCAGTTGCCAGTGCAGATCTTCCAAGCTGATGTATTTCACAATCACTTCAAGGGCTGAAGGGTCTATTCCTGTTCCTATGTTAGTGAATATACAGTTCAGCCATGATCTAACTGAATAGACAAGCAGGTTTAAGGGGATGAATGGCTTACCCCACTTCCTGTGTTCCCATTTGACCAGACACTCCACGAAGCTGCCCCTGCTTTGGTCGCCTTATAATAAATGAAGTATGGAAATGTTCGCCGGGGAAATTGAGTTTAACACTTCTCTTCTGGGCTGAAACCTGACGCATGACCTTTACGATGCGCAACAACATTGCTGTTCTATTCCACCGACTAGAACATTTATTGTCAGCAGGCTAGTACAGGAGCTAATTGTGTACATCATAATAAACAACTAAAAATGCATTCAGGCCTGTAGGATCAGTCCTCAGTGCCAGCTGGATGGAAACTCACTGCAGACACAGCATGCAAGTACTAGAGAGAGTTGACTTTGCATGACATTGCTGGGTCAGTAATGATTCTTGCACAGATTGGATGATACGCAGGGAGTGAAGGCACTGAGCCTGGATAGGATATTTGGAGATTCAGCGAGTTGCTGTCTCATAGTTAAAACAGTGCTGCATACCACAGAAATTGAAAGGATTTCTGCTATCAATTCAACAAGGAAGCAGGGTTGATCTTTTCGAGAACACTGCTCCAGACATTTATCCTCAGAAGTGCAAAAAAAGAAAATTTACCCTTTTCGAAACCAATTGAGTTTGGAGCAGAGACGATGGACGGGTTTAGAAAGTAATGTAAATGCAGCTTTCTGCAGGAATGAAAAAAGTTTGCTCAACTCCAGAAAACTGTCATGGTTAAAATGTTCAGAAAATGGGCGACACGGTGACACAGTGGTTAGCACTGCTGCCTCACAGTGCCAGGGACCGGGGTTCGATTCCCGGCTTGGGTCACTGTCAGTGTGGAGTTTGCACTTTCTCCCCGTGTTGGCGTGGGTTTCCTCCGGGTGCTCCGGTTTCCCTCCACAGTCCGAAAGACCTGCTGGTTAGATGCATGGACCCGAACAGGTGTCAGAGTGTGGCGACTGGGGGAATTTCACAGTAACTTCATTGCAGTGTTAATGTAAGCCTTACTTGTGACTAATAAATAAACTTAATTGGCCCATTTTCAAAAAATGAATGCACTTGGTGGCTGCTTCATGAAAACCTCATAGAATCCCTACAGTGCAGAAGGAGGCCATTCGGCCCATCGAGTCTGCACCGACCACAATCCCACCCAGGCCCTATCCCCATGACCCCATGCATTTAGCCTAGCTAATCCACCTGACACTAAGGGTCAATTTAGCATGGCCAATCCATCTAACCTGCACATCTTTGGACTGTGGAAGGAAACTGAAGCACCCGGAGGAAACACACGCAAACACGGGGAGAACGTGCAAACTCCATACGGGCGGCATGGTAGCACAGTGGTTAGCACTGCTGCTTCACAGCTCCAGGAACCTGGGTTCAATTCCCGGCTTGGGTCACTGTCTGTGTGGAGTTTGCACATTCTCCTCGTGTCTGCGTGGGTTTCCTCCGGGTGTTCCGGTTTCCTCCCACAGTCCAAAGATGTGCGGGTTAGGTTGATTGGCCATGCTAAAATTGCCCCTCAGTGTCCTGGGATGCGTAGATTAGAGGGATTAGCGGGTAAAATATGTAGGGATATGGGGGTAGGGCCTGGGTGGGATTGTGGTCGGTGCAGACTCGATGGGCCGAATGGCCTCTTTCTGTACTGTAGGGTTTCTATGATTTCTATGATTTCCACACAGACAGTGAATGAAGCCGGGAATCGAATGCGGGTCCCTGGCGCTGTGAGGTACCAGTGCTAAGCTCTGTGCCACCGCACTGCAATACAAAGTGGTCAGGTCCTTTTTCCATTCTTTGATGCACGCTCAAACATTTTCCATGTTGCAGACTAAGACTGCACCCACAAAAATATGCTTCTGTGCAACAGAAATCTTACCAGCTGAGGATCTACTGCTAACAAAGGCTCTTTGCAAGCTTCCTGCTTACGGTCTACCAAGATACGTCCCTGGGCTGGGTAGTAAGACTGAAGTATCGGGATAAAACACTCTGATAACATGTGCAGCTCACAATATCAGAGAGAGTAGAACGGGGTTTATTTGTTAACTCTGCTTTCCCTCTGTAAAATTGCTCGTTCAGCAGTTTAGGGAAAACACAGTTCCTTTATTTACAGGTTAAAACTATACAGAGGCTTGCAGTGTCGTGGCTGCAATCAGCTCCCGAGATGACTCCCAGTACAGAAGCCTGGTTGGGCCAGAGTGATCTCTCACCCTGCTCACTGATTGGTTCCCTGAGTCATGTGACCCTAAGTCTATTGGTTCTTAAAAGGACAATCACCACATCCCTCCAAATAGATGCTGCCGAACCAGTTAAGTTTTCCCAGTATCCCCTGTTCTTGTTTCAGATTCTTGTTTCCAAAGTATTTTGCCCATTTTATTTGTTTCAACTGTGTCCTGATTGTTCACTTGGTTTCAGAGAATCCTGATGCAGCAGGAGGCCATTCGGCCCATCGAGTCTGCACCGACCTCAATCCCACCCAGTCCTATCCCCGTAACCCCACACATTTATCTTAACTACTCCCCCTGACACTAAGGGGCAATTTAGCATAGTCAATCCACCTAACCTGCATATCTTTGGACTGTGGGAGGAAACCGGAGCACCCGGAGGAAACCCACTCAGACACGGGGAGAATGTGCAAACTCCGCACACAGACAGCAACCCAAGCCGAGAAGCGAGCCCAGGTCCCTGGTGTTGTGAGGCCGCAGTGCTAACCACTGTGCCACCCACGATAGAATCAGGTAGAATCAGAAGAATATATTTTTGATTGACAAGTAGCAGAGGGGATTCAATTTATTATGCACCTGTCGACAGGATTCTTTAAGCTTCGTGAAGACCAACATTCATGCCACTGTCTGACTGAATAGAGCTTGCCTTAAAGCTCTTTCTGTTTATGGCTGCCATATGTGCCAAGGCTGCACAGATGCCTTTGATCTCAACTGACATGTCTTCAGCTTAGCTCTCAGTCTTCTTGACTGCTAATAGGCCTCTTCTCACAGCTACTCTGTGGCCAATGCTCATTATAAACAGCATTGTGCTTTATCCAACAAACTATACTGATCTTTGAGATCCTCGCAGGCAATATGCCAGTAGACCCCTTAATCTGCCCAAACACAGCGTGCACAACAATGACCATGGTGACCAGATATGCCTCATTATATCAATACCCAGCTCTTTTCTCTTACATGTCTCAAGGGATCATATGTCAACGTAGAACGGAGTGTCCTTGATCTCTGAGAAGTCCAATGTTCCATGAGCTTCAAGTAATGGTGACACTACAAAGGGATGTCAAATGAAGGCATGTAGCTGTTACCAGGGCAATGGACATTCACATTAATGGTTATAAAACAGCCACACATTGACGGAGTGCAACCCCTTCATGTTCATGAATGCAATGGGATTGCAGATAGGGATTTGGATGGCAGTATGTGTGCTGCTAGGAATGCCACATGAAGGGAAAATCTGCATCATATAAGAAATGAGTTGTTCTTTATGCTGCTGGTTCTCCATGAGGGAAAGTCATGTTTTCACAAGCAGAACATATGTCAGCTTTTCTGGGCATCAGTCCACTGCTTCTTAAAATTTTGGCTTATACCCCCTGCTGGTGCTTGAAAGGATCCAGTGGTGCAAACACCCAAAGCATTGGTCATCTTGATATCCAATATGAGAGCTATCTCTTTGATGAATCTTGCCTACAGTTCTATACAGGGACACAGCAGTATTCTGTCAATGCCAACATCATGAAACATTAGGTACATGGATGGGAAAGATTTAGAGGGATATGGGCCAAATGCAGGTAAATGGGACTAATTCAGTTCAGCAAACCTAGTCGGCATGGACAAGTTGGGCAGAAGGGCCTGTTTCCATGCTCTACATCTCTATAACTCCATGACTCATTCATTATGAAAGGAGAGATGGAGCAACGTACCCAGAAAGATGCATTTTGATCTGTTGATAGGAGTCTAAGTTGCTCGCACAATATCATGAGACCTGCCTGCTAGGTACATTTGGGGAATGTGCTGTTGTGAATTTGACTTTAAAAAGATGTACAGAATGTCGGTAAAGAATGTACAATACTAGAGGGGAAACAACAGTGCGTGGTCCCTTTAAAAGCTGGTTGTGTTCCATGCTGAGGTGTTTAAAATGCAGAGTATACCAGACTCTAAGTTGCAACATTTGTTCGGAGCATCAAGGCTCAGCATTGCCTTGGTAACCGGCTCTGCAGGTTTTTGCATTTTGTTAGCCTATGAGTTTAAAGAAGTTACTTAGCTAACAGCCTATTAGTTTAAAGAAAGCACTCAGCTAAAGGGAACCTATCAGATTTGAATTTGCTGTTTTTGTCAGTGTCAAACCAATCCTGATGCAGAGAATGCAAAGGTCATCAGTAATAGGAAAGAGGAACTCAGCTGCCTTCAGTTCAGTTCCACCAGGGGTTGAGCCAGTTAAAGGCAGTTAGATCAACTCGAGCAGCTGGTTCTTAACTTTGCCAGCTTCAGATAGGTCTTAAGATAACTCACCCTCTGACCAGCGAAAAGTACCAAATCAGACAGCGCTTACCGACAACTACCAAAGAACTCCAAAACTTCCGAATGCCATCAGACCTTGTCGTAAATTTTCTTTGAGAGTGGCTAAAATTCTGTTATTACTGTTTTGGTAATGAATGTTCCTTGTGTTTATTTGAACAGCATTTCAGTCGAACTTTCCTTTAATTAAAATGTTACTGGTTTAGTTAAAGTTCTTGTTTGATTAAAAATAAAATAACTTGTTAATTATTCTCTTAAAGCAAGTGTTAGACCTTTGTGTTAGTGAACTCTAAATGTTAAGGTAGAACAGTTAACCCCTTCCCAAACACTTTTACCAGATTGCAAAGAAAGGTAATGGGGATTAACCTCTGCATTATAACACTGTAAAGTAAAAAGGAAGGAAAATCCAGCAGTGCAGAAGTTGGACTAAACCGCACATTTCCCACGTGAGTTGACATTTAGTCAAAATTGGCAAAATTCCTCCCAGAGTCTTAGTTCTGATACATTATCCAATAAAACTTTAAAAGTACAATGCTACAGCTAATATCAATTATGGATACCATCAATATTCAAAGTATGTTATCTGAATCTCTGAGTGAATTGGTTGTTGGGCAGCTGGATATAAAATCTGCCTGCTTAATGATATCCAACCCTTTGACAACCGAAGGAATAATGAGCGGGTTCCCAATCCCCCTCAGCAACATTTCTGACTTTCTGAAAGGAAACTTGAAAAGTTATACCCTGCTACACCAACATGCTTCAGCAGCAATTGATTAACTCAAAGAATAAAGAACAGTACAGCACAGGAACAGGCCCCTCGGCCCTCCAAGCCTGCGCCGATCACGTTGTCCTATCTAGACCAACCGCCTGTATCCCTCTATTCCCCGTCTGTTCATGTGTCTATCCAGATAAGTCTTAAATATCGCTAACATATCTGCCTCAACCACCTTACTTAGCTGTGCATTCCAGGCCCCCACCACCCTCTGTGTAAAGAACTTCCTCCACTGAACCGTTGCCCCCTTATCTTGAACTTGTGCCCCCTTGTAACTCCTCCTCTTAAATGTGTCCTTATTATTCACAATTATTTAATTGTTGAAAGGGGTTTAATTATGCACACTGAGCCTGACATCTGGTTAAAATGCTCTTAAATATGTCCTTAATATCTGTCTTGTTGTTTATTTTTTTTGCAATGTGATTTAAAACTTTCAATAGATGAACAGAGATTTTCAAAGTTTGCTTTTCAAATTTGCTGAGCCATGTACTAACAATGTCTTCTAATTAGATAAGGAGAGTCAATAAAGTTCCTTTGAAAATTACTTTGGACTTTATCAGAATCTCAAGACGATACTAAATTCAGAATACCAATTGCTGACCCAAACAGATATCATGTATGTGTTTGTACCCCCACGTATATACCCTGCTAAACCTCCCTGACACTAAGGGGCAATTTTGCATGGTCAATCAACCGAACCCGCACATCTTTAGATCTTTGGATATTATCAGAGTCTCAAAATGATACTAAATCCAGAATACCAATTGCCGACCCAAACAGATATCATGTATGTGTTTGTACAATACCTTGTATAACCAAACTCTCAAAGTACCTTACAAATTACATTAAGACAGTTTAAGTTTATTAATTAGTGTCCCGAGTAGGCTTACATTAACGCTGCAATGAAGCTACTGTGAAAAGCCCCAAGTCTCCACACTCCGGTGCATGTTCGAGTACACTGAGGGAGAATTTAGCATGGCCAATGCATCTAACCAGTACGTCTTTCAGATTGTGGGAGGAAAACGAGCACCCGGAGGAAACCCACACAGAAATGGGGAGAATGTGCAGACTCCGCGCAGATAGTGACCAAATCCAGGAATCGAACCCGGGTCCCTGGCGCTGTGAGGCAGCAAAACTAAACAGTGCCACCGTGCCTTAGTGTCAAGAGAACTTGAAAGGCCCCAGTATCATCTTATATGTGGCTCAGACAATGCCCATTTAATGCCTGTTGAACCAAACTTGTCAACTTAAGGCTTCTGGGTAAAAATGGCTATCCATGAATATGTGTCCACTTTCTCAATTCCCAAGTATAATCTCCTAAAAACATATGAATTCTACCTATTTACTTGCGTATTTCCCTCACACACAATCCATTATAATATCTTGACAAACCTTCTCAAATTGTTTACACTGTCTGTATGGAGTTTGCACGTTCTCCCTGTGTCTACGTGGGTTTCATCTGGTTGCTCCAGTTTCTTCCCACAATCCAAAGATTAGGTGGATCGGCAATGTTAAATTGCTCATAAGTGTCCCAAGATGTGTAGGTTAGGGGAATTAGCAGAGTAAATATGTGGGGTTACGGGGATAGGGCCTGGGTGGGTTCTCTGTGCAAACTCGATAAGCCAAATAGCCTTCTTCTGCACTGCAGGGATTCTATGATTAGTAGATATTATAAAGAATGCTATAAATTATCTTATGAAGGATTCTCTGCTGGAGATCATCTTGTAGCACATAAAGATGAAAATTACACCCAGATGAATATATTGTGCTGTTTTATATTCACATCTATAAATCTGGTTGCCGAAACATCTAAGTATAATTTCATGATGGCGAAGGGAGGATTCCCCTGCAATTGTACTGAAGAAATTTTTAATAGTTATTCCCTGTCGTTGTACCAGAACACATTGCATGAATATCTGGTCAAGTGCAGACACAGGTTTGTCGATATTAACATCGAGCTGCCTGATCCTGTTTTTGTGATTCACTGACCATTAAAAATCCCACGGCACTGTCTCAGAAACAATTAGGTTCTTCCGCAGCTTTAGCCAAAGATTAATGCATCATGGCATCCATTTCCTGGTTATTTATGGAATGTTTCTCACAAAGAATGGCTGCTGCATCCGCTTTCCTAACTACAGGCTCTCTGCTATGGGCGGCACGGTGGCACTGTTTAGTGTTGCTGCCTCACAGCGCCAGGGGCCCAGGTTCGGTTCCTGGATTTGGTCACTGTCTGTGCGGAGTCTGCACATTCTCCCCATTTCTGTGTGGGTTTCCTCTGGGTGCTCCGTTTTCCTTCCACAGTCTGAAAGATGTACTGGTTAAGTGCATTGGCCATGCTAAATTCTCCCTCAGTGTACCCGAACATGCACCGGAGTGTGGCGACTGGGGGCTTTTCACAGTAGCTTCAATACAGCATTAATGTAAGCCTACTCAGGACACTAATTAATAAACTTAAACTGTCTTAATGTAATTTGTAAGGTACTTTGAGAGTTTGGTTAGAAAAGGTATTGTACAAACACATACATGATATCTGTTTGGGCCGGCAATTGGTATTCTGGATTTAGTATCATTTTGAGATTCTGATAAAATCCAAAGATCTAAAGATGTGCGGGTTAGGTTGATTGGCCATGCAAAATTGCCCCTTAGTGTCAGGGAGGTTTAGCAGGGTATATACGTGGGGTTGCGGGGATGGGGCCTGGGTGGGATTGTAGTCGGTGCAGGCTCGGTGAGCTGAATGGCCTCCTTCTGTGCAGTAGGGATTCTATAAAGTGACGGTGCCCAGTGAAACAAAATAACATCGTTTTATCACAAAGCTATTTCCTTCTCGTCTCAGTGGATCTCAAGGTAAAGCGATGTTTGCTGCACCTTCTGTGAAGTCTATTCGATCCAATTGGCCAAATCCTCAATTGAATTGCTTAGTGCACTCGCGCTCCATTCCTGCACAGATTATTTCTGCTCTGCCGTTCACCTGTTTATTTTAAGTAGGGTTGCACGCACCACTGCTGTGTCTTCTTTCAATTTCCTCACTTCTACTGGATCAGAAAAATAGCAAATATACAACCTCAGGGTTATGTGAGGTGTGGCCGACATTTCTTTGGCCAGGCACCTGATGAGTTTCATATGTGGAGGTTTACTTTTCAAGTGTTAAGGCAATGATTTGCTACAAGTCCTCAGAGAACAGCTTTCTGTTCAGAAATGTTATACAAGATGAAAATGCTTCCAGACTGCAGCGCTGTACCTATATTTAACAGGACATGTACGTTTCAATAGGTGTCAATGAATGGACTGTTTCATTGCAAGATTTTCCATTTTAATATCCAAAGTGCTCAATAATATTCTTTTTGTTTTCATGACCTTGGATGCTTTATATTCTTCTGTGCTCGTGAATTAAATCTTGCCAATTTTTATATTGTCTTTGCGAATCGATTGATGTAGCAGTCTGATTCTGAGACTTCCTGAGAATCTGCAAGAGCAGAATTTACCTGACTGTTTCTCACACAAATTGTCAGATATCCAGCTCTAATCTTGCATGAAATATCAGCTCCAGGTTTTGAACAAAGTGCAACATCTGTGCACCTGCCATGTGGTGACATTTCTCCCGTCTATTCCTCCCTTGTATATTAATATCAATGAAAATGGTTCTTCATGGTGTAGTAAAACTGTCACCTCAAGCTCCGGTGTGTAAAACAAAAGATTGGCAGTAGCGATCTGAGGCAGTGTTTTTGCAGTCAAGAAACACAAAAAATGAAAATCTTACTCTGTCAAGCATCAAATACCTAAATTATATGGCACAGTGGTTAGCACTGCTGCCTCACAGCCCCAGGGACCTAGGTTCGATTCCCGGTTTTGGTCACTGTCTATGTGGAGTTTGCACGTTCTCCCCGTGTCTGCGTGGGTTTCCTCCGGGTGCTCCAGCTTCCACCCACAGTCCAAAGAGGTGCGGGTTAGGTGCATTGGCCATGCTCAATTACTCCTTAGTGTCCTGAGATGTGTAGGTTAGAGGGAATAGCAGGGTTACGGGGATAGGGCCTAGGTGGGATTGTTGTCGGTGCAGACTCGATGGGCCAAATGGTCTCCTTCTGCGCTGTAGGGTTTCTGTATGGGTAGGTGGAGGCGTAGTGGTATTGTCACCGGACTAGTAATCCAGAGACCCAGCATGAAGCTTTGAGGATCCAGGTTTGAACCCCGCCATGGTAGGTGACGAAATTTGAATTCAATAAAAATCTGGAATCAAAAAGTCTAATGATCATGAAACAATTGTCATAAAGATCGATCTGGTTCACCAATGTCCTTTAGGGAAGGAAATCTGCCACCATTACTTGGCCTGGCCTACATGTGACTCCAGAGCCACAGCAATTTTTAAAATGCCCTCTGAAAGGGCCTAGCAAGCCCACTCAGCTCAAGGGCAATTAGGAAATGGGCAACAAGTGCTGGGTCAACCAGCGATGTATATACCCCCTGTAAGGATAAAACAAATAACAGTTTAATGATGAACAACTGGTGCGGAGTATAACCGAAGCCCAAGAGTGGTTATCTCTGGACTCTTGCCTGTACCACGGGATAGTTTAGAGAGGAATAGGGAGAGGGAAGGTTTGAATTCATGGCTGAGGGGATGGTGCAGGAGGGAGGGGTTCAGGTACTTAAGCAATTGGGGCTCGTACTGGGGAAGGTGTGACCTCTATGAGAAGGATGGTCTACACCTTAATCAGAAGGGGACCAATATCCTGGGGGGTAAATTTGCTAAGGCCATGCAGGGAGGTTTAAACTGATTCGGGGGGGGGGAGGGATCCTGAGTAGTGGGGCTGAAAGTGAGGGATGCATGGATGGGGACTGCAATGCACGGCATTGCAGAGGTGGGGTGGAGCAGGGTTTGAAATGTGTATACTTCAATGCCAGGAGTATTCGCAATAAAGTGGGTGAACTTGCAGCGTGGATCAGTACCTGGGACTTCGATGTTGTGGCTATTTCAGAGACATGGATAGAGCAGGGGCAGGAATGGATGCTGCAGGTCCCGGGGTTCAAATGTTTTAGTCGAAGTAGGGAAGGAGGTAGAAGAGGGGGAGGGGTAGCATTATTGGTCAGAGATTGTATCACAGTGTCAGAGAGGAGGTTTGATGAGGACTTATCTGTTGAGGTAGTATGGGCGGAGATTAGAAATAGGAGAGGAGAGGTCACCCTGTTGGGAGTCTTTTATAGACCTCCTAAAAGTTCTAGAGAGGTTGAGGAAAGGATTGCGGAGTCAATCCTGCTTAGGAGTGAAAGTAATAGGGCAATTGTTATGGGGGATTTTAACTTGACTAATATTGACTGGAATTGTTATAGCTCTAGCTCGTTAGAGGGGTCAGTTTTTGTTCAAAGCGTGCAGGAAGGTTTTTTGACTCAGTATGTAGACAGGCCAACTAGAGGTGAGGCTATATTGGATCTGGTGCTGGGAAATGAGCCAGACCAGGTGCTAGACTTGGATGTTGGTGTGCATTTTGGTGATAGTGACCACAATTCGGTTACGTTCACCTTAGTGATGGAAAGGGATAGGCATGAACCTCGGGCCAGTGGTTTTAGCTGGGGGAAGGGTAATTATGAGGCTATTAGGAGAGAATTAGGAAACATAGGTTGGACTAGGAGATTACAGGGACTGGGAACGTCCGACATGTGGAGTTTTTTCAAGGAGCAGCTACTGCGAGTCTGTGATAGGTATGTCCCTGTCAGGCAAGGAGGAATTGGTAGGGCTAGGGAACCGTGGTGCACCAAAAAAGTTTCTTTGTTGGTTAAAAAGAAAAAGGAGGCTTATGTTCGGATGAGACGTGAGCACTCGGGTAGTGCACTAGAAAGCTTTAGATTGGCTAAGAGGGAGTTGAAGAGCGAGCTTAGAAGGGCTAAAAGGGGACATGAGAAGACTTTGGCGGATAGGGTTAAAGAGAATCCTAAGGCGTTCTATAGGTATGTCAAGAACAGAAGGTTGGTTAGGGCAAGTTTAGGGCCAGTTATAGATGGCAGAGGGAAGTTATGTGTGGAACCGGAGGAGATTGGTGAAGCATTGAACCAATATTTCTCTTCAGTGTTCACGCAAGGGGACATGAATATAGCTGAGGAGGACACTGGGTTGCAAGGGAGTAGAATAGACAGTATTACAGTTGATAAGGAGGATGTGCAGGATATTCTGGAGGGTCTGAAAATAGATAAATCCCCTGGTCCGGATGGGATTTATCCAAGGATTCTCTGGGAGGCAAGAGAAGTGATTGCAGAGCCTCTGGCTCTGATCTTCAGGTCGTCGTTGGCCTCTGGTATAGTACCAGAAGATTGGAGGTTAGCGAATGTTGTCCCATTGTTTAAGAAGGGGAACAGAGACTTCCCCGGGAATTATAGACCGGTGAGTCTCACTTCTGTTGTCGGCAAGATGTTGGAAAAAATTATAAGGGATAGGATTTATAGTTATTTGGAGAGTAATGAATTGATAGGTGATAGTCAGCATGGTTTTGTGGCAGGTAGGTCGTGCCTTACTAACCTTATTGAGTTTTTTGAGAAAGTGACCAAGGAGGTGGATGGGGGCAAGGCAGTGGACGTGGTATATATGGATTTTAGTAAGGCGTTTGATAAGGTTCACCATGGTAGGCTTCTGCAGAAAATGCAGATGTATGGGATTGGGGGTGATCTAGGAAATTGGATCAGGAATTGGCTAGCGGATAGGAAACAGAGGGTGGTGGTTGATAGTAAATATTCATCATGGAGTGCGGTTACAAGTGGTGTACCTCAGGGATCTGTTTTGGGGCCACTGCTGTTTGTAATATTTATTAATGATCTGGATGAGGGTATAGTTGGGTGGATTAGCAAATTTGCTGATGACACCAAAGTCGGTGGTGTGGTAGACAGTGAGGAAGGGTGTCGTAGTTTGCAGGAAGACTTAGACAGGTTGCAAAGTTGGGCCGAGAGGTGGCGGATGGAGTTTAATGCGGAGAAGTGTGAGGTAATTCACTTTGGTAGGAATAACAGATGTGTTGAGTATAGGGCTAACGGGAGGACTTTGAATAGTGTGGAGGAGCAGAGGGATCTAGGTGTATGTGTGCATAGATCCCTGAAAGTTGGGAATCAAGTAGATAAGGTTGTTAAGAAGGCATATGGTGTCTTGGCGTTTATTGGTAGGGGGATTGAATTTAGGAGTCGTAGCGTTATGTTGCAACTGTACACAACTCTGGTGCGGCCGCACTTGGAGTACTGTGTGCAGTTCTGGTCCCCACATTACAGGAAGGATGTGGAGGCTTTGGAGAGGGTGCAGAGGAGGTTTACCAGGATGTTGCCTGGTATGGAGGGGAGATCCTATGAGGAGAGGCTGAGGGATTTGGGATTGTTTTCGCTGGAAAGGCGGCGGCTAAGAGGGGATCTTATTGAAACATATAAGATGATTAGAGGTTTAGATAGGGTGGATAGTGATAGCCTTTTTCCTCTGATGGAGAAATCCAGCACGAGGGGGCATGGCTTTAAATTGAGGGGGGGTAGTTATAGAACCGATGTCAGGGGTAGGTTCTTTACCCAGAGGGTGGTGAGGGATTGGAATGCCCTGCCAGCATCAGTAGTAAATGCGCCTAGTTTGGGGGCGTTTAAGAGATCCGTAGATAGGTTCATGGACGAAAAGAAATTGGTTTAGGTTGGAGGGTCACAGTTTTTTTTTTAACTGGTCGGTGCAACATCGTGGGCCGAAGGGCCTGTTCTGCGCTGTAATGTTCTATGTTCTATGTTCTAAATATTTATGGGCAGATGGAAAGGGAACAGGGGAGCTTGCGAACAGCTGGAAAACCTGGGAATATCGAGAAGACAACAGTTCTGATGATATTAAGGTCAAGGCCTCAAAAGAGCCTTTTTACTTTGCTTTCCACCCAACAGCCAGCCAAATTGAGAGGCTTGCAGGATTCCAAACAGGAAACCTTGTGAGGTGAGGCACCAGCCGTAGATCGCTGAAGCAATCCCCAGGGGTTAGTGGTTGGAGCATGGAAAAAAGTAGGGAGAGGGATTAGATTGTTAGAGGATGATGAAAGGCGTGATTGCGGGTAGGGATCAGATTGGATGTATCCCAGGCTGCCTTTGGAGGCAAGAAAGGAGATTGCAGAGGCTCTGACGCTAATTTTCAAACCCTGTTTCTTCCAGTTGTCTCAGAGTCACGACCATATTGGTAGTTGGCTTTCCAGCACATAAGCCACATTGGTCCTTCAAATAAAGATGTCCAGCAGGTGCCTGCAGTCTTTTAAGAATGACCATATGGATGCCACCCCAGCAACGGTGAGGGAGAAATTCCTACAATTGTGCTGATATTCTTTGTTTTCAGTTTTATTTATTACTGTCACAAGTGGGCTTACACTAACACCGCAATGAAGCTACTGTGAAAATCCCCTAGTCGTCACACTCCGGCGCCTGTTTGGGTACACTGAGGAAGAATTCAGCATGGCCAATGCACCTAACCGGCATGTCTTTCGGACTGTGGGAGGAAACCGGAGGAAATCCACGCAGACACGGAGAGAACATGTAGACTCCGCACAGACAGTAACCCAAGCTGGGAATCGAACCCGCATCCCTGATGCAATGAAGCAGCAGTGCTAACCACTGTGCCACCGTGCCAACCCAGTGAAATGATGGTAGCCCTTGTCTCATCCCGGGAGGGTTTGGGTCCCTCTGCATCCCTCCAACATGTGAGCAAAGTGCTGCGCAGATAGTTAAGCGCAATATGTTAATCTTCCTTCAGGATTTCAGCTGGATTTCCATCTTTGCAGGGAGCTGATGACCTTTTCAAAGCCCATTTACGATCCGAATCTATACCAAGCTCCTCGATGGCCTGAAACCCAGACTGAGGCATAATTGGGGAGTCAAGCAGACAAAAATCAGCCACTCGTGGCTTTCAGCTGGAGAGGAGTGGTGGCAGCAAGTGAGGAGCTTTCTCTTCCAGAGTCTGGCATTTCGAAAGTCTGAAGCTTCTCTGTGTGTAATTTTGCAGCACTTACCTTGTAACATTTATAAAATTGATTTCAAGCATCGCACTCGGCCATTTCACAACAATGTCACACACTCCACTGTGGAGCACTTTTTTTTCCCATCATTTATACTGGTCAAGATTGTTGGGAAGCGCTTTTAAAGGATCATTATCACAGCTGCACCATGATTGCTTGCAATTTATAATCCTCAGAAACAAAATCACATTCAAGAAAATTACAGGTTTGAAACCCACCACTTATTCCTATTTTTTTTAAAGCAGGACAGAAATAGAATCGCAGAATCATACCATGCGGAAGACAGCCATTCGGCCAATCAAGGGGAGGCAATGGCCGAGTGGTATTATCGCTAGACCGCTGATGCAAAAACTCAGCTAATGTTCTGGGGACCCGGGTTCAAATCCCGCCATGGCAGGTGGTGGAATTTGAATTCAATAAAAAAAAATACCTGGAATTAAGGATCTACTGGTGACCATGAAAACATTGTCAATTGTCAAGGAAAACCCACCTGATTCACTAATGTCATTTAGGGAAGGAGATCTGCTGTCCTTACCTGGTTTGGCCTATATGTGACTCCAGTACTACAGCAATGTGGATGGCTCTCAACTGCCCTCCAAGGGCAACTGGGGATGGGCAATAAATGCTAGCCAGCCAGCAACATCCATGCCCCATGAATGAACTAAAAAAAATCATTCCTGTGCCAGCTCTTTGGAATCACGAGGCAATTTTGTCCACACTCCTCAATCACATATTAACCGACTCAAGGACAGCTTTTGAATGGACCTACTTCGCATTAAGTTGATCTTTCTCCACACCCTAGCTATGAATGTAACTCTACATCCTGCACTCTCTCCTTTCTCTCTCTATGAACATATGCTTTGTCTGTATAGCACACATGAAACAATACTTTTCACTGTATCCCAGTACATGTGACAATAATAAATCAAATCAAATCAAATCAAGAAAAACCTCTGTTGACATTCTTGAGAAAATACGACACACAGGAACTGGAAAACTTTCGGCAAGGGAATTCTGGAAACCATTCTCTTCAGTGTTCCGAAGTCGGTATACAAGCCACTTTTCGGGCTTGGAACTTCCAAATCTTTCAGACGTGCCTCATAACTCAGGCCAGCTCAAAATTGGTTTGATATGTAATACAATATTCACACCAAATGTATATTAATACCAACTAATATTGCAATTACAATGCTTTTACTTTGTAATTACATAGTTATTCATGGGACATAAAATATTAGTGGAGAGCCTGCTGCTCATGAAAATTGTACGGTACGTAATTGACAGTAATTGACAATAGTTTGAAGAAAAAAACTTCATTAAACTTTTATGTGGATTCATAATCTGACAACCAACATGGTTACATTTATGACAGACTTTGATCTGCTTCATGTAGGCTTAACCCTCAGGTCATGTACAGTCAGTACTTCTGGCCTTGGTAAGTATAGTAATAAAGATATTTTAGCCCACCAGTTTCATTTTCAACATAATCCTACCAAGTAATGCACCATTTAATCCCTCATCTTTCAGATCCAACATCCAGAATGGCTTTCAAGGTTCACCTGGAGGTCGGTTGCCACGCTGGTCTTATGATACAAGGATTTCTATTAAGACATGCTTAACAGTAAACTTCTGCCGCAATACTCAGAAGTGGAATACTTTTTCAAATGAGGCCAGAGGATTTAAAGCCACTGTATCAGACATCAAAGAGATAGATGACCTCACCAGCTATAGCACTTTGCTCCTGCCATTCAAGTGTTGGTTTTAAGTAATGCCAGGTGTCGCCACTTCCATTTATCAAGCATTTTTTATTGCAGATGGAATTAGCTAAATAACACAATCCAATTGCTGTTATATTGAGGTTTACTTGTGATTGTGCTATATTTTAGGCAGCCTATAAGCAGGAACTATTAGATATTGGCACCTTAAAGTATGGCACCGTTTTTCCATTCTAGAATATGAACCACAAGCTTTGATGCATATCCGGACCAGAATAAAACAATCTTTTTTGTGGTTTTAAAAATACACGACCAGGAACAAAATCGACGAAACCACCCTCGAGGCATCGGGAAGAATAATTTCCAAAGCAAAATATTCCTCAAACATTTGGAGAAGTATTAAAGGATCTTCTTCATGTTTTTGCACCCAACTCTTTAGTTACTTCAAAAATGTTAAGATTCAATTTTATTTGATTTGATTTATTACTGTCACATGCATTGGGATACACTGAAAAGTATTGTTACTTGCGTGCTATACAGGCAAAGCATAGCATCCATAGAAAACATTGGAGAGAAGGAAAGGAGACGGTGCAGAATATAGGCTGGAATTTTACCACCCCACCCACCATGGGAATCAGAGCGAGCAAGGGACGGACAATGGAAAGGTCCGTTGACCCCGGGTGGGATATTACAGTTTTGGGATGAGCGAGGCCATAAAATCCTGCCATAGTGTTACAGTCACAGCTAGTGTGTAGAGAAAGATCAGCTTAATATAAGGTAGGTCCATTCAAAAGTCTGAAGGCAGCAGGAAAGAAGCTGTTCTTGAGTCGGTTGGCATGTGACCTCAAATTAGTCAATGACATGGGAATATCCCTTGAATCCAATTTGTGAAGGCTTCTTTACAAACATTGGATAGAAACAATTTATTAAGGCTTAATAAAAGCAAATTACTGCGGATGCTGGAATCTGAAACCAAAACTTTTCCAGCATTTTCTCTTTTGATTATTGAGGTTAAAATTTGGTCCTAATTGCACACAGATTAAAGGAAAAGGGTTGCTTCAACTGCAAAGTCTTTGTCCCTGAATATGTTCTCTATAGTCATTCGCTATTTTCAAAACTTTTGTTATAAAATGTACTTAACTACTACTCAATAGTCATAAATGGACTGCAGTTGTTTTGAGAAGTATGAAAGCATTTATATTCAAAAGATCACCAAGAAAGCTGACCTCAACTGAGGAATTAAGCAGAACCAACAAGTTTCCACAAAGGACTTTCCTTCAACCCAATCGCGGAAAAATGTTGTTACCACTAGGTTTAACACTACACCATGGAAATCAACTGCAACAACATTTAGAAAATGCCAGGCACCGTGTCCAATGATTCTTCAGGTGGAACAATTACCCACCCCAGAGAGGCTACAAGAAGAGGCTGTCTTTCCAACGGATGTTAGAGGAACTGTGAGTAAAAAGGCTAAGCTGTAGTTAAGAGGCTTGAGCTGTCTCTGGGAATTGCTGAAAGAGGAACTTCAGCCATGTGCATTACTTGTCAATGGCCCTAAAATTTTCTGCATGGAGGTTGTCTCGGGCAGGTTCTGGTCATGTGTGTGCACAAGAGCACCCAGAACATGGACCCACATTCAACAGAACATGGATGTCACAGGCCTGATGTCATCAGCTGTGACATGTCACCAGTGCACCAAAGGGAGATGTTGATTACATTCCACAGGATCGTTGATTTGATTTGATTTATTATTGCCTACCCCAGTCCAACGCCGGCAACTCCACATCATGATTTATTATTGTCACATGTATTAACATACAGTGAAAAGTATTGTTTCTTGCGCGCTGTACAGACAAAACATACCGTTCATAGAGAAGGAAATGAGAGAGTGCAGAATGTAATGTTACAGTCATGGCTAGGGTGTAGAGAAAGAAATTTAATGCAGATAATATGCCGACTCCGCAAGGACATTGACACAAGCCGGGAATCAAACCCAGGTCTCAAGCACTGTGAGGCAGCAGTGCTAACCACTGTGCCACTATGCTGCCCCTGACTAAACAATTTAAGTGTGCCAGCAATAGCAACAATTTAAACAGAAACAATCATGATAGATATAGAAAGATCAACAACTAATTCAATGCCAACATTTTAACAAGAATTCTACTTTCATTATTTGTATTCACTGTTCATGATTCTGCAGCCCTTTTTAAAAATCGTACATGCACTGAACTTTTATGAAAAAAACTTCAGCACAAGTAAGCTAACTTCCTTCTGTTAAGGTCATAATGACATAAAACTTGGAAGTATTATAAACCGTGAGGAGGATAGTTATAGACTGCAAGAGGACATTGTTGGGCTGGTGGAATGGGCGGATATGTGGCAGATGGAACCCCATGTAGGGAAATACAAAGTGTTACATTTTGGCAAAGAGAACAAAGAGGCAATATAAACCAAGGGAGTGCAGGAACAAGGAGACCTAGAGGCATATGTGTACACACTGTTCCACATGACATGACAGGTTGAGAAAGTGGTTAAAAAGACTCACGGGATCCTCCGTATTTAGTAAATGAAGACATGGAGTACAAAAGCATGAAACTGATGAAAAACATTTATAAAACACTAGTTCGGCCTTATCTCGATGGGGGCATCTTACCGCCCTGTACACAGTGCATTAGGTGATCAGGTGCCTGCACAATAGAGCCCTCTAGAAGTCACCAGTCAGCATCTCGGGGCGGCACGGTGGCACAGTGGTCAGCACTGCTGCCTTACAGTGCTAGGGACCCGGGTTCGATTCCCGGCTTTGGCCACTGTCTGTGTGGAGTTTGCATGTTCTCCCCATGTCTGCGTGGGTTTTCTCCGGGTGCTCCGGTTTCCTCCCACAGTCCAAAGATGTGTGGGTTAGGTGGATTGGCCATGCTAAATTACTCCTTAGTGTCAGCGGGACTAGCTAGGGTAAATGCATGCGGTTATGGTAATAGGGCCTGAGTGGGATTGTGGTCGGTGCAGACTTGATGGGCCGAATGGCCTCCTTCTGCACTGTCACATTCTATGAATAGACTCTGTCCACTCCCCCTACTGGTGAGAATCACACTTTGCTTCATTTTTTTTCTCTAAGGCTGATAAGATTTGAATTTTTCTCTCACCGAAGAAAATCGGTCTGAAACTCTCGTTTTCATGCTCATTCAGCACTTAGAATTTTTGATTGCCCCCGATGTATTGTGCCCTATTAAGCACACTTTAGTAAGAACATAAAGGCTTCAGAGAGGGTACAGAGAAGATTTATAAGGATGGTTCCAAGGTTGAGAGATTTCAGTTATGTTGGGAGGATGGAGAAGCTGATGTTCTCCTTAGAGGAGAAAACGTTGAGATGAGATTTGATAGCAAACGTTCAAAATCCAAAGGGGTCCAGATAGAGTCGGTAGAGAGAATCGCAGGTATAGAGCAATGCTCTCTTCACGTACTTTTTCAGGATAATTTGGTCTGTGATTCAATGTAATCTATTCAATTTCATGGCTGTGTCAATATCCAATATGTTACAGTACAAAATCTTGCAGTGTTTTATTTCAATCTATATTTAGTTGGCAAACTCAACACAACCACACCAAATGTCATTCCTTTGAAGTAATTTGTAAATCAAGTCTCACTGTTAAATTACTGGTGGGATTCCTCAGCCTCTTGGTCTATGGTTGAATTCCTTACTTTGCGCAAACTAATTAAAAGCAATGAGATTGTGAACTTATGTAATATTACAAGTGTTGTTCAAGAACATTCCTTACATCACAATTTTAAGGGACAATATGCTTTGCACACGCGCGTTAGCTTAATCTTTGCCAGATCTATTTTCAGGGGGTTAGTCAACATTCACAATTTAAATTTATAAATTGACAAAGCAGCCCTTTATTAAGAAAATAATCTTTGCCAGTCTGGGGTGCAGTTCTCATGCACAGCATTTGGTGAAGAATCAGAATTTCTTGTGTCCACCTCTTTTGTCTTTGAGTGGAACAAGAAAAGGAACAAGGCCATGCCTCACATCCATGCCGATTGTTAGACATATCTTAGAATCCCTGCAGTGCAGAAGGAGGACATTCGGCCCATCAAGTCAGCACTGACTCTCCGACATCCCACCCAAGACCTATCCCCTTAGCCCCAAGTATTTACCCCATTAATACCCCTAACCAATACATCTTGGAACACTAAGCAATGCCAATCCACCGAACCTGCACATAGCATAGAAACGTATATACATAGAAGGTGGAAGCAGGAGTAGACCATTCGGGCCCTTTGAGCCTTCTCCTCTATTCATTTTGATCATGGCTGATCATCAAATTCAATACCCTGATCCCGCCGTCCCCCCATATCCCTTGATCCCTTTATCCACCCAAGAGCTTTATCTAATTTCTTCTTGAAATCACACAATATTTTGGCCTTACCTACTTTCTGTGGTAGTGAATTCCACAGATTCTCCACTCTCTGGGTGAAGAAATTTCTTCTCACCTCAGTTCTAAAAGGTTTACCCCTTATCCTTAAACTGTGAGCAAGTGAGATGGACTCATGCTTCAGTTGCTAAGCCCAAAGGTTGGAACCTCTCTGCATTCGTCAACAAATAAAATTTATTTATGAGTGTCACATTACATTAACATTGCAATTAAGTTACTGTGAAAATCCCCCAGTCGCCACTCTCCGCCGCCTGTTCGGATACACTGAGGGAGAATTTAGCTTGGCCAATGCATCGAACCAGCATGTCTTTCGGACTGTGAGAGGAAATCAGAGCACCCGGAGGAAACCCACCAAGATACGGGGAGAATGCGCAGACTCCGCACAGACAGTGAGCCAAGCTGGGAATTCAACGCGGATCCCTGGCGCTGTGAGGCAGCAGTGCTAACCACTGTGCCACCGTGCAGGGCACAGATTTAAGGTAATTGGCAAAAGAAGCAATGGCACCACAAAGGGGAAACACTTTCACGCAGCAAGTTGAGCTGGAATGCACTGTCTAATAGTTTGGTGGAGGCAGGTTCAATTGAGGGATGTAAGGGGGGATTGGATTGTCAATTGAAAAGAAAAAATGCGTAAGGCTACGAAGAGAAGGTAGGGGAGTGACAATAAGTATCAGCAGTATATGAATCATTTTAGTGTGTGTGAGGCACCCTAAAAAGTGCAGAAAAGAAGGATCCATCACAAAAAAACTGTGCAGAAATGCACAGTTAAGGAAATCAAATTGCAGACCCCTGTGGAGAGAGAAAGAGCCCTCACTATGAGGTCTTTAGGTCAAGCACAGTTTCTATAAGAAATAATCTGACCTTGACAATTGGACATCTTGGGCACCAATAGCCAACTCTTTTGTACACTTTCAAGATGCGGGGAATCAGACTGAGAGAAGCACAATGCAGGGCTCCAATTACTTAATTGTTGCTCAATGTCTTCTTTCACATTGATCCCTGAACTAGGTAAAGTGATGAGTTGGAATGAATAATGGACTTGGATCCATCCCACACAATCATGGATTGTGTGCAGAAACCAATCTATTCAAGAAACGAAAATTGTCAAAGGAAATAATTCCTCAGCATTTTTTTTTCACAAATCTACAAACGATGATACAGTTTGGCACATGAATTCATTGCACCTTGGCCCATCTTCCTTGCCAGTCTGAGATGTATGCTCCTCAGCACTGATTCCTCAGACAGGTAAAGATACCAACTGAAGAAGAATCTGACAGCTACTTCAATAAAGTTAACCAACAAAGTATTTCAGGTAACAAGCAGTCTTTGGGATGGTGGTATGAGTAAGTGTCACTGAGAAAGATAAGAGATATCTGAGTTATGGCTCTGTACTACAGAGCTATGTGAGAAAGACAGAACTTACGAAACAAGTGCCCTCGTGCAAATCATCAACTCAAACTCCCGTGAGCAAAATCATCAAAGAAGTGGAGATTATACATGAACAAGACTGACAAACTGATGGAGGTGAACAGCATTTTGACAAACAGCAGCTTGAGACAGAACATTGACACATGAATGACAGCAAAAGATAAAGGTTCATCATATATATGAGATTTTCTTATTGAGTTTGTTCTCCAGGTTTGGAAATATCAACAAATCACTCATTCCGAGCTCCTTCAGGACATCAAGAGTCAGTCATGGAACTATAATCAAAAGAAAGCCAGACTAATGGGTTTCCTTCCCTGAACGAAATGTGTGATCAAGGTGCGTTTGTATATCAACCCGGCACCATTAATGATCATTTTACCTTGGGTGAACTCACAATTTATTGATTGGCATGGAGGAACCATAAAATCATGGGCTCCCCACAGTGCAGATATAGGCCATTCAGCCCATTGAGTCTGCTCTGGCTATACAAAAAAGCATCCCACCCCGGCCCTCCCCACCACCCTATCTCTGTAACCCCACGCATTTATGGCTAATCCACCTAACCTACACATCTTGGGACACTAAGGGGCAATTCAGCATGGCCAATCCATCTAAGCTGTGCATTTTTGGACATTAAGGGGCAATTGAGCATGGCCAGTCCACTTAACCTGCAAAACTTTGGAATGCGGGAGGAAAGCTGAGTACCTGGATGAAACCCATGCAGACACTTAGCTCACAGGGAGTCAAGTTTCACTTTAGACATGAACAAGAAATGTTGCAGTAAAATATTGGCTGCCTAATAAACACCTCCCCCAGTTTGTTTGTTTCATTGATTTGGAAAATCATTTCGATGGCCCGTTCCTCATCGACCTTGCGAAGGAGCTGATGAGCCATCTTAATAAAATACTGCAGTTTTGATGTCACCCATTTGAGTGGGCACATCACTGATGGCTCAGTTACATTCTGATCAGAGTGAGTAACAGTGACAGGTTTCCTTCCCTAAGGGATATAGTGAGTCAGCTTGGTCAAGCCAGTTGCTTCATGAACACCATTATCTCATGCATTTGTGACGGTAAGTTATTAGCTCAGTAATACAGGCAGGGATGAGTAGTGCATTTGCCTCATAACTGGTCCTTCAAGGGACAGCGACGACTCTCACCAACTTTTACAGATGCACCATAGAAAGCATTTTTTCTGGTTGTACCACAGCTTGATGTGGCTCCTGCTCTGCCCAAGACTGCAAGAAACTACAAAAGGTCGTGAATGTAGCCCAATCCATCACGCAAACCAGCCTCCCATCCATTAACTCCGTCTACACTTCCCGCTGCCTTGACAAAGCAGCCGGCATAATTAAGGACCCATGCGTCCCGGACATTCTCTCTTCCACCTTCTTCCATCAGGAAAAAGATACAAAAGTGTGAGGTCACGTACCAACCAACTCAAGAACAGCTTCTTCCCTGCTGCCATCAGAGTTTTGAATGGACCCATCTCACATGAAGTCGATCTTTCTGTACACCCTAGCTATGAGTGTAATGCTACATTCTGCACTCTCGCCTTTCCTTTTCTGTGAATGGTATACTTTGTCTGTACAGCGCGCAAGAAACAATACTTTTCACTGCATACTAATACATGTGACAATAATAAACAAATCAAAATCAAATCAAATCAAATCAAATCAAAAGGTCCTTGCATACTGGGTCCAAGACATAATTAGCATTAATTCTAGCACATTCCCATCTAAGTTATATAAGAAATGCACCATAATTTGGCCAGGAACATGCCAGAAAGATTTGGATTTCTGAACCTTTTATATGTGAGCACAAGATTCTTTTGTAATCTACTTTCACCTCTATCATGCATACCTTTATTCTGTTGCCATGAACCTTTGACAATCTCAGCTATCCATTCCTATTATTACCAAGATTTAAACATAAATTTGAAAAAACTTGAGCAACTGTAACCATCTTTTATTCAATTTCTTTCCATTAAAGGGACTTGGAGAGAGCGTGGAAATTCATTCTGTGTGAACCAAGACAGCAAATGTCCCCAGCTTTTCAATTAAAGATTCAAATCTGCCTTCACATTTTGACATGTTTCAGTAAGATTCGCTGGGTCTTTATTAGGAGCATGACTTTTTATCCCCACTCTCTCCAATCCACTGCTATTGAAGACAGCTTGTCCTCCCATTACCATCATATTGTAAGATTTTTGGTAAGTGTTGCAATTCGTTATCGACGTATCTTGCTCGATATGACAGTGCGATGATTTGTTAAAGTTTATTATTGTCACAAGTAGGCTTAGATTAACACTGCAATGATGTTACTGTGAAAATCTCCTAGTCGCCACACTCCGCCACCTGTTTGGCTACACTGAGGGAGAATTTAGCACGGTCAATGCACCTAACCGGCACGTCTTTTGGACTGTGGGAGGAAACCGGAGCAGCCGGAGGAAACCCGCGCAGACACGGGGAGAATGTGCGGACAGTGACCCAAGCCAAGAATCGAACCCGTGTCCCTGGCGCTGTGAAGCAGTAGTGGTAACCACTGTGCCACCATGCCGCCCCATTGGTGTTGGACCTTTCAAGATGTTTTTTTCTCACTGTTCAACTATAGATGCTACTGCACCAGCATTAGAACTACAGAGTACATAAATAGAGCTAGCAACTGCTACTTGATTATATGAAACATGTGCACCACTTTCTTATCTAATAGAGCATGGCAAAAACATTCAGCACCGCACATTTAATGACCGAACAAAAATAAATAGTGCATGTTAACTTAATAACAAATAAACGGCCATAATCTAATCTTGATGATGTTTGGGTAAAATAACTTGTTTTCTTTCCAACAATGTCAGCCTTGACATAATGCGAGCTCTGTTGCCCATGAGTTAGACAGGTCATGGGTTCAAGCACCACTCCAGAAATTTGGGCATGTAACCCAGGCTAATGAGGTGAGGCGGTGGCGTAGTACTATTATCACTGGATTAGCGATCCAGAGGCCCAGGGTAATGGACCCGGGTTCCAATCCCACCATGGCAGAAATTTGAATTCAATAAAAATCTGGAATTAAAAGTCTAATGATGACCATGAAACAATTGTTGATTGTCGTAAAAACCCATCCAGTTCACTAATGTCTTTTAGGGAAGGAAATCTGATATCCTTACCTGCTCTGGCCTACATGTGACTCCAGATCCACAGCAATGTGGTTGACCCTTAAATGCCCTCAGGGATGGGTAATAAATGTTGGCCCAGCCAGCGACGCCCACATCCCATGAACGAATAATAAAATACTTCAGTGCAGTGCTGAGCAAGTAAAAGCATAAAATACACAGCAGGTCTGGCAGCATCTCCGTAAAGAGAAAGATAATGAATGTTTCAGGTCGCTGGCCTTTTGCAAGAACTCTAAGGGACTGCTGGGTGATTTGTTGTGCTGTATTTTGGGTGAAATGTTAAAATATATCTATCTGAGAGGGTAGAGGGGACTGTCAAAGATTCAGTAGCATTACACAAAGAAGGGCAAAGTGATTTTCCCCAGTAACAACTAATATTTATCCCTTGGTCAACAGTATTAAAACAGATTGGTGGCACAGTGGTTAGCACTGCTGCCTCACAGCGCCAGGGATCCAGATTCAATTCCGGCCTTGGGTTACTGTCTATGTGGAGTATGCACATTCTCCTCGTGTCTGCGTGGGTTTCCTCCAGGTGCTTCGGTTTCCTCCCACAGTCCAAAGATGTGCGAGTTAGTTTGATTGGCCATGCTAAATTGACCCTAGTGTCAGGGGATTAATAGGGTAAATATGTGGGGTAATGGGAATAGGGCCTGGGTAGGATTGTGGTCGGTGCAGACTCGATGGGCTAAATGGCCTCCTTCTGCACTGTAGTGTTTCTATTTAAAAAATCCTATTCTACAGGATTATTTGGTCATAATCATATTTCTGTTGGGGTGATTTTGGTGCATGCAATCTGACTGCCACATTTCCTACTCTACTACAGTGACTACACTTCAAAAAGTACTTAGTTGGCTGTAAAGTGCTTTGAGATTTTAGACCATAAAATAGAGGAGCAGAATTAGGATATTCAGCCCATCGAGTCTACTCCGCCATTCAATCATGGCTGATACGATTCTCATCCCCATTCTCCTGCCTTCTCCCCGTAACCTTTGATCCCCTTATTGATCAAGAACCTATCTATCTCTGTCTTAAAGACACTCAATGACCTAGCCTCCATGGCCCTCTGTGGCAAAGAGTTTCACAGATTCACCACCCTCTGGCTGAAGAAACTCCTCCTCATCTCAGTTTTGAACAGCTCTGTACGAATGCAAGTTCATTCTTTCTGATAATGTCAACTGATGAAGCTGTAACCGTTTCTGACATCCATTGTCTCATGTCCAAAAGCATCTGCATACTTTGAATGTTATAATTGGTCTGCAGGAATTTCATGATATCAATTAACAAGTTTCAGTCACGTCGTTTCACAGGTCATGGGCTCTTTTGTGTCACCTAACACCTACTGCGCCTCATGCAAAATGAGAAGGGATGCTTTCAGTATTGTGCCGTGAGCAAGTTCCCCACCTAAGGGCTTTGAATTGTCAGAATACACTATAATTGCTGATTGTTGGACAATGAACCACAGGTTTGTCAATGACATAAGGATTTGCCCACATGCCAAGATCTTCACAACAGCTCTCAATTATCATTCCGGCAGTTAACTTAATAAGATGAATACAAGACTTGAATTGGCAGTGGGCATCAATTGCAGCTAATGTATCAGAATCAGCCCAGGATATATGGAACAGTATTGTGTGAGTGTGTGGCTCTAATGTAGGATAGGTCATGTTACTGACCTCTCCTTGCTTTAATGCATTATTACTATTTTTTAAATTATTTTAATTATTTCAGTTGGTCATCACACAGATTGGTGTTGACTTTGTGCCAGCTGGAAGTGCTCTGTATCTCATTTGCATAATATAATTCATGCCCAAATCCAAACTCCCATATCTGCAAGGAATTTTGACCTTTGAGACGTTGCTTACGTGTCAGTGTGAATGCTGTGACATAACAATGCCCTCAAGCAAGCATCCATATTGTGACAGTTGTTTCCCTGACAAAATTAGCATGTCTGAACAATTTAAATTAATGTTTTTCCTTTTTCCATTGTTTCACTATTTTGGCATCTTGTTCATTCTGTTTCTCTGGAGAGGAACATGCCGGTTTTCCCGTTGGTAACAACACTTTTAGCCTGCGATGTATTACTGATGAAACACTGCGGCGGCACAGTGGTTAGCACTGCTGTCTCACAGCGCCAGGGACCCGGATTCCATTCCCAGCTTGGGTCACTGCCTGTGCGGGAGTCTGCACATTCTCCCCATGTCTGCGTGGGTTTCCTCCCGGTGCTCCAGTTTCCTCCCACATTCTGAAAAATGTGCTGGTTAGTTGGATTGGCCATGCTGAATTCTCCCTCAGTGTACCCGAACAGGCGCCAGAGTGTGGTGACTCGGAGATTTTCATAGTGACTTCATTGAAGCGTTAATGTAAGCCTACATGTGACACTAATAATTAAACTGTTAAGATTTTCTTTTGTAAAGAAATCGGATGCTGTGATATGATGTGCCTTTAATGGGATGTATCCAAAATTACTGTCTATTGTTACTCTCTTCGACAGTTTGTGATTTATTAGTCGCATGACTCATAGGCAGTCTTTAACAGCAATGTGGAGATCTTGCCTCTTGGAGAATATTATCGATCTATAGCTGTATCTTCAAATAAAGAGTTATTGTTTTATCAATCATTGTGTCTGATTGGTATTTTTACATCAGAACGTATCATGAGAAGCAATTGCCACATCTCTAATATAACCACCCTATTCAGATTAATGGGAATCTGGTACACATGCACATATCTTAGCACTGACCAGCCCTTTTCTTCCATTCAGTGCCTATGACCTTCACCAATTTTGCGATAACAAGACTAGACCAATGCTCTGAAAACAAACACAACCTAGAACATCTTTCTTCAACATTGAGGTATTGCATTTTGGAAAGTCAAACTAGGGTAGGACTTATACAGTGAATGGTAGGGCCCTGGGGAGTTCTGAGGAACAGAGGGACCTAGGAGTACAAGTTCATAGATCATTGAAAGCAGTGTCACAGGTAGACAGAGTGGTAAAGAAGGTTTTAGCACGCTGGCCTTCATCAGTCAGAGCATTGAGTATAGGAGTTGGGACATTATGTTACAGTTGTATAAGCTGTTGATCTGCACACTGTCCAAGGGATGAAGCATATTATACGTCTAGCAATACCTATTCCCAGAATGTACCCTTTTCTAGAACAAATAGATCAACAGGTACGGGCAAGACAGCTAAGGGAAGTTTATGGGGGAGATGAGTCTTCTTCCTCGGAGGACTCTAAGAATGAAGGAGAGGAGGAAACACCTAAGAATATTTTTCCCTTGCAATATAAGAGGGTAAAGATTGAATCTCAAAGAACAACAGATGCAGATGGGGTCACTTATATCTAAAACAGATATGGTAACGCGGCAGTCAATGTAACCGTGGACCCAGGAAAGATTGATAAAGGGACTAAGAAAATACCTCACCCTAAGAAAAGTGGAGCAAAAACATGGGATGCTTTGAAATGCTTAAAAGGAATTTATGGGCTTCATCCATTGGACGGTGTGCAGATATTATCCTTTATGGTTCCAGACAGAAAGAGTGGGATGTTATTGACTGATGTAGAGGGAGGATTGGGTCAATACAGACAGAACCTAGAGGGAGGATGGAATCAGATTAGATTGTGGTGCATGGCATCCACGCCAAGAAAGACAGACAGGAGTAAAATAGCATTGTGTCAGCAGAAAGCGAGTGAAGAAATCACTGATTATGAAGAAAGGTTTAGGACAACGTGGCTCGAGCACTCAGGCATTCAGGTAGTAACCTCGCAGAAAATAACTTCGGAAGTGTGTTGATGACGTTAAAATCAGCATTTGCACCTGGCCTGAAATCGGAATTATGCAAAACGCTGAGAGTTAACAAACCTGATTGGGAAGAGGAAGGCACTACCTTTACTCTGCTAGTTACATCCCTTAGTTGGCTGGAACAGGGTATGGCTGTGAATGTTAGAGCTGCGCAAGTTACAGTGCATTTAACCAATGACAGACGCCCAGGCCAATGTCACAATTGTGGAAAGGAAGGTCATTGGGCACAGACATATTGATCATGGGGATGAGGGGAGGGAAGGCAGAACGGGAATTCCGAGGAGAATGGTAAAGACGAACTAGATGAATTAATAGAGCAGTTTAAACAGCTCGCTGCCCAACAGCAGGAAGCAACCCTGCAAGTGGCAAAAAATGAGTAGACCCTACACTCACTTTACTGCAGTTGGCCCTCTTGCAACAACGAGTCGTTGGCCTTTATATGAATGCGAGGGTAGCTGAAGAATCAGTGGATTGTTTATTGGACACTGGAGCAGAATTTACATGTATACCCAGGGATCAGTTACCACAGTTCCCCTGTCTGGCAATAAAATGTGGGCCGGGGTGGGGTGGGGGGGGCAACTAGGAAACAAATGCATGTGTGAGGGACAGTTCCCCTGATATTACAGCTGGGACCACACAGAATTGAGATGCCTGTATGGGTAGGACGTGTCACACAGGCGCTCCTGGGAATGGACTTGCTCACCCAGGTGGATTCAGCTTTCTGTTTCTCCAGGGGAAAAGTCACCTGGAATATCAGGTTCCTGGAGAAAGACGGACTGAAGGAATACCCGGTTTGGGCTAAGGACAAGAATGATTGTGGACTGTTACAAATGGACCCAGTAACCTGTACCATGACCCCGCCACCCTTTACTAGGCAGTATCCCATTAGCCAGACATCAATAGATGGAATTCTGCCCATCATGAATCAGTTAGTGGGGAGAGGAATATTGATTAATACTCATAGTGTATCCAACAGTCCTGTATGACCGGTGAAGAAAGTGGATGGAACCTGGAGGTTGACAATAAGTTATTGGAATGCTAATCAGCAAATGGATAAACTAACCCACTTGGTAGCCGATTCTTTTACCATCTTTAACACCTTATCACTGGAGCACAGGTGGTTTTCAGTAATTAATATGTCAAATGATTTTTGGTCTGTTTCCTTAGCACCTGAGATTCAGCCTTGGTTGGCTTTTCCAATAAACTAACAACAGTACACATGGATTAGACTCCCTCTGGGATTCCACAGTAACCCTACAGCTTATCATACGGCATTGCGAAACCACCTTTGAGAGATGCCGCAGACTAATTCAATTATTGTCTACTGGTTGTGCACTTCCTGCCTGTTAAAGCAGAGAGTAGAATGTGTGTTTGAACGTATGAGCAAAGTCTATGACCTGTGGTTTGATTAAAGTTTGTAAACAGGGGTTCACGTGATGTAAACGTGGGAGGCGAGATGGGAAATTTTCGGCCAATATTTCTGAAGTTCCCAGGGATATTGTTTCTTCCCAAATTTCCATCCCTCCTGACTGCCTCTTTACTCTAGGCTTAGTTGATTTATAATAATCTGGGCTATGAGTGCAAATGATAAAGTTTGATTAATCCTATGGATCTTACGATCATCTTACGATTTGATTACCTGCTAAGTGTAGCACCACAAGGACAACTCTGTATAATGCCAAGAAGAATGGACATATTTAGAATGTTGGATTATAGACCAACCCCATTACTAAACAAGATCTTACCTTACCAAAGATCATTGAGCAGTTGGACTGACAAGTTTCCCTTGCAAATATCTTCATCCCGTGTAGAGACAGCTCTCACGATATTAGAATGAGACCAATTTTATACTGAGCTCTCCCTCTCTTCCTTGTTTTAATTCCCAGACAGCAATGGTATTAAATCAAGGTTCGCCTGCATAAAATATCAAACTGTAAAGAGTTTTTTTTTTAAAGGAATGTTTTACAGATTATTCCATATAAAACCCTGCGGTTTGGAAGCAATGTTGGCAGTGAATGTATGATTCATGGGATCAGTGAGTTACAATGAGAAGTGGGATTTCTGATAAGAACAGTTCTTATTTTAAGCAAGATCAATTATGTTTAAATGACTTGGATTTGGATTTGCTCTTTGCAGGAATTGAATTTGTTTTCCACCCCACCTGACTTCACTGTTAATAAGACGGCTCCACACGGGAAATCAGGTTAAAGTATCAATGGGGGTTTTTACCTTAAAATTCCACGGGATCCCAGATATAATTATCATCATGCATGGTTGAAATCTTCAAAATAGTTCAAGGTTCCTGAGGACTTGTACAAACAGTTTGAAGGCTGCTTGTAATTTTGCCCATTTGCTAAAATAATACAGGATTCAAATATTTTGATTTCTTCCAGTTGCTGCTCAGACAGATGTGTTCTTTTCCCAGTTCTGATCAGGTCCTGCGGTAATCAGCAAGGTGCCTTTGCTTTTTGCCCAAAGAGAGAGAGCGAGCGCGGTGAACCAAGAAAGTGACCCTTGTTTCTCAAAAGGGACAAGGGGTCTCTGTGGCTGTTCTGTATGTAAGTGCTTGCACCTGCGGGTTCTCTGTCCCGTACGGCAACAGATGACCAGTTTTAAATTGAGCTTAAATAAGCAGCCTAAGGTTGCGTAACGCACATGGTTAGAAAATTATGAAAGTGCTGCAAGGGTGCAGCAATAAATCAATCGCCGATGACCAATTTTTAACTTATCCTGACGATTTGGGGACCAAGGAATATCAACAAAAGAAAAAGGGAGAGAAAATTCAGGTCAACAATAACCATTGATAATTGATTTTGAAACCGCCAGTTAAACTGGTTGTGTTTGCTACAAGATGAATATGCAGACAGATGCCAGACTTTTAAATGCCAAAGATAGCAACATGGTCATAAGTTATGGCAGAGACAGCACTTGTGTGGTCTCAGTGTATGAGACTTCCTGAGAAGTTTTGTACTGAAAGTTGGAGGAGTTCCAGGGTTTTAAAAAAGTTAATAATTGAAAGATAATAATGTTCTTTTTGACTATTTAACTGAAAATATGGCAAACCCTCAATCAAGATAAAGAAACAAGACTCCACGTAATTACAAATGCCAGGAATTTGGAGCATTCTTGTAATGAGTTTTATTTAAGTGATTTTCCAGATTCCTTGCTGTTGTTCTCTGTGATCAGGCTGGACACAGTTTGATTTAAGAATTCAAATAATGAAGCTGGATGTTATTTTATAATCACTGAAGTTGCAGGCCATGGCACCCTCATCACCTCTGAGGAAGTGTTCTAAGTTTAAGTCCCACTCCAGAGACTTGAGCACATAACCTGGGCCGACATTTCAGGGTAGAACTGTCTGACTGGAATTTTCCCGCTGTTCCCGCGGGTGGGATCTTCTAGTCCTGCCTACGGCGACACCCTGCCACCAGTTCCCCATTGGCAGAGGGTGCGAACAATGGGAAAACTGGTTGACAGTGGTGGAACCGGAAGATCCCTCTGCAGGCCAATGGCAGTGATGTAATGGCCATCGCATAACACGCTGTGGGGTGGGGGAACCCGCCTGCCATCTTACTGAAGATGTGTTAAATTGGGTGGCACACTGCTGCCTCACACCTCCACTGCCCCAGGTTTGATTCCCGGCTGAGGTCACTATCTGTGTGGAATCTGCACATTCTCCCTCTCTCTGCATGGGTTTCCTCCGGATGCTCCGGTTTCCTCCCACAGTCCGAAAAACGTGCTGGTTGGGTGCATTGGCCATGCTAAATTCTCCCTCAGTGGACAGGCGACGAGAGGATTTTCACAGCATCTTCTTTGCGGTGTTAATGTTAGCCTACTTCTGAGACTAATAATAAATAAACTGATGGCCCATCTGCTGTACCTGGTTGATGCAAGATAGGTAACCTAATACCATTTGAGGAGGCTTCCCCTGTATCCTGACAAATCCTCAATTAACATCACTCAAACTGGATTGAATTTTACAGGAACTTTACAGTGTTGCTTGCCACCTCCCATCTCCCCACCAAAAACTAGTTGACTTTTAAAAAAATGGCGGTCCCCACAGTGATAATTGTTTCAGGTGACCTTAACAAGCAAAGAGTGGGGGTTCCACCCCTCAGTGACGGAATGTCCTGGCCTCAAGAGCCGCTGTAGTCCCCGGCTGTACCAGAATTCAATAACGGCCGCTGCTGTTGGGTTGCAAGCAGCCCTATGAGAAAGATGGATGGCGATCAGATCCAGGTAAGTGGTGGAGGGGAGGGCTCAGTCACTTTACGCAGAGGTGGTGGTGGTTGGGGGGGGGGGGGGGGGGGTGGTGACAGGCTGACTTTTGGAGGCCAGGTGTGAAGGCAAAAGAGGAGGGGGATCCAGACTTAGGGAGGGTGCCTCTGGTGTGTATAAGACAATACTGCCCCAGCCACCCCACCCCCTCCCCGATCCCATGCTTGAGAACACCCCACCAATTGCTGTACCCGCCCCCCCCCCCTTTCCCACCTTTCACCCACCTTGGTGAAAGAAATGGCCTCACCATGCGCATGGTAGCACATGGTTACCACTGCTGCCTCACAGTGCCAGGGACCCTAGTTCGATTCCCGGCTTGGGTCACTGTCTGTGTGGAGTCTGCACGTTTGCCCCAAAATGATTTGGAGGAAATGTAACTGGTTTGATTAGTAAGTTTGCAGATGACACAAAGGTTGGTAGAGTTGCGGACAGCGATGAGGGCCATTAGAGGATACAGCAGGATATATATCGGTTGGAGACTTGGGTGGAGAGATGGCAGATGGAATTTAATCCGGACAAATGTGAGGTAATGCATTTTGGAAGGTCTAATAAGGATAGGAAATATACAGTAAATGGCAGAGCATTTAAGAGTATTGATAGGCAGAGGAATCTGGGTTGTCAGGTACACAGGTCACTGAAAATGGCTATGCAGGTGGAGAAGGTAGTCAAAAAGGCATATGGCATGCTTGCCTTCATCGGCTGGGGCATTGAGTTTAAAAATTGGCAAGTCATGTTGCAGCTTTATAGAACCTTAGTTAGACCGCACTTGGAATATAGTGTTCAATTCTGGTCGCCACACGACCAGAAAGATGTGGAGGCTTTGTAGAGAGTACCAAAAAGATTTACAAGGATGTTGCCTGGTATGGAGGGCATCAGCTATGAAGAGAGGTTGGAGAAACGTGGTTTGCTCTCACTGGAATGACGAAGGTTGAGGGGCGACCTGATAGAAGTCTACAAGATTATGAGAGGCATGGACAGAGTGGATAGTCAGAAGCTTTTTCCCAGGGTGGAAGAGTCAATTACTAGGGGGCACAGGTTTAAGGTGCAAGGGGCAAGGTTTAAAGGAGATGTACGAGGCAGATTTCTTACACAGAGGGTGGTGGGTGCCTGGAACTCGCTGCCAGGGGAGGTAGTGGAAGCGGATACGGTAGTGGCTTTTAAGGGGCATCTTGCCAAATACATGAACAGGATGGAAATAGAGGGATATGGTCCCTGGAAGGGTAGGGGGTTTTAATTAAGTCGGGCAGCATGGTTGGTGCAGGCTTGGAGGGCCAAAGGGCCTGTTCCTGTACTGTAATTTTCTTTGTTCTTTGTTCTTTGTCTGCATGGGTTTCCTGCGGGTGCTCTGGTTTCCTCCCACAGTCCCGAAAGATGTGCTGGTTAGGTGCATTGGCCGTGCTAAACTCTAATTGTTTATTAACCACAACGGTGACTTTAGATTATCAGGCGTGGATTGTACTCGATGACTTTATATAAATCCCATCCCAGTCAGCAAAATGATTTAGGTTAATAAAAATAAAGTACCACAAATGCTGGTAGTCTGAAATGAAGACAGAAAATGCTGGATAAATTCAGCAAGTCCGGCAGCATCTGTGCAGTGAAAAACAGAGTTAATTTTTCGAGTACATCTGACCCTTCGGAGCTTGAAACATTTGCCGAAATCTTGCCCCCCCTTCAATCTGATGAGATCTTATTGTCCCACTGAAGGAGCACCCCCGTCACGGGTTTCCCGATGATGAGCAGTGTGTTCAACCTCGTTGATAATGGTGGGACCATAACATCCGGCCGTCAGCAAGCGGTGCGCCGCCTCCCGCTGCCGTGAAACACGCCTATTTTGCTGCCAGACCTGCTGAGTTTATCCAGCATTTTCTGGTTGTGGTTAACTGGCTTTCCATTGCATCCATCAATATGAACAAAATAAGCTGCGGTATCTGTTGCTCCTCGTCGGCTTGTAAAAGGTCAGTGTTCAAAAAGAATTATACAGTTGCACAAGTCCACTTGTAATTCCAACCAAAACAGCAGACCTGTGAAATCAGTTTATAGCAATGCCATAATCGACATCACACCAGATCCGCTTGAAACTCGATCACTTTGTATGAGTTTGCACCTGTCACCAATGAGTTTAACACTCAGGGATCTGCAGTACTTCAATGGATTTCAAAAGATCTCAGCACATCTGTGGTGCGAACAGTGTGCAAAGCTAAATCCATCACAGATGATGCAATGTGGTTAACAACAGTACTGAGAAAAGGCAGCTGCAGTTAAACCAACTGCCCATTTAGTATCCACCATAGGTCATTGCTAACACCCTGGCTCTTGAGTCAGAAGGTTCAAGACCACTCCAGAGTCATCAAGGCTAATATTTCAGTATGGTGATGAGGTTGTTGTAAACTGTGCCATCTTTTGGATGAGATATTTGAACAAGGTTCAATCTTCATGAAAGGTTCCGTGATATTTTCAAAGGAAAACAGGGCTGTTCTCCAAGTAAGTTGTCAACAATGATTATCCATTTACAAATATCATAAGACCATAGGGCGGCACGGTAGCACAGTGGTTAGCACTGCTGCTTCACAGCTCCAGGGACCTGGGTTCGATTCCCTGCTCGGGTCACTGTCTGTGTGGAGTTTGCACATTCTCCTCGTGTCTGCGTGGGTTTCCTCCGGGTGCTCCGGTTTCCTCCCACAGTCCAAAGATGTGCGGGTTAGGTTGATTGGCCATGCTAAAATTGCCCCTTAGTGTCTTGAGATGGGTAGATTAGAGGGATTAGTGGGTAAATATGTAGGAATATGGGGGTAGGGCCTGGGTGGGATTGTGGTCGGTGTAGACTCGATGGGCCGAATGGCCTCTTTCTACACTGTAGGGTTTCTATGATTCTATGATTCATATAATACAGAAGCAAAATTAGCCCATTTGGCCCCTCAAGTTTGCTCCGCCATTCGATCATGGCTGATATGTTTCTCAACTCCATTGTCCCACCTTTTCCCTGTAACCTATCTATCTCTGTCTTAAACACACTCAATGACCCGGCCTCCACAGCCTTCTGTGGCAATGAGTTCCACAGATACACCACCCTCTGGCTGAAGAAATTCCTCCCCATCTCAGTCCTTTACTTTGAGGCTGTGCCCTCAGATCCTCGTCTCTCCTACTAATGGAAACATCTTCTCCACGTCCACTCTATCCAGGCCTTCTAAACTTCATCGAGTACAGACCCAGAATCCTCAAACATCAAGCTTTTCATTCCCAGGATCATTCCCATGAATCTCCTCTGGACTCTCTCCAAGGCCAGCACATCCTTCCTTAGATACGGGACCATTCATCAAAAAATATTAGCTGATAATTTATCTCATTACTGTTCGTGGCATCTTGCTGTGTGCAAATTGGCAGCTGTTTTTCCTACATAACAACAGTGACAACACTTCAAAATACGTTATTGGCTGAGTCCCCTGAAGTCATGAACAGTGCTTTTGCTTTTTATTGAATCACGGATTGTGGGTAACACTGGCAAAATTGGCATTTGTTGCCCTTGTTAAGGTGATGGTAAACCTCCATCTCAAGCTGTTGCAGTCTGTGTGGTCAAGGTACCCTCATGGTGCTGTTAGGGATTCAGGGTTTTGACACGGAGATAACAAAGAAAGGGCAATATATTTCCAAGTCAGGATACTGTGCAACTTTTCGGAGCACTTGCAGGTGGTGATGTTCCCATGTGCCTATCCCCCCATCTCCCCCTGAAGTCTTTCTATGCCATAGAGATGACAGTTTTGGAAAGTGCTGGTGAGAAAGCTTTGGCGAAATTCTCCAGGACATCTGGCAGGTAATATACACTCCAACCAAGGTGCGCTGGTGGGGAGGGATTGAACGTTTAGGTTGATGGTTCCGGTGCCAGTTGTGCAGGTCCATTTGCCTGGGATTGTGCCCTTGAGTGTTGTCTGAGTTACAGTCATCCAGGCAAGGCAAGTGGAGAGTGTTTCATCACTCCCCCGACTTGTACCTTGCAGCAGATGGAAATGCACTGGGCAGTCAGAGCTGAGCCACATGCTGCGGAACATGTGGCCTCTGACTTGCTCCATTTGACACATGGGGCCATATTGCTGGCTCGCCACGCTGGTCGATCGGCGTGGCGAGCTGGTAAGATTGGGTGAGAGACGAAAAACCGGCTTTGCGTCAAGTTTCACGCCTCTTGCAATAATACCGGCCGTGTTCTGCCAGTGTAATCAGCCTTGTGCCTGGGAAGGTGGGGGGAGGTGGTGTGGTGATCTGGGCCAGCAATCGGGTCAGGGCACGATGACCGGAAGGGGGGCGGTGGGGAAGCAATGTTGTCCGGGGGAGTGAGGAGTGATGGCTTGGTAGCATTATATCTGAACAAACTTATTTTTTCTTTCATGGGATGTGGGCATCACTGGTGAGGCCAGCATTTGTCGCCCATCCCTACTTGCCCTCAAACTGAGTGGCAGTTCAGGGTCAAACACATTGCTGTGTATCTGGAGTCACATGTAGGCCAGACCAGTAAGAATGGCAGATTTCCTTCCCTAAAGGAGATTAGTAAGTTCTAAGCATATAGCTGCTGTGCTGCCCTCAGGGCTACTTCCAAGTGGTGCTCAATATACTAATTCTTCACTTGAGGGAAGGCGGTAGGTGGTTTTCAGCAAAAGCTTTCCTTGCCCATATTTGATTTGATGTTGTGTGACTTTATGCAGGAGTCAATGTTGAGGGCTCCCATGGCCATTCCCTCCGAGCTGCGTACCGTTGTGCTGTCACCTCGGCTGGACCCGACCAGTGGGATATGACATATGTAGGGATAGCGATGGAGGAGTTTGGGACAAGAATAGAACATAGAACATAGAACAGTACAGCACAGAACAGGCCCTTCGGCCCATGATGTTGTGCCAAGAAGATGCTGGAAAAACTCAGCAGGTCTTATAGAATCCCTGCAGTGCAGAAGGAGGCCATTCGGCCCATTGAGTCTGCACCGACCACACTCCCACCCAGGCCCTATCCCCATAACCCTACGTATTTATCCTGCTAGCCCCCCTGACACGAAGGGCCAATCCACCAAACCCACACATCTTTGGACTGTGGGAGGAAACCGGAGCACCCGGAGGAAACCCACGCAGACACGGGGAGAACGTGCAAACTCCACACAGACAGAGACCCAAGCCGGGAATCGAACCCGGGTCCCTGGCTCTGTGAGGCAGCAGTGCTAACCACTGTGCCACCGTGCCACCTCTGGCAGCATCTGTAGGGAGAGAGAACAGAGTTAACGTTTTGAGTCCATTTGGCTCTTCATCAGAACTAAAGAATGGGAGAAATGTATTAGATATTAAACTGTAGCTGTGAGGGATTGCAACAAGATGTAGCAACTTTAAGAACAAAAGAACGAAAGATTGATGGCCTGACGTTGGGATGAGAGGAGGGGTGGAGGTGCAGGGTTGCACCGAGGCAAAGTTTAAAGTTTATTTCTCAGTGTCACATGTAGGCTTACATTAACACTGCAATGAAGTTACTGGGAAAATACATGTATGTGATCCTTTTTTAAAGAATTTAAGATGGAGGAGAAACGACACAATCTGACATTCTTGAACTCAATGTTGATTTGGATTTTGGGACATTGGTTGAAAAGTGTATGCTGGAATTTTATGGCCATTCACGCCCCGCTGGTACTGCAAACAGGACGGAGAATTTGACGCTCAGTCACATCTCCGTTCACTGCAGCAAGGCCAGAGAATCCCGCTGACGTGAACGGCTGGAAAATTCCAGCCATGGTTTATTTTGAGAGTGACTATGCTAGCCTGCTGCCTGACTAAGATGTGGGACAGCTCTCCAAAATTTGGAACAAGTCCTCAATTGTTTGTGAGGACTTACCGGGATTCCTCCGGGTGCTCCGGTTTCCACCCACAGTCCAAAGATGTACGGGATAGGATGATTGGCCATGCTAAATTGACCCTAATGTCGGGGAATTAGCAGGGTAAATATCTGGAGTTGCGGGAATAGGGCCTGGGTGGGATTGTGGTTGGTGCAGACTCGATGGGCCGAATGACACCCTTCTGCACTTGAAGGGATCCTATGATTCTATGATTCCATGAATTTGACTGGATGGGCATTGCCTTTGCCATGTCCAAACCAGCGAACATAAGTGATCTGTTCAGTTTTGCACTTATTTTGCTTTTTCATGGCAGTTTGAGACAACTGAATGCTTTGTTTGGTCAAGTTAACAGTCAACCACATTTCTGTGGGTTTGGAGTCATAAAATGGCTGGACAAGAGGAATAGATACACTTCCCCGAAAAGATCTTTGTGAACCATGTTAGTTTTTACAACAATCTTTTGTTTTCATGGTCACAGTTACTGATTTTAAATTTTTATATCAGATATATTTCAGTAACTCAATTTAAATTCCCCCAGCTGCCGTGGTGGGATATGAACTCACACCTCCTGTTCATTTGTCCAGGGCTCTGGGTTGTTAGTGGAATAACATAATTACTGCCATACCCCTGATACAAGTCACTCAAGCCATTCTTTTCTTATATTGCAAAATAAACTGAACAGTCTGTCGATGAAATAATGTTACAACAATAAAGGGACAGAGCAGAGGGAATTAAAACAAAACATTCAAGGAGACTTCCACTTTCTTAACTTCCCCCATTCCACTACTGTGCAGACCGTCAGATACCCAGTTTTAAAGTCTAACAGGAAAGTTATTTGAAAAGATCATTGCCAGTCTCACAAGAAAAAAATCATTGGGTATGAATATTTAGACTGTATCAGACCACCGTGAATCATAGAACCATACAATCCCTACAGTGCGAGTAGGAGGCCATTTGGCCCATCGAGCCTACACTGACAACAATCCCACCCAAGCCCTATTCCCGTAACCCCATGTATTTACCCTGCTAATTCTAAGGGGCAATTTAGCACGGCCAATCAACCTCACCGCACATATTTGGAGTCTATTACTTTTCTCTCCACAGGCAGGAGTCGGCTATCTGGCCTCTCGAGCCTGCTCCGCCATTCAATAAGATCATGGCTGATCTTTTCATGGACTCAGCTCCACTCACCATATCCCTTAATTCCTTTACTGTTCAGAAATGTATCTATCCTTGCCTTAAAAACATTCAATGAGGTAGCCTTAATTGTTTCACTGGGCAGGGAATTTCACCGCTTCACAACCTTTTGGGTGAAGAAGTTCCTCAACTCAGTCCTAAATCTGCTTCCCCTTATTTTGAGGCTATGCCCCCGAGTTCTAGTTTCACCTGCTAGTGGAAACAACTTCGCTGCTTCTATCTTATCTATTCCCTTCATAATCTTTTATGTTTCTATAAGATCTCCCCTCATTCTTCTGAATTCCAATGAGTATAGCCCCAGTCTCTCATCATAAGCCAACCCTCTCAACTCCGGAATCAACCTAGTGAATCTCCTCTGTGTCCTCTCCAGTGCCAGTAGATCGTTTCTCAAGTAAGGAGACCAAAACTGTACACAGTACTCCAGGTGTGGCCTCACCAGCACCTTATACATAATCTCTCTGTTGTTAAAGTTATGCTGGACACAACTTGCAAGAAGTCACCACGCTCCAGTGCCATCACACAACTCAGCTTTAAATTCCTTCCTTTAATTTCAGTTTTGAATGATGCAGCATAGGAGCATGAAAGTGGGATTAGAAAGGGCACCTGGGTGTCGTCAGACTGGCATGGATAAGATGGGCCAAGCGGCCTCCTTCTGTGCTGTAACCTTTCTATGGCTCTATCATTTGGTTCATCAGGCCTGTACCCGCAATCTGAAAAGTCTATCCCCCTACAGTTTCTCCATTCCCTTCAAACACTATTGCCGAAAACAAGAGACTTCTTTTGTTGAAGCTTTTCATCTTGCACTCATCAGGACTGTTCATAAGAATACCAAACGTCATTGGAACAATAATTGATACTATATGAGAAAAACATACTGATTGGTTGGCAAGTGGACACTGATTGGTAGAGGAGGTGCCAGGCTGAATGGTGACTACTGTTGTCACTATGAACTGGTGCATTCTCCACGGGGAGCTAGTTAGTTAACTATTTAAACAATGTGGAATAAAAAACTAGCATTATTAATGATGGTCATGAAACTACCAGATTATTGTAAATCCCATTTGGTTATCTGATGTTCTTCAGGGAAGAAAATCTGCCAACCGCACCTGGTCTGACCGATATTTACCTCGAGACCCACAGCCCTATTGTTCACAGTTAATTTCCCCAGTTAATTTTACCACAACCTGAGGGCGATCAGTTGGTTTATGACCAACACTCAGCCTCTGTAGGACAGCATTCGGAGGCGTCCTGACTGGTGTTTTAGGCGAGCGGTGATTTTAGCCTCCAGTTCCTGCCAGTTCGCGGGCAGGATTAAACCTGCAGGGGGCGATTCTCCCCAAAAAATTCTAAGTGTCGAATTTGTGTAACAACTGGAGTAAATCATGCTGGTTTCTTCAGCGGGAGTTTCAAAATGTATCTCCCACACTCTGTGCACTGCAGACTGCCTCAGCGTGAATCAGGCTGAAAATCAATGGGCAGGGCCTATTCCCGCTGGATAGGCCGACAGCATAGTGTTGGGTGGGCCTCTGCGCACGCGCCGATCTGTCAGCACCGAGATCGGCACATGCGCAATGGCCTCCCACTGGCGGCCTCCCGATCACTAGCCAGCTCGATCGCTCGCCAGCCCAGCAACCCTGCATCGCTGCCCTACTGCCCCCCCCCTCCACGGCCCACAGCACGATCGCTGGCCCCCTGGCCTCCCCGAACATGCCCGGGCCACAGTTTTGACCCTCCCTGGCCCCAGACTGCCTCAACATTCCCACCCCCACCTCCCGGCAGCCCAGAGCCCCCAGCAGGCTGAACCGCCCCCCCTCTCACCTCCCCTCCAGCCCCGATCGCTGGCGTCCCTCCCTCTGTCACTCAGCCTGAATGTAGAGTGGCAGTGGAACCTCCCACCCCACCGATCTCCCCCAGAGGCTCGACCCCCATCAGGCCCCATCCGCCAATAGCCCCGACTCCTTAGCACTGCCTGATGCCCAAAGGGCATTGGCACTTTTCTCTTTGGGCAATGCTAGGGGGTCCAGGCTAGCACTGCCAAGGTGGCAATGCCCAGGGGCAACCCCTGGTACCCGACCCTCTGGGCAGGCCTTGATTACCCCCCCTTCACTCCAGCTGGGTCGTGCCTCCAGTTCCCCACAAGTGGGGATCTATACTAAACCGCGCTAAAGTGAAAAGCTCCTGGCCGGGGCGGAGGGAGATGGAGGCTAGCGGGCCTGGAGACTTCAGTCCCAGGCCCGCGAATTGAATTTAAAAGAGATGATGATTAGGATTTGAATAATTTATTCAGCTCCGCACTGATTTCTGGCGTGGAGCTGATGGCACCGGAAATACGGCTGCCAGAGGTTAGCGGAGGCTGTGGTGCCCAGCGAGGCAAGCTCAAGTTATGATGATCAGCAATTAGGATCAGAATTACATGCTAAAATCAGATTTTCAAATTCGGCAATCTCCACTCACCTGAGGAATGAGGTGCTGGAATAGTGATATTGTCACTCGACGAGTAATCCAGAGATCCAAGGTAATGGTCTAGGGACTCAGGTTCGAATCCCAGCATGGCAAATGGCAAAATTTGAATTTTTAAGCAGCTTGATGGGGTAGTGCATGAATATTATAATATATGGGTGGCATGGTGGCACAGTGGTTAGCACTGCTGCCTCACAGCTCCAGGGACCCGGGTTCGATCCCTGGTTTGGGTGACTGTCTGTGTGGAGTTTACACATTCTCCCCGTGTCTGTGTGGTTTTCCTCCGGGTGCTCCGGTTTCCTCCCACAGTCCAAAGATGTGCGGGTTAGGTTGATTGGACATGCTAGATTGACCCTTAGTGTCCCGGGATGTGATAGATTAGCAGGATTAGTAGGGTAGCTAAGTGGGGATCGGACCTGGGTGGGATTGGTGTCATGCAGACTCGCAGGGCTGAATGGCCTCCTTCTGCACTGTCGGGATTCTATGATGAAGGGACAGTGCTCCGACAGCTCGTGATTCCAAATAAACCTGCTGGACTTTCGCCTGCTGTTGTGAGACTTCTTACTGTGCCCACCCCAGCTGGCAACTCCCCATCATGTATTATTAACCCAGCCTGTTTTCATCTTTACAGCAAAATAATCTCCCGGGGTCAAATCAACTTTCCTGTATTCCCGGGAAGGAAGACCCTTACAGATGCACGCTCTCGGTTATCCTTAAGGTTGAGACAAAAAGTATCAACTTCAAATTATTGAATTGAGGTCAGCCTTGCACAAAGTAATGCTTCCCACATCTTTAATGCAAGAGCCATATAGGTCAAGGGATTAGAGACTATCTCAGCAACACAAACTGAAGTGACAGACGGTTGGGTTTAATTTACCCTGATGCACTCACATTTGGAGCTGCAGCAGAGTTGATTAACTTGTTATTCAGCAGATAATTGGCAATTAACGCTCATCAGTATTTTGCACCTTGAGTTAGGAATGTGGTCCAAAAGTGGCTGAAGAACAATGGCCAACAACTGACTAAATAGTATAAACACAGCGCGGAATGAGTACCCAATATCATTGCGAGGTCGGATTTAAATACTCTGAGGGAACAGCTCGGTAATTAATGTGGCTGGGCATTGATTTCTTTTCTTCAACACAACCTCAGTGAGCACAGCGGTTTGCTGCCACAACCTGTGAAACCTAGTTAGCAAACCTGAAGGGCATCACTCTGTCTTGGGACACATGTGTGAATTGGAGAGTAGCACTTGGTCAAAATGCAGAAACAACTCACAGAGCTGTGCTCACATGCCTTGAATGAATTTAATTGCTGTCCACAGGTTCCAACCACCGGGGAATCATCCAATTGTTTTTAAGAGGTTAACCATTAATGGGACAGGTGGAATTAAGATATTTGTACTCAGCAGGCTGGATTTTTAGGGATAAAGATACCACACCATAGACTCATGACCAAGGTCAGAAGATGTCAAGTCAGGGATTATAGTTAGCAAACTGGCAACAAAACAGAAAACAGAATGTATGGGCTAAGGCAGTCAGCAAAAGATGTGTTGTCGCCTGTCCCTCAATGTGAGAATGACGTCTATTCAGGGACATAGGTCCTCAAGTTACTGAATAGGCTCGATTCTTGACCCACAGGTCATAGAATCATAGAATCCTTACGGTGCAGGGGAGGCCATTCGGCCCATCGAGTCTGCACCAACTTTCTGATTGAGTATTTTACCCAGGCCCATAACCCTGCCCTATCCCTGTATTCCTACGCATTTACCACAGCCAATCGATCTAACCTGCATATTTTGGGGAACTAAGGAGCAATTTAACATGGCCAATCCACATAACCTGAAAACCTTTGGACTGTGGGAGGAAACCAGAGCACCCGGAGGAAACCCACCACCCAAGACCGGAATTGAACCTTGATCTCTGGAACAGTGAGGTAGCAGTGCTAACCATTGTGCCACCATGCTGCCCACTTTTCTTGGAACACATGGGGCAGGACATCCCAGGAGGTAGTGGGACCTGGAGTACAGGATTTGCTTCCTGTTCTTTCCTTTCCTGCTGTCACTCTCCCTCATCATTAAGGTCTGTGGGCTCAATACATAATGCAGCTTGACAATCAAGTTGTCACCATTTTGAACAATTGATCCTCCCAGTCATTAGTATTATCAATAGCATTATCAATGCTATTATGTTTCAAGGAAAGCCTCAAAGTGTTCCCCCCCCCCTCCCCCCCTCCCCATCTGGGCTGGCTATCTGAAAGTTGAGCAAATAGGACTTAGCAGGAGAGAACTAAACTGACCACAATAGAGATACATAATCTACAGCGTGTGGATGACTACAATGTGTGGGCAGCATGGTAGCACTGCTGCCTCACAGCTTCAGGGACCTGGGTTCGATTTCTGGTTTGGGTCACTGTCTGTGTGGAGTTTGCACATTCTCCCCATGTCTGCATGGGTTTCCTCCGGGTGTTCCGGTTTCCTCCCACAGTCCAAAGATGTGCAGGTTAAGTTGATTGGACATGCTAAATTGCCCCTTAGTGTCCCAGGATGTGAAAGGTTAGAGGGATTACAAGGGTAACTAAGCAGAGATAGGGCCTGGGTGGGATTGTTGTCGCTGCAGGGTCGATGGGCTGAATGGCCTCCTTCTGCACTTTCTATGACATTGCCCACTCTGCTCAGATTGGCAACACACTCTCAATCTTTCCAATTCAGCATACAAGAGTCTCGCCTGTCCTTAAATGTTGGCAAAACAAAACTCAAATATCAAGCCACACCTGGACAGCCAAATATCCCACTGCCCATATATGTTGAAGGAGAGACTACGGAATATGTTAAGCCTTTCTGATATTTTTGGTAGCTCCCTCCCTTAAATGGCCACCCTTGTGAGGAGATACAACATCCAATCAACTCAGCCTGCTGCAATCTATGGCAGCGTGTTTGACAACAAAGACATCTGCAAGTCACCAGAAGTCCAAATGTACAGTAAAGATGGGCAATGGTTTCCTGCAAGGAGCAGTGCTGCGTTCATTGTTCACAATTTACATAAAGCATTTGTGTTAGTGAATCTGAAGTATAAACTCAACATTTGCAGTTGACAACAAAGTGTTGGTATCGTCAATGCGAGGAAGACCGTGAGAAACTGAAAGGCATTAATGAAATTACAGAGTGGCTGTACAATTGACAAATTAACTTCAATCTATATAAATGTGAGGTGGGTATTTTGGTAGGCAGTGCAGGTTAGATGGATTGGCCATGACCCCTGAGTGTCCCAAGATGTGTAGGTTAAGGGGATTAGTGGGGTAAATGCATGGCATTACGGGGATAGGGCAGCGGGTGGACCTGGTTAAGATGCTCTGTTGGAGAGTCAGTGCAGACTTGATAGGCTGAATGGCCTCCTTCTGCACTGTCAGGATTCTTTGAGACTATCCAATTTGATGTTGTGTGTGGACTAGGAAAGTGACCAGAAGCCCCGAAGATGAACAATTCTTGTTTGGAGAGTAGCTCTTTAATAGGGTCTCAGACCCTTTTTACATAGTTGCACTCCTTCATTCAGCTCCTCCAAGGTCACTGATTGCAAACTGTGCAGCCAGATAAATATAGCTTATGCTAATATCCGATATCAGAATTCCCAAACTTTCATATCAGATTTGTCTGCTGAGTCAGGTTCCTGTCAGAAACTAGGTTGTAGATAATGTTAGAATTGTGCAATAGAAGATACTAGTCAGAGCCTGGGGTAAACTTCACAAGAAAGCACATTACATTCAAAATCTCACTCAACAGAAGGGAAGGTCAGATAATTGAGTACAAGAGATTAGTGCGTATAATTTGCAGATCCTCCAATTTCTTGAGCTCATTTGTTCAATCTCTATCGCACTGGGTAAAGCATGCTCTGTCAAGTGGTAAAATTCCCCTACTCGCTCAACATAGCATGGTGGCACAGTAGTTAGCACTGCTGCCTCACAGTGCCAGGAACCTGGGTTCAATTCCAGCCTTGGGTCACTGTCTGTGTGGAGTTTACTTATTCTTCTTGTGTCTCGTGGGTTCCCTTTCTTCCCTTACTCCAAAGATGTGCAGGTTAATTGGATTGGCCATGCTAAATTGACCCTTAGTGTCAGGGGTAAATATGTGGGTTACGGGAATAGGGCCTGGGTGGGATTGTTGTTGGTGCAGATTCGATGGACTGAATGGCCTCCTTCTGCACTGTAGAGGTTCTATGCTCTATTCTAAATCTGTTACCAAACTTTGACAATAAAACCAATAATGACCTTTAAGATTTATATCATCAGAGGCATTAGCACGTTCAGTTTGCGTCCCTCCTAATTTTGTGTTTGTGAATTTTAATAGCTCACAATGGTTTGCTACAGTAATTGCAGAATGGGTTCTTCCACCAACATTTCAATGGGAAATGAAGCAGGTACCCCAAGGAGAGGTGTTTGCAACCATTGATGTTGTTTCTCCCATGTTCCTACTGATCACTGCCAAAATAACAGGAGGATATGGGTGAATCCCTCTATTAAGGGATACAGGACAAAAAGCCAATGTATGATGTTCGATCACAGGTCAGTCGTGATCTCTGACTGAACGCCGGAATGGAAGGCCAAATTTATAGATCAACCTCTCCTGGCCATCTACCATTCATATTCTTCACTCGGAGTTGCTGCAAGATGCAATTTTCTACCATTTTTCCCATTTCGGTTCGAAAGTTGGTTTCATGGCAACTGACCGACTTGACAGGGACACTCATGTTTGTCAGATAACATCGGTACGGAGTCAGCAACATGACATCATGGCTTGATTCTTACTCTGTGACAAGAACATTTCAGAATTCGTCAAAGGTTGTACCATAGTGAGACCAGGATAGAAGAAGGAGGAGGAAATGTATGGACCAAGGAAATATCAAGTGTGTCTAGTTAGAGAAAAAAGCAAAATTGTAATGCAAGGGCACTGCCAATTGTTTTAAAGAGAAAGGTCATTTGGGCATTGGATAATAATAACTGCTTGGGCTAAATGGGTTTAATGTTAGTTCAGAACTTATGTTATATCCTGTAATCGGTAAGCAGTGCTAATAACTGATTACGGGGGTGGGGGTTGTGGCTCCATCTTTACTAAGGGCAGCGTGGTGGCACAGTGGTTAGCACTGCTGCCTCACAACGCTATGCACCCGTGTTGGATACCAGCCTTGGGTGACTATTTGAAGTTTGCACATTCTGCTCGTATCTGTGTGGCTTTGCTCCAGGTGCTGTAGTTTCCTCCCACAGTCCAAAGATGTGCAGGTTAGTTGGATTGGCCATGCTAAATTGCCCCCTCGTGTCCCAAGATGTGTAGGAAGAGGGAATTAGTGGGATAAATGCATGGAGTTATGGGGAGGGGCTTGAGTGCAATGCACTTTCGGAAAGTCGGTGCAGACACGATGGGCCAAATGGCCTCCTTCTGTACTGTTGGGATTCTGTGGTTCTATTCTATGGTTCTTAGTTCACTGTATAAAGAAAGGAAGGGTGGACTTTAATAACCAGGCAGTTTTAAGGTTAGGAACTTTGACAAGATAATGACGATATACCATCGAGCTGAGGTGCAGCCAAGAACATTATAATAGAAACTTAACACAAACATCATCGAGTCTGCAGGATTAGTTCTTTGTGATTTCAAAAACAGTCTAAAAGAGTGACAAATGTACTTTAAAAAAAAATTTCCCCATCTAAAGTGCAAAGTAATTCAAAACAGCAGCAGCACGCACGATTCTAAAATTTACTGATACAAGTATAATTCAAATTAGCAAATTTAAATTGGTTGCATTCTTTCTGTGGTCGCCATTATGCTGAGCAGAAGATTTAATTAGAAGAGCTATAGATAAGAATTGCTAAAATTATTAGAAAGCTGACTGGACTCTCACTGCATCTAATAGCTACAAAACGTCACCACAGATATAACATCTGAGAGGGCTGATTGCGAATATGTCTAAATTCACCCATTCCAATTATTAAATCATGATTGCCAGATTTATCCAATTCAGGTCGGTTCGATTCTCTTGAAGAAATCTAGAGGAAAAAGCTGTATTTACATAGCAGCTTTTCCATGTTTGGAGCATTCCAGGCATTGTGTCTCTACTTAGAAGAAGAATGATGGGAAAAGACTAGATAATTCACTAAGCTTGCCCCATCCAGACAAGGTACAGCTATCTACATCCGCCGACTCGGAAAACTGGCTTTTGAAGTGTTGTCGTTTTTGTCGACAATGTTCCACAACCAACAAATGGATGATCTGGAAATCTCTTGTTGTTGGTGTCAGTTGAAGCCAGATTAACCCATTCATATTAATGCAAGTGCCTTCCTAACCTATTCCGTTCAAAACAGTCAGATATTCCTGACTCATCCATCCATATTTATTCAGAGTGTTCCCCAAATTTATCCCATGCTGAAAGGATTCATAATGTTTTCGTAGATCAACCCTCCAGACCTATTGGAGAATTAGCATCATCACCCTTCTCAGGGAGTTGACTCAATTCAGGTCATTTCCGGATTGATCATTGTTCCAATTTGATTGATACATTCCAATCTATTCTATTTAATTCCAGATTGGCTTCATTTAAGGTTTAAGTTTTATTTGTTAGTGTCACAAGTAGGCTAACATTAACACTACAATGAAGTTACTGTGAAAATCCCCTCGTTGCCACACTCCGACACCTGTTCGGGTAACACTGAGGGAGAATTTAGCATGGCCAATGCACCGAACCAGCACGTCTTTCGGACTGTGGGAGGAAACCAGAGCACCCATGCGGACATGAGGAGAGCGTGCAAACTCCACACAGTCATCCAAGGCTGGAATTGAACCTGGATCCCTGGCGCTGTGAGGCAGCAGTGCTAACTAGCGTGCCACGATGCCGTGCCTAGCAAGTTTTTCTTTCCCTGGAACAGGTCAGTGGCATGTCACTATGGGCTTATAGCTTGCGGGGTGCCACTCTGCATCAAACATGGCTGACCAGAACTCTCTCCCGCTCTTACCGCCAGCCATTGGCGTGTTTGGAAGGAGGTGGACACTCAACCTGTTTGGCCGCGTTATGAACGCACCTTCCTCGGCCATCAAGCCCCAGGTTGGGACCTCAACCCGGGGTTACTGGCTCAGAGACAGGGATACTACCCGCTGTGCCACAAGACCTCCCTCAAAGCCTGACTCTGCCTGGAACGGAATTGTTGAATCATTCTAGTTGCAATAATTTCATAATTAGCACCACCGGTTATATTAATGCACAGCTGGGCATGTGCTGTGGCGACTGACAGCTGCAATTAAGTCTTTCCTTAGCGATGCACATGGCCTGAAGCTGGTGATGTGATGTCAGTCCCTACTGATAATACCATCTCATCAGACAGCGCGGTCAGAAAGCATGTGATGGGTGTTTTAACTGCATCAATGGCGACATTATCAGCCCAAAGACCTGAAAGATGCAGGTTCTCAGGTGAGATGTTAAACTGACAACCCACCTGTCCTCTCAGTGAAAGACTGCAAGGGATGATTTTGAAAAAGAACATTGGAGTTCTCCCCTAAATGATATTTATTCTGCAGCCAACAAAAGAGATTATCTGGCTCTTGTTGCATTATTTATTTATCTTACTCTGTACACATTAGCCACTACATTTCCTACATTACCACAGTGCATTAATAAAGCACTTTATTTTCTGAGGTTGTGAAAGGCGCTGTTTAAATAAGGGTCTTCTTAGCAGCTACATTATCACTATTAAGCGTATTAAATGCACAACGTCTGAATTAGCCATTAAAGTTGGAACTGGAAGGCACAGCGGCGACAACTGTAGTTTATAATTCCCTGTGATATCACGACATTGCAAGACACAGCAGCATTTGTACAAACAACATGCCGCGTATATATTTCCATATGTATCGGGGAAATTCAGAATCTCTGTTTGCACTGATGACTTGCCTGTCTTTCAACATAAGGCTGTGGGAGCCTAGAGTGTGTCTTACTCCGAGATTAAAGCCGAATACAATTCCCAGCAGGGCCCTACATCAGAGTGTGCAGAATGTGAGGGGAGTGATGGAACACTCAATTAAATCGGAAACTTATGGAGGGGAGAGGTACTGAAGCAGTGCAGGCAGCCTGACGTGGGAAAATTGGAATTTATATCGAATCTCTCATCCTGAATTCAATATCCTTTTCCTTGTGTGTTTGCATCCACTCGTTTTATTGATTAGATTAGATTTCGGGCATCGTTCATGTGTTCATTGATGGCGACATGGTTGCTGAAGGGACATCTGTTTAGCGTAACATGCGGATCATGGGAACACAGCTGGTCTGCATTTAAAAACTTTGCACAACGTGACATGTTCATGAAAGTGCTTCAAAGGGGAAATCTCTGCATTAGGGGTCCTTAGTAAGAATGGTGTTTATGCCGAGGGGCATTTATAAATGATGCGAGCACGCTTAATTTCAAAATCGTTGTTTCTAAAAATAATAAAACGATTCTCTTAACATCCGTTTAATTGCAGAGCAAAAAAAAGAATAGAATGTTAATTTCTTGAATGGGTCTGCAGTGTGCTCGCTGCTCCGACATTATTTTTGTGAGGCAGAATAAAAATGACTTGACCATAGAATATTGGGATGGTTATGTCTAGATGCAGAGGAAATATTTCCCTCTGCTGGGAGAATCAAGAAGGCGGGGAAGCATTAATTTCAAATTTGAGTGTGATCGTTTAGAAGGAAAATCGGAAGAGCAAATTTTCCCACAAGGAGCAGTGGAATTCTGGAACGCACGTTGGGGTAATAGGAATTTTCAGGAATGACATTGATGGAGTTTTCATAGGTGCAGCTCTCAAGGGATATATGGAAGAAACGTTTTGAGGTACGGATTGGTCATGATCCAACTGAATGGCGGAGTAGGTTTGAAGGGACGATTCATTGAATCCTTACAGTGCAGAAGGAGGCCAATTCAGCCCATCAAGCCTGCATCCACCAGAATCCCACATAGGCCCTATCCCTCTTACCCTGCTAATCCCTTTGACACCAAGGGGCAATTTAGCATGGCCAATTCATGGAGGAAACACATGCAGACATGTGGAGAACATGCAAACATCTCACAGACAGTCACTCAAGGCTGGAATCGAACCTGGGCCCCGGCGCTATGTGGTAGTAGCGCGAACCACCGTGCCGCCCTCCACTGTACCACCATGTTCCCCTTGGGCTTTTTCTCTTATGTTTGCTGTTTCCTACCTATTCATCCTTAATCCTGCACTACAAGCACACACTTCTTAATATGAAAAATAATCCTATATGTTTGGAAAGCTTTGTCCCAGCTCTGTGCGCTTTGGCAGAGAACTAGATTGAAGTTTAATGACCGTCATTATGATAGGAAACCTGACAAAAAAAGTGGGAGATTCGGAAACCAGGAGAATTCTCGGAGTTTTCTTAATTAGAGTTTCTAACATCCATCCGGACAGAGAGGTTTTAATGTCTTTGTCAACTTGTCGGAGCTTTGACAATGCAGCTGTGTTGACCCAGATTATGTATGCGTGGCATGGTGTGGGATTTAAACAACTTCAGACACAAAGGCCAAATTGACACAGGAGACAGTGAGTTCGATTTTTATCTTTATTACCCGAGCGTTAAGCATCGCCCTAACATAGCGAGGGAGATTAAGCAGAGGAGACCACATGCCCACGAAGGAGCTCATTTTAATTTCTTCCATTAATTGAAATGAAAGAAAAATGTATGGCTGCACCCCAGGAGCGTAATCCTCCCTGCCAGATTTTCACTTCAGGGCCCTCACCCTCACCTCCGAAGCCTTTGCCAGGTGACCGCAGATGGCAAAGACAAACATCCATCCCGTTAGTTCCCAGTTTCTTCTTTCACGATTATTTTGTCTTCAAAATATATATATTTGACACCTTCCTCGAAGAAAAATAAGCTGTTTTGAAGTTAATCAATTTTGACAGCGTACATCTGCAGTTTGATCTCTGCGGTGTATTAACAATGAACATGTGAAGTTTGTGAGAAAGTGAAATGGTACTCCGACTGTAGTACAGGCCTCTTGTTACCATACTGATTCAATCAGTGGTGCCAATACCCACTGAATAATATTACAAGGCTCATGCTTCTTCAGAACACAATTACATAAATCAGATTTTCATTTCCTGTTCAATAAAAGTGTCCCTTTGTGTCAGCCAACACGACGGCATTTCAGCAACATCAAACGTCAGGTTTATACAGCAGGAGTGGATAAAACAGTTACACCTTCTTAAGTTCAAAAAGTACAAATTATTGTTCTGTAGTGACCTTGAAATAAAGTGCTGACTGCAATTTGCTGGTTTTTTTTCACTCTTGAAGTATTTTGTGCGTTACAACAGATGTGCAATCGCACTTAACGTTGCTTTGAATTTTGACAGATTTTCATTTGTTTTATGGGAACTATTAGCATGGAAAGAGAACAGGGCCTTTTCCCAAGGATTCTGCTGGACCTTCTGTTCTGAAAATGTGAAGGGGGAGGATTTACAGAGTCACAGAGCAAGAGCAGGAGAGTGGGGCGAATTCGATTTCTCTGGATTCAGCACAGACTCAATGGGCCAAATGCTGCCTTCTTTGCTACGATACAGCGGCCCTGAAAGTTTGAATGCCATTCTGTCCAGGTCCCTCTTAACTTCAGTGGGGCACAGCCAGAATGGCAAGAAATCAAAGATGGAATGGGAAAATATTCCCAAGTGATTTGATTTGACTTAGGGGCGGCATGGTAGCACAGTGGTTAGCACTGCTGCTTCACAGCTCCAGGGTCCCGGGTTCGATTCCCAGCTTGGTTCACTGTCTGTGTGGAGTTTGCACATTCTCCTCATGTCTGCGTGGGTTTCCTCCGGGTGCTCCGGTTTCCTCCCACAATCCAAAGATGTGCGGGTCAGGTTGATTGGCCATGCTTAAATTGCCCCTTAGTGTCCTGAGATGCGTGGGTTAGAGGGATTAATGGGTAAAATATGTAGGGATATGGGGGTAGGGCTTGGGTGGGATTGTGGTCGGTGCAGACTCGATGGGCCGAATGGCCTCTTTCTGTACTGTAGGGCTTCTTCTTCTTCTTCTATTATTGTCACATGTATTGGGATGCAGTGAAAAATACTGTTTCTTGCTATACAGACAAAACACACCATTCATAGGGGAGAATGGAAGAAGAAGGTACAGGATATTGTGTTGCAGTCACAGCTAGGGTGTAGAGAAAGATCAACTCAATATATGGTAGGTCCATTCAATAGTCTGATGGCAGCAGGGAAGAAGCTGTTCTTGAGTTGGTTGGTACCATGATCTCAGGCTTTTGTATCTTTTTCCAAATGGAAAAAGGTGGAAGGGAGTATGTCCGGGGTGCATGGGTTGATTACGCTGACTGCTTTTCCTAGGCAGTGGGAAGTGTAGACGGAGCCAATTGATGGGAGGCTGGTTTGTGTGGTGGACTGAGCTACGTTCACAATCCTTTGTAGTTTCTTGCAGTCTTGGTCAGAGCAGGAGCCATACCAAGCTCTGATACACCCAAAAAGGATGTTTTCTATGGTTTCCAGTATGGGTAGATTGAGCCAGGGTGATGAACTTTGAATGTTGAAGTTTCCATGCTCTGGGCATTGTTCAGGACCCAGCAAATATTTTGCATGAGTACCTCTGTTTCATCATACCCACACCCTTGGATGTGCCATCTTTCTTTACCAAGGGTTGCCATTATTGCTGATGTCTTGCTGTTTTTGTAGCAGTGAAAGACAAGAATGGACGAAACAGCATTGGTCTTCCAGTGGCACCACCTGGTCTGGGAATCCAACACCATCAACTCATATTAAGTTGTGATCCTACTTGAATATAGCAGTATCAAGAGCAGTGAGATATGGAAGAGAAAAGCAAAGGTGTCACATAAATAGGATGTCTTTCACTAGTGCTACCCGTGTAAGATCTGAGGCAACACTTAGAGAGGCAGTATCACCAATGAAGAACCACCACAAGGGATTGGTGAGAGGTGCCTGGAGAACATTCGGATGGAGAAAAGACCGAGGCTAGCAGGGCTTGTATTTCCTTCCTCATTCTCCCCCTGCAATGGAGGTAGAATGGACACCTTCAGTTCGAAGATGGAGATTTGGCCATGAAAAATAGACCTGGTGAAGTACATCTATGGAGGACCTCCATGAGTGGGACAACACCTGGGCTAAAGTGAAAGAGGACCAGGGGCTGGTGGCCGGGTCTTTCTGACCATTTTTCCATAAGGGACTGGAGGAACTAAGTCCAAGTACCTCTGTTAATACCAGATGTACAGATTGACCGAGGGTGAACACGAGGAAGGCCTTAAAATTGAGATCAAGATTGTGAGCTGGAGCCCTGAAGATCTAACCAGCACATCTCTTTTCCAATAGTTTTCTATCGATGGCCACTTTGTATTCTGGCCCCGAGACATACCCAAGTATTGTTTTCAGGGGAAGCTGACCCAGGATTCTTCACCCAGCCTCTTTAAAGGGGAACTGGCTCAGGTGGCACGGTGGCACAGTGGTGAGCACTGCTGCCTCACAGCGCCAGGGACCCAGGTTCAATTCCAGCCTCAGGTGACTGTCTGCGTGGAGTTTGCACATTCTCCCCGTGTCTGCGTGGGTTTTCTCCGGCGGCTCTGGTTTCCCCCCACACTCCAAAGATGTGCGGGTTAGGTGGATTGGCCATGCTAAATTGCCCCTTAGTGTCAGGAGGACTAGCAGGGTAAATATGTGGGGTTACAGGGAAAGGCCCTGGCTGGGATTGTGGTCGGTGCAGACTCAATGGGCCAAATGGCCTCCTTCTGCATTGTAGGAATTCTATGATTCTATGATGTGCTCTTAGCAGGAAAAGGCATGCAATTCGCAAGACTCCCCCCCCCTGACCTAATGAACCATGAGATATGTCCAACATTTGCCACTTAAAAATGAAAAAAGGGCTAACTCTGCTGATCTTCAACAATATTCGGATATTTTACATCGACAGAGCAGGCAAGGCTGCGGTTTAATAACCCACCCCCAACAGTGCAGCACTCCCTCAGGACTGCACTGGACAATCAATATTGACGTTTTTACCTATAAAAAGATGTCCTCTCCTGTGGGTTGTCAGGGCTGGTATCTTTGGAACAATGTGATACAAGATCAAAATGCAGTGGATGTTGCAAATCTGTTGTCATTTATAGAAACAAATACAAAAATACTTTGCAGGTCTGGCAGCATCTGTGGGTTAATATTTCAGGTTGACAATAAAGGGTCAACCTGAAATGTTAATAAAATTGACTTGAAATGTTCACTGTTTTTCTCCTTGTACATTTATTGCCAGATCTGTTGAGTGTTGCCAGAATTTTCTGTTTCTATTTAACGTTTTTCATCGACTGGGTTGTTAGCTAGTCAATAGGGTGCACTGGAGTCAACTATCATCAGGAAAATGCTGCATAACCTTGATAGTGGTTAACAGCTTGGTAACGGCCAAATCATAGAAGTTTTACGGTGCAAAAGGAGTCCATTTGGCCCATCGAGTCTGCACCAGCTCTCTAAACGAGCATCATGATTTAGTGCCATTCCCCTGCCTTTTCCATTACCCCTGAACATTGCTCCTTATTAAACAACCATCTAACTCCCACTTGAACGCCTTCATTGAACCTGTCTCCAACACACTTCCAGGCAGCGCATTCCAGACCCGAACCATTTGCTGTGTGAACAAGATTTTTTCTCACATCACGGGTGGGATTCTCCGGCCGTGCCCGCCCCAAAACTAGAGAATCCCGCCCGAGGTCAATGGACGTTTGTGTGGTCCGCCCCCTCCACCCGCTACCATTCCCGTGACGGGCGGGGCAGGAGAATCCCCCCCACATTTGTTTCTTTTGCAAATCACTTTCAATCTGTACCGTCTCTTGATTCTTTTACAAGCAGGAATGCTTTCTCCCTATCTATTCTTTCCAGCCCCCTCATGATTTTTAACATCTCTATCAAATCACCTCTTGGCCTTCTTCTCACCAAGGGGAACGACGGCACGGCATGGGGGTGGCACGGTGGCACAGCACCAGGGACCCAGGTTCGATTCCAGGCTTGAGTCATTGTCTGTGTGGAGTTTGCACATTCTCCCCATGTCTGCATGGGTTTCCTCCAGGTGCTCCAGTTTCCTCGTACAGTCCAACGATGTGCTGGTTAGGTGCATTGGCCATACTAAATTTTCCCTCAGTGTACCCGAACAGGCGTCGGAGTGTGGCGACTAAGGGTTTTTCACAGTAACTTCCATTGCAGTGTTAATGTAAGTCTACTTGTGACGAATAAATAAATAAACTTTAAAAAATTAAACTTTAAATAAACTTTAGAAAAGTCCCAATCTATCCTGGTAACTGAAGTTTCTCATCCCTGGAATCTTTCCTGGAAACCTCTTCCACACTCTCTCCACTACATTCATGTCCTTCCAATGGTGTGGCAGCCAGGACTGTGCACAATATTCCAGGGTCAGATGTAAGCTTCAAAAACTCTGGTTCAGCAGATGGTGGTTAACTCTACATTTCAATTTCTGAGTGCAACAGGGTATCTATCACTCCTGATGTTTAAACGGCCTGGGAAAGACTTCATCAAGGAAGAAGAGGAATTTAAAAGCTCTACCCTTGGCATTCAGTGGAAACTTTCTAGATTGATGGAGAAAATTGAAATTCAACTGCATAGTTCCTGACTGGACTGCAGAAGTACCTAACAGACTGCTTACATCTTTGTGATGCTGTAGATAATGGACTGCAATATTAAATTGGCCACACGGATCCAAGTAATGCTTCTAATAGCTTTGGATTGAATCCAGAGACAAGAAATGACTTTTCCCTGCATCCTGCCAAACAAACTCCAATATTGTGTCAGTTGGCATTACAAAGTGCTGATTTTCTTTCTCTGACTGTGATAGGTAGAGCTACCCATTTTCATTTGTCAACTCTTGCTCTTCTACCCTAACTTAAGCCTGATGACAAGTTATTCTCTGCTCTTTGGTTGCTCAGGTTATGCCATGTGTTGCAATTATAGTTTTCAAAATCGATTACAAGTAATTGGCATGTACCAATCAAATGGAATGAAGCAGAAATGGTCGAGAGCTTCAAGTTTTTAGGTGTCCAGATCACCAACAACCTGTCCTGGTCTCTCCACGCGGTCGCTATAGTTAGGAAAGCCCACCAACGCCTCTACTTTCTCAGGAGACTAAGGAAATTCAGTGTGTCTGCTACAACTCTCACCAAGTTCTACAGTTGCACCATAGGAAGCATTTTTCAGGTTGTATCATAACTTGGCATGGCTGTTGCCCTGACCAAGAGTGCAATAAACTACAAAGGGTCATGAACAAAGCTCAGTCCATCACTCAAACCAGCCTCTCATCCACTGACTCTGTCTATACTTCCTGCTGCCTCAGAAAAGCAGCCAGCATAATCAAGGACCTCATGCACCCCGGACATACTCCCACCTTCTTCCATCGGGAAAAAGGTACAAAAGTTTGAGGACATGTACCAACCGACTCAAAAAACAGCTTCTTCCCTGCTGCCATCAGACTTTTAAATGGACCTATCTCGCACTAAGTTGATCTTTCTCTACACCCCAGCTATGACTGTAACATTGCATTCTGCACTTTCTCCTTTCCTTCCCTATGTACGGTATGTAATGTCTGTTTAGCGCGCAAGAAACAATATTTTTCACTGTATACTAACACGTGACAAAAATAAATCAAATCAAGCACAATCATCCTACAATTGCTTCATTATAATATCCAATCAGCGTGAAGATTTAACACATCATTGTTTTTACAAGTTATCACAGTCCAGCTCATTTCTGGATCTGTGTATCATTCTCTTTTTCCTAGCCACAGATGTCTGATTTAATGAGTTTTGCATGGACAAATGGGCTTGGTGCCCATCTGTGAAGGCTCTTATAAGGAGACCTTTTTCCTTCATAGCAGCTTGAGTGATTTTTAAACTTGTGTGATTATTAACACTTTCACCAAGTACAAAAGTTAATTTTTTGATCAACATCGAAAGGTACCTTTAAATAAACTATCATCACTGAACGACTCTCACTTACTTAGATGCCACACAGTTTAGAAACAGTAGAGGCTTGTCCTGCTGGCATTTCAGCCCAGATGTAAGCTTTAAGTTTGGAACGGACTGCCGTTTAGAAGCAGTCTTCTTGAAGCTAGTTCAGTCAGTTATAAAAGCAAACCTCATGCCTTTCAAAATACCAATGAAGTAACCCTTCTATGCAGAACACGTGGATTCCCAAATGTGCCACCCAGAACTTTACTGAGTACTTTCAGGTAATCAGTATAACAATGTTAATCTAATTAGCTGGTTGTCATTTGAGGATCTTCATGAACTGTTAAGTAGTTGGAATTTAAACTGCACACTCTGTTAGTTATACAACCAAATAGAACCAGTTCTGAGTCATTGGGATGAGGGGTGTGGGAGGGAGAGATTATCAAACTTTGGCAGATTAAATCGCCTGAGGGCAGCATTTAGAATCACAGAATCATAGAATTCCTATAGTGCAGAATGAGGCCATTCAGCCCATCGAGCCTGCACCGACAACAATCCCACCCAAGCCTCATCCCCATGACCAACATATTTACTCTAGCTCGTCCCCCAGTCATGAAGGGACAATTTAGCATGGCCAATCAACCTAACCCGCACATCTTTGGAAAGGTGGCCAAAATCGCAAGTTTGTAACACAGCCCATCTGATTTTCACCCTGATTTCGTTTAAAGAAATGCATGGAAACAAGTGATAGAACCGCTTATGACACCCTATCCAAGATCATTGCTGTTCTGGTGTGCCCATGGCCACCTCCATTGCCTTCTAGGCTCTCCTGGCAATAGCAACATAGTTCCTTTAACCCACTGCATACCATGGTGGGGATTTTGGGGCAGGATCAGTCGCAGGAGCGGAAAATCCTGCAGGTGTTCCAAAATGAAGTTTATGCCAACGGGATTTCCTGCAGTGATTACCCGCCCTCCTGCCAATGACGTAGCGGGAATCCTGATAGTGAATGGGGGCAGTGCCAGGGGGTGTTCCATTGTGGGGGGGGGCAGGGGTTGTTGTGTGAGGGGGTGAGAGTTTTCCATGGTGAAGGGGGTTGTGTGGTGAACCATCGTTGGTTCACCACTGGGGTTGTTATTGTGTTACTGTTGGGCTAGGGTGTTGTTGTTATGGGGGTTGTACTATGTTGTTGGGATAGGGTGTTTACCTGTCCTAAGTGTTATCATGGCACACTCCAGTGGGGTCCCGCCTCCGGTGGCAGGGTATAAGACCCCCTGCTCCGGCAGGACCCCTTCAGTCTGAACGGGTGAATTTGTGTTAGTAGTTTCATTGTTAATGTATTAAAGCCTTCAGTTCTAAAGCCTTGTTTCCGGGTGCTCATTGAGGTGCATCAATTTAATACATTAACTGAGTGTAGATTTTAAGGGCCCCCTTCCCTCAACGGATCGGAATGTCTATTTTCTTAACATAATAGACGAATTTTCCCGGTTTCCGTTTGTTTTCCCCTGTGCGGACACGTCGACTGCCACCGTCATCAAGGCATTCAGTGAGCTTTTTACCCTGTTCGGGTACCCCTGCTATATTCATAGCGACAGGGGCTCGTCGTTCATGAGCAACGACTTGAGGCAATTCCTGCTCTCATTCGGGATTGCCTCTAGTAGAACCACGAGCTACAACCCTAGGGGTAACGGACAGGTGGAAAGGGAGAATGCTACAGTCTGGAAGGCTGTCCTACTGGCACTGAAATCCAAGGGCCTTCCAGTCTCCCAGTGGCAGGAGGTCCTTCCAAATGCGCTCCATTCTATCCGCTCCCTCCTGTGTACGGCAACCAATGCTACTCCCCACGAGAGGATGTTCTCATTCCCTCGGAAGTCGTCCTCGGGGACCTCATTGCCAGCCTGGTTGACGTACCCAGGACCCGTCCTTCTGCGGCGCCATGTGAGGGCTCGCAAGTCCGACCCCTTGGTCGAACCGGTCCAACTCCTCCACGCCAACCCTCAGTATGCCTATGTGGCATATCCTGACGGGCGAGAGGACACTGTCTCCATTAGAGACCTGGCGCCCGCAGGGGACGTAGCAACTCCTGTCGCTCCTATTCCCCCAGTCACAGATCCACTACTCCTCATTACTTCCCCAGACGTGGCGCGGTCAGCACCGGGACCAGTGCATAACACTTTTACTCCCATGTACAGCTTGCCTGAGACTCGGAGATCGGCGCCACCATCATCACCACCACCACCACCACCAAACGTTCCAGGATCCCCTGCACCATCGCCTCATCAGGGCCGGCCGGCCCGGGAGTCTTTGAGGGGACAGCCAGATGTTGCTTTGAGAGAGCCACCGCAAGCACCTGCTCCGGTTTCGCAACCGGTGTTGAGAAGATCGCAGCGTCGGTGTGGTCCTCCAGACCGTCTGGACTTGTGAATCCTGTTATTTTTTTTTGTCATTGTCTGTTTTCATCCACCCCGCCACCTTTGGTTCCTAAAGGAGGGGTGAATGTGGTGAACCATCGTTGGTTCACCACTGGGGTTGTTATTGTGTTACTGTTGGGCTAGGGTGTTGTTGTTATGGGGGTTGTACTATGTTGTTGGGATAGGGTGTTTACCTGTCCTAAGTGTTATCATGGCACACTCCAGTGGGGTCCCGCCTCCGGTGGCAGGGTATAAGACCCCCTGCTCCGGCAGGACCCCTTCAGTCTGAACGGGTGAATTTGTGTTAGTAGTTTCATTGTTAATGTATTAAAGCCTTCAGTTCTAAAGCCTTGTTTCCGGGTGCTCATTGAGGTGCATCAGGTTGGTGCTGATGTGAAGTCTATTTTAAATTTCTTGCATTTGCCTATGAGCCAGATGAAGTTGCCTTTGGGGCTGACAGCTTCCTCGCTGCTTTTCTTGCCTATTGTGCCACTCTGCCTATTTTTGGGGAAATGGGTGGTATGGTGGCACAGTGGTTAGCACTGCTGCCTCACAGTGCCAGGGTCCCAGGTTCAATTCCAGCTTCAGGTCACTGTCAGTGTGGAGTTTGCACATTCTCCCCGTGTCTGCGTGGGTTTCCTCCGGGTGCTCCAGTTTCCTCCCACAGTCCAAAGATGTGCAGGTTAGATTAATTGACCATGCTAAATTGACCCTAGTGTTAGGGGGATTAGCAGGGTTAATGTGTGGGGTTATGGGAATAGGGCCTGGATGGGATTGTGGTCAGTGCAGACTCGATGGGCTGAATGGCCTCCTTCTGCACTGTAGGGATTCTATGATCCATGATTCCGGCCAATGTTTCTCTCCCATGTTCGGATGATTCCTGAGATAAAAGATGAGGATGCTGGAATCTGAAACAAAAAAACAGAAAATGCTGGAAAAACTCAGCAGGTCTGCCGGCGTCTGGAGAGAAAAACAGAGCTCCACTGGAATGCCGCCACCTGCCCGCCACGGAATCGGAGCGGGCGAGAGGCAGACAACAGAAATGTCTGTTGACCTCGGGCAGGAATTTCCAGTCTCGTTCGAGTGAGGCGGTAAAATCCCACCCCTCATCTTTCAAGTCTGGATGACTTTGTGCTTTACCACTCCCTTTACACTTTAACAACTTGAAACTACAGTTGCACCAAGAGCCAGTAAGGGGACAATCAGCAACTAATCTGATCCCTTTAATTAGCATTGACAGTGGGTGCGGGTCCTTCCTGCTGCGGCAGTGTAAGATTCAGAGATGGTGTTAGCTGTAGCATTGCTCTCCAAAATGGCAGCACTGCTGTCAAATCAATATTACATGCTGATTGATGTCATGAACAGCTTACTCTGCACACTTGCAACAGATGTTACCTGCGTATGCACGAATGGCCTTCCCTTAAATGGCGTCTGGCGTGCCTAGCAGCAGAAGTGCATGCATGTACCAAGAGTACTATTTTAGAGACAAAACTCGATTGGTGACACTGAAAATGCAGGCAGCACAGTACCAAATTTTGCATTTGGAACTGTTTCCTTATTTTCTCATTTCTTATTGTTCGAAGTTCAACTATTTGCAGAATAGACCTTTAGGTGTGTCCTCCAATGTTCAGATTCTAGTTTTTCATCACAAGCCAGCTCATTTGGACCTGCTCATGATACAGGAAAATGTTTTAAAGTTTAAAGTTTATTTATTAGTGTCACAAGTGGGCTTGCATTAACACTGCAATGAAGTTACTGTGAAAATCCCCAAGTCGCCACACTCCAGCGCCTGTTCGGTAACACTGAGGGAGAATTTAGCATGGCCAATTCACCTAACCGGCAAGTCTTTCGGACTGTAGGAGGAAACCGGAGCACCCGGAGGAAACCCACGCAGACACGGGGAGAACGTGTAGATTCCGCACAGACAGTGACCCAAGCCGAGAATTGAACCCGGGTCCCTGGTGTAGTGAGGCAGCAGTGCTAACCACTGTGCTGCCGTGGTCTGAAATCTGGTTTCAGAGTTAGATTGCATAGAATTATAAAATACCTACAGTTCAGAAAGAGGCCATACAGCCCATCAGGTCTGCACTGACTCTCCGGCAGATCATCTTAGCCAGGCTTCCCCCCCCATTGTATCCCCAAAACCCCATGCATTTGCCCCACTAATCCCCCTAATCTACACATCTTGGGACACAAGCGGGAAATTCAGCATGGCCAATCCACCTAACCTGCACATCTTTGGACTGTGGGAGGAAACCAGAGCACCCGGAGAAAACCCACACAGACACGGGGAGAATGTGCAAACCTCACACAGTCACCCAAGGCCGGAATTGAACCCAGGTCTCTGGCGCTGTGAGGCAACAGTGCTAATCACTGTGCCACCATGCCGCTCTAATTTCATTTTAATTCTCCTCAGTTATTCAACACAGTTTGGAAAGATATATTTACAGAAGCCTTATGGCACAGATCACAGCAGGAGGCTTCCTTCTTTCTTCTGCACATTTCTTTCCATCAATAAATAATAACAATGTCCAATTTTTGACAGCTACGTTCTCGTTGGATGTAAACTCTGGTCGTTGCACTCTTCTGATGTAAACAGTTGCCATCAACTGCTTCCGCTTGTGTTTAAGCAAATAACATCAGTACACTTTATATTTGGTACACTGTACCATTACAAACCACATTATCACAATGCCAGTGAACCCACGCATATTGCTCAACTTACAGAAGCAACGGAAGAAGGCTGTCTCTCTCCTCAATGTTCACTTTCCATATCTTATTCCTGTTCCTTTGTAGATCAAAAGCAGATGTAATGCCACCTCCATCTGAGTGAATAGTGATACACTGACAGCAACATAAGCAAGGGGGGAGAATAAAGCATATTCCTTTTATTTTCTCTTTGGACTCATAAATCAAACAGGTCCAGCTTGTAAAAATGCTAATTTTTACAAACCAGCAAAAGCAAACAGCACGGAGAGCTTCATAAATCTCACTATGAGACATACACTGCACATAATAGCTATCTAAATGAAAGGCTAGCTCAGCAAGCTATTTTAACTTACTGTCCTTCCTCGTAGGAATGAGGGGGGAGTGGCCCCAAAACTGGAGGTCTGCACATACTGCCATGCTCCCACTCTATTCCCACCTGTGGCCAGTTTTCTTAGGGTCCTTAAAAAGAAGATCTCCTTCCCTGTCAGCCTGCCCAATGCACACCAGAGTCATTTGACATACATCCAAGTTCCCGATTGTGATTTCAAGACAGAATGGAGCCCAAGATCATTGATATCGAAGAAGGTTATCAAAAATTACAGGGGGTCTTGATCAGTTAGGGAAGTGGGCGGAGGATTGGCAAATAGATTTGTTTCAGATGTTGCATTTTGGAAAGTCAAACCAGAGTAGGACTTATACAGTGAATGGAAGGGTGCTGGGGAGTGCTGAGGAACAGAAGGACCTAGGAGTACAAGTACATAGTGCGTTGGAAGTGGCATCACAGGGTAGACAGGGTGGTGAAGATGGTGTTTAGCATACTGGCCTTCATCAGTCAGGGCATTGAGTATAGGAGTTGGGACATTATGTTACAGTTGTACAAATTATTGGTGAGGCCGCAATTGGAGTATTGTGTATAGGTTTGGTCACCCTGTTATAGGAAAGACATTGATAAACTGCACATGTGCCACACAAATGCCAGGCAATGACCATCACCGATAAGAGACACTCTAACCACTGCCCCGAGTCTTTCAATGGCATAACCATCACTGAACCCCCCACTGTCATATTCCTTGGGGTTACCATTGACCAGAAACTCAACTGGACTCACCACATAAACACAATGGCTCCAAGGACAGGTCAGAGGCTAGGAATACTGAGGCGAGTCACTCATCTCCTGACTCTCCAAAGCCAATCCACCATTTGCAGGGCACAAGTCAGGAGTTTGGTGGAAGGCTCCCCACTTTCCTGGAGGGGTATGGTCCAAATAACACTCAAGAAACTTGACACCATCCAGGACAGAACAGCCTGCTTGATTGACACCACATCCACAAACATCCACTCCCTCCACCACCAACGTTCAGTAGCAGCAGTGTGTACTATCTGCAAGATGCACTGCAGCAATTCATCAAAGATCTTTTGCCAGCACCTTCCAAACCCACGACCACTTCCATCTGGAAGGACTAGGGCAGCAGATACATGGGAATACGACCACCTGCAAGTTCCCCTCCAAGCCACTCACCATCCTGACTTGGAAATATATCGTCGTTCCTTCACTGTCGCTTGGTCAAATCCTAGAATTTCCTCCCTAATGGCATTGTGGGTCAACCCACAGAACATGGACTGCAGTAAATCAAGACAGCAGCTCACCATCACCTTCTCAAGGGCAACTAGGAATGAACAATAAATGCTGGCTTAACCAGCGACGCCCATGTCCCACGAATGAACAAAAAAAATTTGGAAAAAGTGCAAAGAAGATGAACGAGGATGTTGTCAGGACTGGTGGACCTATGTTATAGGGGGAGGTTGGCCAGGCTAGGACTTTATTCCTTGGAATGTAGGAGAATGTGGGGTGGTATTATTGAAATCATGAGGAACATAGATAGGATAGCATAGTTAGATAGGATGAACACACATAATTTTTTTCCCAAGGAAAGGAATTGAAAACTAGAGAACATAGGTTTAAGATGAGAGGGGAAAGATTTAAAAGGGACCTGAGGGGCAACATCTTCACACAGAGGGTGGTACGTATATGGAATGAGCTGCCAGGGAAAGTGGTTTGGGGCAGGTACAATAGCCACATTGAAAAAGCATTTGGATAAGTACATGGATGGGAAAGGATTAGACGGATATGGGCCAAACACGGGCAATTGGGGCTAGCTGGGAGGGCACCATGGTCGACATGGACAAGTGGGCCAAAGGGCCTATTTCCGTGCTGTATTGCTCTATGATTCTAAGATTTCTAAGATGTTTTTTTGTTGGAGTCAAGAGGAGATGTTTGAGTACATCATGTCCTCTCTGTCTCCTCTCAGTCCCTGCCACCTAATACCCTCTCCATGGACTGATGCTTTCCAGATTATTGGGAATTTGATACCTTCAGCTCATCTGCATAATATAGATAAGTCCAGGCCGAAAAATAGCTGCCAACAAAAATGAACCAAAGTCTCTGCATGCTGCCTGTCCATTCTCCATCAGTATTTTGAAACACTTCTATTGGCATTTTTTAAGATGCAAAAAGTGTCTATTCCAATATTGAATACCTATTAGAAATCATGTATTACTAAATTAATAATGTAAAAAAGTAAATGATTCCCTGACAATTTAATGGGTTACTTGTGTCTTCTGTGATCTTTCTAGCCATTCAACTTATTGCCCATCTCTAATTGCCCTTGAGAAGGTGGTGGTGAGCCATATTCTTGAACCACTGCTGTCCATGTGGTGTAGGTACACTAATAGTGCTGTTCAGGAGGGAGTTCCAGGATTCTCAGCCAGCGAGAGCTGAGGAATTGTGAGATAGTTCCAAATCAGAATGGAGAGGAACTTGCAGGCAGTGGTGTTCCATGCATCTGCTGCCCTTGTCCTTCTAGGTGTAGAGGTTGCAGGTGTTGAAGGAGCCTTGGTAATGGATCTTGTATATAGCATACACTGCTGCCACAACATGCCAGTGGTGGTGGGAGTGAATGTTTCATGTAATGGATCGAGTGCTGACAAGCCAGCTGCTTTGCCAAGGATTGCTTATGTCAATATTACAAAGACCTTATGGAATCATAGAACATTTGCATGCAGTAGGAGGCCATTTGGGTCATTGAGTCTGCACTGACTCTACTGCCTCCCAAAAATACACAAGGCAAACACACCCAGCCGTCCCATCGTTTCAGGAAATGGAACCCTGTGCGAGAACCTCTCCGGCTATGTCGAGGGCATCTTGAAACCCATTGTACAAAGAACCCCCAGCTTTTGTCGCGACACTACGGACTTACTACAGAAACTCAGCACACATGGAGCAGTTGAACCAGGAGCACTCCTCGTCACAATGGACGTCTCGGCACTCTACACCAGCATCCCCCACGATGATGGCATTGCTGCAACCGCCTCAGTACTCAATGCCGTCAACTGCCAGTTTCCAGATGCAATTTTACAACTCATCCGCTTCATCCTGGACCACAATATTTTCACCTTCAACAACCAGTTCTTCATCCAGACACACGGAACAGCCATGGGGACCAAATTCGCACCTCAATATGCCAACATCTTCATGCACAGGTTCGAACAAGACTTCTTCACCGCACAGGACCTTCAACCGATGCTATACACTAGATACATCGATGACATTTTCTTCCTTTGGAGTCATGGTGAGCAATCACTGAAACAACTATATGATGACATCACCAAGTTCCATCCCACCATCAGACTCACCATGGACTACTCTCCGGAACCGGTTGCATTCTTGGATATACGCATCTCCATTAAGGACGGTCACCTCAGCACCTCACTGTACCGCAAGCCCACGGATAACCTCATGATGCTCCACTTCTCCAGCTTCCACCCGAAACACGTAAAAGAAGCCATCCCCTATGGCCAAGCCCTCCGAATACACAGGATCTGCTCGGATGAGGAGGATCGCAACAGACACCTCCAGACGCTGAAAGATGCCCTCATAAGAACAGGATATGGCGCTCGACTCATCGATCAACAGTTCCGACGCGCCACAGCGAAAAACCGCACCAACCTCCTCAGAAGACAAACATGGGACACGGTGGACAGAGTACCCTTCGTCGTCCAGTACTTCCCCTGAGCGGAGAAGTTACGGCATCTCCTCCGGAGCCTTCAACATGTCATTGATGAAGACGAACATCTCGCCAAGGCCATCGCCACACCCCCACTTAGAACAGTACAGCACAGAACAGGCCCTTCGGCCCACGATGTTGTGCCGAGCTTTATCTGAAACCAAGATCAAGCTATCCCACTCCCTATCATCCTGGTGTGCTCCATGTGCCTATCCAATAACCGCTTAAATGTTTCTAAAGTGTCTGACTCCACTATCACTGCAGGCAGTCCATTCCACACCCCAACCACTCTCTGCGTAAAGAACCTACCTCTGATATCCGTCCTGTATCTCCCACCACGAACCCTATAGTTATGCCCCCTTGTAATAGCTCCATCCACCCGAGGAAATAGTCTTTGAACGTTCACTCTATCTATCCCCTTCATCATTTTATACACCTCTATCAAGTCTCCCCTCAGCCGCCTCCGCTCCAGAGAGAATAGCCCTAGCTCCCTCAACCTTTCCTCATATGACCTACCCTCCAAACCAGGCAGCATCCTGGTAAATCTCCTCTGCACTCCTTCCAGCGCTTCCACATCCTTCCTATAGTGAGGTGACCAGAACTGCACACAATATTCCAAATGTGGTCTCACCAAGGTCCTGTACAGTTGCAGCATAACCCCACGGCTCTTAAACTCCAACCCCCTGTTAATAAAGGCTAACACACTACAGGCCTTCTTCACAGCTCTATCCACTTGAGTGGCAACCTTTAGAGATCTGTGGATATGGACCCCAAGATCTCTCTGTTCCTCCACAGTCTTCAGAACCCTACCTTTGACCCTGTAATCCACATTTAAATTTGTCCTACCAAAATGAATCACCTCACATTTATCAGGGTTAAACTCCATTTGCCATTTTTCAGCCCAGCTTTGCATCCTATCTATGTCTCTTTGCAGCCTACAACAGCCCTCCACCTCATCCACTACTCCACCAATCTTGGTGTCATCAGCAAATTTACTGATCCACCCTTCAGCCCCCTCCTCTAAGTCATTAATAAAAATCACAAAGAGCAGAGGACCAAGCACTGATCCCTGCGGCACACCGCTAGCAACCTGCCTCCAATCCGAAAATTTTCCATCGACCACCACCCTCTGTCTTCGGTCAGACAGCCAGTTGCCTATCCAATCGGCCAACTTTCCCTCTATCCCACACCTCCTCACTTTCATCATAAGCCGACCATGGGGGACCTTATCAAACGCCTTACTAAAATCCATGTATATGACATCAACTGCCCTACCTTCATCAACACACTTAGTTACCTCCTCAAAAAATTCTATCAAATTTGTGAGGCACGACTTGCCCTTCACGAATCCGTGCTGACTATCTCGGATTAATCCGCATCTTTCTAAATGGTCGTAAATCCCATCCCTAAGGACCCTTTCCATCAATTTACCAACCACCGAAGTAAGACTAACCGGTCTATAATTACCAGGGTCATTTCTATTCCCTTTCTTAAACAGAGGAACAACATTCGCCATTCTCCAGTCCTCTGGCACCATCCCCGTGGACAGCGAGGACCCAAAGATCAACGCCAAAGGCTCTGCAATCTCATCCCTTGCCTCCCAAAGAATCCTAGGATACATTTCATCAGGCCCAGGGGACTTATCGACCTTCAGTTTATTCAAAACTGCCAAGACATCCTCCCTCCGAACATCTATTTCCTCCAGCCTATTAGCCTGTAACACCTTCTCTTCCTCAAAAACATGGCCCCTCTCCTTGGTGAACACTGAAGAAAAGTATTCATTCATCACCTCGCCTATCTCTACTGACTCCATACACAAGTTCCCACTACTGTCCTTGACCGGCCCTAACCTCACCCTGGTCATTCTTTTATTCCTCACATAAGAGTAAAAAGCCTTGGGGTTTTCCTTGATCCGACCCGCCAAGGACTTCTCATGTCCCCTCCTAGCTCTCCTAAGCCCCTTTTTCAGCTCATTCCTTGCTAACTTGTAACCCTTAATCGAGCCATCTGAACCTTGTTTCCTCATCCCTACATAAGCTTCCCTCTTCCTTTTCACAAGACATTCCACCTCTTTTGTGAACCATGGTTCCCTCACTCGGCCATTTCCTCCCTGCCTGACAGGAACATACCTATCAAGGACATCCAGTATTTGTTCCTTGAAAAAATTCCACTTTTCATTAGTTCCTTTCTCTGACAGTTTCTGTTCCCAACTTATGCCCCCTAATTCTTGCCTAATCGCATCATAATTACCCCTCCCCCAATTGTAAACCTTGCCCTGCCGTACGGCCCTATCCCTCTCCATTGCAATAACAAAAGACACCGAATTGTGGTCACTATCTCCAAATTGCTCTCCCACAACCAAATCTAACACTTGGCCCGGTTCATTTCCCAGTACCAAATCCAATGTGGCCTCACCTCTTGTCGGCCCATCCACATATTGTGTCAGGAAACCCTCCCGCACACACTGCACAAAAACTGCCCCATCCAAACTATTTGACCTACAAAGGTTCCAATCAATATTTGGAAAGTTAAAGTCCCCCATGACAACTACCCTGTGACCCCCACACATATCCATAATCTGCTTAGCAATTTCTTCCTCCACATCTCTATTACTATTTGGGGGCCTATAGTAAACTCCTAGCAACGTGACCGCTCCTTTCCTATTTCTAACTTCAGCCCATATTACCTCAGTGTGCAGATCCCCCACGAAGTGCCTTTCCGCAGCCGTTAAACTATCCTTGATTAACAATGCCACTCCTCCACCTCTTTTACCAGCTTCCCTACACTTAGTGAAACATCTATACCCCGGAACGTCCAACAACCATTCCTGTCCTTGTTCTACCCACGTCTCCGTAATGGCCACAACATCGTAGTCCCAAGTACCAATCCACGCCCCAAGTTCATCTACCTTGTTCCGGATGCTCCTTGCATTGAAGTAGACACACTTCAACCCACCTTCCTGTCTACCAGTACCCACCCTTGACCCTGATACCTTCCCCAATGCCTCACCACCCTCACTGACTTCTGGACTACAACTCCCTTTCCCACTCCCCTGACAAATTAGTTTAAACCCCCCTGAAGAGCCGTAACAAATTTCCCTCCGAGGATATTGGTGCCCCTCTGGTTCAGGTGCACCCCGTCCTGTTTGTACAGGTCCCACCTTCCCCAGAACGTGTTCCAATTATCCACGTATCTGAAACCCTCCCTCCTACACCATCCCTGCAACCACATATTTAACTGCACTCTCTCCCTGTTCCTCAACTCGCTATCACGTGGTACCGGCAACGTACCAGAGATGACCACATGTTTCGTCTTGGCTCTCAGCTTCCAGCCCAGCTCCAGAAATTCCTGCTTTAAATCCCCGTCCCTTCTCTTACCACTTCTTGCCTTCAAACAACCACGCAACCTCAAACAGACCATTGTCCGCAGCAAACTACCCAGCCTTCAGGAGAACGGTGACCACGACACCACACAACCCTGCCACAGCAACCTCTGCAAGACGTGCCGGATCATCGACACGGATGCCATCATCTCACGTGAGAGCACCATCTACCAGGTACACGGTACCTACTCTTGCAACTCGACCAACGTTGTCTACCTGATACGCTGCAGGAAAGGATGTCCCGAGGCATGGTACATTGGGGAAACCATGCAGACGCTACGACAACGGATGAATGAACACCGCTCGACAATCACCAGGCAAGACTGTTCTCTTCCTGTGGGGAAGCACTTCAGCAGTCACGGGCAATCAGCCTTGGATCTTCAGGTAAGCGTTCTCCAAGGCGGCCTTCATGACACATGACAGCGCAGAGTCGCTGAGCAGAAACTGATAGCCAAGTTCCGCACACATGAGGACGGCCTAAACCGGGATGTTGGATTTATGTCACATTATCAGTAACCCCCACAGCTTGCCCCTGGTCTTGCAGAATCTCACTAGCTGTTCTGTCTGGAGACAATACACATCTCTTTAACCTGTGTTGAATGCTCCCTCCACCCCCATTGTCTGTACATTTAAGACCTGGCTGGCTGTAGAGATTTGCATTCTAATTAGTATTCTGTAACTTGATTTCTGTGTCTGTGCACTGTTTGAGAGCACATTTCCACTCCATCTGACGAAGGAGCAGTGCTCCGAAAGCTTATGGTATTTGCTACCAAATAAATCTGTTGGACTTTAACCTGGTGTTGTGAGACTTCTTACTGTGTTTACCCCAGTCCAACGCCGGCATCTCCACATCCTGACTCTCTCTGACAGAGTATCTTACCCAGGCCCTTTCCCCATCCTATCCCCATAACCCCACATATTTACCATGGCTAATCCCCTTAACCTACACATCTTGGGACACTAAGGGAAAATGTAGCATGGCTAATCCACCTAACCAGCACATCTTTCGACTGTGGGAGGAAACCGGGGAACCCAAAGGAAACCCACGCAGACACGGGGAGAACTCCACACGGACAGTCACCCAAGGCTTGAATTGAACCTGGGTCCCTGGCACTGTGAGGCAGCAGTGCGAACCATTGTGCCACTATTATAGAACATAGAACAGAGAACAGTACAGCACAGTACAGGCCCTTCGGCCCTTGATGTTGTGCTGAGCTTTGTCCGAAACCAAGATCAAGCTATCCCACTCCCTATCATTTTGGTGTGCTCCATGTGTCTATCCAACAACCGTTTGAAAGTTCCTAAAGTGTCTGACTCCACTATCACAGCAGGCAGTCCATTCCACACCCCAACCACTCTCTGAGTAAAGAACCTACCTCGGACATCCCTCCTATATCTCCCACCATGAACCTTATAATTATGCCCCCTAGTAACAGCTACATCCACCCGAGGAAATAGTCTCTGAACGTCCACTCTATCTATCCCCCTCATCATCTTATAAACCTCTATTAAATCGCCTCTCATCCTCCTCCGCTCTAAAAAGAAAAGCCCTAGCTCCCTCAACCTTTCCTCATAAGACCTACCCTCCAAACCAGGCTGCATTCTGGTAAATCTCCTTTGCACTCTTTCCAATGCTTCCACGTCCATGTGAGGTGACCAGAACTGCACACAATATTCCAAATGTAGTCTCACCAAAGTCCTGTACAGTTGTAGCATAACCCCATGGCTCTTAAACTCAAACCCCCTGTTAATAAACACTAACAAACTATAGGCCTTCTTCACGGCTCTATCCACTTGAGTGGCAACCTTCAGAGATCTGTGGATATGAACCCCAAGATCTCTCTGTTCCTCCACATTCCTCAGAACCCTGCCATTGACCCTGTAATCCGCATTTAAATTTGTCCTCCCAAAACGAATCACCTCTCACTTATCAAGGTTAAACTCCACCTGCCATTTTTCGGCCCAGCTCTGCATCCTATCAATGTCTCTTTGCAGCCTACAACAGCCCTCCACCTCATCCACTACTCCACCAATCTTGGTGTCATAAGCAAATTTACTGACCTACCCTTCAGCCCCCTCCTCCAAGTCATTGATAAAAATCACAAATAGCAGAGGACCCAGCACTGATCTTTGTGGTACACCGCTGGTAACTGGTCTCCAGTCTGAAAATTTTCCATCCACCACCACCCTCTGTCTTCTATGAGATAGCCAGTTACTTATCCAATTTCCCCCTATCCCACACCTCCTTACTTTCTTCATGAGCCGACCATGGGGAACCTTATCAAACGCCTTACTAAAATCCATGTATACGGCATCAACTGCTCTACCTTCATCTGCACACTTAGTTACCTCCTCAAAGAATTCAATCAAATTTGTGAGGCAAGACTTACCCTTCACGAATCCGTGTTGACTATCCTGGATTAGGCCGCATCTTTCCAAATGGTCATAAAGCCTATCCCTCAGGACCTTTTCCATTAACTTACCAACCACCGAAGTAAGACTAACTGGCCTATAATTGCCAGGGTCATTCCTATTTCCTTTCTTGAACAGAGGAACAACATTCGCCACTCTTCAGTCCTCTGGCACTATCGCCGTGGACAGTGAGGACCCAAAGATCAAAGCCAAAGGCTCTGCAATCTCATCCCTTGCCTCCCAAAGAATCTTAGGATATATCCCATCTGGCCCAGGGGACTCATTGACCCTCAGGTTTTCCAAAATTGCTAATACATCTTCCCTCAGAACATCTACCTCCTCCAGCCAATCAGCCTGTATCTCACACTCATCCTCACAAACATGGCCCTTCTCCTTGGTGAACACTGAAGAAAAGTATTCATTCATCGCCTCTCCTGTCTCTTCTGACTCCATGCACAAGTTCCCACTACTGTCCTTGATCGGCCCTAACCTCACCCTGGTCATCCTTTTATTTCTCACATAAGAGTAAAAAGCCTTGGGGTTTTCCTTGATCCGATATTGTTATATTGTCATATTGTTGAGCTCTTTGAGTGTTGTTGGAGCTGCACTCAACCTGACAAATGAAAAGTATTCCATCACATTCCTGACTTGTACTTTGTAAATGGCGGATGAGGTTTGGGGAGCCAGGAGGTGAGTTAATCACTACAGAGTTCCCAGCTGTTCCCTGTTGTTGTCAACAAAGTATCTATAGTGTTTAACCTACACATCCTGTGACATTAAGGGGCAATTTAGCATGGCCAATCCACCTAACCTGCTCATCTTTGGAGTGTGGGAGGAAACCAGAGCACCTGGAGGAAACCCATGCAGACATGGTGAGAATGTGCAACTCTGCACAGACAGTGATCCAAGCTGGGAATCGAACCCTGGTCCCTGGAGCTGTGAGACAGCACTGCTAACCACTGTGCCACCGTGCCACCCAAAACCCCTTTTTCACCCACTCCTTGCAACTGTGGGTGCCAAAATCTCAATTAAACATTGATCAGCATAGGACAGCAAAGGTATGGTATATTTATATTCAATATATGTGAAAAGCACGTAGTGGGATTATCAAACTAGAACAGTGCGTATGTTAAAAGAAATTGAAAAGTCATTAATATTGACCAGTTTACCAAATAATTCAGCTGACTCATTCAAATGCAATGATAGGAAGGTAAAATAAAATGATTTTTTTTAACCTGCAGGCCACGTGTCCCAAACTTTGGAAAATCCAGCAGCTGAATTGATCATCAATGGCTGAATGTTGGAAGTCAATACTTTTCGGCACTGCTTATGGGCCAAGAGCAATTGGAGTGCTTCTCCCAGAATTCCCATGTGAACCCAGTGCAACTGGCTTCCCTTGTCCACAGGGGCGCTGGAAAATCCCACCCAATCTGTGCCCAACCTCAAATCCAACCTGCATCAAAACAGCTTTACCATGATCTCTTCCCCATTCCTGCAGTCTCCATCCCTCCAGAATTTTCCTCCCTTCCTATTCTCACTCTCTGTCTCTCCCTTGTTCCCTCCTCTCTGCATCTTGGTGCTGATCTTGTGCTACAGGCCTTCCTGTCAGACAGACAGATAGATCAGCTAACAGAGTTGCATTCATATAGCACCATTCACAATCACCAGCCACCTCAAACAACTTTATAACCACAATGTGCAACGAAGTGTAGTTAACGTAATCTCCCAAACTGGTTGGTTGCCAGCTGGGAAACATGAGATCAAAACTTCAATTGAAGATTTGGGAAGCATAACTTTGCGTTATTCACATCTGCAGGTCTTCCAGTCCTACATAGAAACATAGAAACCCGACAGTGCAGAAGGAGGCCATTCGGCACCGACAACAATTACATCCAGACCCTGTCCCCGTTACCCTGCTAATCCCCCTGACACCTGCCTGCAGATATTGAAAGATAAATTCTGGCAATATTCAAGTTATGATGTGGAGATGCCGGCGTTGGACTGGGGTAAACACAGTAAGAAGTCTCACAACACCAGGTTAAAGTCCAACAGGTTTATTTGGTAGCAAAAGCCACACAAGCTTTCGAGGCTCTAAGCCCCTTCTTCAGGTGAGTGGGAATTCTGTTCACAAACAGAGCTTATAAAGACACAGACTCAATTTACATGAATAATGGTTGGAATGCAAATACTTACAACTAATCAAGTCTTTAAGAGACAAAACAATGTGAGTGGAGAGAGCATCAAGACAGGCTAAAAAGATGTGTATTGTCTCCAGACAAGACAGCCAGTGAAACTCTGCAGGTCCACGCAACTGTGGGAGTTACAAATAGTGTGACATGAACCCAATATCCTGGTTGAGGCCGTCCTCATGTGTGCGGAACTTGGCTATCAGTTTCTGCTCAGCGACTCTGCGCTGTCTCTGATATCGGCCTCTGATATTCGGGTAAGCGTTCTCCAAGGCGGCCTTCGCGACACACGACAGCGCAGAGTCGCTGAGCAGAAACTGATAGCCAAGTTCCGCACACACGAGGACGGCCTCAACCGGGATATTGGGTTCATGTCACACTATTTGTAACTCCCACAGTTGCGTGGACCTGCAGAGTTTCACTGGCTGTCTTGTCTGGAGACAATACACATCTTTTTAGCCTGTCTTGATGCTCTCTCCACTCACATTGTTTCGTCTCTTAAAGACTTGATTAGTTGTAAGTATTTGCATTCCAACCATTATTCATGTAAATTGAGTCTGTGTCTTTATAAGCTCTTTTTGTGGACAGAATTCCCACTCACCTGAAGAAGGGGCTAAGAGCTCCGAAAGCTTGTGTGGCTTTTGCTACCAAATAAACCTGTTGGACTTTAACCTGGTGTTGTTAAACTTCTTACAATATTCAAGTTACACATCTTTATCAGAAATGCCTAAATTACTGACCAACATCATGGGAGCCCTTCCTCATCTCTGTCAAAATCTGAACCAAAAACCAGTTAAGTTTGACTTTCCGATTTTTGAATTTTGACACCTCTCATCACCCTTCCCACCCCCCCCCCCCCCAGCCCTGCACCAAAACCCCATCCATGTTCTCTACCACTTGGTTTATAGGTATATTAGTTTCTGAAGTTGATGTGCCATAAAAGCTTTGGAGTAATCTTAGTAACTTCACACAGAATAAATTTCCGTTGTTCCATATTTTCTTGCGGATCCGTTTCAATTAATTTTGAGTCTCTGTATTGCTGGAGCATTGTGGGATATGCTCGAAAATTTGCAGGAGAAACCTATCAGGAATTTCATCCCTTTGTATAGCATTCAAGACAGATGAAAGGATAACAGAGAGCTTGTGTAACAATGGTTATTTGCATCTTGTAAAATACATCTGCGATGTTCAATGTGAGACATTGTCATGATAAGACTTAGCTTAGAGACTCATAGGGTGGGATTCTACCAGCTCGCTCGGGTGAGTCTTGTAAAATCCCACCTGAGGCCAATGGAGAATTCTGTTCTGCGAGCCGCGCCCGCCCCAGTTTCGGGATGGGCAAGGTGGTAAAATTCCGGCCATAGTACAACTTAGAGAGGTTTCATCGATAAGTAAATGGATATGTGACTTTTATATTAGGAACAACATGGTTCCTCAGTGAACAGACAATGGTATACCAATACTCTTAATTGTTAATGTGTACTAGAATGTGATATGCATCTTGGCTGTGTACATAAAAGACTCTTAGGTCATTCATTCAAAACAAAAACAGAAGTTTGTCCTGAACAAATCAGAGGTTTTTCTCTCAGTTACTGCACCTGAGATATCAGACCAAATGTACCTTTGAGTAAAATAAATTCTTAATGATATTTGACCTAGATTGTCATTCCGCTAGTTTTAGCTTATGCCAGATTCTGATACCATGCTGCAAAATCACCTCATCTGCTTTAGGGCTTTAGTCGTAACCTCAGCAAGGTGGTCAAAGCAGAAAGCTCATGCATTCTACGCAACAGCTCCATTTCATTATGACTAGCATTACTTCTAAACTTTATTGATTCCTTTGGAGCCTTCACTCTTTTTTAAACAGATTTTTTTGTGATACTGAAGAGCCATTTGGCACCATTCATGTTGCCTTTGCTCCATGCGCCCAGTTTGGAGACAGCTGTGCGCCATTAACCATTAACCGAGCTGGGCAGAATGATAATAGTCGGTTAATGTCCAGCAGGTTTATTTGGAACCACGAGCTTTTGGAGCACTGCTCTTTCATCAGGTGAGTGCTCACCTGATGAAGGAGCAGTGCTTTGAAAGCTCGTGATTCCAAATAAACCTGTTGGACTTTAACCTGGTGTTGTGAGACTTCTTACTGTGCCCACCCCAGTCCAACACCGGCATCTCCACATTGTACATAATGATGCAAGTGGTAACTGGGAAACAGAAATGGAAAAAGCACCATGAGTGATTGCTGAAGGAGGTTTATTTTCAGCAAATGGCACAATTTTCATCCATTTGGCTGTGAATTCTAAATTGTGTTATCGCGATGTGCATCAGGAACCGGATTGAGGCTATTCAGTGCCACTGGATGATCCTTAACTCTCTCTGAAGAGGAAGTTTAGGGCTGCATTCAAACTCATGTCTCACTCATGAATGGTCAATGAATTTCATTGAATTTCCAGCACCGTAACGGGCCATTCTGTCCAATCGGTTTATACCAGTGATAATATTTCCACACGAACACCCTCCCACCCTACTTCATCCAACATATCTGCATCAAACCTATCCACGTGGACAGCACGGTGGCACAGTGGTTAGCACTGATGCCTCACAGCTCCAGGGACCTGGGTTCGACTCCGGTCTTGGTTGACTGTGTGGAGTTTTCATGTTCTCCCAGTGCCTGCGTGGGGTTCCTCAGGAGGCTCTGGTTTCCTCCCACAGTCCCACGATGTGCAGATTTGGGGAATTGGCAGGGTAAATGCATTAGGTTAAGGGGATAAAGTGGGGATAAGATGCTCTGTCGAAGTCGTTGTAGACTCGATGGGCCGAATGGCCTCCTTCTGCACTGTAGGGATTCTGCGATTATATTCTTCTGTTCCTTTCTCCTTCATATATAAATCTAATTTTCTTTAATGGCATCCATAATATTCATCTCAACTACTCCTTGTGAGAGCAAGTTCCAACCTATCTACAACCTGCGTGCCTGCACATTTTCCATATAGAGTTAGACTGTTCATATGAAAACTATTTACACAACTGTAACATGAGGGTAGATAAATGGAGCTTTACATTACGGGATTCTCCATCATGAATATGAGGATGGTAATCATTGGGTATAAGTCGTCCATTTATCATTTTTAGAAAATCCTACAGGAACTTGGCAACGTCTGAGTCTAAATTTGCAAATCTACACTCCCAAAACATCAAGCATTCGACCCCAGGCCAATTTTTGTTCTGTGTGGGATCCTTACCAAAGTTCCAAGCTGCATAGTCTGCAATTCCAGCAGTTTGTGACCAGGCCCTTTGGTTTCTGGTGACTGAATGAGTGAATGTTTCCTTCCTATTGTGTGGAGTTAGGAGAGATATTGGTCAGTGGACAGAGTCGACTGACTTCCCTCGCAAGCAGCCTCCTGGACTGACAACCTCTGCAGGCGGGGGGACCCGCAGTGGAGGGAGCTTGTCGTCAGGCGCCACGCTGACTTCGGAAGTCGAGACACCGGAGGTCCCACTCACAACCCCCCGTTACATACCAGAAAGGTCAACTTGGCTTTCCCTTTCAGTCGCTGACAGACGTGCTGTGCATTCTTTGCGTTTTCTGTTTTGACTCCTGATTATTTTCTCAACTACAGGATGCCTACTGTCATTATCAAAGACCTTGTTAAATTCATGCCAACTTCAAAAGGAATATTTCAACAGAAAACTTACCCGCCCCAACCAGTGGAAAGAGGGAATTATATGGAAGCTCACCCATTGTGTCACAGGCTTTTCAAAATAAGGTGTTAATCAATGCCATAGCTTCAGGGGAAATAGCACTGATGTTGCAAGTAATTCATTAAAATTTGGAAACTTCATTAATTCCCAAGAAAGCAGTGACAAATTTCTCTTTGTCAAGTTGTCAACCACTTCCCTACAGGACAATACTTAATGATTTACTTGATTACACAAGAGCATTGAGGATGTCACATTATTATATCACAGGCATGAGAGAAAACTTGGAATGTTTCCCTCAGGAACAAAGGCACAATTAAGAGGCCCTTCTGTTGTCCTGTTAACTGATTGAAATCTAACTTGTTTGGATTTTGGGCTCGGAATTTTCTTGTCAAAGGATAGTTTATTGTTCAACCCTCATCACAAAGTAAGCAATTGTCCTTTGCGGTGTCCACTGAGATCAGGTTGGCCTTGAGTTTATGCATCCTGTCTGCAAGTGATGTGTGAATGAGTCTGCCATGCTGCTATAATCCAACAGCCTCATAATGCAAGCTCCACACTCCAAACACTATGAAAAATGGTTGGAGCGTTAGGTGTATGTAGAAGCTACCAGGTTGCAACAACTGGCGACGAGGGAATAACTACAATGAGGGTTTGTTCACAGTTTAGGCCTATATTCTCTGGAATTTAGAAGAATTGAGGGGAGATCAAATTGAGGTATACAAGATGATAAAGGTATGGATAAAATAGATGTGGAGCAGATGCTTCCTCTTTGGTTCATTCTAGGACGAGAGGTCTTAGGATGAGGTAGCAAATTTAAAACAGAATTGAGGAGAAACTACTTCTCCCAAAGGGTTGTGAATCTGTGAAATTTGCTACCTGAAAGTGCGGTGGATGCTGGGCCAGTGAGTAAATTTAAGGAGGAGTTAGACCAGTGCCGGATTTAGACTTGGTGAGGCACGAAGCTATATAAAGCTTGGAGGCCCCTTGTTAAAAAGTTACACCAAAAGGTCTCACAAAGGGGCAGACCAAAACAGGACCTTGGGTCGCCACAAAAATATTGAAAACATAATTACGCCTTTTAATTATTTAATAGCAAGGTATTTAAAGTGAAAAATGCAAATTATTTTCAAATGAGTGCATTTACTGATAACCGAGGAGTTCATCCTCGGTTAAGACACCCCATTGACCTACATCATTGAGTTGCGTGAATTTTGTTGTTTCAACTGTGGATGTCGGCTCTGCAATGCTCACATTTGCATCATTTCCAGTGTTTTCCTCAGCTGAGATTCCAGACTCTGTTGTCTCAGCAGCAGAGGCATTAGGTTGTGGTTGTTTTGGACTTTGCTGATCACCTTGGGTTTGTGGATCCTTATCTATTTCTGAAGTAAAGTAACTGTCAACTTTTGGTAAGTTTTTGAGTTGCTCTTCAAGCTGGTGCTTTTTTTTTCTTTTCTGGTATCCGCTCTTAAATGTTCTCTTCATTGTAAACCTTCTGAAATTTTGTGAGGACCCTGCGGATTGTGAGGCCCTAAGCTGTAGCTTGTTTAGTTTATGCCTAAATCCAGCACTGAGTTAGACAGATTTTTAATTGGTAGTGGGTTGAAGGGTTTGTGGTGGACCTCAGTTGTGCCTTTGTCCTATATGGACCACCGTTGTGTGTGTTTGTCATACCTGGACACATCCCCTTCCAGTTTGGTTCCTCCCCTCAGCACCTAGTATAAAGGTGGCTGTCTCCTCCCCCTTGTTCAGTCCAGGTCGGTTAATTGTTGGGATCTGCTCCTGATTCTGTTGTGAATAAAAGCCTACACTTATATTGGCATATCGATAGTCTTTCGCCTTATTGATAGTGCATCAGGGTTATAGGGAGAAGGCAGGAAAATGGGAATGAGGAGCATATTAGCCATGATCGAATGGCGGAGCGGACTCGATGAACCGAAAGGCCTAATTCTGCTCCCATATCTTATGAACTTATGTGACATTGATCACTGGTTTATAGAACCAGTAACATTGCCTTGTGGAATTGCAAAGTCAGTCTGCTGTTTTACCTTCTAACTAGCGACATCGTAAACAAGGAGCCCTGGCCCAGGTTGGACACCTAGCCCCATCTATACTGTTTCTACTGGAAATTCTGTACCATCACCTTCAAGACTGATTCATCTATACATGCCTGCCACATCATGTGAAGTCAATACCAATCGTAAAGTGAATTATCCAGCACTGGTTCTCAGCTCACAAACCTGCATGAGCGAATACCTCATCAGACTTTGATTCTGGACTCTGGAACATGGGAAACAATGGCTGGAATTTTCCAACTGTTTACACCCCGCAAGCAAGGACAGAGAATTTGGCACTCAGACAACTCTTTGTTCACTGCAGCGGGACCAGAGAATCCCAACAGTGTGAATGGCCGGAAAGTTGCACGCTATACAGACAAAACATACCGTTCATAGAGAAGGAAATGAGAGAGTGCAGAATGTAGTGTTATAGTCATAGCTAGGGAGTAGAGAAAGATCAACTTAATGCAAGGTAAGCTCATTCAAAAGTCTGACAGCAGCAGTGAAGAAGCTGTTCTTGAGTCGGTTGGTACGTGACCTCAGACTTCTGTATCTTTTTCCTGAAGGAAGAAGGTGGAAGAGAGAATGCCCGGGGTGCGTGGGGTTCTTAATTATGCTGCCTGCTTTGCCGAGGCAGTGGGAAGTGTAGACAAAGTCAATGGGTGGGAGGCTGGTTTGCGTGATGGATTGGACTACATTCATGACCTTTTGTAATTCCTTGCGGTCTTGGGCAGAGCAGGAGCCATACCAAGCTGTGATACAACCAGAAAGAATGCTTTCTATGGTGCATCTGTAAAAGTTGGTGAGAGTCGTAGCTGACATGCTAAGTTTCCTTAATCTTCTGAGAAAGTTGGTGGGCTTTCTTAACTATAGTGTCAGCACGGGGGGACCAGGACAGGTTGTTGGTGATCTGGATACCTAAAACTTTGAAGCTCTCGACCCTTTCTGCTTCGTCCCCATTGATGTAGACAGGGGCATGTTCTCCTTTATGCTCCCTGAAGTCAATGACAATCTCCTTCATTTTATTGACATTGAGGGAGAGATTATTATCATCGCACCAGTTCACCAGATTCTCTATCTCATTCCTGAACTCTGCCTTGTCATTGTTTGAGATCCGACTCATAATGGTGGTGTCGTCAGCAAACTTGAAAATCGAATTGGTGGGGAATTTGGCCAGGAAAAGGAGCATGATGTGGCATAGGTTAGGATGGATGTGGCATGAGGAGCATATGTATGTTGGTAGATGGATGGTGGGGGTGTGGGGAAGGCGGGGGGGGCGTCTGAGAAGAGATGACGAGTAAGACCTATTTTTTCATTTCATTCTTTTTTTAAATTTAATTCAACACAGTGCTGAAGCACAGAGGCAGGCCTTCCACCCAGCTAGCCAGCCAGCCTCTGCACCCGACAACCTCTGCACTCATTCCAGTAGCAGCAGGTCCAAAGTCCAATTCAGCCGATCCCCCAGATTGAAAATCTGACCTGTGGGCGGCCATTTTTAAAGGTCAGGCTCTCAGAGCCAGAAATTCGCTCAACTCTACGCACCCAATCCAGGAATGAAAATCCGAGTCTTAATATCAGGTATTTAGACCAACCTAGGATGGACTATTCCTTCAGAGAAGTTTGATGGGTGACACGGTGGCACAGTGCGTAGGACTGCTGACTCACAGCGCCATGGACCTGGCTTTGATTCCCAGCTTGGGTCACTGTCTGTGCAGAGACTGCTCATTCTCCCCATGTCTGCATGGGTTTCTTCCGGGTGCTCCGGTTTCCTCTCACAGTCCGAAAGATGTGAAGGTTAGGTGCATTGACCATGCTAAATTCTCCCTCAGTGTACCCGAACAGGAGTGTGGCGGCTAGGGTATTTTCAAAGTAACTTCATTGCAGTGTTAATGTAAGCCTACTTGTGACATTAATAAATAAAATTTAAACTTTAACTGGTTTTCTTCATGTGTTTAATACTGATTTCATCCCCATGCAGCACCGTCCTTCCTTACAGAGCCTCTAAATGTGGTTCATTGTCTTCTTTCTTGATATCTCCAATTCTGCTGCTGTTTAACAACTGTCAGTTCCTGTTTCCCTTGATCTGCTCATTGGCCACACTGCTTTTGTCTCAAGCTAGCAGTTGCTCTTTCCAAACAAGCTTCTGCATAAGACAAGCAGTTGGGACTTAATTAAATACACAGTGTAAACATTGACCCTTGAATAGAAACACATATTCCGACTTGTCTGTCTACGATCTTGTCGGAAAATGCGAAATAGTCGAGGATATCCTTTCACTGAGCCTTTGAAAACTCTGTTAGTGCAGCAGTGCCTCAAACCTACACTGAAGCGCCAAACGAGATTACGCTCTCAAGTCTCTGGAGGGGAGGTAGAATGCGCAACCTTCTGACTCGGGGTGTTAGCACTGTTGCAAGGCTGAAACAACTCTTGTGGAAATGGCTGGCACAAGATGGAAGGTCGCTTGTCCGCTGACCTTTGGTGAAAATCAAAGCCAGCTGATTCTGTTCAGCTCTGCCTTAAGGGTTGAACTTATCGCGAGATAAATAGATAAATGTTAAAAGAGTGCGCACGTCACAATCTTTTCTTCCCCCTACAAAAGGAGTAAGTTTTTTTTTAAAATCCTTTTGTTTCAAGATCTGAACATTTTATAGACAATCTAGCCTTGGACAATTTGCCCACCAAACAGAATTTAGCTTCCGGTTCTGGTTCATAAATAAGCCAGCACATGGAGAGACCCAGTCAGTCCTCATTATAATAAACTTGTGAGGGTTATAGAAAGACACGTTTATCAGGTCTCTATCTGACCGGCATCTGAAATAGTGAAGCAGACCTATTAGGATCAGGTATAGATTAGAACACTTATTTCTGTCTGCTAAAATCTACAGATTGACATCAACTGAATTTGTCCATTAGTTACACCTTTCGAAATCAATCCCTGGTGACAGTTTTTCTATAAGTGTATCAATTCAGTGAATAACAGGATGCTTTTTTTATTGCATTAATTAATTTATCCACTGGTCGGCTAGGTTTTCGCAAATGCCGTTAACTTGGGGCGATACATTAGAAGGGGATATGTCATGTTAACGTTGTGTCAGTTTGCTGAGGGGGTCAGGGTGCATTGTGTTAAAAACTATCTGGTTCATGCGTCAGTGAAAAGGTTGGAGTGAGATTGTTTGGTTAAATTTGACCTTCTCCGATATTTAATTATATTACAATGAGTATCATTGTTATTCATCTTGTCAATTTGTGATTTTGTCGTCGACTTCATCCTTTAATGAGCTTCCAATGAATTACATTAATGGAAGGCAAATATAAATCGCCCACTCCATGGCGCTTCAAGGTGAAAAGTTCATTGTTTTGTGGAGTGTCGATTTGCTTCAAAAATAACATTTCTAAAGCCAAGATGAAAATGGTCAGATCGGGACATGAATAAAGAATGCCATAAATTAAGCAAAGGTAAAAGATCAGTGAGAGTTCAGCAGCGTTTAAAATGGTGCTCCTTCTGCCCAGTTTACAAGATGTTGTTCTGGGGTAATCTTTCATCCAGGTTCTACAATGGGTGGACAATCCGTTCCACCAGCTCGGATGAAAACTGACCCCACTGAGACTAATCTGCTCCTGATAGGTGTGTATTATATTTGCACTGGTGAATACTCAGGTTTTGGAACAAACAAAAACTTTCTGAAAACAGTGTTAATCATTATGCAAACCCGGAAGCAATCTGACTACTTTGGTTGTATTCTTGGCTCTCCTCCAAGTCACAGATGGTACAGTGGTTAGTAGGCGACATGGTGGCACAATGATTAGCCCTACGGCCTCACAGCACTAGGGACCCAGGTTCGATTCCGGCCTCGGCTGACTATCTATGTGGAGTTTGCACATTCTCTATGTGGGTTTCCTCCCACACTTGAAAGATGTACAGGTTAGGTGAATTGGCCATGCCAAATTGTCCATTAGTGTCCAAAGGTGTGTAGGATAATTGGATTAGCTATTGTAAATGCATGTGGGTGTGAGGATAGGACGAAGGGGAGGGCCTGGGTCGGATGCTCTTTCAGAGAGTCAGTGCAGGCTCGATGGGCCAAATGGCCTCCTTTTGCACTGTAGGCATTCTATGGTTCTAATCCCAACTTGGGCATAAATTCCCACTTTTTCCTCATTATGGGGGCCACAAATCTGGAACTCCTTACCAGGCAGCATAGTGGGAGTACCTTCATTACTGGACTGCTGTGGTTCAAGAAGGCTTGCAACCACTTCATCAAGAGAAATTATGGATGAACAGTGCATGCTGGCTTTACTAATGACATCCATATCCCAAGCATTAATAAAAAAAAGTAGGTCTCTACTACGAGCTACTCACAGGGAAGAGGTAGTCTCTGTTACATTTATCTTTTCTTTTGCAATGTATGTCACCCAACCTGAAAACTCATTCCTCACAATTGAGCTGCTACTTAATATGAAACCAACTGCCATTTCTAGTTAATTAGTTAGATAGAGAACAAATGGAATGATGATTACTATCCTCTTGATTTAATGTATTTAACACTGGGCAAACTCATTGCTACCGTGAGGCGACGTTCCAGTGAGAAAAAGTGTTTGGAATTGGATAAAAACACTATTGCCTGAAGGATTATGTGCTACACCACCAGAACATGCCAACTTTTATTTATTTGTTTATTAGTGTCACAAGTAGGCTTACATTAACACTGCAATGAAGTTATTGTGAAAATCCCCTTGTTGCCACACTCCAGCCCCTGTTTGGGTACACTGAGGGAGAATTTAGCATGGCCAATGCACCGAACCAGCAGATCGTATAGACTGTGAGCAGGAAGTGGAGCACCCAGAGGAAATCCACGCAGACACGGGGAGAATGTGCAGACTCTGCACAGAAAGTGACCCAAGCTGGGAAGCTAGCCCTGGTCCATGGCACTGTGAGGCAGCAACGCTAACCACTGTGCCACCATTGCTTTGTCTTTGTCTTCATAACCATCCACTGGGGCGGCACGGTGGTTCACACCGCTGCCTCACAGCGCCATGGACCCGTGTTCAATTCCCACCTTGGGTCACTGTCTGTGTGGAGTTTGCACATTCTCCCCGTGTCTGCGTGGGTTTCCTCCGGGTGCTCCGGTTTCCTCCCATAGTCCAAAAGACGTGCTGGTTAGATGGATTGGCCATGCTAAATTCTCCCTTCGTGTACCTGAACAGTCTCCTGAGTGTGGTGACCAGGGGATTTTCACAGTAACTTCATTGCAGTGTTAATGTAAGCCGACTTGTGACAACAATAAATAAAAATAAAAAACATAAAAAATTGCCACCATGCTTCTGCAGCGTTAAGGCAAAATGCTACAAAACAGCTCACGTCTCTTGCAGTTGTGCAGCTTCATAATGTTACAGTTTACTCAATGTTCTTTAGCAACACTTGTCCAAATTACCTCATAATGGCCCACCGACCTGCCAGCCTATATTACTCCGTATCTTGGAAATAAAAACATGTTTTTTTTTCAAAACACTGTTAGGGAAGGGGCATTCAGCGAGTAGAAAGCAATACTTATTGTAAAATAAATATAGAGGTTGATATCCGAGGTTAGGAGTTTGCACATTCTCCTCGTGTCTGAGTGGGTTTCCTCCGGGTGCTCCGGTTTCCTCCCACAGTCCAAAGATGTGCGGGTTAGGTTGATTGGCCATGCTAAAATTGCCCCTTAGTGTCCTGAGATGTGTAGGTTAGAGGGATTAGCGGGCAAATATGTAGGGATATGGGGGTAGGGCCTGGGTGGGATTGTGGTCGGTGCAGACTCGATGGGCCGAATGACCTCCTTCTGCACTGTAGGGTTTCTATGATTCTATGTTAGGTATTACCTTTTTAAACTCCGACTGAAATATAACCAACAGAGGCAGCTTTGCCGTGATGTGATATTGACACACTAAAATAGACTGGCTTAAATGTTTCATGTACAGCAACGAAGGAGCCTCTCAAATTCTCACTGCCTTGTGATAGTGCATGGACTAATGAAATGTGGGCACTGGCAACGAGTCAGTAGATTGAAGTGGTTTAGTTGATTGACATAACCGAAGATTGAATGTGTCGCCCATTGAACATGATGCGAAAAGCAGTTATTTGATGTTAATTAAGTGCATGATATCCCTTTTGTAAACTGGAAAGTAGATTTTTCAGAATTGCGGGCAGGACAGCATTAAGGTAAAGGTGTCTCAGCTAAGATTAGTTATGGAAGCCAATGGCTAGAAGTCATTCATCATATTGTCAAATAACCATTAGACGGAGCTACGCATTATTCCGTGTTGAATATTTAATGATAAGAGACGGTGCTGCCAAGACCCCATGCTTACAATTTTAAGAAATAACTGGATGGAGAAAAATTGATTTGGCCAATCAATCATGACTTTTTCCAGGGAATTTAACCCAGGTCACCACGTTCTCACCCGTCGTTTGGATTCCATTCATACCAAAATAATGGGGTGCAATTGAAAGGAAATAAATGGACAATATGGCTTATTCGGCCATTCGACAGAGCAGCAAGGAATCAAGCACATGGCTATGGGTCTGAAGTCATGTGTAGGCCAGCAGATTTCCTTCCCTAAAGGACTTTAGTGAACCTGATTGTTTTATTTACAAAAATTCTGTATTTTATGTAATTCAGTAATCATCATTACTGACACTAGGGGGGGGGGTAATTTCCCCGTCCCACCCGCCACGGGAAATGGGAATTGTAGCGGGCGGGGGCTGGGGGGGGGGGGCAGTGCAGACCATGCAAAGGTCTGTTGACCTCAGGCGGGATGTTCCGGTTTTGGGGTGAGAGCAGCTGGAAAGTCCCACCCTAGGGGTTGGATTTTCATCTGCAACATTTGGGAACTTTCCCGGTGCGCTGTTTAAAAACTGTCTCAAATCAATAAAACAAAAAGAACCCTCTGGTCTTCAACCCCCACTCTACGCACTCCACTTGCCCCATCCTTCCCAACTCATGTCACTTCATTCTCCCCTACTGACCCCCAAGGTCCTTCATCTGTGCCAAGCTATGGCACTTACATGCCCATTCACTCAGTATACACTCTGTACAGAATTACTGAAGGCTACAGTAACAATGCCATGTGCAAAAAAGCTTTAAAAAGTCAGTCACATGTTCTTAAGAATTTGATTTTACTATAGCCCTATAAAAGTGTCAATCATCCTGATGCTTTAAAGTATCAATAACAGAAACTGCAAGCAGTTGAAATCTCTTTATCTTGTGTAAATAAGCATTGCGCAATTGACAGAATAGATCATCATGAAAGAGCTGGAAATGAAGCAACGTTTTCCCTGGCTCACAACTATTTCAACAGGCTAATGGATATGTGGCCTCTCAGCTGGCCCTTATTAGTCACTCTTGGCTAAGAACCTATGGAGATGGCAGCATTTTGGCACCATCGCTGCTCATGAGAGTCTGTCTTGACATAGGTTAATATGAGGCCGCAGAGGATGATGGACACACATCCTTTTGCCATGGCCCTTTGATCATTGACCTCCTCTCTTTTCACACATATTCCAGGCTGCTTGTAGGCAATGGATTCTGGACCAGGCCCCTCACAGCTGCACACTGTCATGACACAACAGTGTGACTCAGAACAAGCAGAGTAATTATGTGTTCGGGAGCACAGCCTGGCATCTGAGAGTGAAATGAACAAAATTCAGGCAAGTTCTTGAGAAGGTGAGCAATAATTACAAAAAAGCAGCTGTATCTACATTGTGGAATATGTGGCAGTTTCAGAGGCTCAGCAACTGGAGAAGTATTTAAAAATGAGTTACATAAAAACAGGCCGGTAAAGTAAAGAGAAAACGACAGAGCACAGTTTAAATAAAGAGGGAATGTCCTGCAGATTTTAAGAGACAGGGAATCTCCTTCATTCAGACCAAAGGGTCACCTGGACTCAAAACATTGGCTCTCTTCTCTCTCCGCAGATGCTGTCAGACCTGCTGAGATTTTCCAGCATTTTCTGGTTTTGTGTTGACCGTACAAGAGAATATCTGCGATCTGTAAATAGTTAAAGGCTAATAATAAATGGTTCATTCTCAAATATACAATTCTCAAGATCTCATCATTGAGACATATAAAGAAGCCATATTACAACAAGAGCTACATGAGAATTTAGAGCCACGATATCCAGGGCATGAGGATTGACTGACTGTGGTTTGAGTTCTTGCTGGAGCATGGCACATATGTTTGTGATTAATTCCTGGATGAATCTGAGTCGCCTTCTGCATTGGTTCTCAGTCAAATCAAGATATGGTCTCCATAGTTGGCAGATCCTTACCTTAGGGTGAAATCCGGATGTCCTTCTTCTCCTCCTGTGCAGTGGACACTGCGCTGCTTTTAATGCCTGATCTTGTTCTCTCCCTGTGGCTTCACATTGCTCACTCTGCCATTCCTAAATGGCATGAACATGTGAAGATGCCTTTCCCGTGCAGGTTTTTGGCCACACTACATATTGCTCCCTTCTTTAGCACACATTCCTTCCTGTCACCTGGGTGCCCACGTCATGGGGGGCAAAATTGGCTTTCCTTCCAAGACCACTGGCCACTCCCACACCCCTCAGGTGTAACCCATACACCTGTGATATAATTTATGGAAGTTCTTGGTTTAACTTTTTAAAGCTCTCCAAATGAGTGCCTGACCTGAGGTGCCCGAGGGCGGAATGGTGGCATAATGGTTAGCACTGCTGCCTCATAGTGCCGGGGCCCAGGTTCGATTCCCGGCTTGGCTCACTCCTGTGTGGAGTTTGCACATTCTTCCTGTGTCTGCATGGATTTCCTTCAAGTGCTCCAGTTTACTCCCACAGTTCGAAAGATGTGCTGGTTTGGTGCATTGGCCATGCTAAATTCTCCCTCAGTGTACCCGAACAGGCACCAGAGTGTGGCGACAAGGGGAATTTCACAGTAACTTCATTGTAGTGTTAATGTAAGCCTACTTGTGACTAATAAATAACTTTAACTTTTTTAATTTTTGACCTCTCCAACGAACTCCGGTAAGTTTAGATCTTCTCCTTAAAAGTGTGAAGGCTATGGGACGTGATTCAGAAACCTGGGTGATGAAGGTTGTTGCACTTTTAATGCAGCTACCTCTGTGGACCATGCATATGAAAAATATGCCTGCATGATCTTCATCAGCCCATGCTGGATGGAAAGGTGGGTGTTGGGCCTGGGGGTGGGCGGGACTTCCTGAATTGGGACGCTGGCGCCATTTTGGCTAAGATGTGAAGCTGTTTTCTCTTTATGAAAATTGGAGGCCGGAATTTCCTGTGGACCTTACAAATTTCAATTTAGTTTTTTCCATCAGTCAACAGAGGGCTGGATTTTACATGGCACCGCCGGGTTTCTGGTGACAGGGCACATAAAGTAGGTCAGGTGCGCACTCCACCACCTTGCTGCCCACCCCCAAGCTCACCATCAGAATATGGAGGAAGCTAAAATCAGCAATGTGTCCATCATATTTAAATAAATAATCAAAGATGAACTGGGTTTGTTATGCTAGTTCACTCGGATACCACACTACCTGTGTCATAAAACATGTAGAATGGGCAGCTGTGCAGGAGTGGGCAGCCCAATGTACAAAAAAAAATTCAAAGCGTGGGAAGGAAGGTGGTTCTCTCTTTAGGAGCTTCCTTTTACAGATCGGGGGATCCCCCACCCCTCCCAGCTGAGATAGAATCCCCTAATCCTTCCTACCTGCCTCATCTGAAGCACCGCAACACTCTGCTCCCCCACCTAACCTGCCCAATTGCTCCCTTGCTCAAGACCCTGGACTAAGCTAGACTCATAGAATCGTAGAATCATAGAATCCCTACAGTGCAGAAAGAGGCCATTTGGCCCATCAAGTCTCCACCGACCACAATCCCTCCCAACCCCTATCCCCGTAACCCCATGTATTTACCCTGCTAGTCCCCCTGACAATAAGTGGCAATTTAGCAATGCCAATCAACCTAACCCGCACATCTTTGGTCTGTGGATCATCCAGGATCCATGGAATTTCTTCTTCCCGGTGACTGTGCCGGAAGCACCCACTAATGCACGCTTGGAACTGCCGTGACTGATAGAGTTGCCACCCATTCTGATTGACTCACATCTCCCAAGGGTGGGACTTCATCCCCGATGAGTGGCAGATGCCCCACACTGGCCCTGATTAGTAATTAAGTAATTAAGTTAAGTAATGTCTGTGAGAATGGTTGGCGTGAATCGGGTCAGTTCCTCATCGCCATTGCTTCGGGGTGGAGGCTGGGTGAGCAACCCATGCCCCCATAATATTCTGTCTATAGTGTTTTTTAAAAAATCCTTAAAGCAATAGAACTGGATGGATTTCAAAGTTGTAATAATATAAAAGTCAGAATGCTGTACACAAAATAGAAGCAATAGGTCGAAAAGAAAGAACAGAACATGTTTGGATCCTTGTCATTTCCCCAACATCAGTTCAGCATCTCTGTTGCATCATTGTGTGAGGTATCAAGTCTGGGCATGCATTGCAACACTCTGCAGACCATTCTCATTTCAATTTTTGCAGTTAGTTATATAACATCATTGCCAGAAACCTCGGACATGAGAGATCGTTGAGATCTTGTAAAGGCAGAAGCCAACTGATTTTGGCAATATACATTGAATGCAACTTTGTACAATTTACTTCAGGGAGGCAAAATGGGAAGAAAATTTACTAATCACTTCTAGAGCACTTACAATGTGTTGACTAGAATTTGTATTAAAATGTGCTTGGTCAGTGGAAGGAGAGAAATTGATTTATCATTATCTGCAATACAGAAGAGAGCATGTATTCTGCATAAGGTAATTAATTAAATGTGCTACTGGATATGTGCCAATTGGGAGATGGTAGTGTGGTGGTATGGTCACTGGATAAGTAATCCAGAGAGCCAGCATGATGCTCCATATTAATATCTACCTGTGCCATAGAAAGTGGGCTAGTGGCAGGAATGTAGACGCTTTGTTCTCATTTACATTTGGGCAGCACTATTTTGTTCAGCTGTACATTTACAGGTGCTGTGACAGGTACATGATGGGAAAGTGGCTGGGCTTGGAACTGAAGGCCAGTCTGCAGCACAATGGAGGGAGGTCCATGGTTATTAAGAAATAGGAACTGGAGAAGGCCATCTCCGCCAAGCTCATGATTGATCTTCTCCACCTTCCGTTCCACCTTCTTGCATTATCCCCACATTGCTTAACTCCCTGAACAAAATCAGTTCAAGAGTCCAGGTCTCCTTCGGGCTGGTATCAGGTGCAGGTAGAATGTGAGTCTGCTATTGTAGGGTCTTTCAATCATGGTATGAACGTAAACTGGTAACTCGTTGTCTGGGAAGCATGATTTCTAAATCTTCAGCTCTGCTATGCAATGCATTCAGAGCAACTTAAATGAAAAAAAACATGCTGACGTAGCAACCAAACTCATCCCTTGGCGTGATGCAACATAATGTCTGCAGAACCCAAGACAAAATGAAGCAAAGGATTGACAGAGAAGTGGTGGTTGGGGGTCGGGGGGGCGTAGGGTGTATGTTAGGGGTGGGGCCGGAGGGGGTGGAATTCAAGATACAAAAATAATAAACTCCCCAACAAATGTACAGAGCAAAGTGCAAGTCAAAGATGTAGGAAAAGAGAAGCATTAAAACCCAAATAAAGAATTCTTCAAATATCCGCCTACTCCCTTTTAACAAAGATTAGGCCAGGGTGGCACAGTGGTTGGCATTGCTGCCTCACAGCGCCAGGGACCCGGGTTCAATTCGGGCCTCGGGTCACTGTCTGTATGGAGTTTGCATGTTCTCCCCGTGTTTGTGTGGGGTTCCTCCAGGTGATCCAGTTTCCCCCCCACAGTCCTAAGATGTGTATGTTAGGTGGGTTGGCCATGCTAAATTGCCCCTTACTGTCCAAAGGTGTGTAGTCAGGTGGATTGCCCATGCTAAATTGCCCCTTAGTGTCTCCAGATGTGTAGATTAGGTGAATTGGCCATGCTAAATTGCCTCTTAGTGTCCAAAGATGTGCACGTTAGGTGGATTAGCAGGGTAAATACATAGGGCTACAGGATAGAGCCTGGGTTGGCCTGGGTAAGATGCATCTTTGGAGAATCAGTGCAGACTTGATGGTTCTGAATGGCCTCCTTCTGCACTGGAAGGATTCTATGATTCTAAGAGGATATGCCATATGTTCAATTTTTGTTGATGGTTCATTCCTTGGGCAGAGATTCTCCATAAAGTTCACAGTGCCAATCTGTATAATGAGAAGCTAAATATTTAACTGAAGCTGTGTTTGTGCCCCTCCCCTGACTGACAGGCCTTATGGGTCCCGTGGTTTTGGACAATCAAGTAATTAATTCATGTCTACATGTTGTAGATACTCTTTTGTTCTAAAATATTACTGTAATTATTACTTCAGCTTTAATGATGGCAGTCTCTACAAAGAACAATAATCGAAAACTAATGATTATTTTCCATTGGAATTGGCATATTGCAGTGGGGGAAATCTCACAGCAAGTCAGGTTTTTCAGGATAACATTCAGCCTCCTAATCCTTTTAAAATGTCAAGCAGAAGTTGTTTTTGTTTGTTTGCTGCATGCTGATTTTGAGGGAAAGGAAATGCAAAGATTGAGATGACTAAAGAATCTCTTTTGAACTTTATGTCTGCCAACTGCTCAAAAAAGAGCTGCTGTTTATAAATCAGATCAGATCAAGGAGTGGCACAGTGGCACAGTGGTTAGCACTGCTGCCTCACAACGCCGGGGACCTGGATTTGAATTCTGGTTTGGGTCACTGAGTGTGTGGAGTTTACGCATTCTTCCTGTGTCTGTGTGGGTTTCCTCCAGGTGATCCAGTTTTCTCCCACAGTCCGAAAGACGTGCTGCTTAGGTGCATTGGCCAAGCTAAATTCTCCCTCAGTGTACCTGAATAGGTGTCTGGGTGTGGCGATTAGGGAATTTTCATAGTAACTTCATTGCAGTGTCAATAAATAAACTTTAACTTAACTTTATTGCAGTGTTCATGTAAGCAGTGGCAATGTAACTTAACATTCTCTCCATGTCTGCATGGGTTTCCTTTAGGTGCTCCGGTTTCCTCCACAGTCCAAAGATGTGCAAGTTCAATTGATTGGCCATGCTAAATTACCCCTTAGTGTCAGGGGGATTAGCAGGATGAATACAAGAGGTTACAGGATAGGGCCTGGGTGGGATTGCTGTTGGTGCAGACTCAAAGGGCCAAAGGGCCTCCTTCTGTGCTATAGGTGTTCTATCTTCATTCTAGATGAGCGGCACGGTAGCACAGTGATTAGCACTGCTGCTTCACAGCTCCAGGGTCCCGGGTTCGATTCCCGGCTTGGGTCACTGTCTGTGTGGAGTTTGCACATTCTCCTCGTGTCTGCGTGTGTTTCCTCTGGGTGCTCAGGTTTCCTCCCACAGTCCAAAGATGTGCAGGTTAGGTTGATTGGGCAGGTTAAAAATTGCCCCTTAGCATCCTGGGATGCGTAGGTTAGAGGGATTAGCGGGTAAATATGTGGGGGTAGGGCCTGGGTGGGATTGTGGTTGGTGCAGACTCGATGGGCCGAATGGCCTCCTTCTGCACTGTAGGGTTTCTATGATCAGCCAAGATCTTTTTTTCAAGTTTATTTATTAGTGTCACAAGTAGGCTTACATTAACACTGCAATGAAGTTACTGTGAAAATCCCTGAGTCGCCACACTCCAGTGTCTGTTCTGGTACACTGAGGGAGAATTTAGCATGGCCAATGCACCTAACCAGCATGTCTATCAGACTGTGGGAGGAAACCGGAGCACCCAGAGGAAACCCATGCAGACACGGGGAGAACGTGCAGACTCCGCACAGAAAGCAACCTAATCCAGAAATCGAACCTGGGTCCCTGGCGCTGTTAGGCAGCAGTGCTAACACTGTGCCACCGTGCCGTCCCAGGATGATGAGGGGTTTGAATGGCCTACTCTTGCTCCAATGTTCCTACAGACAAGAGGGACATCTTACCCCATTTTTGCTCATCCCCCAGCTTATTTAATGAGCTCCCTGCTTGAACTGAGCCACACAACCCAGGAAAATGCACTAAACCATAGTGTGTCACCTGATCTCAGCTCACAGAATAGGGCTATTACAATTGGCTCCATCACCTTTGGATAAGGTATAAACTGGGCAAAGTTCCTGCTGCAAATCACCACCTTGACAGCACGTAGATACATTCAAACAGGTTCCCTGTGCTTCTCCAAATCTGTGGCATATCTCCTATTTTAGTCACACCACCATTGGTGGCCATGCTTCAATTCCCAGGCTCTTCTTAAACTTCTCCTGTCTCTCTCTCTCCACCTTAAGTGTCTGCCTCTGAAACCAGGCTTATGGTCATCTGCCCTCATTTCTCCTCCTGTGGTTTGGCATCCAATTTTGTTTGCTAATGCTCCGCTGAAACGCCTTGGGATGCTCTACTGCATAACCGATGTTACATAAACGCAAGTTATTGTTGTCAATCTGGTTTAACAGCGATGCTTTTACCACTGACTATTGTTGCTGACACAATGGCTGGGATTTTACGACCTTGCTGGGGCGAGACCGAAAATTCTCGCCCGAGGCCAACGGAGGTTTCCATTGTCGGACCTTCGCCCGCTCCAATTCCGTGGCAGGCGAGGTGGTAGAGATCCAGCCAATGTGCCGCATGTCACTGATGTGGTCTCTCACACATCATGGATGACACCAGAGTACTTGCTCATAATATTCTGACCATCAATATTAATGGGAGGCCACTGACCTTAACTCACCCACGATTTCTCTATACGTTGACTGCCCCATATGAGGATTTATTGGTGGCATGAGTCTTCATTAAGGTCAGCACTGTTTAGGGTCTAATTTACGAGGAGGCAGTGGTGCATTGTCACTGGACTTGTAAACCAAACATCCAGAGTATTACTCTGAAGACCCAAGTTTGAATCCCACCAGGGCAGATGGTGGAATCTGAATTCAATGCAAAATCTTGAATTAAAAGACCATGAAACCATTGTCGATTGTCAGAAAAGCCCATCTGGTTCACTAATGTCCTTTAGGGACAGGAAATTGCTGTCCTTACCTGATCTGGCCGACACATGATCCGAGGGCTCTTTTCCTTATCATTACATGCCAAGAGATGTAGGACAGGATTTTCCGGCCACGCTCACCCCAAAGCCAGAAAATCCCGCCCAAGCTCCTCGGACCTTTGCATGGTCCGTGTCCCGCCCACTACGATTCCCATGGCAGCTGGAATGGTAATGTTCCGGTCGTAATCTTTCAATCCCTCAACTCAGACTAGATGTGTTCATAGAATCATAGAATCCCTACAGTGCAGAAGGAGGCCATTTGGCCCATCGGGTCTGCAACGACCACAATCCCACCCAGGCCCTATTCCCGTAACCCCACGTATTTACTCTGCTAATCCCTCTGACATTAGGGTAAATTTAGCATGGCCAATCAACCTAAATCACACATCTTTGGACTTGATTTTTCTTGATTTTTCAAGTGTTCTTGATTTTTTAAATTAATTCATAGGATGTGGGAGTCACTGGCAAAGCCAACATCTATTTTGCAGTCCTAATTGCCCTTGGGAAGGTGATGATGAGCTGCCCTCTTGAACTGCTGAAGACCGCTCAATGTAGGTACACAAAGAGTGCTGTTTGGAAGGATTTCCCAGGACTTTTGCTCAAGGAAGGGCAAGGAATGGTGATACATTTCCAAGTCAGGATAGTAAGTGACTGGGAAGAGAAATGGCAGGCGATGATGTTTCATGTGCCTGTTGCCCTTGTCCTTTCAGGTGGTGAAGGTCGCGGGTTTGGACGATGCTGTTGGAGCAGCCTTGGGTTGTTGCTACAGTGAAACATTGCTACACATGAAATTCTCTCGACCCATGAGGACAAAGTTTCTGAAGATATTTGACCCTTTGTGTTATACTTCTTGTTATAACTTTGAGACCTTTTGGTGAACTCTTCACCTAAGCTTTATAAAGACTTTATAAAGTCTGTAGCCTGCCTACAACCCAAGACATAGAATGAAACAGCATGCAAGGAGGCCATCCGGCCTATTGTATTTGTGACATCTCTTTGGAAGAGCAATCCAGTCACCAGACTGATTCCAGGGATGGCAGCATTGTCGTATGAGGAGAGATTAGATCAATTAGACCTGTATTCACTGCAGTTTTGAAGAACGAGAAGGGATCTTATTGAAAAGTATAAAGTTCTGACAGGGCTGGGCAGACTGAATGCAGGGATGATGTTTCCCCTTGCTGCGTGGTCTCAAACAAGAGACCACAGTCTCAGGAAATGCGATAGGCCATTAGGACGGAGATGAGGAGAAACTTCTTCACTCAGACGATGGCGAGAATTCTCTACTACATAACACTGTGGAGGCCAAGTCACTGAATGTATTTAAGAAAGAAATAGATAAATTTCTAGACTCTGAAGGTGTCAAGTCAAGAGGTTTGAAGAGAGCGTGGGAAGATCAGCTATGATCACACTAAATGGCGGGACAGACTCAATGGGCTGAACGGCCTACTCCTGTTCCTATTTTCTGTTTCTAATACATTCCCCTGCTCTTTCCCCAATGCTCGCCATCTTTTTTTCTCTCCCTTTAACAATACATCTCAGTTCCCTCTCGAAAGTTACTATTGAATCCTCCTTAACCCTTTCAGCTTGTGTATTCCAGATCGTAGCAGCCGGCAGTGTAAAATAATTCCCCCTCTCTCCCCCTGCCTATTTTCATGGTGTTGTTGATAATAATCATAGAATAGAATCATAGAATCCCTACAGTGTAAGAGGCCATTCAGCTCATCGAGCTGCACCGACAAAAATCCCACCTTAACCCTGTAACCCCACATATTTACTCTACTGATCCCCCTGACACTAAGGGGCAATTTTTCAGCATGACCAGTCAAGCTAACCTGCATATTTTTGGACTGTGGGAGGAAACCTGAGCACCGGAGGAAACCCACACAGACACACAGGGAGAACGTGCAAACTCCAAAAGGAGAGAGTCATCTGAGGCTGGAATTGAACCGGGGTCCCTGGCGCACCGAGGCAGCAGTGCAAACCACAGAGCCTGCATTCCAACCTCCCCACCAATATATTACCAATTATCTTAACAATTTGATTCAACCTACCCTCGGCTTTCCCTGATATTTCTATAAATACAAGAACCGCACAGATTCATGTTGGTTTTGGGTTCTGTACTGAAAACCAGAGCAGGAAATCTATGACAAGTCGCTCACCTCCTGATTCCGCAAGACCCTCTCCATCATCTACCTGGCTCAAGGAATGATTCTGACTGATACTCACTGCTGACCCTGGATGTGGTACAGTCTTAGTAGCATTCAGGAAGCTTGAAAGCGTTCACAAAAACATCAACCACCTGAACCAATGGCACATCGTGGCTGCAGCATGTACAATTTACAGGGCACATTGTAGAATCTTGCCAAGCATTTGTTGAAACATAGCATCCTGCCACCATCTCCACCAGCAAGAAGAACAAGAGCAGCAATGCCGAGAGCAAAATATTGCTCACGAATTCTCCTCCTTTTCAGACACTATTCTGCCTTGGTCACTTTCACTGGGTTAAGATCCTACGACTCCTTAACTACCCCTAACATGGAAAAACAATGGGGTGGGATACTCGGGCCGCACTCGCCTCAGAGAATTCCACCTGAGGTCAATGGACATTTGCGTGGTTTGTTATAACTTTGAGACCTTTTGGACCTTTTGCTACATTTCTCATGATGAGCGGGATGGGAGAATTCCCCCCCCAATGAGCATTATGGGCTGCAATGGTCCAAGGAAAAAACTCACCAACCACCTTCTCAGGCAACTGGGGATCGATAATAAATGTGGCCCTTTGAGTCATGCGGATCCCAGGAGCAAATATTTTTTTAAAAATTGATGCAAATCCCTGGAAGGTTTTTCCATGTACCATATGATGAATATATTCTGCCCGGTGTACCTTATGTTGTAGGAGAAGCATCATAGGCTTTGTGCAGAAATAATTCTTAATTCATGTACGTTAAAAATAATAGGCAAATTAATTAGTACTTCAGTGCCAGAAATATCTCATCATTTTTGTTCCCAAAAGAGCACTGAGTAACTTAAAGGCAGTCCGAGGAGGACTTGGAGCTAAACGTTTAAAGCTTATTTATTGGTGCCACACCAATTACATTACCACTGCTTACATGAACACTGCAATAAAGTTACGGTGAAAATCCGCTATTCGCCACACTCCGGCGGCGCCTGTTCGGGTACACTGAGGGAAAATTTAGCATGGCCAATGCACCTAATCAGCACGTCTTTCGGATTGTGGGGGAGACCAGAGCACCCGGAGGAAACCCACGCAGACACAGGAAGAACATGCAAACGCTACACAGAGAGTTATCGAAACCAGAAATTGAACCTGGATCCCTGGCACTATGAGGCAGCAGTGTAAATGCATTAAGGGACCAATTTTGGGTGTGTAGGTTATGATTCATGATTTGCCCTTTCCAGCTAAAACATGAAAAATATGGCTGCTTCCCCTTTTCCGTGATTTATGCACGCAGCCCAGTGCGATCTGCATTGCCGTCTGGCTGGCTGCATACGCTACAGAGGATTAACAAGATGACAGACTAGCAAGTGTTCCCACCAATTCCCAGCTCTTAAAGACTCTTCACCTTAAAGGGAAACTGCACGGAATCATTGGAGACTGCTGCCGACTGCCTCTGCTGTAGAGAATGGGAATGGAGCTCCAGGGCAGAGAGAGGGCTCTGCAGTGCACAGTCGCATACGTGTGGACCTTAGTCATGAAGGTGAAAGGAGGAGAGCCATTATGTTTCCATGGGGAAACAAGAAGCCCTCCTTGACTGCCCTTCAGAGGAAAGGGCAGCAGGTGGCAAGAAGGTCAACTCCCACGTTTGTTCCCAAGAACCTGGCAGCTGTGCTGGAAGAAGATTAATGACCTCACATGTATAGTCAAGGTCAGTGAATGCATGTTCATATGAAATCGCCTCCTCACCACCACCAACCTAGCAATCAGATGTTAGGGACCAGATCAGAAACTCCAAAGTATATCATGAAGTTAGCCGAGACCCCAACTTTTTTTTGATTTTGGCACTAGGGCAAGCATAAGGTATTTCGATTGACCCACAAGGATACTTTTATCAAAACAAACTTTATTTAAAACACAGTTAAAATATAACAAAAAGAATTAACATACCTTTTGCCAGTTGAAGCATTTAAACATGACAAGGTATAATTCTTAACTGCCAGCTATCTCTATAGTTCCAATGTAAGCAATATCCCTACAGACATACATCCTCCTTCAGAATCAATACAAAAACAGATGGCTCATGTGGGTGCTATGTCTCCAGCCTTTTAACCCCTCTGGACAGATACTGGAAAACACCTGTCTTCTGACTCCCATACAGCAATCTCCAGAGAAAGAGACTTATTTTCTGACAGACCCAAGTCTCCAAATCCAGAGAGAGAAAGCAAGAAACAGAAAGCTACTTCCCTCTAAAGATTCTTAGCAGCAACTGAGCTGATTTATCTGTATAAGCCTTGTCCCACCCAATGATATGATATTTCCTGTCAATCAACTGAATAAAACCCTATGCTGCAAAATCCCTGGAGGAAACACTAAACCAACAGAACTGCATTAGTTCAGATTAAAACAAACATTTTAGCAATTAAGGTCAATGATGCTGCTGCAGTAACAACAGGGCTGCCAGTTACAGACAAAGCAGCACTGGTTAATAGAACTGACTGCAAAAAGAAATCCCGCACAAGAAACAAGACGCAAGTACTTTTCTGAAAGGCACAGTATTGTCACACTACTCAATGCATCACATCCCCATCACTCAACCAGCGGTAATCTCTAGCAATTATTCATGCCCAATATTCATGTACCCTACCGCATCTTTGGACACTTTCAGATGATCCCAATCTCTCACCCACCTCTCGCTGTTTCCAAATACTTCCAGTCATTCAGCAATGGCAGGTGCATAATCGACATAGAGTGCATCATAAGTACTTACACGCTGTTCGCCCTCTTGCAGGATAAAGCAGCAGCAGAGAGCTGCCAGGAGTCACATGGGTTTGATAGAAGAGATGCTGCTCTGCATTAGGGAGCCAGCTGCAACAGAGCCCGTAGTGTTTGGCATCATCGAGAGTATTCAGAATGAGAGTGTGATCCTTATTATATCTCTTCTCCACTTACCTTTCACCCTCATTCTGCTCTCTGCCAAGCTGCAGATGCTGTCACCGTGAATCTCTTGTTTTATGCCTCACCATCACCCCACCACAGCCCTAGCCTTCACCTCAAGCCTTCCCTTCTGCAGTATTTTCAGATAACCAGCAAGCTCAGCTCCAGCAGGAAGAGAGAGAGAGCTGCATCCGACCTCTAAAGAAGAAGCACCATTAACTGTCCTAACCTTGCAGCCACCAACACAGATATTGGCGCTTGCAAGGAGTCACCAAGCTCCAGTTGCCTTCCCAGCAGCACGGTGGCACAGTGGTTAGCACTGCTGCCTCACAGCACCAGGGACCCGGGTTCGATTCCCGGCTTGGGTCACTGTCTGCGTGGAGTTTGCACGTTCTCCCTGTGTCGACATGGGTTTTCTTTGAGTGCTCCAATTTCCTCCTCACAGTCTGAAAGGCGTGCTGGTTAGGTGCATTGGCCATGTTAAATTCTCCCTCAATGTACCTGAAGAGGAGCCAGAGTGTGGCGACTCGGGGATTTTCACAGCAACTTCATTGCAGCGTTAATGTAAGCCTACTTGTGGCACTAATAAATAAACTTTAAAACAGTTCTTCAGGGCTCCTCTCATGCCCACTCATGTTCCTTGCAATTCTTTCCTGAATTCTGAGCCTATTACCTTGCTCCTTTATTATAATTTTACTTAATGGGATTCATTCCTGTCCCCTGACTTCATCCATTAACTTTGACTACCTTCCGAGACTTCTTTCTGTCTCCCTCTCTGGTTTGGATCCTTCGCTCTTCCCCCCCCCCCCCCCCCCCCCGCTGTGTCCTGCTCCCTCGGACACACTCTTACAATGGCAGTCTCTTCCAGGTCATCTGACCTGCCTCTTTGTGGGGTTTTCCCTTTGCCCTTCTGCCCACCCCACCCACACAGGGATGGTCCCCAATCTGAAAAACATAAAAAAGGAACTGAACTGCAAGGTGTAACTATTTCCTGGCTGCCGCCTGTACAAGAAACCCAAGGTTCGTTGGAACCGGAGTTTTTGACCTCTGAAGGTTAGGGTCGGTTTCTTAACAAGTAACTCAGCACAATATCCATCAAAAGCAAGTGACAGCATTTCCATTGACTTTATCATCGCAGCACTAAGTCAAAAGCACCTCCCCGCCTTCAATAATATTAATTGGTGAGGGAATTCCCAGTGCTGCTGAATGCATATTCAACTGAATGTGATTAACACTGGCCCAGGCCTTCTTAGTCAAACATGCGACAAAGGAACCAGAATGTTTTACTGACATCATGATAGGACTTCCCCTGACACATCCAGTGCATGCCATGTGGAGAGTGGGTGAAACTGTGGCCTACATTCTTTTTGACTGTTAAAGCCTCCATAATATTGGCACCATCAATGGTGGCCTGGGATTCTAATGATAGCAGGGAGAGAGCAACCTGGATTATCTCAAGCACAAGTGAAGTCAATGCATTCTAATACTGTGTCTGAACCTGCACAACTGCCTGTGAGCAACTCTTTTAAAGATTTGATTTTGGCGAAGTGATGGCCTAGTGGTATTATTGCAAGACTATTAATCCAAAAATTCAGTTCATGTTCTGGGGACCCGGGTTTGAATCCCACGACGGCAGACGGAATTTTAATTCAGTAAAAAAATGTCTTGAACTAACAACCTACTGATGATCATGAAACCATTGTCGATTGTTGGAAACAATCTGGTTCACTGATGTCCTTTAGGGAAGGGAATCTGCTGTCCTTATCCGGTCTGGTCTACATGTGACTCCAGAACCACAGCAATGTGGTTGACTTGCAACTGCCCTCAGGCAACTAGGGATGGGCAATAAATGCTGGCCGGTGAGCAACACCCATGTCCCACAAATGAATTTTTTTAAAAATTGATTCCCTACGGCCAAAGGATCAGCCCTCATATTTCCATAGTACATGCGAGTATTCCGCCATTAGATAGATGCCTATGTTCTCAGTTCCAACTTAGTACAGGACATCTCCAACATTTAACTTTGATTAATTGTATGCTTTGACTCGTGTGTCAACCAGAATCAGCACAAAGATGTATCTCCTTCTGGAGTAGAAGTCCAGAAATGGAGTTCTTTCCGGTGGAAATTAAATCGGACAGCTTCTATAATAGATGGCTCACCCACAATGTTGGCTTTGCACTGGGTAGCAAGTCGAAAAATCTACTGCCACAAGTGGTACCTGAGAGCAAGTTCTTCAGGATTTTCTCTGTTCTGACAAGTTTTTCAGAGCTCCCTCAGTTCTATTAGTTATCTGTTCTTGTTGCAGTTACCTCAGACTGTACCTGTTCCTTCCCCCATTAACCTTCACAGCACAAAGAACTGCATGTAACAACGCTGGAGTGTCGAATCCTGAACCCAGACTTCAACCAAGCAACAATTTGATGCAACAGTATATCTCCTTCCCAATAGCTGTTACTTCTCTGCGAAAAACTTCAAAAGATACCACCGATTTTTTTTTAAATTGAAAAAGCACTACGATAAACCAACTGATGTGTGTGATTTGTCTCACCCTGCTGCAAAAAAAATCATTGAAACCCCATCATTGCAGAAGATGGAACATCTCTTTTCAATTGTTTCATGTTTGGATCCAGCTTGATCCTGTGTATCACAGATAGTACAAAAGAAGCTTTTCTAATGCATGTCTGAGAGCATTGAACCATGAACTGTATAGTGCTCATAAATATACTTATCTTTGGATTTTCATGCCAATGGAAGGAGACAAGAAAGACCAGAGACCCCTTCATCCATTTTCATTTGGTGGCGGGGGAGGTTGGGGGGGGGGGGGAGTGGGGCGGCCCTACAGAATTGCATTCAAACTAAATTTGACGCGCCCCAGGAAATGACAGGGATCAACAATAGTGAGTGACAAATGCAACTTCATTTTTCAATTAATGGCATTAAGATACCCTTGAGCCATAATATTCAATTTGGGCTTGTCCATTTTTCAAGACAGTGAATACAAATTCCACAGGTGTGTGGAACACAGGGGCTGTGTCCTCAGCCCCCTACTATACTCCTCATACACCTATGACAGTGTGGCCAAATTCCCCTCCAACTCAATTTTTAAGTTTGCTGATGACACCACCGTAGTGGGTCGGATCTCAAACAATGCTGAGACAGAGTGCAGGAATGAGATAGAGAACTTGGTGAACTGGTGCAGCAACAATAATCTCTCCCTCAATGTCAACAAAATGAAGGAGATTGTCATCGACTTTAGGAAGCGTAAAGCAGAACATGCCCCTATCTACATCAACAGAGATGAAGTAGAAAGGGTCGAGAACTTCAAGTTTTTAGATGTCCAGATCACCAACAGCCTGTCCTGGTCCCCCCATGCTTTCTTAACACTACAGTTAAGAAAGCCCACCAACACCTCTACTTTCTCAGAAGACAAAGGAAATTTGGTATGCCAGCTACGACTCTCACCAACTTTTAGAGATGCACCATATAAAGCATTCTTTCTGGTTGTATCACAGCTTGGTATGGCTCCTGCTCTGCCCAAGACCGCAAGGAACTACTAAAGGTTGTGAACGTAGCCCAATCCATCACGCACACCAGCCTCCCATCCATTGACTCTGTCTACACTTCCCATTGCGTCGACAAAGCAGCCAGCATAAGCAAGGACCCCACGCACCCCAGACATTCTCTCTTCCATCTTCTTCCATCGGGAAAAAGATACAAAAGTCTGAGGTCATGTACCAACCGACTCAAGAACAGCTTCTTCCCTGCTGCTGTCAGACTTTTGAATGGACCTACCTTGCATTAAGTTGATCTTTCTCTACATCCTAGCTATGACTGTAACACTACATTCTGCACTCTCTCGTTTCCTTCTCTATGAATGGTATGCTTTGTCTGTCTCATGGGCAAGAAACAATACTTTTCACTGTATGTTAATATATGTGGCAATAATTAATCAAATCAAATCAAATCAAAGGTGAGTTGGTCAATGTGGCATTAATGGAAAAAAAAGGCACAAGCCGTAATCTTACGAGCGTTCACGCCGACAGGATTTTCCCATCCCACTGCAGTGAATGGAGACTTCTCCGGGCACCAAATTCTTCATCCTTGCTGCAGCGGGAGCGGGGTGTGACTGGCCAGTGAAATTACATCCTCAGTCTTTTCAGAAGTGTCAGGAACAGGTATTCTTGAGCAGCATGGTTGTCAATTTTTACAATCTTGGTAGAGGCTAGTAACTTTTTTATAAAATAAACCTGAAACAGCAGTTATTTACTAAAAGATGAAGAACCCACAGTTTAAGAGAGAAGATTTTTTTCGAATCATACAAGAGTCAAGCAAAGTAAACACTAAATATTATTTTAGCAATCCACTGAAATCCTACAACTCAAAATCACCTTAAGTTAAATATGATTTAACAGGCAAATTGTGGTTGATTATTAACCTATAAATTGCACATTCAATAACAGTTACAACAAAGATTTTTCTTATGAATTGGTTCAGGAGTCCACATGGTATTTAAGTCATCAAACTCAGTCACAAAATCCTTCAAGCTCTGCTTACCAAACTTATCATTTCATCTCCCTCTCTTTCTACTTCAAGGATATAGTAGGAACCCCAGCTAAGAGCTGTGCATGACTGAACTGAAATAAGGTGGCAAGTTAAAGGAAGATTCCAGGCTTGAGCAAAATCAAGATTAAGAATAAAATTGGGACAAAATGAAGAATTCGATAAAAGGGGAACCAAGAAAGGTGCATCTGTTTGAAGGTGTTTTTGACATGCGAATTAGTGTCACAGTGGGAAGACAAGTGTTTACTTCAGTGATTAGGGGGTGAACAAAGGTTTATAGAAATAGGTCTGAGAACAATCCAAAGATGTTCAGGAGATCCTGAAGAGTGAGTATAGAGAGCTTGGTAGGAAGTGAAAAAGCAGGACCCCGAGGGTAGTAATCTCAGGATTGCTACCTGTGCCACATGCCAGTGAGGGTAAGAGTAGGATACTCAGGTGGATGAACACGTGGCTGAGGAACTGGTGTAGGGGGCAGGGTTTCAGATTTCTAGATCATTGGGACCTCTTCTGGGGCAGGTGGGACCTGTACAAGAGAGACGGGTTACACCTGAACTACAAGGGGACCAATACACTTGCAGGGAGGTTTGCTAGTGTTATGGGGAGGGTTTAAACTAGATTTGCAGGGGGATGGGAACCAGAGTGCCAGAGCAGATAGTGGAGTGGGGGTGAAAATAAATGATGTTAATAGTTCGTGCAAAATCACAAATAGAAGGATTGTATGTGGTGGTAATAATCTTCTGAGCTGTGTCTATTTCAATGCCAGGAGTATTGTGGGGAAGGCAGATGAGCTGAGGGCTTGGATTGACACATGGAATTATGACATTATAGCCATGAGTGAAACTTGGCTACAGGAGGGACAGGACTGGCAGCTCAATGTCCCAGGGTTCCGATGTTTCAGACGTAATAGAGGCAGAGGGATGAAGGGTGGGGGGGTGGCCTTGCTAGTCAGGGAAAATGTTACAGCAGTGCTCAGGCAGGACAGATTAGAGGCCTTGTCTACCAAAGCCATATGGGTGGAGCTGGGTAACAGGAAAGGTATGACCACATTAATGGGGGTGTATTATGGACCATCCAATAGTCAGCGAGAATTGGAGGAGCAAATCTGCAGAGAGATAGCAGACAACTGCAGAAAACATAAAGTTGTGATAGGGGATTTTAATTTTCCACATATAGATTGGGACTCCCATACTGTTAAAGGTCTAGACGGGTTAGAGTTTGTAAAATGTGTTCAGGAAAATTTTCCAAATCAATATATAGAGGTACCAACTAGAGAGGATGCAATATTAGATCTCCTATGAGGAAATGAGTTAGGACAAGTGACGGAAGTGTGTGTAGGGGAACACTTTGGTTCCAGTGATCATAACACCATTAGTTTCAACTTGGTCATGGATAAAGATAGATCTGGTCCTCGGGTTGAGGTTCTAAACTGGAAAAAAGACAAATTTGAAGAAATGAGAAAGGATCTAAAAAGCGTGGATTGGGACAGACTGTTCTCTGGCAAGGATGTGATTGGTAAGTGGGAGGCCTTCAAAGGAGAAATTTTGAGAGTGCAGAATTTGTATGTTCCTGTCAGGATTAAAGGCAAAGTGAATAAGAATAAGGAACCTTGGTTCTCAAGGGATATTGGAACTCTGATAAAGGAGGAGAGAGAGATGTATGACATGTATAGGCAACAGGGAGCAAATAAGATGCTTGAGGAGTATAAAAAGTGCAAGAAACTACTTAAGAAAGTAATCAGGAGGGCGAAAAGAAGACATGAGGTTGCTTTGGCAGACAAGGTGAAGGATAATCCTAAGAGCTTCTACAGGTATATTAAGAGCAAAAGGATAGTAAGGGATAAAATTGGTCCTCTTGAAGATCAGAGTGGTCGGCTATGTATGGAACCGAAAGAAATGGGGGAGATATTAAATGGGTTTTTTGCATCCGTATTTACTAAGGAAACTGGCATGGAGTCTATGGAAATAGGCAAACAAGTAGGGAGGTCATGGAACCTGTACAGATTAAAGGGGAGGAGGTGCTTGCTGTCTTGAGGCAAATCAGAGGAGATAAGTCCCCAGGACCGGACAGGGTATTCCCTCAGACCTTGAAGGAAACTAGTGTTGAAATTGCAGGGGCCCTGGCAGATATATTTAAAATGTCGATATCCACGGGTGAGGTGCCGGATGATTGGAGGATAGCTCATGTTGTTCCGTTGTTTAAAAAAGGCTCAAAAAGTAATGCGGGAAATTATAGGCCAGTAAGTTTGACGTCAGGAGCAGATAAATTATTGGAAGGAGTACTAAGAGATAGGATCTATAAATATTTGGATAGACAAGGACTTATTAGGGAGAGTCAACATGGCTTTGTGCGTGGTAGGTCATGTTTGACCAATCTATTAGAGTTTTTCGAGGAGGTTACCAGGAAAGTGGATGAAGGGAAGGCAGTGGATGTTGTCTACGTGGATTTCAGTAAGGCCTTTGACAAGGTCCCGCATGGGAGGTTAGTTAGGAAGGTTCAGTCACTAGGTATACATGGAGAGGTAGTAAATTGGATTAGACATTGGCTCAATGGAAGAAGCCAGAGAGTGGTAGTGGAGGATTGCTTCTCTGAGTGGAGGCCTGTAACTAGTGGTGTGCCACAGGGATCAGTGCTGGGTCCATTGTTTTTTGTCACCTATATCAATGATCTGGATGATAATGTGGTAAATTGGATCAGTAAATTTGCTGATGATACAAAGATTGGAGGTGTAGTGGACAGTGAGGAAGGTTTTCAAAGCTTGCAGAGGGATTTGGACCAGCTAGAAAAATGGGCTGAAAAATGGCAGATGGAGTTTAATGCAGACAAGTGTGAGGTATTGCACTTTGGAAGGACAAACCAAGGTAGAACATACAACGTAAATGGTAGGACACTGAAGAGTGCAGTAGAACAGAGGGATCTGGGAATACAGATACATAATTCCCTAAAAGTGGCGTCACAGGTAGATAGGGTCGTAAAGAGTGCTTTTGGTACATTAGCCTTTATAAATCAAAGTATTGAGTATAAGAGTTGGAATGTTAGGGTGAAGTTCTATAAGACATTGGTGAGGCCAAATTTAGAGTATTGTGTACAGTTTTGGTCACCTAATTACAGGAAGGATATTAATAATGTTGAAAGAGAGCAGAGAGGGTTTACAAGGATGTTGCCAGAACTTGAGAAACTGAGTTACAGAGAAAGGCTGAATAGGTTGGGACTTTATTCCCTGGAGCGTAGAAGAGTGAGGGGAGATTTGATAGAGGTGTATAAAATGATGATGGGTATAGATAGAATGAATGCAAGCAGGCTTTTTCCACTGAGGCTAGGGGAGAAAAAAACTAGAGGACATGGTTTAAGGCGAAGGGGTAAAAGTTTAAAGGGAATATTAGGGGGGGGCTTCTTCACACAGAGAGTGGTGGGAGTGTGGAATGAGCTGCCAGATGAAGTGGTGAATGCGGGCTCACTTTTAACATTTAAGAAAAACTTGGACAGGTACATGGATGAGAGGGGTGTGGAGGGATATGGTCCAGGTGCAGGTCAGTGGGACTCGGCAGAAAAATGGTTCGGCACAGCCAAGAGGGGCCAAAAGGCCTGTTTCTGTGCTGTAATGTTCTATGGTTCTATGGTTCTATGTGCAGGTTAGGTAGATTGGTCTTGCTATATTACCCCTTAGCGTCAGGGCGATTAGCAGGGAAAATATGTGGGGTTATGGGAATAGGACTTAGGTGGGATTGTTATCGGTGCAGATTCGATGGGCTGAATGGCCTCCTTCTGTACTGTGGGGATTCTATGATTCCATGAATGATAGAACGGATGAGTTCAAAGTGGAGAGATAAGAAACTAATTTGCATCTATATGCTCTGGTTACCTAGATAAGGTAATATCAAAGGAGGGAACAGTATATCCACAGCAGAGTAACTGAACACAGTAGGAGAGGAGCAGCTACTGCCATAGCCACACGCTGGTGTGGAAACTGGAAGGGTCCATTTCCTTTCTTGCTTTCCTGTTTCAATTCAGTCAGAAAAAAATGCAAACATTGAAACCACAGCTTTCACTATATGACAGACAATCTTGCTTTATCCCTTATTTGAGTGAGGTGAACTCAAGGAGGCTTCCATCAGCAATTAAATGGAGCTTACAGCGATGTGTGCAATCTGCATTAAAAGCCATGATTCTGCCACATGCCCAATGCTTCCAGATTCTTCATGAGCATCTAATGAAGCTGCCAGTTTAAAACATTAAGGAAGACAACATAACTGAGTTTCCCGAGCCTTCCGAGGTTACCCAATCGGAAGGAAGGAAAAAAAGGACTTATATTTATATCACAACCTCGAGGCAGAAGTGATAATGCAGCCGCCACTCAATTGGGCCATTGAAGATGAGATGGAACAATGTTGGGCATGGCTGACAATTAATGGCCCATCAAAGTCAGCATGTCAGGCAATTAGGCAGCTGTGTGCTAAGTGAATAATAGGAGTTCATTTAAGAGCTCATTTGCAGTAACTGCGCACTGAAGTATGCTGCGTTCCTCAGTACAATCTGACTTGCAATAAAGAGGCAGGCATGGAGATGGGAAGCTGTTGTAGATTGTGACAAACCTTAAGAGTTTGACTTAAAAACAAAAGCTACACATTTTGGAAATCAATCTCGCCAGTGCCCGTAAAGAAAAAGGTGTGAAAGATCTTGTATTTATATAGCATTTTTCATGTCCTTAAAATGTCCCAAAGTGCTTTAAGGCCAATTACGTACTTCATGAAATATAGTCACTGATGCAATTGTTTAAATTTTATTTATTATTGTCACAAGTAGATTGACATCAACATTGCAATGAAGTGAAAATCCCCTAGTCGCCACATTCCACGCCTGTTCAGGTACACTGAGAGAGAATTGAGCATGGCCAATCCATCTAACCAGCGCATCTTGCGGACTGTAGGGGGAAACCAGAGCATCCGGAGGAAACCCACACAGACACGGGGAAAATGTGCAGACTTTGCACAGACAGTGACCCAAGCCGGGAATCGAACCCGGGTCCCTGGCGCTGTGAGGCAGCAGTGCCACCACACTAAGGAGAAATTTAGCATGGCCAATCCACTTAACCTGCACATCTTTCGGACTGTGGGAGAAAACCGGAGCACCCGGAGGAAACCCACGCAGACACAGGGAGAGCATGCAGACTCCACTCAGAGAGTCATCCAAGGCTGGAATTGAACCCAGGTCCCTGGCGCTGTGAGGCAGCAGTGCTAACCAGTGTGTCACCATGGTGCCATGTGGAATCTTTTACATTTAGTTTGAGGACCCTGGTTAACAGCTTGGGAGGGATTTTTTTGGCTGTGCTCACCCTAAAACCAGAAAATCCCGCCCGAGGTCAACGCCCTTTTCATGACCCGCAAGCAGAAGTTTCCCATATGGGAAAATTCCCCCCACCTCATTCAAAAGATGGCACCTCTGACAGTTCAATGCAAATTTTTTGCAACTGTACATGCACCAAAAGGGCAAAATACATTCTTTTGCTGTTTGATTAAACTAAAGATCTTAACAAATGACAGTGCGACAAACTACAGAAAGATGTCATCAGGATAAAAGCAAATTGCTGCGGATGCTGGAATCTGAAACCAAAAGGGAAAATGCTGGAAAATCTCAGCAGGTCTGGCAGCATCCGTAAGGAGAGAAAAGAGCTGATGTTTCGAGTCCAGACCACACTTTGTCAAAGCTGCGCCATCACCAGATCATTTGCTTCCTGAGCTTTGACAAAGGGTCCTCTGGACTCGAAACATCAGCTCTTTTCTCACCTTTCGGATGCTGCCAGGCCTGCTGAGATTTTCCAGCATTTTCCCTCTTGGTTTCAGATTCCAGCACCCGCAGTAATTTGCGTTTATCCTTATGAAGTCTTTCTGTGGTTTGAGACTTCATAAGGTTCAGCAGTAAATTTCATTGTCGCCTGGTAGCATATAAAAAATTGGAACCATGTGACAAAATTTTTTATAAAAATGTTATGCCCATAATGCAACATCTGAACCTTTGTGGAGGAATAAATATTTTCCATGAATATCACCCCATTCTAAATCTCACCGCATTTAATTGATTTGAACCAGTCACCACTCTTTTGTTATCCTTTCCACGTTATCCTTTAAAACTGCAGGCAAATACAGCCCTGACTACTGGTTCTGCAGAATTCTCTCAGCCAATTACATCAAATGGAGACAGTAAGATTTAGTCAACACTCAACTGTGAACTACAAGCCTGCCCTGGGAGATGGGAGCCTACCTATTTCAATGTGCTTGCACGCATTGACAAATTCTCCAGTTGAAATGTGTGCACTCTCATCAGCCAAATTTTACATGAAAGCAACTTAAAATTGCTGCAATTATAATTAAAAAAGGTACAATTTTTCTTTTACTTAAGAGCATGACAGATATGATTTAATACTGCTTTCAAAGCAGAATGGATTTATTTTTAGCCAGCTTTGGAACCAATATGAACCAAACTAGCCCTATTAATTTGGACCAAATTAATTAAGATGGCTTAATATGGAATATTAAACTCAGATGCCATTTTATAATCCAGCAGTATATTTACAGAGGGCGGGATATTCTGGTCGCGCCTGTCACCTTATCAGAAATTCCGTCTTAAGTTCAATGGACCATCACATTTTCCATCCTGCCCGCAATGATTTTCACGGCCGACAGGACTGGAAAATTTTCCCCATAATATCTACAAACGCTGTGTTTAAGCTTCCTCCCATTCCCCCTTCATCAAGCGGTTAGCACTGCTGCCTCACAGCGCCAGGGACCCAGGTTTGTTTCCCGGCTTGGGTCACTGTCTGTGTGGAGTTTGCACATTCTCCCCATGTCTGCGTGGGTTTCCTCCCGGTGCTCTGGTTTCCTCCCACAGTCCAAAGATGTGTGGATTGGCCATACTAAATTACCCCTTAGTGTCAGGGAGACTAGCTAGGGTGAATGCATGGGGTTATGGGGATAGGATTCTGGTCGGTACAGACTCGATGGGCCTAATGGCCTAATGGCCTCCTTCTGCACTGTAGGATTCTATGATCCTAAACCTTCAACATATCCTTGCGTGTATCAAGCTTTCCTTTATTGAATGCATCCATGTTAATCACCTCTGTGGTCCCACCCTCTGAATAAAAAAAACTGAGAATTCATGCGGCAGCACGGTGGCACAGTGGTTAGCACTGCTGCCTCAAAGCACCAGGGACCCGGGTTCAATTCCAGCCTTGAGTGACTCTCTGTGTGGAGTTTGCACGTTCTCCCCGTGTCTGCGTGGGTTTCCTCCGGGTGCTCTGGTTTCCTCCCAGACTCCAAAGATGTGCGGGTTAGGTTGATTGGCTGTGCTAAATTGATCCTAGTGTTAGGGGGACTAGCAGGATAAATATGTGGGGTTATGAGGATAGGGCCTGGGTGGGATCGTGGTTGGTACAGACTTGATGGCCCGAATGGCCTCCTTCTGCCACTATAGGGATTCGATGATTCTTTCAAATAAATCCCTTTCATAATCTTAATGACCTCAGCAGGTCACTCCTCAGCCTTTCTTTAAGTTAACAAAATGCCCCAGTCTGTTCGTTCTTTTTGTCCCTGGTATGTCTCACCTTTCAGTTCTGATATATTTGTTCAGTGCTTTCAGAAGATCACAGTAATATTCTACATGGTATGATATACAATCCTTGGCTCCTTTATTTGGAACCTATAAATACCAACCTACAATTTAAATTACAACAAAAATGATATGTGCATTTAATATTTAAACAGTAAAGTTAGCGAAAGAACTTGCATTCATTTAACATGACCTCAGGATGTTCCAATGTGTTGCAAAGGCTACAGAGTAATGTTGAATTACATTTACTCTTATAATGTAGAAAATGTAGCAGCCAATTTGCACATCGCAATGAGATACCTGAACATAGAGCATGTTTTTGTAATGTTTGCTGAGGGTATAGAAGTTAATTAGGACGCTGAGCACTCCCCTGCTCTTCCTTAAATCATGCTGGGAAGATCTTTTACATCTGCCTGATCTGTTGTGAAAGATAGACTAACACTCCCTTACTATTGCTATTATAGATTGCAAGCAAAAGTTTTACCTGGAGGTGTGAATGCTCAACTTACTGACAGAAGGAAGAAAATGATATCTAAGCCAAGGATAATATCATTTGTCAACTGTCCAGTGGCTCAGTAGCTATTTGTGTTATCATGTACTACTGAATAATGCAGACTAGAAAGATGCCACTTGCATCAGCACCAACACGCATCACTTTCCCCCTTTTTCGAATCCCTCCTGGAAGCACATCCGAACTAGCATTCCATTCGGACTGCACTTTCATGACTAATTTTGAGCCTGAATTGAAACATAATAGGCGAAGATCATAGAACTGAGAACCTTTACACACAGTGGCACGATGGTTAGCACTGCTGCCTCACAGTGCCAGGGACTCGGGTTCGATTCCCGACTTGGGTCGCTGTCTGTGTGGAGTCTGCACGTTCTCCCTGTGTCTGTGTGGGTTTTCTCCAGGTGTTCCGATTTCCCCCAACAGTACGAAAGACGTGCTAAATTTTCCCTCGGACAGGCTCCGGAGTGTGGCGACGAGGGGATTTTCTCAGTAACTTCACCGTAGTGTTAATGTAAACCTACTTGTGACACTAATGAATAAACTTTAGACTTTAACTTTAAACTTTAAACCAGGGGTGGCATTTTCCATGCCCCCGCAAGACATGTTTTGGTGGTGTGCGCCTAAAATAGGGCATGCGCCCAACCCGGCATGATCCTGCCTAGCCTCACAACATTTGGGATGGGCAAGGTGCCGAAATCAGCAGCCTGCCCACCATGGTTAAATAAATAATCAAATAGTTAATTGACACCGATAATATGCTGCCCATGCCATCGAGTGTGGGCAGTTCGGTAGGTGTGAACTGCCTTATTTGTGAGCAAATTTCAGAGAAGTGGGAAGGAAGGGGAGGGCTCCATCTTTGGGGCTGCCTTTTGCGGATTGGGGATGTTCCTCTCTCCTCCACCCCCCCCAATTCCCCCCCCCCCCCCCCCGGACCCACCACTGAGATAGAAAACCCTTCCTATGCTACCTTAAACTCACCACCACCCCTACCTCTCTCCACAATCTGCCCAAACCCTTCCTGCCCAGGACTTACCTGTTTCCAGGGGCCTTCTTCAGCTTCTGTTGTCGTCCCCAGTGAGGGTCGGCAGCCCCACATGTTTCCCATTTAGCCCTCCTGAAACTCATTGTGGCCACAGGGTGGGCCACGGTGGGCCAGGGTAGGTCAGCTCCACGCTGTCTTTGCTTCCCTGGTGGTGAGCCAACCACACCCCTGTGATATCCGCCCCAGGTCATGAGTCATGTAATCTCGGAAAAGGTCGCAATGAGGTTGACTTCTGCACACAAAACACTATGGGTGGGATTTTACGGCCTCGCTCGGGTGAGATGGTAAAATCCCGCCTGAGGCCAACGGAGGCTTCTGTTCTGGGAACTTTGTCCACCCCAGGGCAGGCGAGGTGGTAGGGTTTCGGCCTATGACTGTTCTCCATGATGTATATCAATGACTTTGACTTCTGTGTAGAGGGCAGAATTTCAACATTTGAAGGTGGCACAAAACTGGAAAGTGTAGAGAACAGCTAAGAGGATGATGATACACTTCAAAAGAACATAGACAGGCTCATGGAAGGGTGGACACCTGGTAGATGGAATTTAACACAGAGCAGTGTAAAGTTTGGTCGGAAGGACAAGTGAGAAGCTGACCATCTCCCCTTGATATTTAACAGCATTACCATTGATGAATTTCCCCATCATTAACGTCCTGGAGATCATTGACCAGAAACCTAAAGGGATCAACTATATAAATATTAGGGCTACAGGAGCAATTCAGAGACTGGTATTTCTGTGACAAATAACTCATTTCCTGACTCCCTGAAACTTGTCCATCATCTACAAGGCACAAGTCAGGTGTTGTCATGGAATATTTGCCATTTGCCTGTAAGGAGTGCAGGTCCGACAACACCGAAGGGTAAATTTACCCTGGACAACACTAAGGGGAATTCATCCAGGATAAAGCAGCCCTTTTGATCAGCACCTCATCCACCAACATAAACAGTGAATCCCTCTACCACCAGTGCACAGTGGCTGCGGTGTGTTCCATCTGCAAGGTGCACTGCAGCAACTTGCCAAGCCTCCTTTGAGTGCACCTTCCAAACTCGTGATCTCGACTGTCTAGAAGGCATCAGGTGCATGGGAAAACCATCACCTGCAAGTTCCCCTCCAAACCGCACACCACCCTGCTGGGTATTCATAATGACACCAACAAAATGAAGACACCAGCAAAGCCTGATGGTTGAAAGGGCTAACTCTGTATCAGGCAAAGGACTGTGGGAGCATCAAAGAACAAGATGTGCAGCTATGGAACAAATACAGGAATTGATTGGACAGTAGCTGTTGCTATGTCTTGAACAGATTGATTGAACACAGATCCCTGTGTGACTTGTTCCTGAGAAAATTACGACCCCCTGAACGAAGTATGCCTCCCAGTATTCGTGACCAGAAAGACAGTAGTTGATTAGTGCCTGTCCTTGGAGTACATGACTGGAAGCATGATCAGTATCAGGATCTCATCAAATCGAATCCCTACAGTGCACAAGGAGGCCATTTGGCCCATTGAGTCTGCCACATTCCCACTCAGGCCCTATCCCTGCAACCCCATGTATTTACCCTGCTTGTGCCCCTTGACACTAAGGGGCAATTTAGTATGGCCAATCAACCTAACCCGCACATCTTTGGGCTGTGGAAGGAAACCAGAGCACCCGGAGGAAACCCATGCAGACACGGGGAGAACGTGCAAACTCCACATAGACAGTCACCTGAAGCCGGAATTGAACCCTGATCCCTGGCGCTGTGAGGCAGCAGTGCTAACCACTGTGCCACCATGCTGCCCAATACGAAGGAGAGAGAAAAATACATCGGCAGCAGTAACCTGGGATTAACCACTGTGGAAGCAAGACCCCAAGTCTGGGACTTGAAGACATTGGAACAAAACCCATCAGCAGGGAATTGGATCAGCCTGCCTCACAATGGGTAGTTTCCCTAAGACCAATTCATGAGTTTGGATGTTTTGTAAAGTTTTGATACTTTTGGATACTTGTGTGTATAACGGAGTAGGTCAGAGGTTAGTTACTGTGTGTGTAACAAAGTAAGTCAGTGGTTAAATACTTTGTGTATACTGAAGTTTAATGCCTGGTATCATTTTGTGGTAACTTAGTACGGTACAATAAAGGAGATGGTGTCTTTGTCCCCTTCTGCTCAGAAGTGGAGGAACACAACAGACACCTATAGATGCTGAAAGACACCCTCGTAAGAATGGGATATGACGCTTGACTCATCGATTGACAGTTCCGATGTGTCACAGCGAAAAACCGCACCAACCTCCTCAGAAGACAAACACAGGACATGACTGACAGAGTACCTTTCGTCGTCCAGTACTTCCCCAGAATGGAGAAACTATAACATCTTCTTCAGAGCCTTCAACATGTCATCAATGAAGACAAACATCTCGCCAAGACCATCCCCACACCCCCACTATTTGCCTTCAAACAATTGCGCAACCTCAAACAGACCATTATTCGCAGTAAACTACGCAGCCTTCAGGAGAACAGTGACCACGACACCACACAACCCTGCCATGGCAACCTCTGCAAGACGTGCTGGATCATCGACATGGATACCACCATTACACATGAGAACACCATCCAATAGGTATACAGTACATACTCATGCAGCTCAGCCAACGTTCTCCATCTCATGCACCTCAGGAAAGGATGTCCCAAGGCGTGGTACATCAGCGAGGCCATGCAGATGCTACGACAACTGGTGAACGGACACCGCGCAACAATCGCCAGGCAGGAGTTCCCCTTCCAGTTGGGGAACACTTCAGCAGTCAAGGGCATTCAGCCCCCCATCTTCAGGTAAGCATTCTCCAAGGCGGCCTTCAAGACACAAAGCAACATAGAATCGTGAACAGAAACTGGTCGCCAAGTTCCGCACGCATGAGGATGGCCTCAACCAGGATCTTGGGTTCATGTCACACTACATATAACCCCCACCATTTGGCCTGGGCTTGCAAAATCCTACGAACTGGCCTGGCCTGAGGCAATTTACATCTCTTTAACCTGTGATTATCCCTCTCTCCATTCGCACAGTCTGCACCTGTAAAGACTTGATTACCTATAAGGACTCCAACCATTATCTTGTAATTGTGACTTTGTCGATATATGCCGTGATTGTGAAATCTATCTCTCCACTCACCTGATGAAGGAGCAGCGCTCCGAAAGCGCCATGATTCCAAATAAATCTGTTGGACTTTAACCTTCTGCCATGAGACTTCTTACTTTGTTCATGGTGTCAGCTGAACTGAGTGGAGGGCAACAATCCTGACTTGGAATTCTTGCAACATTCTTTCACTGTCTCTGGGTCAAAAATATAGAGAAGCACTGTGGGTGTATCTACAATGGACTTTAACAGGGGTAATTAGGCATGGTCAATAAATTCTACCCTTGACACCAATGCTCAAATCCCATGAATGAATAAAAGAAAAGAATAACAAGAGACAAAGGGTGGTTCAAGTGTAAGGGACTGAGGAAAATTTGTGGGGAAGACAGTTACCAGTGTTCTTTGTCCCTGGTGGGCTTCAGTGTCCTGTTTGCCGGGTGGGTGCTGTGAACAGGATGCTGTTGGTTGAGTGATGTGGGCTGGGTCAATGGGATTGCTCTGGGGGTGGGGGAAAAAAAAAGGCGCCAGGAAGTGAAGGAGTGCAGAGAGAGAGGGAGAGCTGGAGAGGCAGAGCTGAAGAGAGAGAGCTTTTCCCAGGCAGTGAGAATTCGGTTTGGAGTGAGAGGCAGCCAGGCGTTCCCCTGCCTGTTCTTTTCATTATTGCCGAGGAGGACAGCATCCAGCGCACTCGACCTACGTTGCTGCACAGATAGCTCGTGGCACCTCTGCCTCCTGTGGCATCATCTTCCACACGTGTCTCTCTCCTGGACTGTGTGTGGGTGTCGTGAGTAACTGGTGGGGACTATACAGTCTAACTGGATCAGTATCTACGAATGTGTTACAGAGGATGAGTTTCCCTATATGTGCACCAACGGAGGGCCCCCAACGATTATAGATCAGAGCTCACTGTTTTATGTCTGTTAATTATATGTGTTATTAAATTTATTTTTGATATCCTGATTACAGTACTGACATTTATGGGTAAACAGGAAATTAGCCAAATCAACATCAACCGCTAGGAATTCGGGATCCTGTTGATTGAATATTTAAATAGTAGCCCCATATAGTGGTCAGCAGGGGGTTACACAAGAATAGAGTAACCTGGGAGTAAATGCACAGTGAAAAAGTTTACTGGATCCTGGGCTTTACAAATAGATGCCAAGAGTACAAAAGCAAAGAAGTCATGATGAATCATTATGAAACACTGACTGGAATTTTCTACTGAAATCTCCGTTCACATCAGTGGGACCTGAAGATCCTGCCAGCATGAAGGGCTGGAAATTTCTTTCTATTGATCTGGCCACAACTGGAGTATTTTATCCAATTCTAGGTATGGCACCTTAGGAAAAATATGAAGGCCCGAGAGGGTCTGTAGATTTACTGGAATAGTTCTAGGTCTTTGGGCTTCAGTTATAGAGTCAGACCTGGGAAGGAGGGGATTCTCTTCAGGGAGGGGATTTGATAGCCATGTTTCAAGTCATCCAGACAAGGGTCCAGGCAGAATAGATGGAGGGAAACTGTTGGCCAAAGAGTTGAGAACCAAAGGTCACCGATTTGAGATGACTGGCCAAAGGATCAAACTTTGACTCTGACATGAGGAAAAACCTTTGTAAAACAGCAAGTGGTTAGGATCTGGAATGTGCTGCTTGAAAGGATAATGGAAGCAGATTTAATCATGGTTTTCAAAAGTGAATTAGATAAGTGCATGAAAGAGGAAAGATGGCAGGATTATGTGGAAGGTGGTGGGGATAGGGAGTGAGATTCGGGGAGTGCCATTCACAGGATTGCTCTTGCAGAGATCTGGCATAGACTTGATGGGTAACCAGCTGTGCTTCCCTACACCTGCTTTGTAACTTGTACAGTTTCTGTAACATGGAGAGGCAGTGACATTCTGATATTGCCGTTGGACTAGTAATCCAGAGACCCAGGGTAATGCGGACCTGGTTTCAAATCCCACCACGGCAGCTGTGAAATTTGAATCCAATAAAAATCTGGAATTGAAAGTCTAATGATGGCCATGAAACTACTGTTGATGTTTGTAAAAATCCATCTGGTTCACTAATGTTCTTTAGGGAAGGAGTCACTGGAAATCAGTGTAGGGACATATGGAGGCCAGGTAAGAACATAGAACATAGAAAAACTACAGCACAAACAGGCCCTTTGGCCCACAAGTTGTGCCGAACACATCCCTACCTTCTAGACCTACCTATAACCCTCCATCCCATTACGCTCCATGTACTCATCCAGGAGTCTCTTAAAAGACCCTGTTGAGTTTGCCTCCACCACCACTGACGGCAGCCGGTTCCACTCGCCCACCACCCTCTGTGTGAAAAACTTACCCCTAACATCTCCCCTGTACCTACCTCCCAGCACCCTAAACCTGTGTCCTCTCGTAGCAGATATTTCCACCCTGGGAAAAAGCCTCTGAGAGTCCACCCGATCTATGCCTCTCAACATCTTATACATCTCTATTAGGTCTCCTCTCATCCTTCATCTCTCCAAGGAGAAAAGACCGAGCTCCCTCAGCCTATCCTCATAAGGCATGCCACTCAATCCAGGCAACATCCTTGTAAATCTCCTCTGCACCCTTTCAATCTTTTCCACATCCTTCCTATAGTGAGGCGACCAGAACTGAGCACAGTACTCCAAGTGGGGTCTGACGAGGGTCTTATATAGCTGCATCATTATCCCGGACTCCTAAACTCAATCCCTCGATTGATAAAGGCCAGCACACCATACGCCTTCTTAACCACCTCCTCCATCTGCGGGGCCGATTTCAGAGTCCTATGGACCCGGACCCCAAGGTCCTTCTGACCCTCTACTGTACTAAGAGTCTTTCCCTTTATATTGTACTCCTTCATCCCATTTGACCTACCAAAATGGACCACGACGCAGTGGCAGGGGTCCCGGGCATAGGAGGGAAGGGGTCTCCAGGGGAGAGGGGGGTGTTGCAAGGTCTTAATTGGGGTACCAGGGATAGGACAATGATGGGGGAGGGACCGAGGTCCAGAGGCATCCCATCCTTGAGGGAAGGGCGTCCCCTGTCAGAAGAGTGTTTCCTGTTAAGTTATCCCCTTCCTGCCCACCCGAGATTTCAGATTTTAAATTTTTCTATTCTCCCCCGATGATCTATCCCTAAAAAATGAGGCTGGGAGAGAAAAAGACTCTTAAGTGTTCATTAAGTGACCATTTGCAGGCTTTAACTGGGACACTAAGGCCCTGCCTGCCCCACCGTAAAATTGCTTCCAGATCTAAAGATGTGCGGGTTAGGTTGATTGGCCGTGCTAAATTACCCCTTAGTGTCCCGGGATGCGTCGATTAGAGGGATTAGTGGGGTAAATGTTTGGGGTTACGGGGATGGGGCCTAGGTGGGATTGAGGTTGGTGCAGACTCGATGGGCCAAATGGCCTCCTTCTGCACTGTAGGGATTCTATGATTCTATGATCAGGGTTGGTGGGATCCCAGAAAGAATTCCGTCCATGCAACATCACACTCCCACTTCTGCCTCAAAGACTGTTGGGGGCAAGGAGCATAAAATTCAGCCCGTGATTTATTTGCCATTGTACCCTTTAAAAAAGGGGTCGGTATAACTCAATTCTGATGGCTTAAGAACATATTTCATTCATAGAGTTGTTATATTTTCAGGCTGAATGCAGGTATTCCTACGTGGAAGCCTGGATGTATCGAGCAGATAAGGAAGTGCTTCAGTGGAATCACATTTCAAATTAACAAATGCTCTTTGTTGGTATATATTTTGAAGTGCTCAACATTAAACCTCCAAGGATGTTAAAAGTGAGCTTTCCCCACACAGGCATCAATGTACATCCGTCTATTTCAAATCCTGTTAAACTGCTGTTCCCTTTCCTAGTGCCCTCTCATAAAGTAGGTCACGCTTGCCTGATGTTACCATGTCATACCCTGTCAGATTGCAGCTATGATCATCTTAGCAAATATTGAAGTCGCCTGTGTGCAAATGAAACCTGTTGTGCCACTAAAATACATGAGGCACCATTGATGATAAGAATCAGAAGCAACAACCAAAGCCATCAGTCTCTCTGGCTCAGGGACAGGATATGTTAATGTAGCTTTGCTTAAGGTCAGTTCTTGCAGTGAAGACAGAATAACACAACTCATATTTTATCTGACCAAGGCTGCTCCTGAGGGTTACTTTCCTTCAAATATTCATAGCAATGCATCTTTTTTCTAACATTTTCCCAATATGGCCAAAATCGTTGTTATTTCTGAGAAATATAGTGCTGTATAATAACATTTGTCTGCTGTCTGTGAACCAACAAGAATGACTTTGCTGCATCTGAGTATTCCTTTGAAAGGGTACACAGACTTCATTGACTTAACAAAAATAGATCTCAACCTTATTCAAGCTTTCTACAAGCAGGAGAAACCATTTTGTCCAACAAACCCGCACTTTTCTCCTCGATGAACCAGCAACCTCACTACATTCAGAAGTCCCTTCTTTGACTGAGGTTCCAGTTTTTTGTTTGGAGATTTCATGCCAATCAACAACTTGTTAATTGTCATGGTGGGCACGTCTACAGGGGAATCATATCCAGGAATAATACAGTTTAAGTGCGTGCTGCTGCATTTTCATTACCATAGAACTATGGAATCCCTACAGTGCAGAAAGAGGCCATCCGGCCCATCGAATCTGCACCAACTTTCCAAAAGAGCATCCCACTCTCCACTCCACCTATCCCTCCACTCCACCTATCCATCCACTCCACCTATCCCTGTAACCCTGTGCAGTTACTATGGCTAACCCATCTAACGTACACATCTTTTGCACATTAAGGTACAATTAAGCATGGCCAATCCACCTAACCTACACAGCTTTGGACTTTGGGAGGAAACTGGAGCACCCGGAGGAAATCCACGCAGAAAAGGGAAGAACGTGCAAACTCCACACAATCACCCAAGGCCGGCATCGAACAGTCCAACTCATTATAAATTCATTAATTGATCCAATTGAATGAATAACAAACAGAACTGAAGAGATCTGGAAAACTCAGATCATTGACAAGATACCAACTTTGATGAACTTGGTGATAGCCTCAAATTTACTACCTTTTTAGCCACTCTGAATGCAATAGTTGCAGGACTGGCTGAGGATCTCAGCCAACAACAACCAATAGCTGAATTGCAGTTACTGTTGAGGTGCAGGTTTACACTCAAGTTTATTTACTGTCTGGAGAGAGGCTTATTAGGTTATGCCTGAATCAAGACCTTTGGAACTTTTGGCACCCACTGTTTTTTTATTCAGTCATGGGACACGGGCATTGCTGGCTGGCCAGAATTTATTGCTCATCCCTAGTTGCCCATGAGAAGGTGGTGGTGAGCTGCCTTCTTGAAACGCTGAAGTCCATGTACTGTGGCCCACAATGTCATTAGGGAGGGAATTCCAGGATTTTGACCCAGTGACTGCAAAGGAATGGTGATATGCTTCCAAGTCATAATACTGAGTAGCTTGGAGGGGGACTTGCAGGTGGTGGTTTTCTCATATATCTGTTGCTGTTGTCCTTCTAGATGGAAGTGGTCATGGGTTTGGAAAGTGCTGTCTAAGGATATCTGGTGAATTTCTGTGGTGCATCTTGTAGATAGTACACACTGCTGCTACTGAGCATCGGTGGTGGAGGGAGTGGATGTTTGTGGATGTGATGTCAATCAAGCGGATTGCTTTGTCCAGGATGGTGTCAAGCTTCTTAAGTTTTGTTGGAACTGCACCCATCCAGGCAAGTGGGGAGTATTCCCACACACTCCTGAGTTGTGCCTTGTAGATGGTGGATAGACTTTGGGGAGTTAGGAGGTGAGTTACTCACCACAACATTCCTAGCCTCTGACCTCTTCATATTGCCATTGTATTTATGTGGCGAGTTCAGTTGAGTTGCTGGTGAATGGTGAGCCTAAGGATGTTGACAGTAGGGGATTTAGTGATGCTAACACCATTGAATTCAAGGGGTGGTGGTCAGATTGTCTCTTACTGGTGATGGTCATTGCCTGGCATTTGTGTGGCTTCGAAAATCACAACCTGTGACCTTGCTATAATTTTGCATAAACGAGGAAGAATGTATGACTGTCACTGAAGCAAAATCTTTGCTTTCCTCTTTTACACCTTCTACTGTGTCTCTAAAGTCACGTTTTCAGACTTAAAGGGGTGAATTATACCGACTTGCCTGCCACGGGAATCAGAGTGGGCGAGGCGTGGACCACAGAAAGATCCGTTGACCTCAGGCAGGATTTTACGGTTTCAAGGTGAGCGCAGCCGTAAAATCCCACTCCATTGTATTTCATGTTCCATTCCAGAGATGTGTGCACAACATCTGGACTGATCCAGTGCAATGCTGAGAGATTATGGCACTGTCAATTGTGCTAAATTCCAGAAAAACCATTGCTGCAACTGTTCAGAAACTGACTGAACAGGTAGTAATCTTGAGTCTCCACCACGTTCCCCAGCATCCCCCCCTCCACCCGCCCCAGTCCTGCCAACCAATTTATCGAAGCTGACATCCTGTTAATAATCTTCTGACTCTCCTGCGTTTTCCAGATGGCTTTGATTGTGTTTGTTCTTCATTCAATCGGATCAACTACTTGGATTGCATTGAAATTGTAGCAATGCACTCTTAAACTGTACTAGAATTCCCAGATGTGAATACATAGGTCTCCCCTGTAGAATGTGCCCAGCATCACAATGAACACAATGATTGGCATAACCAAAGCTGTCTCCAGTGGGCATTAAAAGCTCCCTTCGTACTGTTTTGAAGATTAGCAGGTGTGTTCTGCTGGCCAATATTTATTGTTCAATCAACATATCATAAAATATCAGATCATCTGGTCATTATTAGATTGCATTTTGTCAAAGCCCGCTCGGTGCAAATTGGCTGTCACATCTCCTTACATTACAACACTGACTGCACTTCATTCAAATGAAAACTTTGTTGGCTATAAGCATGGGGAGGCAGTAGCAGAATGGAATTATCAATGGACTAGCAATCCAGAGACTGCTCTAGGAGCCTAGGTTCGAATCCCACTATATCAGATGGTGAAACTTGAATTCAATTTAAAAAAATCTGGATTAAAATAATCTAACGATGACCGTGAAGCCATTGTCGATTGTCGTAAAAACCCATCTTGCTTGGTAATGCCCTTTAGGGAAGGAAATCTGTCATCCTTACCTGGACTGGCCTACATGTGACTTCAGACCTACAGCAATGTGTTTGACTCTCAAATGCCCTCTGAAATGGAGGGCAGTTAGGGATGGGCAATAAATGCTGGGCCCAGCCAGTGATGCCCACATCCTGGAAAAATAAGTAAAATAATGTTGCATGGACATGAAAGACGCCACATGAATGCAAGTCTTTCTTTACTTTTGGCTTTAATAAGAGGACAGTTGCTTTTGAGATGTGAATGTGTTCAGGACATCCAGCAACACGGAAAACAGAAGATTGGATTAATCAAAAAACGATTGACTGACACCAGTTTGAAATTGAAACGTTTGAAGATTGTATTGTGAAGAAACCCTTGCGAGGAGTAAAGAAGTTCCGCAGTTTTAATGGCTTGGGAAAGAAGAAGGAGTCGGAAGCAGGCTGTTATAATTTCAGCAGGATAGCTGAATGAGTCGTGTGAGGTGTGTTTGCAGATAGGAATCACGCATTCAGGGATCAAAGGTTACTAACAAGTATATTTAACTAACATTTGATACATTTTGGGTTTACGTGGCAAATTAATAGATTCATCGGCATATATTTTTAAAATAAAGAAAGCATGGATGAGTTAAATCAATGAGGAATTGATTCATTTTTATAAAGCACATTTGACGCTAAATTGTTTCCACTTTAATTTCAACCTTTACAAGAGCATGTCAAAGCAAAAGACGACCCCCTGCCAATACACTCGTTATATTCATAAAAACATATATAGAAATATACATAGAAAATAAAAGCAGGAGTTGGCTGTTTGGCCCTTCGAGCCTGCTCCACCATTTACTTTGAGTGTAGCTGATCATCAAATTCAATAGCCTGAACCTCCCCCCCTTCCCTCCATATCCCTTTAACCCCAAGAGCTATATCTAATTCCTTCTTGAAATCACACCAATCACATGGTGGTAAATGTTTAGACAGTAAAGAAGGAATTTACTTTTCGATAGTGGGGTGATTCTCCGGAGCCGCTTGCTGCAAGTGGGATTCCTGATGATCCATTGAATCGGGCGTGAAGGCCATGCTAGGTATGGTGGGTGTCAAATCCATTGCGTTGCTCCCGGTCTGCTGTGCCAGCCCCCATCAGGCTCCCACCCAAAGTAGGCAAGAAGCTGATGAATATTCATTCATAATCATTTAAATATAATGACCAGGTTTGAGGCCAGCTGCTCTGGTCTCCCGGTATGCTCCTGTCCCTCTAGTGGGAGATCCAGCGGGCACCAAACAGTACACGTCCTGACAAGCATGAAGCTGGTGCCTTGGACTCCAAGGGAGGAGGGGTGGGGTGATGCAAGGAGGTACGTTCTGCGCAAATGTACTCCTCTGTTGCTGCCAGGTTGCAGAGGGAGGGTCCCCCAAGGAATCTGGTGGTTGGGTGTGCTCCAGCTGGGGAAGGGGTTGACCTCTAGACTCCCCCCTGGGAAGGGAGTCTCATGACTGGACTTCTCTTTCTTGCCCTGGGAAACATAGAAATCACTCTTAGCACGGTGATTTCAGGCAACTTTCTGTCCAAGATCTTAATTGTTGTCAGTGTTCTGTAAAACCTTTAAAGTGGCCTGGTCACATTAATATCCATGTCCCCTGAACACCTAGGAGCCTTCAAAATGACAGCAGCACTCCATTCTGCACAACAGATTGCCCTTGGTTGATTTCTGAAGTCGCAGATGTGAGTAGACCCATTTGAAGTACTCTGATGGACAGGTGATGTCAATTTCATGAGGGGGGATTTCCTTGCTCTCTCTCAGAAGCTCCAGCTGCTCTGAAACCTCATGAAGTGCTTTGATTGACAGGAGGCTGTCAGTTTCGCTTGCTCCATCAGGATTTGTTTACCTACTCACCTTCTGCTCCTTTGAATTTTACTAGGCTGTTTGACTGACAGCCCAATCCACATCAAAGGCGGGATTAACTGGGTTTGTTTACATGGGTGGCACTGAGCCAAAAGCTTTTTGACTGACTGCTCCAGGGGAGATCAAAGCCTGCATTGTTGATCCAATCATTTCACACTTCATTAACCTTGAACATGGGCGGCACGGTAGCACAGTGGATAGCACTGCTGCTTCACAGCTCCAGGGACCTGGGTTCGATTCCCGGCTTGGGTCACTGTCTGTGTGGAGTTTGCACATTCTCCTCGTGTCTGAGTGGGTTTCCTCCGGGTGCTCCGGTTTCCTCCCACAGTCCAAAGATGTGCGGGTTAGGTTGATTGGCCATGCTAAAATTGCCCCTTAGTGTCCTGAGATGCGTAGGTTAGAGGGATTAGTGGGCAAAATATGTAGGGATATGGGGGTAGGGCCTGGGTGGGATTGTGGTCGGTGCAGACTCGATGGGCCGAATGGCTTCTTTCTGTGCTGTAGGGGTTCTATTCTATTCTATTCTAAGTACTTCCTCTTTTCTAACCACAGTTTTTTCAAGCCACTGAAGACCTTGGCTCACTTTTCTTTTGAGAATGGGTCTTCTTCAGCCTCTCATGCTGGAATAACATGCTTATACTGGAAGTTGCTTTCAACCATAGAGGAGGCTGGCACCACTCTGCTACTAGCTCGGCAGTGACACTTGCTATCCTGGATGTGGAGCTGCAGAGTGACATCCTGGCATTGACACCCTGGGGGTAAGTGGGGAGGAAATCTGTTCACACGTGGGAATTCAGAAGTAAGTACAGCATGTAGGTCTTTTTAACCCAGACATCTCCTTCATGTTTTAATTCCAGGTTAGCAACTGTGATGTGGACCCACATGCTGCAACCTGAATTCCAGTATTTAAAGGGACTAGCTGAGTTGGGACAGGCTGCAAATATCAGGGTGGAGTCAGACAAGGAAAAGCTGGATCCCATTTCACTTGCACCTTCCTGTATCTGCTGCTAAAGGCTGTCAGGATGAGGAGTGGTACTCTTCCTGAGCAATGGACAAAGCAACATGCTGCAGGCTTGGTTAACAATTATGGAAGAAGTTATCAGCAAGAACTAAAAATGGTCTGACCACTCAGAATTGACCTTCTTCTGGGCGGCACTGTGGTTAACATTGCTGCCTCACAGCGTCAGGGACTCGGGTTCAATTCCAGCCTTGGGTGACTTCCGTGTGGAGTTTGTCCGTTCTCCCCATATCTGCCTGGGTTTCTCCGGGTGCTCCACTTTCCTCCCACAGTCCAAAAATGTGCAGGTTAGGTGGAATGGCCACGCTAAATTGCCCCTAATATGCAAAAGATGCGTAGATTAGCCCTGTTGAGTGTGTGGAGTTATAGGTTTCAGGGCAAGGGAGAGGGCCTGGGTAAGATATCTATCAGAGAGTTGGTGCAAAGCCAATGGGCCGAATGGCCTCTTCTGTACTGTAGGGTTTCTATGATTCGATGATGGCTGGCAACAGGATCCAGCCTCACTTTGTTAGATGGTCCTGGTTTCCCAAAAAATTCATTCAGCCATCACTGCAAGATGTTTCAGGCCTCAAGAACTGTTTGGCAATCTAAACCAGGCAGTTAGTCCATAAAATATAGATTTCCATTTACTGTGTGCTGTTTTTCTCACACAAAGGGGTTGGAGAAATCAGGAACTCTCTTGCTCAAAAAGCAATAGATGCTGAGTCAATGGAGCTTTAAAAACTGAGATAGATTGCTGTTCGGAAAGATTATCCAATGTCATGTTGCATATGTTGACAAATGCAGTTTGGGTGCAGATCAGCCTAACCATTGATGAGCAGAGCAGACCAGAAGGGCTGAATCATAGAATCCCTACAGTGTAGAAGGAGGCCATTTGGCCCATCAGTTGGCACTGATTCTCCAACAGAGAATCTTACCCAGACCCACCACCCACCCTATCCTCAGAACCTCATGCATTTACCCCGTGAATCCCCCTGACCTACACATCTTTGGACACTAAGGCCAGAATCTTACAACCTCACCCGCTCTGATTCCGAGGTAGGCACAACAGAATTCCCCGTTGGCCTCAGGTGGGATTTTACGCGCCTCGCGTAAAATCCCGGTCGTAAAATCCCAGCCTAAGGGGCAATTTAGCACGGCCCATCCACCAAACTTGCACATCTTATGGAGCGTGGGAGGAAACCGGAGCACCCGAAGGAAACGCACGCAGACATGGAGAGAACATGCAAACTCAGCACAGGCAGTCACCCAAGACTGGAATCGAACCCGGTTCTCTGGCGCTGTGAAATAGCAGCACTAACCACTCTGCCACCGTGCCGTCCTACCCTTTGCCAATGGCCTGTTCCCAATTCTAATATTCCCATGTTCATACCGTGTTCTGTTTTTATTCCAGACTTATGTGAGCCCATATGAGAACATGTCCAGAGACGGCCTTGGAACCTGGAAGATGTCAGCAAATTATCTGAGGTATGCCTTCAGGTCCCAGAAAAAGGTTGAACGCTTCTGACTGAGCCATCAGGATTTGTGAAATTCTGACAGCTTCTGTTGATGGCTGCTCCAGTTAAGATAGCAAAGCATTTTCTCCTAATGGGCTTGGCCTTTGTGAAAATGGACTCTCCACTTAAGAATGTCTCCAAGTCCTGACAAAAGCATCAGACTGCTAATACCACTTTGTTTTGATGAGATGACTTTGACATGTTGCTGACACATTAGCGTGCTACTATTTCGCTAAAAATATCAAAGATCAAATTCCAAATTTGGAGGAGTAAAATTCCATCTTGATCCCAATCGATGGATATGGTCAAATTTGTACTCAATGAGCTCCTTGGTCTGAGCCGATAGTTATCTTTAGTTTGATCTAAACATAACAATTCCCTTGGTGATCCAAGAATTATGACTATATCTATATAGTCACGATATCTTATATGCTATAATTTATGGCCATCCTGTAAGGAATATGTTACACAGAGTCAAAACTATTGTTGAGGTTCGATTAATTGAGACATGCAGTAAAATCAATTAGCTAACGATCCACGTCCTGTCATGCCATTTGAAACTCTGTGCAGGGTGAAGCAAAAGTCAGAGACTGCAAATAATGAAACCTTAAAAGGATGAAATGGATCCAGAGAAAAAAAACAACTCAATCCAGCCTGACGTTTTCACATAAATTGCCTTTAAGACATGTCATGATTCACTCGTTTTAGCCTGACGTCCTGCCCACTGTTCTACAGGGAACTGACACTGGCAAGATGAGATATTTTCCTTGCTTAAATGTGTTGTGGAAGCTGGAAGGAAAGTTCTCTTTACAAAGTATTCCCAGCACCACGGGGAAAAGAAGTTTAATTCATCACCACCGCCACTCAGACGTGTCTTGAAGCAACTCTCATGAAAAAATATTACCTTGAGATCGGCCGCTGTTGTATGTATGAGAGCAGACCAGTTATTTTGTGCAGAGGAAGATCCCATAAACAGGCAATAGACCCTGAAATTTGCACATCAGTGTTCCACTACAATATGAGGACTAGACTGCTACTTTAAGGCTATGTGTGGATTTCCTCCGGGTGCTCCGGTTTCCTCCCACAGTCCAAAAGACGTGCTGGTTAGATAAATTGGCCATGCTAAATTCCTCAGTGTATCTGAACAGGCGCCAGAATATGGCGACTACTGGATTTTCATGGTAACTCCATTGAAATGTTAATGTAAGCTTACTTGTGACAATAATAAATTAAATTTAAAAACTTTTAAACTTCTTTGCACATACCACACAATCTTACTGCAAATGCAGCTGGAGATGTACGAAGAAGGTATATTTTGAATAATTATCGATTAAAAGTGTAGATCGAGAGAAGGCTAGCTGTCACTCAAGATAATAGGAGAAAAGCACAGCAAGAGCTCAAACATCTGGAACGACTGAATTACGCTTTGTGTTAATCTGGTAGATTTTAATTTTGGGCACGGGTCCAACAGAGGAAGCCAGCGAGAGGTCAGGAGCAGGAGGTCAGAACCATTTTGAGACACGAGCATGTTTTAAGTAAACCCAAAAAAGATTCCTGTCCCGAATAGACATCCCACTGCAGTGGCCTGGATTCAAACAGATGCAATAACTGGTGGCCCATGTAGAAACTGCCAGGTTGAGAACAAAGTAAGTCTTGGCAGGTGGGTTAGGGGCTCACCATCAATGGGAATGGGGTGACATGTGCCTCATTATTATCACCATAGAATCATAGAATCTCTACAGTGCAGAAGGAGGCCATTTGGCCCATCGAGTCTGCACAAACCACAATCCCACCCATCCCCATAATCCCATGCATTTACCCTAGCTAGTCCCCCTGACACTAAGGGGCAATTTAGCATGGCCAATCCACCTAACCCGCACATCTTTGGACTGTGGGAGGAAACCGGAGCACCCAGAGGAAACCCACGCAGACACGGGGAGAATGTGCAAACTCCACACAAACAGTGACCCAAGCCGGAATCGAACCCGGGTCCCTGGCGCTGTGAGGCTGCAATCCACATGGTGTAGGTCCACCCAGAGTGCTGTTAGGGAGGGAGTTTCAGGATTTTGAACCAGTGACAGCGAAAGAACAGTGATGAAGGCTTAAAGGGCAGTGTTCCCATGTCCCTGCTGCCTTTGTCCTTCTAGGTGCTGCCTGAGGAACCTTGGTGAGTTCCTGCAGTGCATCTTGTAGATGGGACATACTGCTGCCACAATGCTTTGGCGGTGGACAGAGTGAATGTTTACAGATGGGGTGCCAATCAAACAGGCTGCTTTGTCCTGGATGGTGTCAAGCTTCTTCAGCATTGTTGGAGTTGCACTCATCCAGGCAAATGGAGAGCATTCTACCATACTCCTAACTTGTGCCTTGTAGATGGTGGGCAGACGTTGGGGAGTCAGGAGTTCCTCGCCGCAGGATTCGCAGCCTCTGATCTGCTCTTGTAGCAGCAGTATTTAAATGGCTAGTACAGTTGGGTTCCTGATCAATGGTAACCCACAGGATGTTGATAATGGGGACTTCAGTGATGGTAATGGCATTGAATGTCAAAGAGCAATGGTTAGATTCTCTCTTGTTGGAGATGATCATTGTTCGGCACTTCTGTGGTGCGAATCTTTCTTGCCACTTGTCAGCCCAAATCTGGGTACTGTCCAGGCTTTTCCACATTTGGACATGGACTGTTTCAGTATCTGAGGCGTCGCGAATGGTGCTGAACATTGTGCAGTCATCAGCAAACATCTCTGCTTCTGATGTTCTGATGAAAGGGAGGTCATTACTGATGCAGCTGAAGTTGACCCGAGCAGTTGACCCGAGGACACTACCCTGAGGAACTCCTGGAGTCCTGGAGCTGAGATGATTGATCTCCAACAACCACTGCCATCTTCCTTTGTAAGAAGTTTAACAACACCAGGTTAAAGTCCAACAGGTTTATTTGGTAGCAAAAGCCACACAAGCTTTCGGAACTCCAAGCCCCTTCTTCAGCTGAGTGGGAATTCTGTTCACAAACAGAGCATATAAAGACACAAACTCAATTTACATGAATAATGGTTGGAATGCAAATACTTACAACTAATCAAGTCTTTAAGAAACAAAACAACGTGGATCTTCCTTTGTGCCAGGTATGACTCCAACCATCAGAGAGCTTTGCCCCTAATTCCCATTGACTTCAGTTTTCCAGGGATGCCACATTCAGTCAAAAGTTGCCTTGGTGTCAAGGATAGTCATTCTCATCTCAATTCAGCTCTATTTTCCATGTTTGAACCAAGGCTGTAATGTGGTCAGGAGCTGAGTGACCATGGCAGAACCCAAACTGAGCATCAGCGAGCAGGTCATTGCAAAGCAAGTCCTACTTGATAGCACTGTTGAAGACCTCTTCCATCACGTTACTGATGATCAGGATGATGGGGCGGTTTGGATTTGTCCTGCTTTTTTGTGTACAGGACATACCCAAGCAATTCTCCACTTTGCTGGTTAGATGCCAGTCTTGCAGCTGTGATGGAGCAGCTTGACGAGGGCCACAGCAAGTTCTGGAGCGCATGATCGGAATGTTACGCCCGTCCACACTGGCAAGATTTTCCCATCCCGTTGCAGATATAGCTGGGTGCCAAATTCTCCGACTTCACTGTAGCAGCAGTGTGGCATGAACGGCAGCTAAGATCGTGCCCCATGTCTTTAGTACTATTGCCAGAATATTGTCAGAGTCCCATAGCCATTGTAGCAACAAATGCCTTCAGCCGTTTCTTCATCTCACGTGAAGTGAATTGAATTTGACGTATTCTGACAAATTTAATCCTCTAAGAGGATGGTGGTGACCAGAATGTTGGTTGAAATGGGATAGGAGTTGTTGTACAGCCCTCTGACAAATGTATGCCAGATTAAGTTAAAAAAATACCCCAATATCTTATCTGAAGAACGACAGCTTTAACAGTGCAGCGAGACAGCTAAGGATAGTTCAACGCTGGAGCAAGAGTTCACAGCAATAACATAGGTATTGTTCTTTTTGTGATGGAGAGATGAGTACTTGATAAATTGTCAGCACTGTGGGTTATTATTGACTTTTGTGCATTGCACATGTACAGAACAGCTGCAAGCTTCTGGGGGAGTCAAGCACAGTAGGAAAAAAGGATATATAAAATCAATATAGACATTATATACTTACAAGTAAGATATAAAGCTAACAACATCATTGTGTTCAGTAGCTGTTTTACTGTTAATTACAGAAGTAAAATACTCACTAAGTCTAGCACTGGAGATAGTTACCGAATGAGCGATTCATCTCAAACCAGCACAGTAAGTTTGCAACAACATCTATTTTCATTTCTTTTCTATTTATGATCGGTTGCTGCTTCTTTGCAGCTCCATCACAAACATATCTATTTCCTAAATGGTTCTCAGGGTTTTAGGTTGTGAAATGCAAAAGAAAATGTTGCCATTTCAGTCTCATCCACCTTTAACCCCCGTAAATAACTCCAGGAGATTGAACCTTTTTCTATCAATGTCAGATGCTGTTAATTCCGCAGTGCATTCTTCCACCTATGCAGTGTGGAATAGAACTGAGAAGTGTAATGTTTTACTTCTCAATCGATTGATGGCCGTTTGCCTGAATTTCTGACACCTTTGAACCTTCTGGTTGAAATGCAGCACAAAGCAAATGCCAGGTTAAAAGCCAGAATCTTGGCACAGAGGAAGCTCCTGACTAAACAACGGTGGAACGGCATGCTAGCACAGTGGTTAGCACTGCTGCCTCACAGTGCCAGGGAGCCGGGTTCACTTCCGACCTCGGGTCATCGTCTGTGTGGAGTTTGCACATTCTCTCCATGTCTGGGTGGGTTTCCTCCGGGTGTTCCTGTTTCCTCCCACACACCAAAGATGTGGAGTTTGCACCTTCTCTCCGTATCTGCGTGTGTTTCCTCTGGGTACTCGGGTTTCCTCCCACAGTAAGAGTTTTAACAACACCAGGTTGAAGTTTCGGTATCTTGTCTCCTTTCTTGCATCTTTGTAGAAACTTGATGTCTGTGTCGATATGCGCGATCTTCTTGGAGATCCTCTCCACTTGGAACCGGCAGTTTGCAGTGTCGATGGTAGTCATGATGTGGAGATGCCGGCGTTGGACTGGGGTAAACACAGTAAGAGTTTTAACAACACCAGGTTAACCTGGTTTACTGGTTTACTTTAAGGTTTAAGGTTTACTTTAACCTGGTGTTGTTAAACTCTTACTGTGTTTACCCCAGTCCAATGCCGGCATCTCCACATCATTCCTCCCACAGTCCAAAGATGTGCAGGGTAGGTTGATTGGCCATGCTAAATTGTCCCCTAGTGACAGGGGGATTAGCAGGTGGGATTGTTGTTGGCGCAGGCGCGATGGGCCGAATGGCCTACATCTGCACTGTAGAGATTCTATGACTCATATGACTTCTAACGCACAAAGAGGAACCTACACAGTGGAATACCAGATAGGCACAGAAGGTGCACCACTCAAAATAATTCTGGATTCCTGGTTGCTGTATTTCCCACACTAACTACTCCACACCCACTGCCCCCTCTTGGAGAAAAATGTTGACTCATCCTTTTATTGTTTAGCAATGACTGGCATAATTAAATAAAAGCTCCAGTTCCCAAGTCAATTTGTTTATACATTTAATTGAAATATTCTCTTATTAAAAATTGCCTTGTTTTTTATTCCGATTAATTGAACTAAAATTCTTACTTAAATGGAAACAACTGTAGAATAACTTGTCTCCAACATCAAATCCAAGATTGTAATTAACAATTTTACGCTTTAATTAGGAGGCATGCAGTTCCACACTCATCGCATGGTGTATCTTCAATTGAACTCGAGAGGAAGCAAAGAATGTTGCTAATTGTTCCAGAATCATCTTTGGAATGCAAAGAGGTTCTCTTTTCCACTACATGTCTCTGAATCCTTTACCCCCTTCTGTCTCTTTCACCTTTACCTCCAAAAAACAGATCTGAGGAATCATGGAATCCCTGCAGTGCAGAAGGAGGCCATTCAGCCCATCGAGCCTGCACCAACCACAATCCCACCAAGGCCTTATCCCTGTAACCCCACGTATTTACCTTACGAATCTCCCTGACACTAAGGGGCAATTTAGGATGGCCAATCAACATAACCCACACATCTTTGGACTGTGGGAGGAAACCAGAACACCCGGAAGAAACCCACGCAGACACGGGGAGAATGTGCAAACCTCACACAGACAGTCATCTGAGGCCGGAATTGAACCTGGTGCTGTGAGGCAACGGTGGTAACCACTGTGCCACAGTGCCTCCCTCGAGTTCTTCTTTGTCATAGAGGTTAGCCCCATTCAGCTGCTTCTGTTGCATCCCTCCCTCTTCTAACCCTCTTCTCAACTTCTTCCAATGTTCCCCCATCTTTCTCTCCTCATGCCCACTCCAAGCTCATCTTGCCCCACCTCCTGCTCCCTTGAACCTCTTCCCACCTAACTGCTGACCAGCCAGCTTTCTTCCTTGTCCCCATTGTCCCATGTACGTTGATAATGTTAACAGTTCACTTAGGTACTGTCCACCTTCCCTTCAAATCTCCCATTGTCACCCCTCTCAGAAAAAAAACACGTTATCGCTCTCTCCTTGCAAACTGCCCCACTCCCTCCCCCATCTCCAACCTCCCTTTCCTTTCAAAGTCCTGGAATGGGTAGTTGGCTCCCAAATCAGTGTTTGTCTTTCCCAGAAATCCGTGCTTGAATCACTCCACTGTGATTTCTGGTCCTGCCACAGTGCTGAATCAGCCCTTATCAAAACCACCGATGCCAATATGATCATGGTAAACCAGCCTTCCTCATTCTTCTCATAGAATCCCTACAGTGCAGAAGGAGGCTATTCGGCCCATTGAGTCTACACCAATCACAATCCCACAAAGGCCCTGTTCCTGTAACCCCATGTATTTACCCTGCTAAACCCCTGACACTCAGTGGCAATTTAGCATGGCCAATCAACCTAACCCACGCATCTTCGGACTGTGGGAGGAAACCAGAGCACCCGGAGGAAACCCACGCAGACACAGGGAGACAGTGACCCAAGGCCAGAATTAAACCCGGATCTCTGGCGCTATGAGGCAATAGTGCTAACCACTGTGCCACCGTGCCGTCTCCTGCAGTCATTCACAGGGTAGAGCACAGCAACCTCCTCTTCACGTTGGTGCTACTGCCCTCACCTGGTTCCATTCTTAGCCATCCAGTCATAGCAAAATCCCATTGAAGGTCTGTGGGCTAGTCTAAGTATAATGAATGGCTGGCAACACGCGACCATCGCTGAGCACCAAATTCAAGCCATTGTGTTACCTTGACAATGCTGGAATTTTACCGGCCTGCCTGCCATGGGAATTGGAGCGGACGAGGGTGGGAGCATGGAAAGGTCCGCTGACCTCATGCAGGATTTTACTGTTTCGGGATGAGCGAGGCCTTAAAATCCCACCCAATGACTATGTTAGATGTTTATAGAACTCCAACAGTGCAGAAGAAGGCCATTCGGCCCATCGGGTCTGCACTGACCACAATCCCACCCAGGCCCTATTCCTGTATTTACCCTGCTAATCCCCCTGACACTAAGGTCAATTTAGCATGCCCAATTAACCTAACCTGCACATCTTTGGAGTGTGGGAGGAAACTGGAGCACCCGGAGGAAACCCACGCAGACACGGGGCGAATGTGCAAACTCCACACAGGCAGTGACCCAATGCCGGAATTGAACCCGGGTCCCTGACTCTGTGAGGCAGCAGTGCTAACCACTGTGCCGCCTTTTATAAAATCCATTTCGTTTTGGCTTGGTTCTGCGATGCTGACTTATGCGTCTTTTGGCATACACAAATGTCCTTTGAAGAGAGATAAGACGTTATGAATTTTGCAGGCAGCCTGTCTGTCTGCGTTATAAAAAAATCATCAGAAGAAACACTCTGATTGTTTTCAGTGACTATCCTTGAGATGGTACAGGAGCTTTTACAAATGCTTTCCTGCTTGCTTTTTAATGTGTGTGACCTGTAAGTAGCATAGAATCCCGAGAATGCAGAGGGAGGCCATTCAGCCCTTTGAACTTGCCAGGTCCTGTCACTGTAACCCCACATATTTACCCTGCTAATCCCCCTGACACTGAGGGTCAATTTATGCCTGCCACATTTCTGTGGACTGTAGGTATTTTGCTTTAAATTTCCAAAGGATTTTATTTTCCCACAAAGCCTTGGGTTCTTCATTACAGGTGCCTTTGCCTTTGGCAGAAGATTTAATAACTTTTATCTGTCAATTCGTCCCTCGATGGTGCAGACCGTCTCCAGAAATAAAAGAGTAATTGCTCTCCGGTGAGTCAAATGAGGATTCTGTTATCTCTAATTGTTTTTGCTCTTTACTCTGTCTCATTCCTTTTACAGTGATAATTTGCATAAGACAATGTAATGGACAGTGTAGGCGCTGGGAATTTCTCTCATCCAAACAACAGCTTATATCATTTATGGGCCAAATTCTCCAACAGAATGGCGGAAGTGTCAGGTTCAGTCAGAAAACCGGCATGTTTCTCCCCCACAGAAACAGGCAGGTTCCCTGACGAGATCTTCCCACACTTTGCCTTTTTTCTTGAAGTGGGGTGTGTTTTGTGCTTTCATTGTGAGGTACGGGGCCTAAACATGCCCACAAGCCTGGCTTCACAGAGATCGGGCCACCATTTTTAAAGGATGCCCTGATCTCATAGTGAAGTTAAAGACCCCCTTCCACCCCTTCATGATCATCAGGAACCTCCCTCATTGATGGCATGTTTCTTGCTCCCCTGCCCACCCCCTGAACATAGATCGCCAACATGAGGACATTGGGGCCCTCCCCCTTCATGCCCTGCCCTCTTCATGCCCTTCCCCCTTCATGCCCTGTCCCCTTCATGTCCTACCCGCTTTGTGCCTCATCCCCTTCGTGCTCCATTCCCTTCATGCCTTCGACATGCTCTGCCACTGTCATGCCATGACCCCTTCACTGCCCTGCCATGACTTTGACCACCCGGGGGCTACAACTAGCTCTACTTTCTCAGAAGACCAAGGAAATTTAGCATGTCAGCTACGACTCTCACCAACCTTTACAGATGCACCATAGAAAGCATTCTTTCTGGTTGTATCACAGCTTGGTATGGCTCTTGCTCTGCCCAAGACCGCAAGGAATTACAAAAAGTCATGAATGTAGCCCAGTCCATCACGCAAACCAGCCTCCCATCCATTGACTCTGTCTACACTTCCCGCTGCCTCGGGAAAGCAGCCAGCATAATTAAGGACCCGACGCACCCCGGACATTCTCTCTTCCACCTTCTTCCTTCGGGAAAAAGATACAAAAATCTGAGGTCAAGTACCAACCGACTCAAGAACAGCTTCCTCCCTGCTGCTGTCAGACTTTTGAATGGACTTACCTTGCATTAAGTTGATCTTTCTCTGCACCCTAGCTATGACTGTAACACTACATTCTGCACTCTCTCATTTTCTTCTCAATGAACGGTATGCTTTGGTCTGTGTAGCGCACAAGAAACAATACTTTTCACTGTATGTTAATATATGTGACAATAATGAATCATATCAAATCAAATCAAAATGGTCATCAAATCTGGTCTCCATTTTTGGCGACTGGTAGTGATTCCCAACAGCATCACATCATGCCAGTGGGTGAAAACATTGCACATTCCAGGAGCATTTGGCATCAAGCTGACGTTAAAATCTATTTAAATGAATGGCAATTAGGTTTCTGTGTGGTGTCTGCCTAGAAGCAGCACATAATGCTTGCTGCCCATCACAGATCCCATTCCAGGGTACTCCCAGCCTTTTTCCGACATAGTGGGATTTGTGGCATATGTTCTTGCTATCTTTCACACACTGTACATCATTTCTTAGTTACAGCAGAGTCAGGGGATAAATGTGGCATAGTGGGATTATCTCTGCCTCTGAATCAGAAGCTCCAGGGTCATGTCCCACCCCAGGACTTGATGCCAAGGAATTTGCATTTGTATTGCAGCTTAACAGGTTGCTTATCAACCTGCAATTTTTTCCAACACATGCCAATTAGAGACCGTAAGAGCAGGAGAGATTCTTACTTTTGATTTGATTTGATATTGTCACATGTATTGGGAGACAGTGCAAAGTATTGTTTCTTGTGCAACATGATGTGGAGATGCCGGCGTTGGACTGGGGTAAACACAGTAAGAAGTCTCACAACACCAGGTTAAAGTCCAACAGGTTTATTTGGTAGCAAAAGCCACACAAGCTTTCGGAGCTCCAAGCCCCTTCTTCAGGTGAGTGGGAATTCTGTTCACAAACAGGGCATATAAAGACACAGACTCAATTTACATGAATAATGGTTGGAATGCGAATACGTACAGCTAATCAAGTCTTTAAGATACAAACAATGTGAGTGGAGAGAGCATCAAGACAGGCTAAAAAGATGTGTATTGTCTCCAGACAAGACTGGATTGTCTGGAGACAATACACATCTTTTTAGCCTGTCTTGATGCTCTCTCCACTCACGTTGTTTGTATCTTAAAGACTTGATTAGCTGTAAGTATTCGCATTCCAACCATTATTCATGTAAATTGAGTCTGTGTCTTTATATGCCCTGTTTGTGAACAGAATTCCCACTCACCTGAAGAAGGGGCTTGGAGCTCCGAAAGCTTGTGTGGCTTTTGCTACCAAATAAACCTGTTGGACTTTAACCTGGTGTTGTTAAACTTCTTTCTTGTGCAACATACAGACAAAGCATACTGTTCATAGAGGAGGAAAGGAGAGAGTGCTAATATCTGCAACAGTCATAGAAGAGATTGTATTTGTGCATTGTTAGAGTTTAAAAGAGTTAGAATAGAGTTCTATGAGCATAGAACAAGAGTAAAAGATAGAATTAGAGGGTATGCTGGGCACAGCTTGCAAGAAGTCGCCTTGCTCCGGCACCATCTTGGAATCAACTTAGCCATAGAATCATAGAATCCCTACAATGCAGAAGAGGCCATTCAGCCCATCGAGTCTGCATCAACTCTCTGACAGAGTACCTTACCCAGGTCCTCTCCCCCATCCTTTCCCTGTAACCCCACACATTTACAATGGCCATTCCATCTAGCCTACACATTTTGGGATACTAAGGGGCAATTTAGCATGGCCAATCCACCTAACCTGCACACCTTCGGAGTGTGGGAAGAAACCGGATCACATGGGGGAAACCCACGGGGAGAATCTGCAAACTCCACAGAGCCAGTCACCTAAGGCTGGAATCGAACCCGGGTCCCTGCAACTGTGAGGCAGCAGTGCTAACCACTGTGCCACCATGCTGCCATCAGAGTTTTGAATGGACCTACCTCACATTAAGCTGATCTTGCCCGACACACTAGCTATGGCTGTAACACTACATTCTGCGCCCTCTCTTTTCCTTCTCCCCGACATATTCAATAAACGGTGCTTTGGCTGTATAGTGTGCAAGAAACGATACTTTTCGCTGCATACAGATGGTTGCTATGGTGCATCTGTAAAAGTTGATGAGAGTCGTAGTGAACATTCAGAATTTCCTGAGCTACATGTGACAATAATAAATCAGATCAAATCAAATTAAAGTCATGTTGCCATAGCACCATCAGTCAGCATTCACAATGTGGCCTTGCAGGTTGTAGACAGCTTTACACACCTAGACTTTACAATCACCAACAATCTGTCATTTGAAATTAGCATGTGAATTGCAAAAGCTGCAGCTATTATGTCAAGGCTGATTAAGAGAGTGTGAAACAACAGCAACCCGATTGAGAACACGAGACTGTGAGTTTACCAAATCTGCATCCTCAGCACTCTCCTCTTGGACAACATATACTAGGCAGCAGAAAATGTCTTACAGTTTCAACTTTTACTGTCTCAGACATATTCTCAACATCTCTTGGACAAATCACCAAATTCAGTGGTCCTGGAGAGTGCTAATTCCATCAGTATACACTCATTGTTAAGCCAATGGCATCTGTGTTGTCCTGGTCACATTCGCCAAATGGATGATGGCCATATACCCAACAACCTTCTGTCCAATAAACTGGCCATTGGGTCATGATGCCCTGGGTGTCCATACCTCCACTGAAATATTTGATACCTCACTGGAGGAGGCAATGGCACAGTGGTATTGTCACTGAACTAGTAATTCAGAGGCTCACAGTAATGCTCTGGGGGCTGGGTTTGAATCCCACCATGACAGATGGTGAAATTTGAATTCAATTGCAAATCTGGAATCTAATGATGACCATGAAACCATTGTCAATTGTCATGAAAACCCATCTGGTTCACTAATGTCCTTTCCGGAAGGAAATCTGCAGTTCTTACCTTGTCTGGCCGACATGTGACTCCAGGCCCACAGCAATGCGGTTGACTCTCAAATGCCCTCTGAAATGAAGGGCAATTATGGATGATAAATAAATGCTGGGTCCAGCCAGCCACACCCACATCCTGTAAAATAAATTTTTTTAAATGTCAAAGCCATTACAGTATTCCTACAACTGGCTGACAACATGGCTGCTAAACATATGACATTGTATGGAACCCGATAAGTTTTGTTTTTGCATTTTAACTAATGGGGAACCTCATTTGCTTGCAGAAGTCATGGCATTGCTACTGAGGATCAGCTTTCTTTGGTGCATAGTCAGTTAGACCCCCTAGTATTACCCTGGGTATCTGGATTACTAGCCTAGTGACAATGCCACTACTCCAGCGCCACCTCAGTGAGGTATCAAATGTTTTAGTGAAGGTATGGATGCCCAGGACATCACAATCCAATGGCCAGTTCACTGGACAGAAGGTCATAGAAATCATAGAAATCATAGAAACCCTACAGTGCAGAAGGAGGCCATTCGGCCCATCGAGTCTGCACCGACCACAATCCCACCCAGGCCCTACCCCCACATATTTACCCACTAATCCCTCTAATCTACACATTTTAGGATTCTAAGGGGCAATTTTTAACCTGGCCAATCAACCTACCCCGCACATCTTTGGACTATTGGGTATTGGGTATATGGCCATCATCCATTCGACGAACATGACCAAGACAACACAAACGTCATTGGCTTAGCAATGAGTGTATACTGATGGAATTAGCACATTCCAGGGACCTCTGAATTGGTGACTTTATCCTGCCAAGAGCTGTCGAGAATATACCTGAGCTGTTTAAAGTAAAATAGTATTAACTGTGCATGAATAGGAATTCAGAAGCTCCACTAATTTCCAAATGGAAGCCATTGTCTGAACAAGTAATGGGTCTGAAGCCTGTGCACAAGGCTCCAGGGACAGTTTGTGTGGGTTGCAGTTACTCATCTGTGGAGCCTCTGCTCCCTTTCTACAGTTTCTACACTGGAGCATCAACAATTGTTGAGCAAGAGACAATTTTATTCCTTGTGATGATAAAATGAATGCAGCCTATCGCTGTAATTGTAAGCATCGCAGGAGAACCTGCTTGAGTGAGAAACAGTACAATTTGATGCACGGAGCCATCAACAAACTCTTCTATTGTCGACGGTGAATAATGGGCGCTGAAGTTACTTAACCAACATTACTGCCAAGGCATTTTGTTTGAAACAAATGGCACGAAAGCTAAAAGCATCATAATTGAATGCTGATGCCCCTTTTGATCCTGACTCCATGTTAGTGGTAACAGAAAGTATTCTCTTTTATTGTCTAAAATTCCAGCCATATTAACAAAAGAGGCTGCAAATGCTTTTATGGATAATAAGTGTGAGATGAAACAGGAAAGTGCTTATTTGTCAGTTATCAGATTCTGAGAAAGTGTTGGGGAGCTATAATTTACATCTAAAATTCATACCCAGGGGTGCCGAGGATGGGGTAATAAAGATATTTATTTATAACCACTTCTCGGCAATACTATAACTGAATTTTTATTCTCATCAGTGGTGCCATTGTTTCGTTAATAAATTCATACCTCCGGTTGATTTTGGGCTTGTTTTCATTTAACATTTCAATCAAAGCAATTAAATTTATCAATGAAAGTGCCTCTAATTTCCACAGATTAGTCATTGTGGTATCTTGATTCTGAAATGTTCTGCGTGGAAAGACACCAAAATTTTGTTACCCTGGTAACCTGTTGCAAATGTGGAAACAGCCCAAAATGCTCATATTGGAAACGAGGATGCCAGTAATAGTGGAGCGAATGTAAGTGGAAAAATTACTTAACACCTCAATGATTTTCTCGATATGTAAAATGGTTACTTCATTATCACTAACCTTTGGGCCACTAACTTTTAATTGACAATTATATCAGATTGTGCCAGGTCTCGATTATACCACATTGGAGATGTTTTCTAGCTTTCTTCAGTGTTATGGTATATGGCGCCATAAACAAAACTTAAGATTTGAGATGCGCAATGAATTTACATTATTAGGAGAGGAACATGTTGGTACAGTTCTGTCAGCGATACTCAAAATACAACCTGGAGGTTATTTGCATCGGAGCTCTTTTTGACCTGTGACCCACAACAGACTTATTTCTCCATCTGACTTTGGTCTTCCATTTATGGTATGCACTGTTTTAGGATGCTGGTTAATTAGGATGCAATACTGTTCTTTTTTTTCCCTTAATCACCAATGTTCAGCATAATCAAGGACCCCACGCACCCTGATATATTCTCTTCCACCTTTTTCCGTTAGGAAAAAGGCACAAAAGTCTGAAATCATGTACTAACCGACTCAAGAACAGCTTCTTCCCTGCTGTCATCATAATTTTGAATGGACCTACCATATATTAAGTGGATCTTTCACTACACCCTAGCTATGACTGTAACACTGCATTCTTCACTCTCTCCTTTCCTTCTTCCCTATGTACTCTATGAACGGTATGTTTTGTCTGTATAGCGTGCAAGAAACAATACTTTTCACTGCATACTAATACATGTGACAATAATAAATCAAATCAAATTTTTTAAACAATGAAAGTGTACAAGCTAATACTATTAAGAGGCAGAGTTATGTCAATTGAAAGGGCCCAATTGAAAAGGACTACTTAAGGGAACTATTAGTTCTACTGTGTTTGCTCCCTTCTTCCTGGGGAGGTTTCTGGTTTCCACTAGATAATTTCCGACAGCAGCATGGTTGAAATCAGTAGCTCACCACCCGGATGAGTGTAGACTCGGAACCACATGCCATCATCAGCTATGGTACATCATTCCCAATAATGCTCCTTGCATAAGGCATTTGCTGTGCTCTTCTACAAATGGCTAGTGAGTCACACTGGCTGATGTGCTAAATAAACATTGAATGATTGCACAGCTACAGCAAACAAACATTGCAAAACATTCCGCGGGGGCGAGAAATGCACAGTGGTTAGCACTGCTGCCTCACAGCACCAGGGACCCAGGTTCGATTCCCAGCTTGGGCCACTGTCTGTGCGGAGTCTGCACATTCTCCCCGTGTCTGTGTGGATTTCCTCCCGGGTGCTCCAGTTTCCTCCCACAGACCAAAAGATGTGCTGGTTAGATGCATTGGCCAAGCTAAATTCTCCCTCAGTGTTACCCGAATAAGCGCTGTAGTGTAGCGACTCGGGGATTTTCACAGTGACTTCATTGCAGTGTTAATATAAGCCTACTTGTGACAATAATAAATAAACTTTATAACCGATGTGGAGATGCCGGCAGTGGACTGGGGTGGGCACAGTAAGAAGTCTCACAACACCAGGTTAAAGTCCAACAGGTTTATTTGGTAGCACGAGCTTTCGGAGCGCTGCCCCTTCACCAGGTGAGTGGGAGTTGGGTTCACAAACAGGGCATATATAGACACAAACTCAATTACAAGATAATGGTTGGAATGCATGTTTAACAGGTAATCAAGTCTTTACAGGTACAGACAGTGCGAGTGGAGAGAGGGTTAAGCACAGGTTAAAGAGGTGTGAATTGTCTCAAGCCAGGACAGTTAGTGAGATTTTGCAAGCCCAAGCAAGTCACGGGGGTTACAGATAGTGTGACATGAATCCAAGATCCTGGTTGAGGCCGTCCTCATGTGTGCGGAACTTGGCTATCAGTTTCAGCTCAGCGATTCTGTGTTGTCATGTGTTCTGAGCAAAGGAAATTCTGAAAGGAAATACGAATTTACTGAAACAGTTAAAAGTGATGTCAGAAGGAGTAAAAGATCGTAAAAGTTCAATGTTTTAAGCAGAATACAAAGATATGAACAACAAATAAAGCAATTGAAGACAATGTTAAAGCCAGATAAGACAAAACAGGAAGTTAAGGCAAAGATAATCAAATGGTTAAATTATTTTCCAGAAAACTCACAGGAGAGAATAACACTATGCTACCATTTAGTTGCAGTACATCTGTGGTCTTCTAAAAGATTTTGAAGTCAAATTGGAAGAGGTATTGGATAACAAAATGGATTTAGCAATCACAAAATCACCCTAAACTGGCAAATTGACTTGAACTCACAAAGACCCAATATCCTATCAGTAAGGATGTAATAAAATATATTATCAGAGGCAGACTTGAGTAATATCAGTATAGCAATGCTGAGTATGAAGCAGTTGCTATGGATTTAAAAGAAGAATTCCTGCACGGACATTCTCCTTGAATATTGGAATGATTTGGTAAATAAATGCAGTCATGGGCTGATTAAATATGCCTTCCACGTTTTTGGAAAGCTTTTGATAAAATTCCACATGAAAGTCTTCTAATGATCGTAAACTCAAGATAGGAAACAGGATTAGGTAAAACTGAGTTTAATAATACAAAACACAAAGTACTTTTGCGAGCAATTCTGACTAACCTGAGGGGTAGGGAGGGAAGGTGGGGGGTTGGGGTGGGAGGTTGGGGGTGGAAGTGATGATGAATAGATTCCTAAAACACTTACGGCAGGATTTTCTGGCCGCACTTGTCCTTTCATGGTCCGCCCCAGCTCACTACAATTCCCATGGTGGGCTAGATGGGAAAATTCTAAATGTTAGAAACTCCATTGTTTGTGATCATGCAAATAATATGGATACTAAACTGTAATGATGCACTTTTACAGACTTCATTAAAAACACTGAAGGTATTTATTAATAAGAAAACAGCTGCCTCATGGCTGTAGTCAGCTCCCAAAATGTTTCTGTTGGAGAGCCTCTCTCATCATTGTGTGATTCCACACTGAGTCCTGATTGGTCACACAGGCCATGTGATCCGTACTCTGCTGTGTTACCCTTGAAGGGACAATCACCACATAAACCAATTCAAAACTGCTCAGATTTACTGATAAAAATAAGGAGGGCAAAGGATCAAGCAAGTGACCTGGAAAAGGATTTAGAATATTCTGAGTACAGGAACAGTGATGTCTCGCTGCAATTATACAAGGCTTTGGTGAGGTCACATCTGGAATGTTGTGTTAAAAGCAAAATACTGCGGATACTGGAATCTAAAACAAGAACAGAAAATGCTGGAAAATCTCAGCAGGTCCTACAGCATCTGTGGGGAGAGAATAGAACGAATGTTTCGAGTCTGTGTGCACTTTTGGTCAACTTATCTGAGGAAGGACGTTCTTGCTACAGAGGCAGTGCAGAGGAGGTTTACCAGACTGATTCCTGGTAGGACTGACCTATGAGGAGAGATTGAGTCAGTTAGAATTATATTCACCAGAGTTTAGAAGAATGAGGAGGAATCTCATAGAAACCTATAAAATTCTAACAGGACTAGACAGGGTCGACGCAGGAAGGATGTCCCCGAGAGTGGGAATGTCCAGAACCAGGGCTCATAATCTAAGGACACGGGGTGAACCTTTTAGGACTGAGATGAGGAGAAATTCCTTCATCCAGAGAGTGGTAAGCCTGAGAAATCCGCAACCAGAAAATGCGGTTGAGACCAAAACATGGTTTCAAGAAGGAGTTAGAAATAGTTCTTGGGATGAAGGGGATCAAAGGATATGTGGGGAGAGGCAGGATCAGGCTGTTGAGTTGGATGATCAGCCATGATCATAAGGAATGGTAGAGTAGGCTCAAAGGGCCAAATGGCCTACTCCTGTTCCTATTTTTTATGTTTCTATAGCATTCTGCAAACACCTGACAGGTGGAATTTAGCACAGGTGAATGCCAAATGTGTTAGTTGAAATCATAGAATCCCTACTGTACAGAAGGAGGCCATTTGGCCCATCGAGTCTGCACCGACCACAATCCCACCCAGGCCCTATTCCCGCAACCCCAAGCATTTACCCTGCTAATCGCCCTGACATTAGGGTCAATTTAGCATGGCCAATCAACCTAACCCACACATCTTTGGACTGTGGGAGGAAACCGGAGCACCCAGTGGAAACGCATGCAGACACAGGGAGAATGTGCAAACTCCACACAGATAGTGACCCGAGGCCGGAATTGAACCTGGGACCCTGGTGTTGAGGCAGCAGTGCTAACCACTGCCACCATGCCGCCCCCTAAACTTTACCCACAGGCTCCATTTTTATCCCTGACCTTTCTAATGCATGGTAATGATCTGAATAATATAAGGACAGCATGAAACTGAATAATCAGAGAAAGGTTCCAAATAGGATGCACAACTAAGAAAGTGATATGTCTCTCCTAATGCCCACGTTAAGTGCAAATTTCAAAAATTGCTACATATTGCCGGGATCTAAAATTAAAACAATAGCATACATGACTACAGATCTTAATGCTAAGCCTTTATGCATAATACATTGTCCAGACCACATCTACAGTACAATGTTTAGGTTTGGTCCTCATACCCCCAATGTTTATATAGCTATGTTAGAACAGGTACAGAAAACAGCAATGAGAATATTCCCAAGTGGATTGGGAAAACGTAAGTTATTTAAGTTTCATGATGTAGAAAGAAAGTTGGTGGTGGGGGAGGGAGGTGGGGAGATACGTAAATCAGATGAAATACTCAATAGAATAGCTGAAGTAATCTAGGATATTTCAGAGAAAGCCAAGACGGTAGAATCAGAAGTAAATAAATACAAATGGGTATAAATTAAATTTAAGAATTGTTCTATGAGAGAAATATCTTTACTTTGAGACCAATAAATATTTAGAATAATCAAGCATATTTATTCGAGGCAACAATATAATTAGACACTATGGGGGTAATTTCCTCTGTCCTGTCCATCACGGGAATTGTAGTAGGGGGGCAGACCATGCAAAGTTCCGTTGACCTCGGGCAGGATTCTCTGGTTTTGGGGTGAAAAATCCCGCCCTATGTTGGGTGTACTGACAGGATGAATTTTGACGGGCCAAATGGTCTTTCTTTATCTCTGACCTTTCTAATGCATGGTAATGATCTGAACTAACTCTGAGAGCATTGCTGCACCCTATTAATGTAAATGAATCATACAGAATGTGTCATCTAATTTTTATGTTATTTTGAAGATATATATTACTTGATGTTTTTGGGGTCTTGAATTGTTTAAAAAAATGTGTTTTTGACAGCAACGTTTACATTCTGCAATGAATTGACTGTTTTGTGATCACATAACCTTCAGCAAAGTAGAATCGGTGGGCTACATTGCGAACGCTTGAGGCAGAGTTTACTTTGAAAGAAACAAAATAAATTAGACGTAATTTGAGGTAATTTTTCAAAATTGCCTAGTTTCCTACATATTCTTGAAAAATAAATGTTTCTCATCAGAAGGTTGCGGGATTCAAATTCCGATGGTTTGATAGTTATTACTTCCAATGTTTCAGCTCTTTGTACAGAAAATTGTCAATGGCTTGTTCCAATTAGAAATGCTATTACTGGGAAGGCCAAATTAAGGCTCCGAAGATAGGGTTCAGCAGCTCCACTAAGGATTCCAGATGCCCTTCAGAGAAAGGAGTAAGTCACCTTAAGCTCCAGATGAGGTCTGGGAGCAAAGCCCTACGATTTCCACTGGCAACATTTAAAAGAAAGAGTTCATGCAACACTGTGCAGTGCATTATACCAAAGCATGTCTTCATAAATAGGGTCACAATTGACCAACTCAGTGCCACTTGTACAGCTCTACAATAAATGGCTCTATATTTCATTTTTCTTGATGTAAAACAATCAAGTTGACCCCTGACTTTTAGCCAAAATGAGATATGGGACTCCTCCAAGAGGTTTCATGCACCTGGATACATGTTCGGAGTTTTACACCAGATATACGACCAATGACTTTTATACAAACATTTCCAGAAATATATGGGAGACCAACACGACAAGTCACTTTCTAGGTCCTGTACACCTTTGATAAAGCAACGTCTGACAAAGTCATTTCCAATCGCTACTTTGTACATTGCGAGGCACCATCGTGTGACAAGTAATATTTCACAAGGCGTGATGTGGCAGCAATGAGATTGATTGTGATGTAAAACCCAGAACTCTTGAATTTCAGGACTTCCAGGGATCGTTGACACTTGTACTTACTGCCTGTTCAATTGGAATGTCATGGCTTGTGAGATATCAGTTGTGACTTGCTGCAAAATCCTTTTCTACCACAGTGGAAAATCTACAAAGGAAGATTTCATTCAAATGTGGAAATTTGATTCTGCTGAACAAAACAGAATCACTTGTTTCGGAAAATACTGTTAAGTTTCCAAGAGAAATTTTGGGATTTGCAATAATCTTGTTAACTGGCATTTAAATTAAACTACAAGCTTGTTGTATCCTTAAAAAGAAATAATTGAGACATATCCTCCATACTACTCAGGACACAAGGATACGAGCAATGGAGACACAACTGTTGGCTAACATGAATTTTCTGTTGATTGGAATAACATGGAGGAAGAATGGACCATGATACAAGAAGATATTAGAAAAATTACAGACTGGGCAGTTGAACAAAAAATGAACTTTAAATTAGATAAATGTGTAAACAAGATGGCACAGTCACACAGTGGTTAGCACTGCTGCCTCACAGCGTCAGGATGGATTCAATTCCGTCCCTGAGTGACTGGGCGGCACGGTAGCACAGTGGTTAGCATTGCTGCTTCACAGGTCCCGGGTTCGATTCCCGGCTCGGGTCACTGTCTGTGTGGAGTTTGCACATTCTCCTCGTGTCTGCGTGGGTTTCCTTCGGGTGCTCCGGTTTCCTCCCACAGTCCAAAGATGTGCGGGCTAGGTTGATTGGCCAGGTTAAAAAAAAAAATTGCCCCTTAGAGTCCTGGGATGTGTAGGTTAGAGGGATTAGCGGGTAAGATATGTGGGGGTAGGGCCTGGGTGGGATTGTGGTCGGTGCAGACTCGATGGGCCGAATGGCCTCCTTCTGCACTGTAGGGTTTCTATGATTTGATTTGATTTATTATTGTCGCATGTATTAACATACAGTGAAAATTATTTCTTGTGCGCTATACAGACAAAGCATATCATTCATAGAGAAGGAAATGAGAGAGCGCAGAATGTAGTGTTACAGTCATAGCTAGGGTGTAGAGAAAGATCAACTTAATGCAAGGTAAGTCCATTCAAAAGTCTGACAGCAGCAGGGAAGAAGCTGTTCTTGAGTTGGTTGGTATGTGACCTCAGACTTTTATATCTTTTTCCCGAAGGAAGAAGGTGGAAGAGAGAATGTCCGGGGTGCGTGGAGTCCTTAATTATGCTGGCTGTTTTGCCGAGGCAGCGGGAAGTGTGGACAGAGTCAATGGATGGGAGGCTGGTTTGCATGATGGATTGGCTACATTCACAACCTTTTGCAGTTCCTTGTGGTCTTTGGCAGAGCAGGAGCCATACCAAGCTGTGATACAACCAGAAAGAATGCTTTCCATGGTGCATCTGTAAAAGTTGGCGAGAGTCATAGAAATCATAGAAACCCAACAGTGCAGAAACAGGCCATTCGGCCCATCAAGTCTGCACCGACCACAATCCCACCCAGGCCCTACTCCTATATCCTTACACATATTACCCACTAATCCCTCTAACCTACACATCTCAGGACACTAAGGGGCAATTTTAGCATGGCCAACCAACCTAACCCGCACATCTTTGGACTGTGGGAGGAAACCGGAGCACCCGGAGGAAACCCACGCAGACACGGGGAGAATGTGCAAACTCCACACAGACAGTGACCCAAGCCGGGAATCGAACCCAGGTCCCTGGAGCTGTGAAGCAGCAGTGCTAACCACTGTGCTACCGTGCCGCCATGTCATAGCTGACATGCCAAATTTCCTTAGTCTTCTGAGAAAGTAGAGGCGTTGGTGGGCTTTTTTAACTATGATGTCGGCATGGGGGGACCGGGACAGGATGTTTGTGATCTGGACACCTAAAAACTTGAAGCTCTCGACCCTTTCTACTACATCCCCAATGATGTAGACAGAGACATGTTCTCCTTTATGCTTCCTGAAATCGATGACAATCCCCTTCGTTTTATTGACATTGAGGGAGAGATTATTGTTGCCACACCAGTTCACCGGATTCTCTATCTCATTCCTGTACTCTAACTCATCATTGTTTGAGATCCGACCCACTACGGTGGTGTCGTCAGCAAACTTGAAAATCGAATTGGAGGGGAATTTGGCCACACAGTCATAGGTGTATAAGGAGTATAGTAGGGGGCTGAGATCACAGCCTTGTGGGGCTGAGGATGATTGTGGAGGAGATTTTGTTGTTTATCCTTACTGATTGTGGTCCGTGAGTTAGGAAGCTCAGGATCCAGTTGCAGACGGAGGTGCTGAGGCCCAGGCCATGGAGTTTGAAGATAGGTTTCGTGGGTATAATGGTGTTGAAGGCTGAGTTGTAGTCAATAAATAGGAGTCTGATATAGGTGTCCTTGTTATCAAGGTGTTCCAGGGTTGAGTGCAGGGCCAGGGAGATGGCATCTGCTGTGGACCTGTTGCAGCGCTAAGCAAACTGTAGTGGATCCAGGTCGTCCGGGAGGCTGGAATTGATTTGCGCCATGACTAGCCTTTCGAAGCACTTCATAATGATGGATGTCGGAACCACCGGCTGATAGTCATTAAGGCGCGCTGCTTGGTTTTTCTTTGATACTGGGATGATGATCATCTTCTTGAAGCAGATAGGGACCTCAGATTGTTGTAAAGAGAGGTTGAAGATGTCTGTGAATATTCCCACCAGCTGATCCGCGCAGGATCTGAGTGCTCGTCCGGGTACCCCATCTGGGCCAGTGCTTTTCGTGGGTTGACCTTTGAGAAAGCTGCTCTGACGTCTGCAATGGTGACCCCAGATACAGGTTCATCCAGGGCTTCCAGGGTGGAGGGCATGCTCTCGCTGACCTCTTGCTCAAAACGGGCGTAGAATTCATTGAGCTCATCAGAGAGGGTTGTGTTGGAGCCGGCGATTTTACATGTCTTCATCTTGTAGCCTGTTATGTCTTGCAGGCCTTGCCATAAATTGGTGGGAATGGTGTGGCTAGCCTGGGACTCTAGCTTGGTCTGGTACGATCTCCTTAGATCGTATCTATTCTGTGTGGAGTTTGCATGTTCTCCCCGTGTCTGCGTGGGTTTCTTCCAGGTGCTCCAGTTTCCTACCACATTCCAAAAATGTGCAGGTTAGATGGATTGGCCATCCTAAATTACCCCTTAGTGTCCCGAGTTGTGTAGGTTAGATGGATTAGGGGTCACAGGGATCGTGCAGGGAGGTGGGGGGGGGGGTTTGGTCCTGGGTAAGATGCAAAGTTGGTGCAGACTCGATAGGCTGGGTGGCCTCCTTCTGCACTCAATGATTTTTTAAATTCATTCGTGGGGCATGGGCGTCACTGCCTGACCAGCATTTATTGCCCATCCTAGTCGCCCTTGGAGAGCAGCTGAGAGTCAACCACATTGCTACGGCTCTGGAGTTACATGTAGGCCAGACCAGGTAAGGACGGCAGATTTTCTTCCCTAAGGACATTAGTGAACCAGATGGGTTTTTCCAACAATCGACAATGGTTTCATGGTCATCAGTAGATTTTTAATTCCAGATATTTTTTATTGAATTCAAATTCCACCAACTGCCACGGCAGAATTCAAACTCGAGTCCCCAGAACATTGACTGAGTTTCTGGATTAATAGTCCAGCGATAATACCACTAAACCATTACCTTCTTCTTTTCTATAAGGATGGCTTTTTAAGGATTATGAAGCAAAGACATGGAATTTTAACACCCCAAGACTAGTAGGTTTGGATCAGATCAGCAGTTGACAGTTAAACTTGACATCATCTCATCTTAAAACCACCTATTTAACCAAGGTGTAAGAAACTGGTGACCAGCCAACCCACTCCCAGGAGGGTGTTTTAATACCTTAACCATGTTAGCAGCCTCTGCTTTGTTCTTTTACAGGTTTGTCCATGGTCAGCTGTGTTTCCCAGACCTTGTGAGGACATCCTCCTACATTCAGTGCTCCACTCCAGGCCCCTGAGACTCCCTCTCCAACAGATTCTCCATTTACAAAGGTTCTGAAGGTCAAGGAGAGGGCCTCCCAATCAAGATCAAATTATTTGAGGGTTGGAGTGGCTCTGGCGGCATGGTGGCAGAGTGGTTAGCACTGCTGCCTGACAGCATCAGGGACCCGGGTTCAATTCCAGCCGTGTGTGGCTGTGGGGAGTTTGCACTTTCTCCCTGTGTCTGCATGGGTTTCCTCCAGGAGCCCAGGTTTCCTCCCACAGTCCAAAGATGTGCAGGTCAGGTTGATTGGCCATGGGAAATTGCCACTTAGTGTCCCAAAATGTGTAGATTAGGGGGATTGCCGGGGTAAATACATGGACCTAGGTAAGATGATGAGTCAGTTCTGACTTAATGGGCTGAATGGCCTGCTTCTGCGCTGTATGGATTCTCTGAGCCCCGTTGGAGAATTTTAATCAAAATTAACTAAATTTACTCAATTAAGAAATTCCTAACAACATTCCATTTTTTGTAGCTTTTACTTTAATCCAAATCAGAATCCGTGTAAATTCAACATGGATTAACATACAAATATTGTTGAAAAAGAGACATGTCAAAGGGAAATCAACAATTTATACTGAATGAGAAGGGGTTTAGAGAGATTCACCAGGATGCTGCCTGGGCTGGAATATTTAAATTATGAAGAGAGGTTGGGTAGTTCTCGTTGGAGCAGAGAAGACTGAGGGGCAACCTGACTGAGATGTACAAGATTATGAGAGGCATGGACAGAGTGGATAGGAAGCAGCTGTTCCTCTGAGATGAAGGGTCAGTTACGTGTGGACACAGGTTCAAGTTAAGGGACAGGAGGTTAGGGTGGATGTGAGGAAACGCTTTTTTACCCAGATGTTGATGATGGTCTGGAATGCGCTGCCTGGGAGGGTGATAGAGGCGGGTTGCCTTGCATCCATTAAAAAGTACCTGGATGAACACTTGGCACATCATAACATTCAAGGCTATGGGCCAAGTGCTGGTAAATGGGATTAGGTAAGGTCAGGGGTTTTTCACATGTTGGTGCAGACTCGATGGGCCAATGGGTCTCTTCTGCACTGTATGATTCTATTCAATGAAAATGTTGATTGGTTGCCAAGTAGACAATGATTCATAGAAGCATTGTTATGGAGGGTGGATCAGTTGATGGTAACTGACACAAAACTGCCAAGAATTGTTCAAAATTTAAACCATGCAGTTTGACCCTAATTGTTAAATGTATTGATTTGGGGAATGAATCAGTGAATGGCTGTCACTTTCTTTGTTTAGCTGAAACAGGCACAATGTGTCGACTTGTTCTTTCCATCTGCAAAGAATACGGCTTTAGAATTATTGAATATATGCAGCTTCTAGTGCAAGCAAATGCACCACACTGTGAGCCTAACTGACAATCTTAAATTCATTGTCAACTCAATTTTCATGGGATTATTTAACAAATGTTGTCCAGTCATGGAATCACATCTAATGTTGGGCACCGTGCTTTGAGTTTTGCAAGCGCGGGCTGGTTGGGTATGGTCTGTATCTCGTCCATTGTGAATAGTGGCTAAGACATACTGGCCAGAATTCTCCCATCCTGCTCGCCACTGAAATTTTAATGGGCGGTTGTGGACAATGTGAAACCCCATTGACAGTTGGGGGGAACTTCCGGCTTTTAGACCGGAAGATTTCCACCCAATGTTTGATACGACCCACCAGTCTGTGGAATGCATGGCTTACATACCAATCATCACACAAATGAGTAAGTTGGTATATGATTTTAACTGAAATGTAATGAAAACCATATACCACCTCATTTGTGTGATCGGCAGAATATCAAGCCTTTCTGATGGATATGTTTCCAATGAGCTCACCCACATAATATTCAAATCAGTAATCAAGGGTCAATTAGGCTTGTTAACAATCCAATTGATCACAGAAACCCGACAGTGCAGAAGGAGGCCATTCGGCCCATCGAGTCTGCAACGACAACAATCTAACCCAGGCCCTTTCCCTGTAAACCACATATTTACCCTGCTAATCCCTCTAACCTATGCATCCCGGGATGCTAAGGGGCAATTTAACATGGCCAATCAACCTATCCCGCACATCTTTGGAGTGTGGGAGGAAACCGGGGCACTCGGAGGAAACCCATGCAGATATGGGGAGAATGTGCAAACTCCATAGAGACGGTGACCCAAGCCAGGAATCAAACCCAGGTCCCTGGAGCTGTGAGGCAGCGGTGCTAACCATTGTGCTACCCAACAACACTTCATTTATTTATTTAACTAACAGGGAACTTTAACTCAGCAAGTAACATACCAAATAAAATAAGATTCCAATGGAATGCTGTTCAAATATATACAATACTCATTCATTAACCAAAACATAAATATAATAATAGAATTCAGTCACCCTCAAAAATACAACCAGGTTTGTGGCTTTCGGAATCTTTTGGAGTTCCTCTGTTGATTCGAATCCTCTGATTCTAAGTTCTTTTTGATTTGGTACCTTTCTCCAGTTAGGTGGTGCATTCTCTTAAGAGGTATACGGTGGGCAGAGTTGAGAGCTGCTCTCTCCCTCTCAAGGCTTGAGGGGTGGCAGTTTTTCTGCTGCCCTTCTGTTTTTCCCACTTGCACTCTTTAATACCTCTGATGACCTATCAATTTTCCTACAATACAATTGGTCTGATGTTGTCAACACCATCAAATTCAATTTCTATAGGTTCTTGGTAACTGCTTTAAATTGATTGGGCTAAATGAAAAAACGGGTTGTCTTGTCAAGACTACTGCTTGACTTTTTGATACATATGTTTCAGCTTGGACTTTGTATGTACTTTGCATTTTAAATCTCCCAAGCACTGAAACAAAACACCAGCTTTTAAAGGGACAGTGTTCTTTTTCTCCAGCATTTTTACAATTATTTACATCTTTACCAACATCAAATTCCAACTTCACAAACCCAACTCCGAAACAATAGCAAGGAGTCTATTTCGTCTGAACAGGGAAGATTTCTTCACTGAGACTGAGGCACCGATTTTACTCAACAGCTGACTTGCTATCCCACCATTGCATTCATTTTCCTTCAATAAATAAAATCTTGTGGGGCAGTGGTAATTTGCTGATTGGAAATTATGAAGTGAATGGTTACGAATACAAACCCAAGTCCTGGAGCATTCAACATGCTGGCAGCAACAACTACTCTGACCCTGATGGGGAATTAAGTGAAAAGGTTTTTCTTTCAAAATTTCCTGATTTTTGAATTCAATCTGACTCCACTGTTGAACTGTCCAAATGGGATCTTGTAATTGGAATCAGATAGTGCTGCCTTGCGGAATGCAAATTTTTACCTATTGTTCCTTAACTTCTGCAAACACTTTGCACTTGATTCCCATGGGGAACCTTTCTGCAGTGTGCAACCATACTTAATCCCTTTTATAATTGACCTTGATAATACGCTGCCCATATCGTAAAATGCTTGAACACTTCACCCCCCCGCCCACCCCTACATAATAGAATCCTCCTCCTTCTTAACACCCCAGCCTTAAATGCAAAGCATCACCCACCCTACCCAACAACCCCCACCCCCCCGCCCAACACCACCCACTCCCCGCCCAACACCACCACCCCCCCCGCCCAACACCACCCACCCCCTCAGCCCAACACCACCCACCCCCCTGCCCAACACCACCACCCCCCCAGCCCAACACCACCCACCCCCCCAGCCCAACACCACTACGCCCCCCGCCCAACACCACCCACCCCTGCCCAACACCACCCACCCCCCCCGCCCAACACCACCACTCCCCTAGCCCAACACCACCCACCCCCCCGCCCAACACCACCCACCCCCCTGCCCAACCCACCCAACACCAACCCCCCCGCCCCACACCACCCACCCCCCCGCCCCACACCACCCACCCCCCCCGCTCCACACCACCCACCCCTCCCCGCTCCACACCACCCACCCCCCCGCTCCACACCCCCCACCCCCCCGCTCCACACCCCCCACCCCCCCCGCTCCACACCCCCCACCCCCCCCGCTCCACACCCCCCGCCCCCCCCACACCCCAACCCACCCAACACCAACCCCCCCGCCCCACACCACCCACCCCCCCCACCCAACACCACCACCCCCCCGCCCCACACCACCACCCCCTCTCCCCACACCACCACCCCCTCTTCCCACCCCGGCCCCCTCCCTACCCAATACCTGCACTTACCGGCCTCAGGGGTCCATGCGTCTCATTACTTTTCTTGCAGTCTCAGTAGCGGCTGCTAATGTGCTCCTGGTGCTGCCAGGACTGATGAAGCTGCTGGCCTTTATAAGCCTGCCTGTAGCATGTAACGGCTGCTGGTTGGAGCAGGGTGAGCCAGCTGACTTAGGCTCCATGTTAATTTTAGTTCTGGCATGGGGCTATCCATGAAGGTTAAGTCCACCACCTTCCACCCCCTTCCCTTGTAAAATTGTATCCACACCCCCAGGATTCCTGTCCGAATCTCCATCCTTCTTCCTATATAACCTGCTCCCGCTCAAACCCAGTTACTCTGCGCAAACACTTCTTACATCTTTTTTATTCATCCGTCCAACTATGTGCAGTGTCACCAACATGATTTGGAAACCGGTGCAGTCACATCCAAATTGTAATGAAGTGGTAATGATGCAAATTGCGTTACTACTTATCTCCTTCCCATTACAAAAGAACAAAGAACAGTACAGCACAGGAAACAGGCCCTTCGGCCCTCCAAGCCTGTGCCGCTCCTTGGTCCAACTAGACCAATCGTTTGTATCCCTCCATTCCCAGGCTGCTCATGTGACTATCCAGGTAAGTCCAAAGAATTAAAACACAATTGGCAATGTGGGTGTCGCTGGACATGGTTAATTGCCCTGGGGAAAGTGGTAGTGAGCTGTTCTCTTGTCCTGTTGTGGTGTTGTAGGGAAACACATGGTGCTGAAAAGTAGGAATTTCCAAGATTTTGACCTGCTGACTTTCAAATTGCAAATAGTCACTTGGTTATGGCTGGAAGTGTATTCCCATTTCATAGTGGTACCAATTTGCCATTTTAGTTTAAGTGATTTCCTTTTTTGTTTCAAATTGTATGTGACAGTTCTCCTCAGTTCAGGAAGATTAAAGAAATAGAAGTCTACATCACCCAATGGGAACCATCTCATTAGAATTGCCACGGCATCAACACTCTTTAAGGGTAAAGTCTTTTTTTAAACAGTGCATTCACACTCTCGTGTCAGTGTGAAGCCAAAAACAGTTTCACTAATTGTGGATTGTTAATTGGATGTAAAGGCTCATCTGTTACAAAGCTGAGTGAAGCTCTAACCTTCTTATTGGGCCAGAGCACCAGATGCCAGCTGCATTTACACTACAGTTGCAGTGCAGATGTGAAGAAAAATGGTTCTATAGCCATGCTAGATGGTGGTGGGAATGCACTATATGCTACCATTACAAATTTCCCTAAATTCTTTAACCTTTACACACTAAGTTCTTCTCATTTGCTCACTTTGCAATTCAGTGGAAAAGGGTTTCAGCTGAGAACAAAAAACATAGAATCATAGGATCGCTGCAGTGCAGAAGGAGGCCATTCGGCCCATCGAGTCTGCACCAACTCTTACCCAGGTTTGCCCTGTAACCCCACATATTTACCCCACTAATTCCCCTAACCTATATATCTTGGCACACTAAGGGGCAATTTAGCATGGCCAATCAACCTAACCTGCACATCTGAAACACAGATGATCATCTCACTGGAATGACTCTAAGGTCTTATTGAGTTCATTGTGGACATACTGGGAATCCTGGACTGCTGGGGGATTGACCACAGTGTCATACCGACACATGGACTGAATAGCCTCACGTTCATCTCATCTCTGTGCTGACCTCAGTCATAGTGCCATCTGGCCACCGTATTCTTGGGCTAATGAGACCAAAACATTAGGCGTGGGCAGCAGGGCAGGTGTCGGGCACTGGATTTTTAACCTCAAATGGCTAAAGGGTAGGAAGGAGGGGAGTCACTCTTCAGGGGTTGCCTTTGCGCATTGTGGGACAACCCCCTTTAGATTGAAACCGCCCTCTCCCACTTCCCTCTCTTAAATCCATCTGCTTCCCTCCACGACTGCCATTGCCCTTAACAATCGCAAACCCTCCTGGCCCAGGACCCTAGACTTACCTGCTCTGGGGATCTGAGGTCTTGGGCTCAGCAGCTGCCACCGACCCCCTCCTGGAGCTTCCAAGGCTGATGGAGCTGCTAGTCAATCAGTTCCAGAGTGTGGGACTGCCATCCCAATGAGGGGCGGAACGCCCACTCACCCCTCGTTAATGAACCTCACAGCACCTTATGGCTAAGGGCTGCTCAGCTTGGAGTTGATCAGCTTCATGCATGGGGGTTGAGGGGTGGGGGTGGCGCCGTCAGGTCTACCCTGCGCCCCACCCCCTGCCACGGTACAGTGTGGCACAGCAGCACAGTGGTTAGCACTGCTGCTTCACAGCTCCAGGGACCTGGGTTCGATTCTGGCTTGGGTCACTGTCTGTGTGGAGTTTGCACATTCTCCTCGTGTCTGCGTGGGTTTCCTCCGGGTGCTCCGGTTTCCTCCCACAGTCCAAAGATGTGCGGGTTGGTTGATTGGGCATGCTAAAATTGCCCCTTAGTGTCCGGAGATGCGTAGGTTAGAGGGATTAGCAGGTAAATATGTAGGGATATGCAGGGCCTGGGTGGGATTGTGGTCGGTGCAGACTCGATGGGCCAGATGGCTTCTTTTTGCACTTCAGCATTGCTTTCTATGTATTATTCAGCCCATAGAGATTGTTATTCCTGATGTGTTAAGAAAATGTCTTTAACATTAAAAGTGCCGTGGGCGGCGCAGTGATTAGCACTGCTGCCTCACAGTGCCAGGGACCCAGGTTCGGTTCCCGGCCTCGGGTCACTGTCTGTGTGGAGTTTGCACATTCTCCCCGTGTCTGTGTGGGTTTCCTCCGGGTGCTCCGGTTTCCTCCCACAGTCCAAAGATGATGTGGAGATGCAGTGTTGGACTGGGATGGGCACAGTAAGAAGTCTTACAACACCAGTTTAAAGTCCAACAGGTTTATTTGGTAGCACGAGCTTTCGGAGCACTGCTCCTTACATCTCTTAATTCACCTGATGAAGGGGCAACGCTCTGAAAACTCATGCTACCAAATAAACCTGTTGGAATTTAACCTGGTGTTGTGAGATTTCTTACTGTGACAGTCCAAAGATGTGCAGGTTAGGTTGATTGGCCATGCTAAATTTCTCCTGAGTGTTCAAAAATGTGTAGATTATGGGAATTAGCAGGGTAAATACATGGGGTTGAGGGAATAGTTCTTGGGTAGGATGCTGAGTCAGTGCAGACCCAAAGGGCTGAATGGCCTCCTTCTGTAATGTAGGAATTTTCGCATCCATGTTGGGGAACCATAAACAAAATTAGCTAAATTAGATAAGCAAGTTAGGTTGATTGGCCATACTAAATTGCCCCTCAGTGTCAGGGGGACTAGCAGGGTTTATACATGGGGTTACGCGGATAGGGCCTGGAGGAGGATTGTTGTCTGTGCAGGCTCGACGGGCCTCCTTCTGCACTGTGGGAATTCGATAAACACTCTGAACACAATGTTGCCGGTCTACATACAGGTCAAAAAATTATTTGAGTACGTGACATACATGATTCAAATTAAACGTGACTTTATGCTAGTTGAATCGGAGGAAAGGAATTTAATAGAAAGTAAAGTCAAACTCTTGATCAGACTAATTAAGTAGGCCAATCTGAGTGAGTGTCCCTCAGCAGTCTCCATTGGGCCTTCTGTTTTGTGGCAACAACATGACTTCACCAGCAGGCTAAAGTGAATCTAACCGGAAAGCATTTAAAAGTCCTATCACAGCTGATTATTATGATTGCTGCCTACCTGTAAAACGCCTCTCAGTGCGCTAAAAGATATACTTATCTTTAAATGGACATAAAGAGGTGTACTTTAATGCAATGATTTTCTTTCCTTTGGTAAATAAAGAGATATTCCGTAGCAGCTGGAAGAAATCTTCTGAGTCTGCTGAAATCAATTTGTTTTAGCGTTCTGCCATTCTGCCTTGATAAAATTGAGACTCTTACATGCACGGATATTATAATCACATTTTTTTTTCATCTAAGCAACCATTTTCCTGTCAAGGAGATCCCATTTGAAAAGAAAAGCAGCAAAAGGATTAAAGATCACCCTGCGCCCATTCATGCATTTACTGTAGTCAACGGTAGCAGTTCATAGAGACTCTTGACTCTACCTAATGTCACAAGTGGATCAAGCAGCCAGTAGCAGTATTGGTTATTGTTCATATTTGCTTCAATGATCGAATGCCGCTATTTGTCAGGTTTGTTTTTGTTGCTTTTTAAGATTGGAGGTCAATTTGTAAAATGATTGCGGCTCCATGATTGCAGGCTATGACCCAGAATAGAATAGAATCCCTATTGGAATAGAATAGAGACCTGAACCCGGGTCCCTGGCGCTATGAGGCAGCAGTGCTAACCATTGTGTCAGTACAGAAAGAGGCCATTTGGCCCATCAAGGATGGCACGGTGGCGCAGCAGTTAGCATTGCTGCCTCACAGTGCTAGGGACCCCGGTTCGATTCCTGGCTTGGGTCACTGCCTGTGCAGAGTCTGCACATTCTCCCCGTTACTATGTGGGTTTCCTTCAGGAGGTCCGGTTTCCTCCCACAGTCCAAAGATGTGCGGCTAAGGTGGATTGGCCAAGCTAAATTGTCCCTTGGTGTCAGGGGGGACTAGCTCGGGTAAATGCATGGAGTTATGGGGATGGGGCCTGGGTGGGATTGTGGTCAGTGCAGACTCGATGGGCCAAATGTCTTCCTTCTGCATTGCAAGATTCTGTGATTCTACGACTGCACTGACCTTCCAAAAGAGCATCCCACCTAGGCCTTCTCCCCTGCCCTATCCCTGTAACCCGGCACATTTACCATGATTAATACACCTAATCTACACATCTTTGGACACCAATTGCCAATTTAGCATGGCTAATGCACCTAACCTACACATATTTGGACATTCATGGGCAATTCAGAATGGTCAATCCATTTTGTCCATCCCAAGTGTTGTGGGGCCAGGCAGGATCATGCTGGGTTGGACGCATGCCCTATTTTAGGTGCCCACCACCAAAATATGCCTTGCGGGGCATGTAAAATGTGATCCCTGGTTTAAAGTTTAAAGTTAAAGTTTAAAGTTTATTCATTGTCACAAGTGTCATTATTCAGTGTCACAAGTAGGCTTACATTAACACTGCAATGAAGTTACTGTGAAAATCTCCTCATCGCCCCACTCCAGCACCTCTCTGAGGGAGAATTTAGCATGGCCAATGCACCTAACCAGCACGTCTTTCAGACTGTGGGAGGAAACCGGAGCACCCGGAAGAATCCCATGCAGACACGGGGAGAACGTGCAAACTCCACCCAATCGAACTCAGGTTCCTGGTGCTGTGAGGCAGCAGTGCTAACCAGTGTGCCACTGTTCATCTGTAAATGTGAAGTCATCCATTTTGGTAGGAATAACAGCAAAATGGACTATTATTTAAATGGTAAAAAATTGCAGCATGCTGCTGTGCAGAGGGACCTGGGTGTCCTTGTGCAGGAATCACAAAAAGTTGGTCTGCAGGTGCAGCAGGTAATTAAGAAGGCAAATGGAATTTTGTCCTTCATTGCTAGAGGGATAGAGTTTAAAAACAGGGAGGTTATGTTGCAGCTGTATAAGGTGCTGGTGAGGTCACAGCTGGAGTACTGTGTACAGTTTTGGTCTCCTTACTTGAGAAAGGATATACTGGCACTGGAGGGGGTGCAGAGGAGATTCACTAGATTGATTCCAGAGTTGAGAGGGTTGGCTTATGTGGAGAGACTGAGTCAACTGCGATTATACTCATTGGAATTCAGAAGAATGAGGGGAGATCTTCTAGAAACATATATGATTATGAAGGGAATAGATAAGATAGAAGCAGGGAAGTTGTTTCCACTGGCAGGTGAAACTAGAATTAGGGGGCATGGCCTCAAAATAAGGGGGAGCAGATTTAGGACTGAGTTGAGGAGGAACTTCTTCACCCAAAGGGTTGTGAATCTGTGGAATTCCCTGCCCAGTGAAGCAGTGGAGGCTACTTCATTGAATGTTTTTAAGGCGAGGATAGATACATTTTTGAACAGTACAGGAATTAAGGGTTATGGTGAGTGGGCGGCTAAGTGGAGCTGAGTACACAAAAAGATCAGCTATGATCTTATTGAATGGCGCAGCAGGCTCGAGGGACCAGATGGCCTATTCCTACTCCTATTTCTTATGTTCTTATGTTCCCTCACGGCATCCTTTGCATGGCTCGAATGGTGTGGTGGTTCCAGTTGTGGCGGAAGCTCGACACTTACGTCTGCTATGATTTTAAGAAAGTTGGTTACAATTCACATTAGCTCTGGAACAGGAGGCAAACCCAGGGTGTTGGGTGATCGGGGAAGCCCACCCGATCTTCCCATAAATTTCCTCTGAATCCCACTCTTGTCAGGTGAAAGTGGGAATCTGACAGCAGAAAGCAGAGAGCCACGGGAACATTCCTGGCAGTCACTTATGTGATGATGAGAAGCCCTGGGTGCCACTGGGTGGCATTGTAAGAGGTTAAGGGAGGCCCGAACCACATGGCTCAAATATTTTTATTTTAAAATGTCCTTTTTAATGGGGTGTGTTTGGGGAGGTTTGGGGGGGGGGGGGGGTGGGGGGAGTTGGGGGGTGGGGTGGGGGGTGGGGGGGGGCAGTCTTCCAGGCAGATCCAACTTCTGACAGGTCTGGCCTGACAGGGAAACTATCATTGCTCCACTACCCAAATAAAAATATGGATCTATTTTCCTGCAGACACCCTATCTGTACATTCAGAAGAGTGTAGTTAACAATGGAATATGCCGAGTGTGGGGGCAAAACACACCCCTGATTTTAACTGCTGACTCTGCCCAGCTTTTGTTAGGTGAAGGGAGCTAAAGCTCGAACCAATGCTCTCAACTAATTGTTAAATGGTTCAGTAACAGATGGGATGGGAGATGGGGGATGCAAGGTGGAAAATGGAGGTTGAAATTGGCAGCAAATTGTTGGAACTTTGCATTCTACAACATTCAGATTTTTACATAGCTCTAGATATTGCTTCAATTGATTGACACTGCTTGATTGGCACCACATCCACAAACATCCATTCCCTCCACCACCGACGCTCAGTAGCAGCAGTGTGGACTGTCTAGAAGATGCACTGCAGCAATTCACCAAAGATCCTGAGACAGCACCTTCCAAACCCACAACCACTTCCATCTAGAAGGACAAAGGCAGCAGATACATGGGAACACCACTAGCTGCAAGTTCCCCTCCACCATCCTGACCTGGAAATATATCGCCGTTCCTTTACAGTGGCTGGGTCAAAATCCTGGAATTCCCTCCCTAGCGGCATTGTGGGTCAACCCATGGCACTTGGACTGCAGTGATTCAAGAAGACGGCTCACCACCACCTTCTCAAGGGTAACTAGAGATGGGCAATAAATGCTGGCCAGCCAGCGACGCCCATGTCCCACGAATGAATTAAAAAAAATCACTGCACATTTTACTTTCACTGCACCTTCCTTTTTTCTATGTTCCTCGCTCTATGTGGCACTGGAGAGGGGGAGCGTTTTGTTGTAATAGGAGCTCATGTACTTGTCAGCCTCAGGTGGAATCTGAACATCATGCGCTCCAATTGACAGATGCCTATTGATGCTGGGAGATTGGGCTTCAGGAGTTGGCCAAAGCATGCTTGTGGCATTCCAGATTGCTGTTCAGACTGGTTAGATCTGAGAACACAAGTATGCCTGGCTGACCAAAGCTCCTCCAGTGTTCGTTCAACATGAGGCTGGGTTTAAAGCCAGAGCTTTATGTTGTCTCCACTGCACTGTTCAATCACACTGGGTTTTTTGTTTGGCCTTTATTATTTGGAAGTCTTTGACTTCTACAGTTACAACAAAAGTACAACCCATGCAAATTTTAAAGCCAGCACTTGTACAATAGGTTGGATGACCTCCTCCTGCTGTATGCTTCTGCAATGCAAAGGAATAAAAACAAAACATACAATCATTTGTAATGGAGTCTCAGTTTTATAGTGTCACAACCACATAATGGAGTGGTCCAGAATTTGTGCGTGTCAGTGTAAGCCCCCTTCCAATTTATGAGTGGCTCAATTTAAAAATAATCCAATGGACAAACGTTAGTCCTAAGCAAGATAAAAAGTTAATTTATTATGCAACTACTGCTGAAAGTTGTCCAATTAAAAGTGATAAAATTATTAACTGAAGTACAGATACAAAGATTAAAATGCAGATAAAGGAAAATGATGCTTGAAGATGAGCACCGGAAATCTACCACCCCGCCCGCCACGGGAATCGGAGCAGGCGAGGGGCGGACAATGGGAAGGTCAGTTGATCTTGGGCGGGATTTTACGGTCTCGGGTCGAGCGAGGCCATAAAATCCCGCCCGAGATTTCAGATGAGTCTCTGCGAGATATCATCGCAGACCCTTGCTTGAATTCCTTCTTTCTGAAGTGAAGGAGTTGAAACCTCAGGTTTGGTTTTGCAACTGCGAGGGTTTCTGCAGTCAAGCAGTTGATGCTTGCCTTTTTCAGGTGGAGTCAGCAGGTCATCAGGTTGTTGGGATGGAGAAGTTTATTAATTGTCACTTATTCTGCAGTTACAGCCTGGATATTTTGGTTAAACAGCAGTTTATTTCTTAAAACCTTCCTCTTTGTCCTCCCTTGCTCAAGAACCCTCTCTGATGTTGTTTTTGAGAGTTTTTCCTGGGGTTCTGCACCCAAATTGGGTGTTCCCAAACAGACTTTCAATGGTTCCAAAACTTAAAATGGCTGCCATGCGAATTTCAATGAAGCATTATCATTTCTCCAGGCGTAGAAGTTAGTTATGTTGAGGTCCTTTGAAATCTCTCCCTGTTTCCTGTTTCCTGGGAACTCAAAGGGTCTTCTTCACACCTTTGCAATTGTATTGACTATTTGTAGCCAGCTCTGGAGATATGAGTCTGATGGGTTTGAAAAAACACCACAAGGTACCAAGTTGTCTGTTTATACTTCCATTTTGAAAAAGGTTTTTAAACACAATGGGGTGAATTTTCCCATCCCGCCCACCACGGGAATCATAGTGGTGGGGGGGGAGGGGAGGTGGGGGCAGACCATGCAAAAAAAAATAATCTGGAATTAAGACTCTACTAATGACCATGAAACCATTGTCGATTGTTGGAAAAACCCATCTGGTTCACTGATGTCCTTTAGGGATGGAAATCTGCCGTCCTTACCTGATTTGTCCTACCTGTGACTCCAGAGCCACAGCAATGTGGTTGACTCTCAACTGCCCTCCAAGGACATCTAGGGGTGGACTATAAATGCTGGCCAGCCAGTGACACCCGTGTCTTATGAATGAATAAAATAAAAGATTCATTGACCTTGGGCAGGATTTTCCAGTTTTGGGGCGGTCGGGACCGGAAAATCCCACCCATTGTGAAAGTTTGAAGGCATAAATGTGCCTTTAAAACAGTTGTCCTGACAATCTGCATTATCCATACATGTTCGTGATGATAGTTATTCTGACACTTCCTTGGACACAGTTATTTTGATTTTATTTGGTTTGTTATTGTCACATGCTTTAACATACAGTGAAAAGTATTGTTTCTTGCGCACTATACAGACAAAACATACCGTTCATAGAGAAGGAAAGGAGAGAGTGCAGAATGTAGTGTCACAGTCATAGCTAGGGTGCAGAGAACAATCAACTTAATGCAAGGTAAATCCATTCAAAAGTCTGACAGCAGCAGGGAAGTAGCTGTTCTTGAGTCGGTTGGTACGTGACTTCAGACTTTTGTAGCTCTTTCCCGAAGGAAAAAGGTGGAAGAGAGAATGTCCGGAGTGCGTGGGGTCCTTGATTATGCTGGCTGCTTTGCCGAGGCAGCGGGAATTGTAGACAGAGTCAATGGATGGGAGGCTGGTTTGCATGATGGATTGGGCTACATTCATGACCTTTTGTAGTTCCTTGCGGTCTTGGGCAGAGCAGGAGCCACACCAAGCTGTGATACAACCAGAAAGAATGCTTTCTATAGTGCATCTGTAAAAGTTGGTTCGTGGTAGTTGACATGCCAAATTTCCTTAGTCTTCTGAGAAAATAGAGGCGTTTAGAATTCCCTACTTTGAATTTTTCCATGATTCCCCAAAACCGCTGGCAGCATTCTAGAATATTCCTAATGAATTCCTCTTGGAGGTACAATCGCCCAAAGCAAATCTAAGAAACCCCAGTCTCTAAAATCTAGGAACATTGACTGCCAGCAAACATGCATTGCATAACAGAACACTAAAACATAAATAATAGAAGCAAATTCCAGTGGATGCTGAAATCTGAAACCAAAAGAGAAAATGCTGGAAAATCTCAGCAGGTCTGGCAGCACCTGTAAGGAGAGAAAAGAGCTGATGTTTCGAGTCCAGATGACCCTTTGTCAGGGCCTTGTCAAAGGGTCATCTGGACTCGAAACATTTTCTCTCCTTGCAGTTGCTGCCAGACCTGCTGAGATTTTCCAGCATTTTCTCTTTGGGTACTAAAACATAAATAACAGGAACAGTTCAGTTTCTCTTCAATTTAACAACAGCCTTCTTCTTGGGGATGGGGAGTCAAAAGGCAGCGCTTCCCATTTCATTCCACTTTTTGTCAGATAAAATCACAACACGGAGTTAAACTGAAAATAGATTGAAACTTGGTTCACGTTACTTTGCTGAGATTGTGAGGTGCCGTTGACGGTAATTGGCAATTAACCCTAAGACCCTCTTTAAGCCTTCAACTCCTGTGTCTTTAGCTTCTTTTGTTGAAGGGCTGAGGTTAATTGAACCGAAAAAAAATACGTTATTCCACACAATTTTCAATGTTTCCTGTGTGAATATTGTACTGTTCAAAAAATGTGGGAAAGTGGTTTCAATGCACATGAGGTCTGCACTGATGTAATTAATGTTTTGTCTGGAAAGATTATTCTTCCCCTTGGTCTTTAAGTTATGGCTATTATAACTATCAATAAAAGTCCAAAGTCCGTAACATTTTGGTATTAGATATCCCTTCCCACTTCTAAAATACACATCACTTCTCCTATCTAATATCCACCAAATTCCTGGTAGCAATCATTGGGCTGATCATTACAAGGTACAGGTTAAACACAAACATTTCACAGTTTTAAACAATAATGTTTCTAATACACAGACTTTGGTTTCAACGTCTTTCTAATTGCATTACTTATATAAATGACTTCTATATTGCACCATTGGAATGTTCCAGCCATTTATTTCATGCGCTATAATTAACTTTATTTCCTGGCGGTAGTTTGTTATGGATGGTACTTCAGTCCCGGGTTCATTGTATCTTTCTTGAAGTCTCGGGGACGTATGTGTGCTTGTTTTTTTTTTGCAGGAACCGAGTAATAAAGGCTTTAAACTGGACTGCATCTTTTAGACGTGATGTGGGGGACTCACAGCTTTGATCCCTTTCTCTCTGACTAAATGTTTGACCCATGCAACCCTCTGAAGTGTCTCAGCAAATTCAAAAGCAATCACGATGGCAACGAGGGATGGGCAACCTTGCCACCACTGCCCACAGAGAGTAAAATGAATGAAATATTATGGTGAGTATGAGGATCACCGACCTTACAGTTTGACATGAGGCAATGCTAGTGCTTACTTGAAGTGACTTCATCAATATGTTGAAAAATAAGTGCCCAAATTTATCATGGTACAATAGCATAAGAAAGAACAACTAATTATATTTGGTAATGTCGATAGGATATATGCACACTGCCAGTAATTCTGTGATCTGTACAGCTGAGCATAGGCTGAATGATCAGATTTCTTGATGAGCGCTCCCTGTAAATATTGCTGCTCACTTGTTATCTGCAGGGAAGCCAACCACTCAGGGTCAAATGAGATCAAAAGCACTTTTAAATGTTGATGTTCAAATAGATTTGGGTGCACTTGGACAAGGAACACGGAAAGTTAGCATGTAGGGATGGGCAATAAATGCTGGCCTAGGCATGATAAGCACCTTCTGTAAAGGAATAAGCAAAAAAGGCACAGCAAGCCATTAGGAAGGCATGGCACATGCTGGTAGTTATTGCAAGGGGATTGGAGTAGATGAATAAGGCAAAGCAAAAATGCTGCAGATGCTGGAAATCTGAAATGAAAACAGGAAATGCTGCAAATATTCAGCAGGTCAGGCAGAATCTGTGGAGAGAGAGAGAAAAACACAGCTTCAAGGTCATTCACCAGAATGGATCAGTCACAATAGAAACATAGAAGATAGGAGCAGGAGGAGGCCATTTGGCCCTTTGAGCCTGTTCCGTCATTCATCACGATTATGGCTGATCATCCAACTCAGTAGCCTAATCCTGCTTTTTCCCCATAACCTTTGATCCCATTCGCCCCAAGTGCTATATCTAGCTGCCACTTGAATACATTCAATGTTTTGGCATCAACTACTTCCTGTGGTAATGAATTCCACAGGCTCACCACTCTGGGTGAAGAAATGTCTCCTCATTTCCTTCCAAAATGGTCTACCCCGAATCCTCAGACTGTGACCCCTGGTTCTGGACTCCCCCACCATTGGGAACATCCTCCCTGCATCTACCGTGTCTAGTCCTATTAGAATTTTGTAAGTCTCTGTCAGAATTTTATAAGTCTTCATTTATCTGAAGTCCAGTGAAAACAATCGTAACCTAAGTCCCACCATCCCTGGAATCAGCCTGGTAAACCTTTGCTGCACTCTCGCAAGAGCAAGAACATCCTTCCTCAGAAAAAGAGACCAAAACTGCACACAATATTCTAGGTGTGGCCTCACCAAGGCCCTGTATAATTTCAACAACACATCCTTGCTCCTGTACTCAAAACCTCTTGCAATGAAGGCCAACATTGGGCCGGAGTTTGGTGAAGTCACAATTTAAGAATGGCAGACAGGACACAATTCCAGATTCCCATGCCCCTTCTTGGCGCCCCCAATTGTTGATGATACAGGATACACTTCCAGCCTGGCCGACCCCATTGTGAGGGTTGGCATCTCCTTGTCCCCTGCAATGTGTGACGTTTCGGGCCAGTGTCTCCATGAATTGTGATTCATGGCCTCTCAGGAGTTTCATGAACCACAGTCTGGATTTAGGAAACTTTTGAAAGCTAAGGTCAAAAGTTCTTGCCCAGGTCCTCCATGCTCCTTCCATGCCAACCCACAACTCCTACCCATCCCCATGGACCCTCAGTGCCAACTCGTACCTCCCAGCCCACCCTCAATGGTCCCTCATAGGTTCTGTACCAACCATGCCCCTCACCCACCCCCAATGGCTCCTCAAAGCCCCCTTTCTAGCGCGTGCCCTCACTAACCCCTCATACTCACTGTGCCAACTCATGGCACTTTCATGCCCATTCACCCGTATACACTTTGGACAGAATCAAAGAACAGTATTATAACAATGGCATATGTGAAACTGCTTAATAAAACATACATTCTGCTTTCTACCTCTATCCAAAGTTAAATTATCTACGAATAATCAAAATTTTGATCCAAGTTGTGACAAAGGCCATACTGCCCCAGCGTCTCTCTGATTCATATGTCCTAAATTGGCTTTGTTTCGGACAACATATTTTCCATCACACGCACATATTTTTAATAGTAACATTGAACCTTGTGTTATAACACACTTTGGATTGGAAACAAATGGCATCCCTCTTCTAACAATTCAAACTAATTCACTCGCCTTTTCAACCTTATTGGCTTGATGCATTATTCTATTAAATGGGAAGCAGTCTGCCCTGTCCTCTTTCATTAATTGGATACTTGATCTTAGGCAGGATCTCAAACTTCAGAAAATTAAATACACTATAACAGACTCCACCAATGGATTTTATGGAGCTTGGCAATCTTTCCTCGATTATTTTGAGGAACTACAACCCTCTACTCTCATACAAGGGCGGCAAGGTGGCACAGTGGTTAATACCGCTGCCTCACAGTGCCAGAGACCCAGGTTCGATTCTTGGCTAGGCTGACTGTTTGTGCAGAGTCTGCACTTTCTCCCCGTGTCCGTGTGGGTTTCCTCCGGATGCTCCGGTTTCCTCCCACAGTTCGAAAGATGTGCTGGTTGGGTGCATTGATAATGTTAAATTCTCCCTCAGTGTACTTGAACAGACGCTGGAGTGTGGTGACTAAGGAATTTTCACAGTAACTTCATTGCAGTATTAATGTAAGCCTAATTGTGACACTAATAAATAAACTTTAAACAACTTACCTGAATTTGGTTGTACTATAGAACCATAGAACCATAGAAAATTACAGCTCAGAAACAGGCCTTTTGGCCCTTCTTGTCTGTGCCAATCCATTTTTTGCCTAGTCCCACTGACCTGCACTTGGACCATATCCCTCCACACCCCTCTCATCCATGATAGAACCATAGACAAACCATATAACTGTCCTATGAATACTATTATTTATTTTTTGGGGTTAGGGAGGGTTCTTCATCGTTTTACCTCTTTTTTTTCCTTTTTCTACTTCTTCCTGCTCTCTTTTCCTTTCTTTTGCTCTCTCTTCCAAATGTAACTTTATTAAATTACTGATGTATTGGAAGTTATTTTCTGTACTGCTATTCATTATGACTGTTGTTAAAATTAAATAATCAGAAATAAATAAAGCATTTAATATTTTCTTTTAAAAAATCTGTTGTTGTTACAATCCTATAAAAGTGCCAATCAATTAAACCTTTAAAGTATCAACAACAGAAGGTATGAAAACTTGACACATCTTTATCATGCAAATGTGCATTGAACCACTGACAAAAGAGATTAAAGAAAAAATAATTTATTATAACACGATAATCACCTCTGCATCTGTGTCAACAAACTCACTCACATAAACCTTTTGAGAGCCCAGGCTCTTTGGTTGGAATTTTCCAGCCCTCCCACTATGGGATCTTCCAGTCCTGCTGAAGTCAATGGTCATTTGATCAATAAATGATCAGTAAGTTTGCGGACGACACAAAAATGGCTGGACTTGCAGATAGTGAGGAACATTGTCAGAGGCTACAGATGGATATAGATAGGCTGGAAATTTGGGCAAAGAAATGGCAGATGGAGTTCAATCCAGATGAATGCGAAGTGATGCATTTTGGTAGAACTAACGTAGGGGGGAGCTATACGATAAATGGCAGAACCATAAAGGGTGTAGATACACAGAGGGACCTGGGTGTGCTAGTCCACAGATCCTTGAAGGTGACGTCACAGGTGGAGAAGGTAGTGAAGAAGGCATATGGCATGCTTGCCTTTATAGGACGGGGAATAGCGTATAAAAGTTGGGGTCTGATGTTGCAGTTGTATAGAACGTTGGTTCGGCCGCATTTGGAGTACTGCGTCCAGTTCTGGTCGCCACACTACCAGAAGGACGTGGAGGCTTTGGAGAGAGTACAGAGGAGGTTTATCAGGATGCCTGGTATGGAGGGGCTTAGTTATGAGGAGAGATTGGGTAAACTGGGATTGTTCTCCCTGGAAAGACGGAGGATGAGGGGAGACTTAATAGAGGTGTATAAAATTATGAAAGGCATGGATAGGGTGAACGGTGGGAAGCTTTTTCCCAGGTCGGTGGTGACGTTCACGAGGGGTCATAGGTTCAAGGTGAGGGGGGGGGAGGTTTAACACGGATATCAGAAGGACGTATTTTACGCAGAGGGTGGTGGGGGCCTGGAATGTGCTGCCGGGCAAGGTGGTGAAGACGGACACACTGGGAACGTTTAAGACTTATCTAGATAGCCACATGAACGGAGTGGGAATGGAGGGATACATATAGTTTGGACCAGGGAGCGGCGTGGGCTTGGAGGGCCAAGGGGCCTTTTCCTGTGCTGTATTGTTCTTTGTTCTTTGACTAACTGGCCGCTTTGGCCTTCGGGGAACCTGCCACGGCAGGGTTGGAAAACCCCGGCCTCCACCTTGGGAATTTCTGCTTCTGACTACTTGACTCTCTGGAGCTACCCAGTGTACCAGCCTACAGCGTGCTATCCATAATATCGACTGCCCACAGCCAGGAGCACCTGGTTTTCGTCATACCTTCTCTGCTGATCTGATCAGGACCCAAACGGCTTGAGGAACTAGAGACACAGGCACTCATCCCCACTATTTGGTTATCCAACATGTGGACTGTCAATATATTGTGCTGGTGAACCCTGTTTTAGCTTCCTATTAGAGCACTATACAAGGATTAAATTGCGACAATGGTAAATTCACTCTATATACGCTTACAGATAATTACAAGCAAACTAGTAACTTCGACAACTTGTGTACCCCACTTCCCTTGCTCCATCATTGTTAACGTTTAAAGTTTATTTATTAGTGTCACAAATAGGCTTACATTAAAACGGCAACATTACCACTGCAATGAAGTGACTGTGAAAATCCCCCAGTCGCCACACTCCGGCGCCTGTTCGGGTACACTGAGGGAAAATTTAGCATGGCCAATGCACCTAACCAGCACGTTTTGGGAAGAAACTGGGGCACCCGAAGGAAACTCATGCAGACACAGGGAAAACGTGCAAACTCCATGCAGTGGCCCAAACGGGGAATCGAACCCGGGTCCCTGGTGCTGTGAGGCAGCAGTGCTAACCACTGTGCCACCATGCCGCCCGGTTTCCTCTGGCTGCTCCAGTTTCCTCCCACACTCTGATGATGTGGAGGTTAGGTTGATTGGCCCTTAATGTCCCAAGATACATAGGTTAGGGGGATTAACAGGATAAATACCGGGGGTTGTGGGGTAAGCCTGGGTAAGAGTTGATGCAGACTTGATGGACTTGATGAATCCTTCTGCACTGCAAGGATTCTATCCCAAGATGTATACGTTACATGGATTAACCATGGTAAATTTGTGGGGTTACAGGGATAGGCAGGGGGGGAGGGTCTGGGTAAGATGCCCTTTCAGAGATGGTGCAGCTCTCTTCTGCAGTGTAGGGATTCTATTTCACTCAAAACAATGGAAAACAATGAATGGAATGATCCAGGTCTATGCTCCAGGTATGTAGAGTGCAGTTACAGTGCTCTTACCCGAATGCTGTGTAGGTTGACAGATATTGTTACCATTTTATGTTATTTCAAGTGGAGAGATTTACAGGTGTCTCCTTTTCAGGAACTGAGCAGAATCTTGCTGGGGTTCAAAAGTGCTCAACACATTCGATAAATATATTTTTAACATGTTGAGCCCTGGTCAGGCTTTTTGAGATTTTTTTTGGCATTACACTGACATTCCTGACCAATCAACAGCGCTGCTTTTATTGTGAGTGGCGCAGGTCATGAAGTGCAAGGATCTGCACTCAAGTCACATTCCCAAAAGGAGAACTAAAAGGAGGCCATTGTAAAGATTCACATGCTGTCACTTATAAAAACGCTGAACTGGGAGGAGCATTTACCAAAGAAGATCTTTCGACTCTACAGCTCACAAGTCGGGATGTTCAGTCAGCTCTTCTGTACCCAATATTTAATTTAGACGTTTTTGTCTTTTTCTTCAGTTTTGTGATTGCCAGACAATAATCTTGAGGCCACAGATACTTCAAGTAATGGAGCACGAGAGAATCTCATAACCACAGCCTCTCTGACCAAAATTCTAATGAAGGGTACGTGATGTGTGCCTTCTGATTCGTGGCCTTTGATAGCAAGGTCGCTCTGTAAACTGCATTGGATGAACTTAACATTCACCCCGGCTTTCTGAATGCCAGCTCAGAGGTACGTAGGGAATGAGTCCACCGTGCAAGGCTACTGCAAAGCAGTTTGGTATCCCTGAAATGGTTAGGCTCTGACTTTGCAGATAAACATTCATTATTTTTTATACATTCAGTGTCTGACACACACACGCTGATATCATCGGTGCTTCCTGTCAAGTGATATAAAAGTACCGGTAGCACATTACTAATTGGCACTGCACTTCAAAGAGGATTCCTGTAGGAAACAAAACAAGAAGACAGTGAAGAGGCTAGCTGAAAAAGTAAAGGAACAAATACTAAACAGATAACTACAACAGACAGCATTGGTTTTGCTTCCTATTTTTTTCTAAATTCAGGTTTGATGAGTTTACATACAGATACATTCTCTCCTGGAGAAATTGAAGTGAGGTTTGATGTGGTGTAAATTAGTATGGGCAGCCTTTGCTAGTTGCCTTGGTTGACATGTAGGCCTTGAGATTCTTGTGAATCCCAGTTAACCATTATATGGGTTTATCTGAGTTGTGACAGATTGTACATAGTTGGTGGGTCTAAAGTTTTACTGCAGCCTAATTTAACATGGAGAATGGGGCAACGCAGTGGCACAGTGGTTAGCACTGCTGCCTCACAGCTCCAGAGATCTGGATTAAATTCCCTGCTTGGGTCACTGTCTGTGTGGAGTTTGCACATTCTTCCCGTGTCTGCATGGGTTTCCTCCGAGTGCTCCGATTACCTCCCACAGTTCAAAGAAGTGCGGATTAGGTTGATTGGCCATGGTAAATTGCCTCTTAATGTCCCGGGATGCGTAGGTTAGAGGGATTAGAGGGGTAAATACGTGGGGTGACGGGGATAGGGCCTGGGTGGGATTGTTGTCGGTGCAGACCCGATGGGCCAAATGGCCTCCTTCTGCACTGTAGGGTTTCTATGAAAAAAAACAAGGATCGGACCAAATTGCTGATCATCTAAGAATGAAACACTTTGGGTTATTGGGATAAATATCAAGAATGAATAATCTGACCCTAACTTGAGCACATAACACCGTCTTTGAAATGTTACAATTTGACTGTCTCTTGAGTAGGAGTCAGCAGGAGATAAGTAAAATGAAGCATTGCTGCCAAAAGCAGCAGAATCCCCACATTTCTATCCTAGCTTGATTCCACCCCCCTCCCCAATCCCCTGCATTCGGTTCACTATTAGGGTCCATAATAGGATGCGGCCTTGGGTAACACTGAAGGTGGCACAGTGGTTAGTACTTCTACCTCATAGTACCAAGGGCCTGGGTTCAATTCCAGCCTTGGGTGACTGTCTGTGTGTGGAGTTTGCACGCTTTCCCTGTGTCTGCGTGGGTTTGCTCCGGGTGCTCCAGTTCCCTCCCACAGTCCAAAGATGTGCAGGTTTGGTGGATTGGCCATGCTAAATTGCCTTTTAGTGTCCCAAGATGTGTAGGTTAGGTGGATTAGTGTGGCAAATATGTGGGATTAAGGGGATAGGGCCCGGGTAAGATGCTCTATTGGAGAGTCAGCACAGACTTGATAGGCTGAATGGCCTCCTTCTGCACTGTAGGGATTCTATGGTATATCAGTTTTCATTATGGTAGCTGCAGTAATGTCCATAATTGTTGCCGATGTTGATATCCTTTAATTTGAATCTGCCTGCTTATATCATGGGATGCATTTGGAGAAACCTTCTTCAATTCCAGCTTTAAAATGTATGGGAAACCTGGCCTCATTTCCCAGCCATACCTATCTCATTTGGGCCTAACCAGCATTGATATATTTGACAGAATAATTATTAAGATGGAGGTTCTGATGCACATTGTGTGTTTTTTATTCTTTCATAGGATGTGGGCACTGTTGGCAAGGGCAATATTTATTCCCCATCCCTAGTTGCCCTTGACTGAGAGGCTCACTAGCGCTATTTCAGAGGGTAGTTAAGAGTCAACCACATATGCTGTGGGTCTGGAGTCACTTGTAAACAGGTAGTGGTGGCAGATTTCCTTCCCTCAAGGACATTAGTGAACCCGATGGGTTTTATATGACAATCGATGATGGTTTTCATGGTCACCATTACTGATGTATATTCCAGATTTATTAATTGAATTTAAATTCTGCTCTCTGCTGTGAGCCATGTCCCCAGAGAATTAGGTCCAGGGCCTCTGGATTACTAGTCCAGTGACATAATCACTACACCACTATTTCCTCCAATGTTTCCACAGGCGCAATCTTACCTGCCATTCATGCCATGCTTCCACTGCAGCGAAGTCAGAGAATTTGGCGGCCAGCCAAATCTCCGTTATGTGAGACAGGACGGAAAATGCCCAGAGGCATGAACGGTGGTAAAATTCCGGCCAACATGGGCGGCACGGGTGGCACAGTGGTTAGCACTGCTGCCTCACAGCGCCCAGGGACCCGGGTTCGATTTCCAGCTTGGGTCACTGTTTGTGTGGAGTCTGCGCATTCTCCCCATGTCTGCATGGGTTTCTTCCAGGTGCTCCGGTTTACTCCCAGAGTCCAAAAGACGTGCTGGTTAGGTGCATTGGCCATGCTAAATTCTCCCTCAGTGTAGCCGAACAGGTGCTGAGTGTGGGACTAGGGGATTTTCACAGTAACTTCATTGCAGTGTTAATGTAAGCCTACTTGTGACACTGATAAATAAACTTTAAAACTTTAAACTATTTGTTCTCCTGTAGAATCCATGGTGCATGTATGAAAAAGTGGAATCGTTAGCAACAAACAAACCTGCTTCAGTATCGATTTATATTATAAGTTCACAAGTTATCGGAGCAGAACCAGGCTATTTGGCTCATTGAGTCCGCTCCGCCATTTGATCATGGCTAATATTCTCCTCATCCCCATTTTCTTGCCTTCTCCCCATAACCCTTCAACCCATTATCAATTAAAAATCTGTCTAACTCCTCCTTAAATTTACTCACTGTCCCAGCATCCATCGCACTTTGGGGTAGCGAATTCCACAGATTCACAACCCTTTGGGAGAAGTAGTTTCTCCTCAACTCTGTTTTAAATTTGCTACCCCTTATCCTAAGACTATGACCTCTTGTCATTAAATGCCCCACAAGAGGAAGCATCCGCTCCACATCTACTTTATCCATACCTTTTATCATCTTATAAACCTCAATTTGATCTCCCCTCATTCTTCTAAATTCCAGAGAGCATAGGCCTAAACTGTTCAATCTCTCTTCATACGACAAATCCCTCATCTCGGGAATCAATCTAGTGAAGCGCCTCTGAACTGCCTCCAATCCCACTACAATTTACCTCAAATCCGGGGACCAAAACTGTGCAGAATACTCCAGGTGCGGTTTCACCAATGCCTTGTATAGTTGCAACAATACTTCCTTACCTTTGTATTTCTATTCCTTTAGCTATAAATGCTAACATTCCATTCACTTTCTTTACTATCTGCTGCACCTGCATACTAGTTTTCTTTGACTCATGAACGAGGACACCCAGATCCTTCTGCACCAGAGCACCCCAAAGTCTCTCCCATTTAGATATCGTTTGCAGCAATGCTGACACTTATTAATGTTAGTTATGGGCTTTTTTTACACCACGGCCCTGCGTAGAGAATTTGGTTTACGAGTCTTAAGGCAGACTAAAATGATTGTCGCTATTCTACAAGATTTCAGAAGGGGGTCAGGATTTAGTTGCGCACATTTCGGTTTTACAATGCAGCAGTTTGTGACAGGATAATGTGGAAAGGTCCTGTAAGATCTTAAATATTTGAGAATACCAAATGAGATATCATGCCACCTAAAATGGCTGTGCTTGCTTGATATTAATGACCAGTGATGTGGGTCACATTGTGGAAGCTATCACTTTTTAAATGATCCCTTCAGGTACTTGTCATTATATTACCCGAATATTCAAATTATCTTTGTACCCATGCTGATATCGCACAACTTTCTCACAGCCAACCCACCGATATCTTGCAACATTGCCAGAAGCACTATAGAATTAAGCATCAGATTGATTTTTTTTTCTCACATTTAAATTATGCACTTTTCTTGGAGGCAAATTTCAATTCAATTTGCTCTGCACATATCTGCTATACTGCTTAGAAGCATTCAGATCTGGTTAGTTGCGCATTGGACTGAAATGACTTGCCACGTAAGGACAGTACTTAATGATATCGCGGGGCAGGCTGAAAAATGAATGACGCCGAAGCCTTTCTGCAGCGCCTTGTGATTTATTGAAGGCACAGAGTTATCAAGGTAGGGTTGGTCCTGTGTCTCGCTTTATTGATCCGTCTGCCTGGGAACTACTGGACCATAAATCCACTGCTGCTTCTGCAGTCTCAGCTTTGAAGAAGAGGAGGCAAATCTGCATGAGGAGCTTTATAAAAAGATAATTTACTGACTGTCCCTTGGTGTTCAATTTGCATCACTGCAGTAATTATTTCTGAAGGAGCAGCAAATGCTCCTCAGACACGTACGATTGTAGTAATGAGCAGTTGCTCTTGGTAAAGGCCAGGGCACAATGCAATGGCCTTGAATTGATTTTTTAAAAAAGTTTTTTAATTGATTTTTCTTGTTTTGTTTGATTTTTCTATTTATTTCCAGGTCCACTTCCAACCTGGAGTTCCTCCGGAACTCGCTCGCTCACAACTGTACTGTGTGCTGTTCTGGTCTCCCCATTACAGGAAGGATGTATTGCATTGGAGGGGTTTGCAAAGGAGATTCACCAGGATGCTGCCTGGGATGGAACCTTTAAGTTATGAAGACAGGTTGGATAGGCTTGTGTCGGAGGGAAATAAAATGAGTCGAGCCTTGGAGACCATGTCGAACTTCAAGAAAAGCTTTTATTCCACATGTATGAGGGAGAGCTGAACTCGGGTCTGAAATCTCAGGTTGCAAGCGAGTCCTCTCTGTCCCTGGTAGATTGGGTACAGGTTAATATACTGTTTTGAGTCACAAAGGTTTACATTAGCACATTAATTCCTCAAGTTGGATACAAAATGGCTCTTTTAATCTCATTATGCAGATTGCATTGTTCAGAACAACTTTGTTAATCAGTTTCTTGGGCAGTTCCGTTTCCCCGATTATAATGTCAAAGCATTGCATTTGCCCAACTGATTTGCACTGATGTGTTAATCATTATCCTCCTCTGCTAGATGATCATGTTTTATGGAGGACTATACCCTCCCTCGACTATATGGAGCCTGGCTGTCTTAATGCCAGTTCTCCCAGTGACGTGATAATTCGAGTGATCTCCCACACATCAGAAGTTGATAGCATGCACTAATCATTATCTGTCAGCAGAGCAGGCCTCTAGCTGCCTGCATTACCCGTTTCCTTCCCCCTGGTGAGGACCGGCCCTCTGGGCTTGCTCTATGTAGCCCTGTGTGTATTATACTGAAATTAATTAACACATGAACGGACACATAAATTAAAATATAAAAGACATGACCCCCGATATTGCCTCCGATATTGCCCTACAACAGCTTGGGTTGTTTTCCTGGAGTAGACAAGACTGAGGGGGCGACCTGATTGAGGTGTACAAGATTATAAGGGGCATGAACAGATTGGATAGGGAGCAGCTCTTGCCCTCAGTTGAAGGGTCACTCACAAGGGGGCACAAGTTCAAGTTGAGGGGCACGGAGGCAAGAACCAAATTCAGACTTTGAAATGACTTAGAATCATACAGCACAGAAGAGGCCCTTCAGTCCATTGAGTCTGCGCTGACACGTGTGAAATACCTAACCTCCCACCTAATCCCATTTACCAGCACTTGGTCCATATCCTTGAATGTTATGATGTGTCCAGTGCTCATCCGGGTAATTTTTAAAGGATGTGAGGCAACTTGCCTCTACCCAGGCAGCGCATTTCAGACCGTCACCACCCTCTGAATAAAAATGTTTTTCCTCAACACCCCCCCAAACCTCCAGCCCCTCACTTTGAACTTGTGCCCCCTTGTGACTGACCCTTCAAATAAGGGGAACAGCTGCTCCCTATCCAATGTGTCTATGCCCCTCATAATCTTGAACACCTCAGTCAGGTCGCCCCTCAGTCTTCTCTGCTTCAACGAAAACAGCTCAAGCCTATCCCACCTCTCTTCATAACTTTAATGTTCCATCCCTGGGAGCATCTTGGTGAATCTCCTCTGCACCCCCTCCAGTGCAATCACATCCTTCCAATAATGGGGCGACCAGAACTGCACACAGCATTCTAGCTGTGGCCTCACCAAAGTTCTATACAACATGACTTCCCTGCTTTTGTAATCTATGCCTTGACTGATAAAGGCAAGTGTCCCATATGTCTTTTTCACTACCCTGCTAACATGCCCTTCCATTTTCAGAGATCTTTGGACAAACACACCAAGGTCCCTTTGTTCTATGGAACTTCCAAGTGTCATGCCATTCATTGAATACTTGTAATATTACTCCTTCCAAAGTATATCACCTCACACTTTCCAAGGTTAAATTCCATCTTCCACTGATCTGCCCATTTGATCATCCTTGGATGAAAGTATAAGTTGTTAGAATTGACTAGATCTTTTAATTTGTTTATTTTTGTAAGCATTGGAGTGTGGTTCAAAGGAAAAGTTCATTCTAAAGTTCCCCTTCAGCTTGTGCTAGTTTCTCAGCCTTAGTGGTGGATTAGTAGACAGTGCTCCATGCCAATTTACACTCACTGCACAATGCCTACAGTATGATTTATTTGGATGTTCTTTCTACTTGCAGTTTTATGTTGGCACAAAAACAGGAATGGGCCCCACTGTTCAGATAAAACACATTCAACCTTTTGCACAAAACACAGTACCAGGATAAAAGCATTACTGAATCTTATTAGTCTATTTGATTTGGCGTCGCTGTATTCTCCTCCAGCCCCAGTCACTAAAAAGCAGAATGTTACCCATCAAAGGACAGCAGTCATTTGAAATGAAGGGAATGGGAGAGATACTTCTGGCGTTGAGGCTAGAGGGTAAGGGAAAAGGTCACAAACAGCCTTAGAAAGGTGAGATAAATGGCAAGATCCCATGGTCAATTTCTTTACTTCTTATCCTGCTCCTTTGCCAGTCAATTTGACAGCCTGGTCACAGGACGCGGGAGCTAACATGCTGCAACTGAGGAACCTTCCAGGTTCTCGATTATCAGGCAGTCACAAAAGCCCAGGATTGGCGATGAGGGGAGAGAGGGCGGGGAGAGGATGTGATTGGGGATGGGAGGGGAGGATGTGACCAGGAGTGGTGTTGTGGTGGGGTGGATAGGTAGTGCGAGGGTGTCACAGGGAAGGGGAGTGATCAGTGTAGTACCATCAGAAATGGTCTTGGGTTATGTTTATCAGAAACAACTGGGACAAGGTTTTCAGCATTTATTAAGGACATGCAACTATGTACAGGGATAAGTTGGGGGCAGCACGGTGGCACAGCGTCAGGGACCCAGGTTCAATTCCGGCCTCAGGTGACTGTGTGGAGTTTGCATATTCTCCCTGTGTCTGCGCGGGTTTCCTTTTCAAAGATGTGCAGGTTAGGTTGATTGGCCATGCTAACTTAACTCGAGTGTCAGGGGTATTAGCAGGGTAAATATGTGGGGTTACGGGGATAGGGCCAGGGTGGGATTGTGGTTGGTGCAGATTCGATGGGCCAAATGGCCTCCTTCTGCACTGTGGGGATTCTATGATCCCATTCTAAGAAGTAAGCATGAGATTCCTTCCACAACTATCTCTCTCTGAATTCTAGTGACATGTGATCTGACATCACTGATGATGTGTGTTAGGTATTAGCATGATAGCTATTAACAATTCATATTGCATCTCGCCCCTTCCCCAATTCTTTCATTTTGCTCATTAACTACACATTCCCCCTGAGACACAAAAGAAACGGGAGGCTTTAAATTGATTGATCTTTGAATGAACCTAATTCTGGCCAGAAAGCACAGCGATAGAATCAGTGTCTTAATTTGATTTGATTTGATTTATTATTGTCACATGTATTAGCATACAATGAAAAGTATTGTTTCTTGCGTGCTATACAGACAAAGCATACCGTTCACAGAGAAGGAAACGAGAGACTGCAGAATGTAGTGTTACAGTCATAGCTAGGGTGCAGAGAAAGATCAACTTAATGCAAGATAGGTCCATTCAAAAGTCTGACAGCAGCAGGGAAGAAGCTGTTCTTGAGTCGGTTGGTACGTGACCTCAGACTTTTGTATCTTTTTCCTGACCGAAGTAGGTGGAAGAGAGAATGTTCGGGTACATGGGGTCCTTAATTATGCTGGCTGCTTTGCCGATGCAGCGGGAAATGTAGACAGAGTCAATGGATGGGAGGCTGGTTTCCGTGATGGACTGGGCTACATTCACGACCTTTTGAGTTTCTTGCGGTCTTGGGCAGAGCAGGAGCTGTACCAAACTGTGATACAACCAGAAAGAATGCTTTCTATGGTGCATTTGTAAAAGTTGGTGAGAGTGTGGTTTCAAATGGTAGAGTTGGATGTTCGATGCTATGAATGGAAATTTGACTCAGCGCTTGCACCAAGAGGCTCCTGCCCAATTCATAAAATAATTCAGGTAAAAGTTTCAGTGTGAAAGTTTACAGTAATGGATCAAGCGACACATGAAAGGGGAACATGGCGAGATGATGTGATGGAATGAGTGAGGTCAACTGAACATCACCCACCTATACAGAACAAAGAACAATACAGCACAGGAACAGGCCCTTTGGCCCTCCAAGCCCGTGCCGCTCACTGGTTCAAACTAGACCATTCTTTTGTATCCCTCCATTCCCACTCCATTCATATGGCTATCTAGATAAGTCTTAAACGTTCCCAGTGTGTCCGCCTCCACCACCTTGCCTGGCAGCGCATTCCAGGCCCCCACCACCCTCTGTGTAAAATATGTCCTTCTGATATCTGTGTTAAACCTCCCCCCCTTCACCTTGAACCTATGACCCCTCGTGAACGTCACCACTGACCTGGGGAAAAGCTTCCCACCGTTCACCCTATCTATGCCTTTCATAATTTTATACACCTCTATTAAGTCTCCCCTCATCCTCCGTCTTTCCAGGGAGAACAATCCCAGTTTACCCAATCTCTCCTCATAACTAAGCCCCTCCATACCAGGCATCCTGATAAACCTCCTCTGTACTCTCTCCAAAGCCTCCACGTCCTTCTGGTAGTGTGGCGACCAGAACTGGACGCAGTACTCCAAATGCGGCCGAACCAACGTTCTATACATCTGCAACATCAGACCCCAACTTTTATGCTCTATGCCCCGTCCTATAAAGCCGTATGCCTTCTTCACCACCTTCTCCACCTGTGAATTCACCTTCAAGGATCTGTGGACTTGCACACCCAGGTCCCTCTGCGTATCTACACCCTTTATGGTTCTGCCATTTATCATATAGCTCCTCCCTACATTATTTCTACCAAAATGCATCACTTCGCATTTATCAGGATTGAACTCCATCTACCATTTCTTTGCCCAAATTTCCAGCCTATCTATATCCTTCTGTAGCTTCTGACAATGCTCCTCACTATCTGCAAGTCCTGCCAATTTTGTGTCATCCGCAAACTTACTGATCACCCCAGTTACACCTTCTTCCAGATCGTTTATATAAATCACAAACAGCAGAGGTCCCAATACAGAGCCCTGCGGAACACCACTAGTCACAGGCCTCCAGCCGGAAAAAGACCCTTCCACTACCACCCTCTGTCTTCTGTGAGAGAGACTGGTGAGAGACTGGTCTTCTGTCTTCTGTGAGAGAGACCTGTAGAAAGACTGGTCCTCCAGAGTAGAGAATGAGTAGAAGACAGCTCTTCTGACCTTGACCTTGTTTTAGTGATCAGCCAGTACATTTGTACTCCATAAGGAATGAATATAGCAGCAATGTCGGCCAGAATGTCATAGACAAGGCAAATTAGAGCATGAGGAGGAATGGCCGTAAGTGGGACTTTTCTGCATTTTTATTATCACTCTTTGATTGGTTATTAATTTGCTTTCTTCGTCAACCCTCAGAAGGTCTCATGGCGTTAGGTTTGAGACCTGTTGCAGCATATGCTTACATTTTATTCCTGTGCTAGTGTACCTGCATGTATACATATAATAGATAATAGAAACATAGAAACATAGAAAACTACAGCACAAAACAGGCCCTTCGGCCCCACAAGTTGTGCCGAACATATCCCTACCTTTTAGGGCTACCTATAACCCTCCATCCTATTAAGTCCCATGGACTCATCCAGGAGTCTCTTAAAAGACCCTATTGAGTTTGCCTCCACCACCACTGACGGCAGCCAATTCCACTCGCCCACCACCCTCTGTGTGAAAAACTTCCCCCTAACATTTCCCCTGTACCTACCCCCCAGCACCTTAAACCTGTGTCCTCTCATAGCAGACATTTCCACCCTGGGAAAAAGCCTCTGAGAGTCCACCCGATCTATGCCTCTCAACATCTTATACACCTCTATTAGGTCTCCTCTCATCCTACGTCTCTCCAAGGAGAAAAGACCGAGCTCCCTCAGCATATCCTCATAAGGCATGCCACTCAATCCAGGCAACATCCTTGTAAATCTCCTCTGCACCCTTTCAATCTTTTCCACATCCTTCCTGTAATGATTAGAACAGTAATGTGGTATTGTTGGCCATCAGCGCTGTAGGGTATTTAGATGGGAGCAATTATGTTAGTATAATAAATACACCATCTGTGTTTATCATTGCTGCTGGCTACTTGGTCAATCATTTCACTACTGCAGCTCAAACCTCTCGAAAGCTTACTTGACATCTGATGCTGGTGTGCTTTACTTAAGCAATGACACTCTCGTCAAACACTGAGCAGGATATTCTAATCTTTCCTGTTGACCGGATCTTCCAGTCCCATTGAGGGCAACCCACTATGGGGGGGTTCCCCAGTGGCAGGGCTGAACAACCACGCCAATGACCATTGACTTCGGCGGGACTGGAAAATTTCCCCAGGGTAATCTCAGCTGTGGGAAAACCTGTCAAGGTGGGGGTTGCTGGAAAATCCCAGCCACTGCCCTTTTGACAGCCTTGCTTGTTTTAAAGATATAGACCCTGATTTTACCGGCACACCTGCCCCGGAACCGGGGCGTTTGAGGCTCGCAGAATGGCATTCTCTGTTGGCCTCGGGTGCAATCTTACGAGCCTTGGGCCGGTATGCTAGTAAAATTCCGGCCATAGAATCGCACAGCTCAGAAAGAGACCTTTGGCCCACTAACTATTCAATTAGTTCCACTTGCTCCTCTCTCCCAATAGCGCTGCCAATGATTTCTTGGCAAGTATATATCTAATTCCCTTTTGAAAATTGCTGCTAAATCTTCTTCCATTACCATTTCAGTCAGTACATTCCAGATCTGCAAAAAAAACTGCCCCTGGTTCTTTGTCTAAATTAAGACATGGCTGTACTCAACATGTGGACAGTTTTAAATCCACATTATGCTGAATTTTGAGGTCAATGGTAAAGGTAGATCACCAGCATTCATTACACTTACACTTGCTTACAGACTCTCAATGGACTTTTACACAGGATACCTTCTCCAGAGTAAGAGTTTTAACAACACCAGGTTAAAGTCCAACAGGTTTATTTGGTAGCAAATACCATTAGCTTTCGGAGCGCTGCTCCTTCGTCAGATGGAGTGGAAATGTGCTCTCACAGCGCTCCGAAAGCCAATGGTATTTGCTACCAAATAAACCTGTTGGACTTTAACCTGGTGTTGTTAAAACTCTTACTGTGTTCACTCTAGTCCAATGCCGGCATCTCCACATCATGACTACCTTCTCCAGATACAGGGCTTTTTCCCAAACAGAAGCATGAGAGCTCTGGGCAAGCTGGAGGAAGTAGCATATAAATGTGGTTCTGTCTGGCTGGTGCCTGAACTGTAGTTACTGGCTTCAGGCTTCATGTTTATACACAAGCCCTTACTTGACCCAAAAATTGTTTTTTTGTCCATTCGTCCACATGACATGGGTGTCACTGGTTAAGTATTTATTGCCTATCGCTAATTTCCCCTGGGAAAGTGGTAGTGAGCTGCTTTCGTGAAGACCTGCAATTCACATGACTCAGGTACATCCACAGTGCCATTCAGGAGGGATTTCCGAATTTTGACCCAGTGACAGTGAAGGAGCAGCAATATATTTCCAAGTCAGGGTGAGGTGTGACTGGGAGGGAAATTATTCTTTATTTACTCATTCATGGGACATGGGTGTTAATGGCTGGCTAGCATTTATTGCCCATCCCTAGTTCCCTTGAACTGAGTGACTTGCTAGTGATGCGCGATAAATCACACGGGAGGCTGGATGTACCCGGGAAATAAAGGCTTTTATTGCCAACAAAAATCGGAGCTACTATATACAATATACAATCCCAGACTAAAGGGTCACCAGGCAGAGCAGTGACCTTTATACCTCTCCCGGAAGGCGGAGCCAACTGGGGTGTACCATAGGACTATATTAACAGGTAGAACAGCCCAACCCTAACCCCAACAGTAACATATCTACAGACTCATAGTGCTGGCCAAACCATGGCTCAGCACTCCTGGTGGTAACCAACAATGGTTCACCACAGCTAGGTCATTTCAGTGGGGGATTGAGAGTCAACCATGTTGCTGTGGCTCTGGAGTCACATGTAGGCCAGACTAGGTAAGGACGGCAGATTTCCTCCCCGAAAGGACATTAGTGAACCAGGTGGGTTTTTCCGACAATTGACAATGATTTCATAGGTTCTTAATTCCAGACATTTTAAAAATTGAATTCTAATTCCACCATCTGTCGTGGTGGGATTCGAACTCAGGTCCCCAGAACATTAGCTGAGTGGCTGGATTAATAGCCTCACGATAATACCGCTAGGCCATTGTAGTGCTGGTATTTCCTTGCATCCACTGCCCTGTTCATCTTGGTGCTAGAGGGGGTTTGGAAAGACACAGACCGGAAAGGTTAGGGGTACTCCGATATTTTAAACAAAAGTGAACTAAGACAAAAGCTCCCGAATTAAATTATTCTCTCAAGCAAAAAAAAATACATTACTGACTAAAAGATGACTGACAGCCCGCTTTTGGTCCAATTTGACCCCCGATGAACACAGAAGGTTAAGGTAACTGACATTCATGTCAGGCGGACTGGAGCAGTCGAGCTGTCATTCCCTTACCTTGACTTATCCAGATCACATAACAATTAGGAAGAAGCGCCATATCCAACACATAATAAATAGGTTTGTACTCTCAAAGCCATCGAGCTGTGAGCTCTTCAGATTTCAGCCAATCTGATGTCTCAGCTGAAGGGCAAGCAAAGTGAAAACTCAGTCTATACCCTATCTTCAGGAGCTTCTCCCTGTTAATGCGCTGAATTTCGTTGCTAATAGCAGGGTTTTGAACTGAATGGGTCAGAATAAATCGGCATGAGCAGGAAGTCAGCGATCCCAATGCTAGTGTGCTGTGTAAAAGCACCAAGTTATAAGCTTATTCTATGAGAGGGATTGAAAATTACAAGGAGAGACACTTACAAGTCAATACTGGTAATATCATCTGATTAACTTTTTTTTTGCTAAGGGAATTGAATTTGGAGTCCAGCCACCGGCTCGCTAGTGAATATGAATAATAAGCAATAATTATCATTCCATTATCAGAGGAGAGGTGGCCCATCATTCTTAATTAGCACAGGCTTTATTTATGTCAGGTCACAAACTGAACAGAAGAAATGCATTAACCCTTTGGCATGATTTGGATAACTTGCTGTCATTGAAAATTCTAAAGTGGAGCCAATATTTTAACATGCATATGAGTCTATTTAAACAAATAACGAGTAGTTGAATATTAGATTATTTTTATCCAGCTGTGAAAGGTTTGGGAAACGATGTGTGTTGAGCGGGTATACTGTATATCTTTCCCAAAAATTTAACCTAGGTGCGTTTCAGTCTATTTAATGAGACAAATAGGGTACTATGTGCTTCTGTCATAACTGGTATTAACCATAGCCAAGTTCCGCACACATGAGGATGGCCTCAACCGGGATCTTGGGTTCATGTCACACTAGGTGCAGCCCCCACCATTCGGCCTGGGCCTGGGCTTGCAAAATCCTACTAACTGTCCTGGCTTGAGATAATTCACACCTCTTTAACCTGTTATCCCTCTCTCCACTCGCACTGTCTGTGCCTGTAAAGACTTGATTACCTGTAAAGACTCACATTCCAACCATTAACTTGCAATTGAGTCTGTGTCTATATATGCCCTGTTTGTGAACCCAACTCTCCACTCACCTGATGAAGAGCAGCGCTCCGGAAGCTCGTGATATCAAATAAACCTGTTGGACTTTAACCTGGTGTTGTGAGACTTCCTACTGTGCCCACCCCAGTCCAACACCGGCATTTCCACATCATGGTATTAACCAAATATTAAGGCACAGGTACGTACGTTAGTTCTGGGTTCGGTACTGTACAAAATTCCTGCAAGACAACCAGGAGAACTGAGAAACCCCAAAGATCTGTTCAGCGACAGTTTGTTAACTTTCAAATTCCCTTCTACCGCAACTCTTTTGTCTGGATTTTGCAGCTGGGATATATGATGAAGCTATAGATGCTCACTTAGTGTATAGACAAGGCAGCAACTTCTAGCCACTGCACATGTGTAGTTAAATGCAGAAGTCAGGACATCTCTGTCCACGTTGACCTGTTCCTCTGGAAACTTAGCCATATTAAAATCTTCTCCTTAGATTCAGCATTGAACATTATGAAGTTACATATTTACCCACGAGAACCCACTGAACCCATGGCTCATTTTAATGCCATTATCAGACTCTGTTGCTGCCAAACAACCACTCTGGCATTGGAAAATAAACTTTTACAAGCATGGAATCTCATTCCATCAGATTTAAATTTTGGTTGGAGATTTTTAAAAACATTTTATTTCTCTTTCTTGTATCATTTTTCTTGGATCGATCATCAATTGCTGTTCTACCACACAGAGAAGTTTTTTGTATTCATTTGTGGGATCTGGGCATCACTGGCTGGCCACCATTTATTGCCCATCCCTAGTTGCCCTTGGAGGGCAGTTGAGAGTCCATCTGGAGTCATATATAGGCCTGACCAAGGATGGCAGATTTCCTTCCCTAAAGGTCATTAGTGAACCAGATGGGTTTTTACAACAATTGACAATGGTTTCATGGTCAGAAGTAGACTCTTAATTCCAGATTTATTTATTGAATTCAAATCCCACCATTTGCTGCGGTGGGATTTGAACCCAAGTCCCCATAACATTAGCTGAGTTTCTGGGTTAATAGTCTAGCGATAATACCACGAGGCCATCACCTCTCCATGATTCCTATCTTCACCTTAAATTTTTCTGCACTATGCCCCTTCATCCTCAACTCCCCTACCAACAGAAATTGTTTCTCTCTATCCATTCTATCCATTCCCCTTCTTATCTTGAAATCTTCGAGCAAATCGTTCCTTAATTTTCTAGATTCCAGGGTCAACAACCTTAGTTTGTGTAATCTCTGCTGGTCCAATTAATTTTAATTATTGTGGTCCAATTATCATCCCTTTAAACTTACATGACTTCACTGGGGAGGAAAGGGAGATGGAAAGAGACACAGAACACAGAGGCACAGTGGTTAGCACTGCTGCCTCACCGCACCAGGGATCTGGGTTTGATTCCTGGATTGGGTCATTGTCTGTGTGGAGCCTGCACCTTGTCCCCTTGTCTGCATGGGTTTCCTCCGGGTGCTCCGGTATCTTCCCTCAGTCCGAAGGATGTGCTGGTTAGGTGCATTGACCATGCTAACTTTTCCCTCAGTGTACCCAAGCAGGAGCCAGCGTGTGGCGACTAGGGGATTTCACAGTAACTTCATCGCAATGTTATTGTAAGCCTACATGTGACACTAATAACTAAACTTTTAAAGAAAAGCAATCAACACACATGTGTATGCAGGACTTCTATAGTTTGATCTGAGGTATAATCAAACTGCATGAAGGGCCATAATTAATGTATTCCATTTTCTTTAAGTCCTTGTTCTTCACTCAAATATTTTAAGATTGATTTCAGTTACGAGGATGCAATTTCCAGAATTGCAAAATTAATGTATTCAAGTTGGACTCATTACTTTATGGATGCTTTAAAGACCAATCAATAACCAAATATAAAATGGAAAGTGGCCTATTAATGCTCCAAAATTGCACTTGGCTGAAAATGGGACTTCGAAGATGTTTCCTATTCAGCTCACAATTCAACCTGTTAGCACATATCCAAATACAAGAGATACATTTTACAAGAAGATTCGTACCCTACAGAATTGAAATATTGATGGAATAGAGTGAATAAGATTGACAAAAGGCTGAAAGGGACCAGCTTAATTCATGTGTTCATTGATTTATGTCATGCCTTCCTTTGTGGTAGCCCAATCCAACACTTCATTTGTGTGCTTGGAGTTTTCATAGAGATTGTCGGGTGGGGGTTCAGTAGATTTATGCCACTTCTTTAGGAGATTCCAGTACTTCTCCAGTGAAGTTACAGTGGAAAATCGGGGGAATGAGGTTTCACATATTCTGGCCGAAATTTTCCAGCCGTTTACACCGGTGGGATTCTCTGGTCCCGCTGTAGTGAACGGAGTTTAGGTTGAACGCCAAATCCTCTGTCCTTGCTTGCAGAGGGGCAGGGTGTGAACGGTCGGAAAATTCCAGCCTCTGTCTCGTAGTGAGACAGAATATATATTTATATTCCATCAATAGATCATGGGGCCAAAGTTAACTCCTGGTAGGAAGTCAACAGAAACAAATGGTGAGCCTGTGTGGGAGCCTTCTGCCACAATTTTGCATCTTCTGCCTCAATTTTGCATCTTCTGCCACAATTTTGCGCCCCCGTTCGCCGCAAGTATTAATGGAAACATGACCACAAATTATCGCGAAACCCAGCAAGCGAATATTCCGCAGGCGGGATATTGTTTTCTGATTTTCTCCTCCCTGGTGACGTGATGAGGTTCCTCCCCAGAAAGGACAGGAAGCCTCTTGCAATAAATTAATAACTCATTAAAGAACTCCACTGCCATGTGTTCCCTCCACATTAGAAACTTCCCCACCTCGCTGGCGTGATGTCACATCGACAAGGTTTGCAACTGCTTTTGCAAAATGTGAACCAGGCAAAGGGAACCTGCAGGAGGTGTACAGTTAGATATAGCCCCAGTGAGGGGAGAGATACATGCCTGGGCAGTACCCTGGCACAAGTCATAGAAAGTATTATGTACAGATTGAAGTAACAAGCCCATCCAGCACAAGAAGAATGGTGAGCTGGTCCTTAGGATTGAAATTGGGAAGTGCCATCAGTGCTAACTGATAGTAGTAGGCTGCATGTGAGGTGATTTACTGCTGTTCTACATGATACTTTTTACTCCTGTTCCCTTCCTATTCATGTGAGATGATTCATAATGGGGCAACTGTGACAGAGTGTCATTTTGAGGGTGCTCTTTTTAAGTGTTTCTCCTGTGTAACTGTTTCACTGGCATCTGACCATGAGTGGGCTTTCACAGACTTTTCTGTCTGCAAGAGGATGACCTGTAAGCAAGACTTGTTTTACTAGTGCTCCTGTTTTCATAGTTATTACTGTTACTACTGTTCTGCTGAGTTACTGCTGCGGCTAAACTTTGTTATATATTTATATAAAGAAGTTCCTTCTTTTAAACAATGTATTCAAGTACCTTCTTTGTGGTCTTAAGTCACCACAGTGACAATGGTTCTGACCTCTCAGGTGAACATAAAAGATCCCGGGACACTATTTGAAGAGGAGCCAGAACATCTTCCCAATAGCTTGGTCAACTTTTGTCTCTTGACTACAGCACCTCTGAAAATGAATTATCCAGTCATTTCTTGCATTGCAGTTCGCGGGACCTTGCTATGCACAATTTGGATGTTGTGTTTCTCTCTCCCACAGCAGTGGCAAAAATTCAAAACTGTGTCATCAGCAGTAAAATGCTTCCGGGAATCCTGAGATGAGGACAGGCACTTATTACAAATTACAAATGCAAATTTTTCTTTCTTTCATATTCCCCTAAATGCTCGTGGAGTTTTACCCCTCAGGTGGGATTTTCCGGCCACGTTCGCCCCAAGGCTGGAAAATCCCGCCTGAGGTCGACGGACCTTTGCATAGTCCGTGTCCCACCCGCTCCAATTCCTATAGCGGGCTGGATGGTAAATTGCTACTATTCGTACCTTAACTACAGCAATCATTGCTACCGACATCTTGGGCCTTGGGACCGTGTACAACTATAAAGACACTAAATAAATGCAAGTCATTATTGTTACATGGATCTGGAGCTGGTGGAAGCATCCTAAAAGTCTAAAAAATGCAGATATAAAATTGCAGCATTTCCAATTTGCCATATAACAAATAAGTTCATCGATTGGGCTGCCATTTAATTATGCTCAGTTGCTTAATGGTATCCACGCGACTGTATCTTTTAGTTCTCTGTGAAAGTGAAATGTTTTAAGTACGACCACTGTGAATCAATGAAGTCCTTTTGGGTTGTTCAAATGATGCTATCAATTGTCTATGATAAGCTGTTGCCAGGGAGCTTGGGAGTGAGCGACAACAAGTGTCTGGTATTGGTCAATTGATCATGCATGTCAATCAAACCCTGTAGACAGATTAGCATTGTTTAATGAGACAATCAAAGCTGGTTGGAATCCTTATTCAGATACTGAGTCAGCAACATAAAGGAACAAAAAAAGAATGAAAAACTAAATTGAAATCAGTGCCAATTTTTACAAAAGTGAAGCTTAATTCCCCCTGCAAAACCAAATGGGGATCATTAATCATTTGACTTATTTAAAGTATGCAGATTTATCTCAGGTGTTCCCATTGGAGAAAATGGTTATTTATGTCAAATAAGAAAACTGTAGTTTCAATTAGAATTACAATCATTGTGCTTCAGATATCTATATTCCACTCGTGTGATTCGCCCCAAGTTAATTAAAATGGTGAATAAGTCCACTTTATTTGAGCTTTCTATTTAGTTAAACAAAGAGAGTTGTTGAATTGGGTTCAAGTCAAAGTCAATGGCCGGAATTTTACCGGTCCGCCTGCCATGGGAATTGGAGTGGATGAGGGGCGGAGCATGGGAAGGTCCGTTGACCTCAGGTGGGATTTTACCATTTTGGAACGAGAGAGGTCATCAAATCCCACCCACAGGCGCGATCTTATCTGCTGTTCATGTCACACTCCCACTGCAGAATGGCCGGAGAATTTGGCGGCTAACCAAATCTCCATTCACTGCAGCGGGATGGGAAAATCTCGCCAGCGTGAACGGTGATAAGATTCTGGCCAATATATTTCCCTCAGATGAGACACTGCTCTATCCTGAGCTCTAAAGCTAATATCAGTGGTGGATGAGTGTGGTGTGGGTTCAATCCCTGTACTGGTTGTGGTGGTTCATAGATGTCTGCCTTTATATAATTGTCCCACACTTGATGCAGAGTCCTGCCCCACAAGCTACATAACCACTTGTCTCTTTAACAGGGAGAGATGCCTGTACTTCCTTGTTGCTTATGGCTAATTACTTGTGACAGATGGGAGGTTATTTTGACACCATTCCTTGATATTTAATCTGTAAACATTCATTTGTTTTATGGTTCCATAACTTCCTCAAAGTGGCAATCAGTAATTGCCAATCCGTACCCACTAATCTGCGGCAAATTTCTTAAGTGTCTGTCTTACCTGATCTTCCTGAATTAGGTTGAGTAACTTTCAGTGTCACTGTCATGTAATTATGGAATCCCGACAGTGCAGAAGGAGGCCATTCAGCCCATTGAGTCTGCACTGACCACAATCCCATGCAGGCCCTATCCCCATAACCCCATGCACTTACCCTAGCTAGTCCCCCAAGGGGCAATTTAGCATGGCCAATCAACCTAACCCGCACATCTTTGGACTGTGGGAGGAAACTAGAACACGCAGAGGAAACCCACACAGACATGGGGAGAACGTGCAAACTCCACGCAGACAGTCACCCAATCCGGGAATCGAACCCAGGTCCCTGGTGCTGTGAGGTAGCAGTGCTAACCATTGTGCTACTGTGCCGCCCCTGTCCAAAAGAAGTGGAGTAAAGGAAGACACCCCTCCTTTCTTATGGCACTAGCTGTTGTAAAACAGGTGAGTTTAAAGGTTGTATTGAGAATAACAGGCCGGGGATAAGATGATTGTCTAAGGTAAGTGTATGGGTTTTGGGTGGTGGAGGGGGTTGAAGGGATTAGGTCAAACATCAGCGAACATGATCGAACATGGGGGAGTGGGTTGGGGCGGTTGGGTTGTGTCAGGTTGAGAGTTAGGTGGATGGGTTCGAGTCAGGTGTGGGGTGGGCATCCAGCTGTGTGAGGTTGGGTGCTGGGTGCTATTATTGTTCCAAAATGGCATCTACTTCATGCACGCATGTTTCTGGTGAGGGCCGTGCTTGTCTCCAAGTTGAGCAGAGAATACACCAAAAGTAGGCAGGTAAGTTGGAACATCAGTCAGTGTCTGACAATGACCTGAGGCCAGAAACACCATTTGAAGCTCATCACTAAAGCTCACAAAGCAGAACATGGCGTCAACAGCAAAAAAATGACTCTCCAACTATCCAGCCCAATTTAGAGATCAGTGAAAAGAGAGATGTGTTTCTGAAGCTTTCCATCTTGCACTCGCGAAGAAAAATGCAAGGAAATCTGACTTCAAAATATCTCTAAGGCGGGAATCTCTGATCTCGTTCGTACCTGCCCGACTGCCAGCAAGAATAGAGAATTTGGTGCTTAGCCAAAACTCCATTCACTGCAGTGGCACCGGAGAATCCCAGCCACGGATGAGGTCGGACGTTTTTGGCGCACAACTGCTTATACAACAGGAGTAAAGGCTGCTGATTGGTTGGCAAGGCAACTCTGATTGGCTGACCTATTGCCATGGAGAAATCAATGGGGGACTTTAAGCTCCCCAAACTCTTGGGTTGTTCAGAAAAGGCACATGGCTTGAGCATATCCTTTAGTTGGCAGAGACAGGGCCCTCGTGCATGGAAGTAAATTGTTTCTAAGGAGTGTAAATGAGCCATGTTATGAGTTTGCATTTGCTTAAATTGTTTGTTTATGTAGCTGTTAACATACTCAGGACTATTCAGCAAGTGCTGCCCAATGGCACAATCATAACTAATGGTTAATGTTTTGCTTTGGGTTTTGCAAGCACGGGCTGGTTGAGTATGGTTTGTACTCTGCTTATTACAAACAGCCAGAGGAACATGCTGTTTTATTCAATCAGGGTTTATGGTCCGCGTACCTGACATTACAATGGCACTGCATGCAAACACAATGTTGCTCAACTGTGTAATGGGCAGAATGTTGTTTTGGACTGACGGCAGAATCCTGCTAATGGACAATACCACTGCATAGCCACTGCATAGTTGCCGTGTGAAATGGCCTGCTTAATCTGTTCGACTGTTTGAGATACTTTGCCTTTCCAGACTAAATTGAGGTAGGTCACACACCTACCATCACAAGTCAAAATACATGTTGGGAGCCATACAACTCCAAATGCTATAAGATTGTCTTTATTGGCAATCTTGTAAATAAAGATCTAGATGTTTGTTCATCATGCAATCTTGATGGCATAAAGAGAGCACATTAAAGCTACCCTGTGGGATAATGACTATCCTGGTCAGATCATTGTTTCCTGTGTATCCTGCAAACTTGCAAGCGGTTCAATGGCAGCCATGTTTAGACTGTTACACTCTACCCCCTCATCCCCCACCCATCCAGTAAAATTTCAGAGAGTTTGGAAGTGGGCAGGTAAGTAATGACTTGGACGCCCCTATCTTCTTTCATAGAATCATAGAAACCCTCCAGTGCAGAAGGAGGCCATTCAGCCCATCAAGTCTGCATCGACCACAGTCCCATCCAGGATCTACGTCCCACCCCCCTGTCTCCACATGGGACCCCCCTCTTACACCCTCCACAGGAGTGCCCAACCGCCAAATGACTACCCACACATCCCCATTATTCCTGTAACCCCACGTATTTACCCTGCTAATCCACTGACACTAGGGTCAATTTAGCATGGCCAACTCCCCCCCCCCCCCACCACCCCCCCCCTTCCCCCACCCCCAGCCCCTCACACCTTCAAATCCACTGGTTGCGGAGCTTAAAATTCAACCCATTCAATTGGACACATTTATGAACTTCTCCCACTTTCGTATTGCTTGTTTTAGAATTGATATTCTACTTAGATTACAAATGTTGTTTTGTTCTTGAGCCAAGAATAATCCATGCTTTAGTCACTCACTTTCTTCTGCGTGTTGAAATAAGATATGTGACAATTATTTAGTTCTGCTAAATTTATTATGTTAAGGTTTGTTTAAAATATCTTTATGTTTCTATCACAGAGTTCTCAGATTATCATGTTAGAGTTAATAAGCAATAACATGTGAGCAGCTGAAAGACCCTAACAACTGAGCAGTTGCTATTTGATTAGGCCTGTTATCGTGAGAAGGTTCTTCTACCCCAAGTGTGTTGTTTTACATTTTAATCTTTTGTATCATCACTATCAAAGAGTTTGCGATTTGTGACACAAAGGATATGAGATTGAGATACTAATATTGAAATTGGGAATTTTTTGCTCATCACAAGAAACTTCAAAGAAGGGATTAAAAATAGATTTGAAATGTAGCCAAAGAGGTTTAATCTGTATTTGTTTTTATTCCTTTTTTGGTTATGCCAGCATTTATTGCCCATCCTTAATTGCCATTGAGAAGGTGATGGCAAGTTGCTTCAGTTTATAAGTTTATTTATTAGTCACAAGTAAGGCTTACATTAACACTGCAATGAAGTTACTGTAAAATTCCCCTAGTCGTCACAGTCCGGCGCCTGTTTGGGTCAATGAACCTAACCAGCACGTCTTTCAGAATGTGGAGCACCCGGAGGAAACCCACGCAGACATGGGGAGAATGTGCAAACTCCACACAGACAGTGATCCAAGCCGGGAATTGAACCCAGGTCCCAGGTGCTGTGAAGCAGCAGTGCTAACCACTGTGCTACCGTGCCGCCCTGCCTCTTGTAATGTTGCAGTCCAGGTGGTGCAGGCAGTGTGGGAGGAAGGCAGGATCAGGATATTGAATTTGATGATCAGCCATGATCAAAATGAATGGCGGAGCAGGCTCAAAGGGCCGAATGGCCTACTCCTGCTTCTAGTTTCTATGTTTCTATGTACTGTTCAGTAGGCAGTTCCAGCTTCTTGAACCAATGATAATGAGGGATTCACAGTATATTTCTTGGGGTGGACATGTTCCCATGTACTTGCTGCCCTTGTCATTCTATGAGGTGGAGGGCAGGAGTTTGGAGTGTGCTGTTGAAGTAGCCTTGGCAAGTTGCTGCAGTAGTGCACCCTGTAGATTTCATGCACTGCAGCCAACATGTTTCAGCGGTGGAAAGATTGAATGTTCAAGATGGTGGATTAGCTGCTGATCAAGTAAACAACTTTCTCCTAGACCATAGAACATAGAACATTACAGCGCAGTACAGGCCCTTCGGCCCTCGATGTTGCGCCGACTTGTGAAACCAATCTAAAGCCCATCTAATCTACACTATTCCAATATCATCCATATGTTTACCCAATGACCATTTAAATGCCCTTAATGTTGGCGAGTCCACTACTGTTGCAGGCAGGGCATTCCACGCCCTTACTACTCTCTGAGTAAAGAACCTACCTCTGACATCTGTCCTATATCTATCACCCCTCAATTTTAAGCTATGTCCCCTCGTGCTAGCTGTCACCATCCGAGGAAAAAGGCTCTCACTGTCCACCCTATCTAATCCTCTGATCATCTTATATGCCTCCTGGCTGATCTCAGTGTTCTTGAGCGTTGCTGCAGCCACAATCCCCCAACACAGCGGAGAGTATTCCATCTATTTACCAGCTTGTGATTTTTAAAATTCATTCGTGGGACATGGTCATTGCTGGCTGGCCAGCATTTATTGCCCATCCTTAGTTGCCCAAGGGCAGTAGAGAATTAACCACATTGCTGTGGCTCTGGAGTCACATGTAGGCTGGACCAGGTAAAGATGGCAGATTTCCTTCCCTGAAGGGCATTAATGAACCAGATGGGTTTTTCCGACAATTGACAATTGTTTCATGGTCATCGGTAGATTCTTAATTCCAGATATTTCTTCTGGAATTCAAATTCCACCAACTGTCGTGGCGAGATTTGAACCAGGGTCCCCAGAACATTAGCTGAGTTTCCAGATTAATAGTTTGGCAAAAATATCACTAGGCTATCACCTTTGGAGGTGCTGGAGAGGCCACTCATGATGGGATATCTAGGCACAGGGCTGCACTGTTAGCCAAGGCATTTACTTGGCTGGACACTCACTATGCTGGATCAATTGATTACAGTTAGTGTTGGGGCAAAACATTGGCTTACCATTATTCAGTGATCCCCATGGGTTCAGTGCATGTGTGTGTGTTTCTGTATGTGTGTGTGTGTGCGTGTGTGTGTGCATGTGTGTGTATGTATGGTGTTTGGGTAAGGGCAGAGTTCAGCTTAGCAGCAGTTTACTACTGAATAATTTTCTGATTCTTTCTGTCTAGCTTCCAATTTGAGGAATCAGTGCCGAAGTGTTAGAGAAGCATTGAGCCAAAGAACCACATCCAAAAGTGAATTAACACGTTAGCAAGAAGGATGAAAACTGGGCAATAAATAGATCATATTGCATCGTGAAACATGTCCAGTTCCGCTGAGCATTTTGTTTTGAAGGCAAACCGAGCAGAAAATTGATGAACGTGACAAGTTTTTAAAGGCTCAGAGTTTCAATGCCATAAACTCTCAAAAGACCAAAGCTGTTAGGGGCGAATGTCACAAAACAAAAGCAAAATACTGCAGGGATTGGAAATCAGAAATCAGAACAAATAATACTGGCAAGCACTGACCAGATCTGTGGAGAGAAAAACAGAATTAACTGTTCAGTTTGATGACCTTTAATTAAAACTCATGTCCATTCTGATGAAGGATCTTCACCCTGAAACTTTAACGGTGTCTCTGTCTCGAGAGTTGCTGCCTTCCCTGCTGATTTTCTTCTTAGCATTTTCTATTTTTAACTGAGGGCTAGGGAGGTGCCGTGGCGACATCCCTACTTCTGGGCCAGGAGCTCTGAGTTGATTGAAGTCCAACTTCAGGACTTGACGACCATGGGAAGTGCATTTATATCACGACCAAACAGGTTGATTCTCAACCCTGTACATCCTTCAGATCGGCCTGAAGACAGCAGGAAACAGTCTGAGAGCCACCTGGTCAGCCATACTGGGGAAGGCAATGACAAACTACTGCTGCACATGCTAAGCATAATCATGGACCAATCCAAATGGAAGCCCGTGGTTGCCAATGTCCTCTTAAGGGCATCGTATCTGAAGGAAAAGGGATTGAGGGCTAACATCATTCTGGTTTATTTCTCAATAAATCCCGATCCCCGGAGATACTCGCTTCCACCTTCTTCCATCAGGAAAAAAAAAATCTGAGGTCATGTACCAACCGACTCAAGGACAGCTTCTTCCCTGCTTCCATCAGACTTTTGAATGGACCTACCTCGCATTAAGTTGATCTTTTTCTACACCCTAGCTATGACTGTAACATTACCTTCTGCACCCTCTCCATTTCTACCCTATGAACGACATGCATTGTCTGTATAGTGCGCAAGAAACAATACTTTTCACTGTATGCCAATACATGTGACAATAATAAGTCAAATCAAATCAGTCCCCCCAAAATAGTTACCAAATCCTTACCAAGGAATGAACCTTTAAAAGGTTTAAACCTTTAAAAACCTCTAAAAGGATTTTATCATATGTTTAGGTTGTCTTGAAATCCTTCAGAACAAATGGGTTCCTTTAAAAGTTATTTAGGGAAACATAGCAGCAAATTTGTGTATTCAAGTGTAATGACTTCAATCAGGCCATTGAGATTGGCCTATTGGAGTATGAACTCCCTGATTAAGGATCCAATTGATGGGCCAATCAGGGAGTCTTTGCCTTGTACTTAACCGGGCATGTCAGTTCCTCTGGCACCCCAGAGATAGATGCCTAACCACTCGCACTCTGTGTACTGTTGCTATAGTTTGTAAATAAAGGGATTTTGGTGAAGGGACTCCTGCCTTTGAAGACATATTACATCAAGACCCCACATAAAGCAAATAATTGACTCACCAATTCACATAACTCTTTGGTGGTGTTAGATGAGGGACAATTGTTGAAACAAGCCCAAAGAGAACTCTATAAATAGCCCACAAGATCTTTTTTGTTGCTGTTGTCAGGCTGAGATGTCTATATAAAGTTTCATTGGAAAATAACCTCTTTGGTAACATCTCTTATTGTCCCATAATATCAGCCGGGATTTTACATTCAAATCCTGGAACGAGATTTGAACATGGGAGTTGTGGGGACGGGGGAGAAATTTGTTCACAAAGCAGCTCCACACTGACCTACGTCCATTCTCTGGGTGAAAGCATTGTGGATTAAACCTGAACAGGGGTTAAGGGGATGTGTGGGTGTGGTGGGCCTAGGTAAGGTGGCCTTTCAGAGGTTTGGTGCAGACTTGATGGACCGAATGGCCTCATTCTGCACAGTAAGGATTCAATGAACCCTCACCCCATGGCATTCTCCATTATTATCAGTTAAAAACACAGGTTAAGTGCAAATTCCATGGAGATGTATGTGTGGGCTCCATTCAACCGCATTCACTGAGCTTGTAGACTGGTTATTTCAATATGGCTCAAGGGCCAAGTGGTTCTTTAGCATGGCACTGGAGATCCTAGTTTAGGATGTCCTATATTCCCAGGGATAAATAAGTCTACTCGCCCATCCTCACTATCCTCTCACTCTCTACTGCAACAGTTGTGGCTGTCCCGCCTAGTTTCATGCCCTCCTCCCATTACTCCTGCTGAGTGATGGAAACCTCTGGCAAGGTGATGACAATCGAACCATTCTGTTCTCCTGGTGCCTTCCATGAGATGTCCAAAAAGATATAGTACAACACCTACCATTATTAGGTGACCTCCTCAGAGAATCTCTGAAACAAATAATAATTAATTTGTTTGTGAGCTCTTCATAAAGCGGTCCAAAAATTCTGCTGATGCATTTCAAAAATTGTCTCCAACTTTCAGCAGCGAGCGAACACCAGCAGGTGATATACGGGCAGCACGGTGGCACAGTGGTTAGCACTGCTCCCTCACAGCACCAGGGACCCGGGTTCAATTCCAGCCTCAGGTGACTGTCTGTGTGGAGTTTGCACCTTCTCCTCGTGTCTGCATGGGTTTCCTCTGGGTGCTCCGGTTTCCTCCCACAGTACAAAGATGTGTGGGTAAGATTGATTAGCCATGCTAAAACTGCCCCATATTGTTAGCGGGATTAGTGAGGTAAATATATGGGGTTATGAGGATAGGGCCTGGATGGGATTGTGGTCAGTATAGACTCGATGGGCTGAATGGCCTCCTTCTGCATTATAGGGATTCTATGATTCTATGATATACATTTAAGTAGTGCTTGACATTTTTTATAATTACTTGTTTGCTCCCAATCGGTGCTCGCTATTAGGAGAGGACATTAGGCCAAAGGTTAGCCACCAAGATGCTGTGAATCCTCTTCATATACGCCTCCTCCATATCTAAGAAAGGATATGGTGGCTCTGGAGAAGGTCCAGAGGAGGTTCACGAGAATGATCCCAGGAATGAAAAGCTTGATATATGAGGTGCATTTGAGGACTCTGGGAATGTACTCGATGGAATTCAGAAGGATGGAGGGGTGGATCTCATTGAGGCTTACAGAATGCTGAAAGGCCTGAATTGAGTGGAAATGGGAAAGATGTTTCCATTAGTAGGCGAGACTAGGATCCGAGGGCACAACCTCAGAATAAAGGGACGACCCTTTAGAACTGAGATGAGGAAGAATTTCTTCAGCCAGAGGGTGGTGAATCTATGGAATTCATTGCCACAGAAGACTGTGGAGGGCAGGCCACTGAGTGTATTTGAGACATAGTGATGCGCGATATAACTCACGAGGCTAGAGGTACTCAAGGAAATAAAGGCTTTTATTGACTACAACAATAGAGCTACCATATATAATACATGATCCCAGATTAAAGGGTCCCAGACAGAGCAGTGACCTTTATACCTCTCCCAGGAGGCGGAGCCCTACTGGGATGTACCATAAGAACTATATTACAGGTAGAACAGCCCAACCCTAACCCCAACAGCAACATATATACAGACTCATAGTACTGGCCAGACCCTGGCTCAGCACTACCTGGTGGGAACCAACAATGGTTCACCACACATAGATAGATGTGTTCTTGATTGGTAAGATCATGGGGAAAAGCAGGAGAATGGGGTTTAGAAACTTATCAGCCATGATTGAATAGTGGAGGAGACTCGATGTGCTGAATGGCCTAATTCTGCTCCTATATTTTATGGTCTTATGAATGAGGCATTTTAAGTGAGAATGAGCTTGTTCGTGACAGTTCATGTGGTAGTTCATCGCGCAACATTCAACTCCTTTACCATCATGCCGGTTGGCATCATATGGGGTGGGGGGGGTGGTGGCATACCAATGCTTAAGACCCCATCTTGGCCACCCAAGAGATTTTGAGCATCCAAAGTAGCTGGTGAAAATTGCCAACAAGTGCTTTTGGGATTTTTTTTTGTATGCTAGGTAAATCAATTCCAAACAGTTAAGAACTGGTGTAAATCTCATTAGCAAGGTCATGTGCTAATTGCACAAGGTTTTTGGGTCAACCTATTTACATAATTATTCTCAGCTCCAGGTGCAGACTGGAATGTGTGCAAAGGAAACACACCATCTTGGGAACCACACATTAACGTATTAAATTATGTGTGCTCGAAAAAGAATGTGTACTGAATCTATTGCTGATTTGATTAAAGCAAAAATACACAATAGTCAAGAAGCCGTTTTGAAAGTATGATGGCCTGTCACAGCTCATTACAGACAGATTAGCACACAGTCTGTGTTGGATTACATGCTGGTATTATGTTCAAATGTTGACATTATCATGAACTGAGATAATGAAGTTCCAGTAGTTTGCCATTTCAATACCAATATGAACTAACACCACAAGCCAGGAATATTCCTGACCAGTTGCCACAAGTTCGACGGAAGAAGAGTTTAAATCTAATTTCTATCAGGTTTTTACTGATCTTCTGGTGAATTTAGGGCAGCTGTTTGGGTTCTAAAAGTCATCACACTTCCTGGAAAAAATTGTGAATTTACTGTGTGGATTCCTCCAACATCTGGGGAGGCGATGGCCTCGTGATATTATCACCAGACTGTTAATCCAGAAACTCAGCGAATGTTCTGGGGACCCACGTTTGAATCCTACCATGGCAGATAGTGGGGTTTGAACTTAATAAAAGAAAAATCTGGAATTAAGAATCTACTGATGACCATGAAACCATTCTCGATTATCGGAAAAAACCTATCTGGTTCACTAATGTCCTTTAAGGAAGGAAATCTGCCGTCCTTACCTGGTCTGGCCTACATGTGACTTCAGAGCCATTGCAATGTGGTTGATTCTCAACTATCCTTGGGCAACCAGGGATGGGCAATAAATGCTGTCCAGCCAGTGACACCCATGTCCCACAAGTGAATAAAAAAAATCTCTGACATCCCATTTCTTTCCATTCATTTGTTTGCTGAACGCCTCCAATGTCTGAAAAGTTTGTCGTTGTCATCATCGATTCGAGGATGAGGTCATCTCAAGGTCGTGAGTTTGTGCCAGGGTCTTCATGTGACTCAGCAGGTTGACTCTTGACCCATGGATCGTTGGGCACACAGGATAGGATGTCTCACAAGGTCATGGGATCTGGAGTGCAAGATTTACTTACCCTTTTTTCCTTCTCTGCCACTGGTCTGCCTCTTCATTAAGATGTTTGGATTGTAAGCAAACTGATGGATAAGCTGTCTCCACTTTCAACAATTGGTCGCAAGCTTCTCCTAGTCATTAATGTCTATGCTGCGACTTTCAAGGAAAGTTTCACAGTGTGTTTGAAGCATTTTCTTTATCCTCCTCAGAGCACTGGGCAACTAAGAGTTGAGAAAGCAGGACTTAATGGAGGAGATATTTTCCAGCTGTTGAGACACAGGCCAGAATTCTCCAGCCGTTCACGTCCTGCTGCTGCTGAAAGTGAGGGCAGAGAATTTGGCGCTCAGCCACATCTATGCTCACTGCAGCTGGACTGGAGAATCCTGCTGGCATGAACGGCCGGAGAATTCCAGCCACAGTGTCCAGTCTACTGCTGTTAATTTAGCAGGAGTTTAGCTGACTTCTAGAAGGTCACTAGCATTTGTCTGATGGTGCACCCATTGAATCCAATGGATGTGGTCGAGGCATTGCTGATGGAACTTCTCTTAACGTTCTTGAGTCACAGTCACTGATGCACAGTCCAAGTCTCACTGCAGTACTGGAGTTTGGTGACAACAACTGCTCTGTGCATGGGGATTTCTGTTGACTTGAGGAGGTCTTTATTGTTGAACATTCACTGCTGTAGTTTGTAGCACACTGAAATGATGCAACTGATCCAGCGTCGTCGGATCCCCTCATGAGCTGGATGGCCTTTCGAGAGAGGCAGCTGCGAAGATATGGAAAGTGCTTAGCATATTCCAGAGTCTCTCCTTCAACAAATATTGAGGTGGAATGGTTGGCTGTCCAGATATGGATCGGTGTATGAGTTTTGTTTTGGCAACATTGAAGGAGAAAGTCTCTTGATGCCAGAATTGAAGTGAGTAAGAGGAGCTCGCAAAGCTAGTACAGAGTGTGAAATTACATTGCATCATCCACAAACTGTAGATCATGTATGCTCATGGTGGTCAGTTTAGATTTGACACGGACGCAACTGGGGTTAAAAGGTTTTCCATCTAGATGGCATGTACTCATACCAGAGGGAAGTTGATATTTGATGAGGTGAATAGCCACCGTCAGATAGGATCGGCGCTACTACACAACCTTGTTTGCCTCTGGTCTGGATTTAGGATGCCTCTGTTTCTGAAATTCCACTCAAGATAGTTGCAGACATGTCCTTACGAAGCAGATGCCATAGTTTTGAAGTTTCTTGGACATCCAAATCTTTGGAGCACAATCCACACAACCTTCTGATTTACTGAGTAAAATGCTGACAGATCTGACAGATAACCCCGAACATTTGGCATCCTTTGTCAAAAGAAATCTTCTAATATCTGTTTTAAAAGTACCTTTCATTAATTCAGGAATGTGAACTGGCCATCATCAACCTATGTGATCATAATCAAATTGAGAGACCACTCGAGCGAAACATCTGAGACATTACTCAAAGTTACTCCTCAGAGCACGATATGATTATGGACAACGGCAATAGCAATATTTCAGGAAGGTGAAAATGGCCACTTATTATCTATTTTTAGAACGTGTGGTCTACATGAGCAGTGTGATGATTTGAGTGTGGCAGCACTTCTCCATAAGAACATTTTCAGTTATCTTGTGGTCCCACAGCTATGATCACCTATCATTGTTCAAATATAGTACAGAGAGAAAAGAAATAAAGAAATCACTCAAGCAGACCTGTCAACATTGGAATATTGAAGCATCCTTTCTGGATGTTTCACAGTTTGGTATGGCTCTTGCTCTGACCAAGACCGCAAGAACCTACAAAGGGTTGTGAACGTAGCCCAGTCCATCACGCAAACCAGCCTCCCATTCATTGACTCCATCTACACAGTAGATGGTAAAATTCCAGCCACTGTGCACATGCCAAATGCGGCAATTGGGACTAGCTTAGTGGTTGAAAAAAAAAGGCGGCATGGACAAGTTGGGCTGAAGGGCCTGTTTCCACCTGTAAACCTCTATAACTCTATGACTCGAGATTTCCTGTTGCCTCAGAAAAGCAGCCAGCATAATCAAAGACCCCACGCTCCCCAGAAATACTCTCTTCCGTCGAACAACATATACAAAAGCCTGAGGTCACTTACCATCTGACTCAAGAACAGCTTCTTCCCTGCTGCCATCAGACTTTTGAATGGACCTACCATATATTAAGGTGACCTTTCTCTACGTTATGATTGTAACACTACATTCAGCACCCTCTCCTTACCTTCTCCCCTGTGTACTCTATGAACAGTGTGCTTTGTCTGTATAGCATGCAAGAAACTTTTCACTGCATACTAACTAATACATGTGACAAAAATAAATCAAATCAAATCAAAATTAAATTGTTGCAAATGTGAAAAGATTTTCGATGTAAAATTGGAAAAGACCTATTTTACCGCGTAAAACCATATCTGCAGCTCATAAATCCTCAATACAATGCCTCAAGCTGCCATTGGTATATGATAATCTACTTCTTGATGTCAGCTTTGTATGCCAACACCAGTAATCTAAATCTAATCTCAGAGTTTATCTTCCTTGTCTTCAGAGTCCGAGTTAATTCCCCCTCACTAACATGCAGCAACAATATAACCCAGTTATTGTTGCTCTGCATGATGACTCACAATAGTATGAGGTAAATTGTTTTCTGTTTCCTTTTTTCGACAGTTAAACTAACAGATGAACCTGAAATAGTGTACAATTGCACAAAACATCGTGAACTCAGTGTGCTATCATGTGTAAAACATTGGGCAGGATTTTATGGCCTCGCTCGTCCCGGGACTGTAAAACCCAGCCTGAGGTCAACATGGTCTGCCCCTTGCCTGCTCCGATTCCCGTGGTGGGCAGGATGGTAAAATTTCCTCCCCTGCCTCTCTGTGTGGAGTTTGCACATTTTGATTTGATTTGATTTGATTTATTATTGTCACATGTATTAACAGACAGTGAAAAGTATTGTTTCTTGCATGCTGTACAGACAAGGCACACCGTTCATAGAGAAGGAAACGAGAGTGTGCAGAATCTTTATCATGAAGAACAGTTTTGTTTATTTTACGTTGCCTAAAAATGACATAAAGTCTACAGAATCCCTACAATGCAGAAAGAGGTCATTTGACCCATCAAGTCTGCACTGACACTCCGAAAGAGCATCTTACCTAGGGCCACTACCTTGCCCTATCCCCTTAACCCTGGGTAATTACCATGGCCAATCCACCTAACCTGCACATCTTCGGAGTGTGGGAGAAAACTGGAGCACCTGGAAGAAACCCACATAGACACCGGGAGAAAAGACTAAGGAAATTTGGCATGTCAGCTATGACTCTCACCAACGTTTACAGATGCACCATAGAAAGCATTCTTTCTGGTTGTATCACAGCTTGGTATGGCTCCTGCTCTGCCCAATACCACAAGGAACTACAAAAGGTCATGAATGTAGCCCAGTCCATCACGCAAACCAACCTCCTATCCATTGACTCTGTCTGCACTTCCCACTGCCTCGGCAAAGCAGCCAGCATAATTAAGGATCCCACACACTCTAGACATCCTCTCTTCCACCGTCTTCCATCAGGAAAGGGATACAAAAGTCAGAGGTCATGTACTAACTGACTCAAGAACAGCTTCTTCCCTGCTGCCATCAGACTATTGAATGGGCCGACCTCACACTAAGTTGATGTTTCTCTACATCCTAGTTATGACTGTAACACTACATTCTGCACTCTCTCCTTTTCTTCCCTATGAACGGTATGCTTTGTCTGTGCAGCACGCAAGAAACAATACTTTTCACTGTCTGTTAATACATGTGACAATAATAAATCAAATCAAATCAAAATGTGCAAACTCCACACAGACAGGCAGGGGAGGAAAGATTTGATATAGTGGTACGGCAGTTTATAAAGACTCTGGGGCAAGGATAGGATTCTCCATGAGAAGACTAATGAGAGTGGTTTTGAAAGGGAGGAGTAGTTATGGAACTGAAGCCATTTACAATGTTAATTGACCTGGGAGCCAGGGAGGGGAGTTAGCAGCATCGGCAACTTACTGCCTTTGTTTAGTCTCAGTACACGATTTGAACAAAGAGTTAAACATTTCTACACCTCATTGTCAAATAATCCCTCCATCTGCCCTTCCTAGAATTTAGATTAGGTTTTTGTTCTTACTGATATGATTGTGTGTTCGGGAAAAAAAGGTTCATCCCCAGGTGACTGCTATCTATTTTTTTCATTTTTTAGAGCTGATTTCATACTAATCCCCGGGATTCTTCCAGTGATTCTGATAGATGCTTGCTAACACCAGCACTTGCTTACACCAGAATACAAATTTGGCTATTGCCCTTCCACCACCCACCACCATAGAATCGTAGAGGTTTACAGCATGGAAACAGAGTCTTCGGCCCAACTTGTCCATGCCACCCTTTTTTTTAACCACTAAGCTCGTCCCAATTGCCCGCATTTGGCCCATATCCCTCTATACCCACCTTACCCATGTAACTGTCTAAATGCTTTTCAAAAGACAAAATTGTACCCGCCTCTACTAATACCTCTGGCAGCTTGTTCCAGACACTCACCACCCTCTGTGTATACATTAGTTGAAATGTTAGCAATGTAATTATTGTGGTCATTTATTTATATTACAGTAAGAATAAGGTCAAATTTCTATGAGGAATTGATACATAATTTTCTGCTACAAATTGCAAATTAAAGTAAATGACTAACTTCTCCATTGCTTGAAGTATGATATATGAAGTATGTTATGATCTTGGATCAGACACCAAGTTGTGGAAACCCAACATTGCCGGCTCTTTCAAGACCCATCCCGCCAGCGTGATGGTGTGGGGCACGCCTCCGGGATTTCTTTCTTCTAAGTCTGAACAATATGATGAGATAAGCTGGCTGTGCAGCCGACATGTTACACATTGCTTTTCTCAACTGGTCCAAGGCCCAAGATGCTAGTTATGTGTCTTTATGCATTCAAATAGGTGTCGTCCTCTCCTGAATGAAAAGATCTTTGATTTATACGCTTTTAATATTTCTTTGTAATGGCAATTAAACATTTTCTTTCAGATTTGTACCAAGAGTGTCGTTCATACAGGTACTAAATATATCTAAAATGGATGTTTAAGCAAATTGTATTAGAAATGAATAGATTTGAGGTTCCCCTGTGCTAGTGGTTAAATAACAGTTGCAGGGCAATATCAGGCCATGTCTCTTATATTTTAATTTATGCGTCCGTTCATATTTTGTTTGATTTCAGTGTAATACAAGCAGGGTCACATAGGGCAAGCCCAGAGAGCCAGGCGTCACCAGAGGGAAGGTTAATGCAGACAGCTAGAGACCTGCTCTGCCGACAGATAACGATTAACATATGCTATCAACTCCTAACAGTAGCAATGCGCAGGAGATCTTTCTGAGTTATCACGACAATGGGAGAACCGGCCTTGAGACAGCCAGGCTCCATACAGACCAGGAGGCCATTGTCTTCTGGAAAACATGATCACCTAGCAAGAGTGGGGGAGCAATTAACACATCATAGTAGATCGGTTGGGCAAACACAATGCTTTGACATTATAATCAGGTTAACTGGAGATGTCCAGAGAAATGATTCGCAGCATAGTGCTGAACAATGTATTTGCATGATGAGATTAAAAGAACCATCTTGTATCCAACTCGAGGAATTAATATGATAATGTAAAACTTTGCGACTCGGAAAAGTATAATAGCCTGTACGAATCTACAATGAGCAGAGAGAACTCGCAGGCAACCTACGATTTCAGGCCCAAGTGCATCTCTTCCTCATGCATGTGGAATAAAAACTTTTCTTGAAGTTTGACACAGTCTCCAAGGCTCAACTCATTTTATTTCCCTTCTACATAACCAAAGGTATGCAGAAGTGACAAATCAGTATAAAGGCCTTTCTGAAATAATATCCTGTTATGTTTATGTTTTATGCGGCAGCACGGTGGCACAGTGGTTAGCACTGCTGCCTCACAGCGCCCAGGGACCCGGGTTTGATTCCTGCCTTGGGTGACGTTACGTGTCTGTGTGGAGTTTGCATGTTCTCCCCGTGTCTGCATGGGTTTCCTCCGGATGCTCCGGTTTTCTCCCACAGTCCAAAGATGTGCAGGTTAGGTGGATTGGCCATGCTAAATTGTCCTTTAGTAACCAAAGGTGCGCAGGTTAGATGGATTAGCCATGGTAAATATGCAGGGTTATGTGGATAGGGCAGAGTGGAGGGCCGTGGTGGGATGCTTTTTTGTCAGGCTGGTACAGACTTGATGGGCCTCCTTCTGTACTATAAGGAGTCTTTGGTCTTATGTTAAACTGAGGGCATTCTTTTAAGTCATGGAAGGCCTAAATAATATGACATCAAAGGGTGACGCCATAGAGTTACTAGAAATTAACTGTTCAGACTTTGACTCAGAGATAGCCAAGATGATGGATACTGCAGTGAACTCAATTGATATTAATCTTACTTCATCTGGCTTCTGCATCAATTATTTTACAGAGTGACTTCTGGCCTCACCATATTTTCATTCATAACACATGTTTGTCAGCACACTGGGATTGTTGCTGTATATTGAGGAATTGACATGAGACAAACTCAAAATTGCAGACCATGAAAGGGAGGAAAATTTATTAACGGAAGATACCAACATCTCCTCCATTATCTTTTGTCATGGATAAAAGGTTTGGAGGTAGGTTTCTTGAAGCTGCAGGGTGGGGACTCGACAATCTGATCAAGAGTCAGATGTTGGTAGAACAGTAAGTTTGAAAAAGGTAGAGACTGTGAGTAGATTTGAAAGGAACAAGCGCCGGATGGGCAGCATGGGAGCAGCAATCTATGAGCTGAGGCCTAAAAGATTACAAAATTAAGTTGAGATGTCAGCCAAGAATGCAAAGGCACTTGGAAATGTCATATTATTTCTCAACTGAGTGAAAACTCAATGGTGCATTTGGTTACAAAATATTAAATCATTATGCTGGGGAGATGGTGGTATCATATAGAATCATAGAATCCCTATAGTACATTCGGCCAACAATCCCACCCAGGCTCTAACCCTATAATCCCAGATGTTTACTCTGTTAGTTCTCCTGACACTAAGGGACAATTTAGCATGGCCAATCCACCTAACTCGCACATCTCTGCACTGTGGAAGGAAACCATAGCACCTGGAGGAAATCCACGCACACATGGGGAAACCGTGCAAGCTCCACGCAGTCACCCGAGGCCAGAATTGAGACCGAGTCCCTAGCGCCGTGAGGCAGAAGTGCTAATTATCACTGGAATTGTAATCCAGAGACGAAGAGTTACTGCTCTGGGGACCCGGGTTCAAATCTCACCGTGGCAGATGGTGAAATTTGAATTCAATAAAAATCTGGAAATGAAGCTGTTGTCGAACGTTGTTTAAAAAAAACCCATCTGGGTCACCGCTGTGCGTTAGGGAAGGAAATCTGCCATCCTTACCTACAGATGACACCAGATTCACAGAAATATGGTTGACTCTGAAATGGCCGAGCAAGCCATTCAGTTTAAGGGCAATGAGGGATGGGTAATAAGCCCTGGCCCAGCTGCGTCTCATGTGTGTAATGTAAAAAGTTGGAAGAAGAGGTTCTGTCCGTTATCAGGGTCCCTCGACATCGAGCTTTGGAAAATGTGAAAATCTTTGCTTTAAGATAAAATTTTGTGATTGAATCATTGAGTCCCTACAGTGCAGAAGGAGGCCATTTGGCCCATCGAGTCTGCACTGATCACAATCCCACCCAGACCCCATTCCCGTAACCCCACATCTATACCCTGCTAATCCCCCTGACACTAGGGTCAATTTAGCGCGACCAAACAACCTAACCCGCACATCCTTGGACTGTGGGAGGAAACCGGAGCACCCAGAGGAAACACGTGCAGACGCGGGGAGAATGTGCAAACTCCACACGGACAGTCACCCGAGGCCAGAATTGAACCAGTTGTGCTGACCACTGTGCCACTGTGCCGCCCAGCATTTATTTTAATTGCTGATGATAAAGGAATATTATGATTTTCTTCATCAATTGAGGATTGGCAAATAAACTGACATTAGAAACAGCAGAGGAGGCGATATCCTCCTCCATATCATCTGGACCTCTTTCAGAATACCTTGCCAGTGATATAAAGGAATCTCAGTTGCTCCATTAATTAGATAGATAGTTATTAAGGGTGGTGATTTCAAGATTATCGTAGAAGAACTGAAGACAAGGCAGATGTGCATGTTGTAGTGACAGTCTCCCAATAAAAGGCACCAATGTGCTCCTGCTAGTTCAGCATTTCATCTCGCCTCTAATCTGAATGACATTGATGTGCTCCTACATAAAACATGAATGGTAATAAAGGTTTGGTCTCAGTTTGTCTAACTTAATGTAACCTTGCACTGTACACAGAAGTGTGGATTTACAGAGTATTAACACAATCACTACTGCAAGGTTGCAGCAAACATTGTGACATTTAAGATCCATAAAATCTACTTAAGAGTCTTCAGACACGTAATTATCAGTAAATTAGTTGATTGGGCATCATTAGTTCCTCAGACATATTTAAATATAGTGAAGTAGACTGTGCAGGATCAGTCAGCCAAAATGCTGAGACACTAATGGCACAGAGGTTAGCACTGCTACCTCACAACACCAGGGACCCAGGTTTGATTCCAGCCTTGGGTGACTGTCTGTGTGGAGTCTGCACATTCTCCCTGTGTCTGTGTGGGTTTTCTCCAGGTGCTCCGGTTTAATCCCACAGTCTGAAAGACCTGCTGGTGTATTGGCCATGCTAAATTCTCCCTCAGTGTACCTGAGCAGGTGCCAAAGTGTGGCAACTGGGGGATTTCCACAGTAACTTCATTGCAGTAAACGTACTTTGTGACGAATAAATAAACTTTAAAAATCACTATTGAGGTTTCCTGGTGGATTGAATGCAAATTTATTTGTTGTTAAGGAAGATTTGAATGTATGTTTTATTTCATTACGCCTATAGAAATGTTCCAAAATGTCTGAATGACAATTTGTCACTTTAAATTGCGGTGTAGTGTAATGGCTATGTTACTGAACTAATAATTAATCTAAAGGCCTGGATTAATTTTCTCTCCAACTCCTTTTGAACTTTATGGTGGCCTTCAACCTTGATTTCTGATTTTCTAAAAGAAGGAATCAATGATATTTTATCTTGCAACCACCATTATTCCTGATAGGTGCTTGCATACATCAATGAAATACTTTCCCCTCTGTTGAAACTTAGATTGATGTGGAGATGCCGGCGTTGGACTGGGGTGAACACAGTAAGAAGTCCCACAACACCAGGTTAAAGTCCAACAGGTTTATTTGGTAGCAAACACCATAAGCTTTCGGAGCACTGCTCCTTCGTCAGATGGAGTGGAAATGTGCTCTCACATTTCCACTCCATCTGACGAAGGAGCAGCGCTCCGAAAGCTTATGGTGTTTGCTACCAAATAAACCTGTTGGACTTTAACCTGGTGTTGTGAGACTTCTTACTGTGAAACTTAGATTGTCAGAGATTTCATGGGATGACATGAAAAACGGAATCATAGAATCCCTACAGTGCAGAAGGAGGCCATTCGGCCCATCGGGTCTGCACCAACTCTCTGACAGAGTATCTTACACAGGCCCTCTCCCCCGCCTTAACTCCGTAACCCGACACATTTACCATGGCTAATCCATCCAACCTGTAAGAAGTCTCACAACACCAGGTTAAAGTCCAACAAGTTTATTTGGAATCACGAGCTTTCGGAGGGCTGCTCCTTCATTAGGTGAGTGGAGTCCATTTAACTTGGGCATCTTTGGACAACAAGGGGCATTTTAGCATGACCAATCCACCTAAACTATTTTTGGAGCAGAGCATAAAGCTGGGCGACATTCATAACTATTTATGATTCAATGATCCTATGGAGTATTAAATTACTTCTGGAATTGGAGAACTAAGCTAAAGTTTAACATTGCAAATTAATGGTACAGCAGTAGACCATTCAGCCCCTTGAGTCAGTTCTAACCTTCCATCAGATCACAGCCAATTTGCACCTCAGATCCACTCTTCTGCTTTTTCTCCAATCCCTCAATATCTTTAGGTAAAATAAATTTATTGATCTATGGTTCGGATATATTACATTGGTTTTGTTTGTGTGAAGTGATCCTCCAATGTATTAAGCGTATGATCTGAAGAAGATATCCTAATGTTAAATTAATTTATTGGTACTTGAGTTTTCAATAAGAGTTGATGAGAAAGCTTGCATCAAAGAACATGGGTTTTAAAGGAGGACTTCTTAATTGCTTTAATTAATCAGTTTTAATTGTTGCTGCAGTTATTTCATAAGTCAGCGGTTTTGCTTGATTGTTAGCCATCCCCGTCTGATGAGCTCTTATTTAGATTTGTTGGAATTGGCATTTAATCCCAATTCGTCATAAATTTACATTTTATTTTAATTAAAATAGACTTGGCATGGCACCATCGAATTGCACTACAAGTTATCAGAATGTCAATGTTAACAGAAAGGTGGATTTTGACTATTTACAGAAATAGCCATTGCTTCAGAGAGAATCATTGAGGGCCCTACAGTGCGAAAGAGGCCATTCAGCCCATCAAGTCTGCACCAACTTTTTAAAAGACCATCCCATCCAGGCCCTCCCCTCTATTCCCATAACCCCCTGCGTTTACCAGGCTAATCCATCTAACCTTCGTACCTTTGGACTGTGGGAGGGAACTGGAGCACCCGAAGGAAACCCATGCAAATACAGGGAGAAAATGCAAACTCCACACAGACAGTCAGCCAAAGCCAGTCTCTGGTGCTATGAGGCAGCATTGCTAACCACTGTGCAACTGTGCTGCCATAAAGCCAGATTTAAGAAAAGGGAAAAAATTAAGACACTATATTACAAATGAATATTGATAGCAGAATAGATGTCAACATGAAGGGCAAATGTTAAAGCTACCTGTCTAATTCATAGAATCCTTACAATGCAGAAGGAGGTCATTCAGCCCATCAAGTCTGTACTGACTCTCCGACAGAGGATCCCATTCAAGCCTTTTCCCGTAACCCCACATATTTACCTCACTAATCCCCCTAAGCTACACATCTTGGGAAACAAAGGTACAATTTAGTATGGCCAATCCATTTAACTTGCACATCTTTGAACTGTGGGAGGAAACCGGAGCACCCGAAGGAAACCCACGCTGACGTGGGGAGAATGTTCAAATTCCACGCAGTCACCCAAGGCCGGAATCGAATCTGGGTCCCTGGCGCTGTGACACAGCAGTGCTAACCACTGTGCCACCCTGAATGGTATTTTCTATCCAATTTGCATTTCTTCCAGCTGGGATCATTAAATACAATGGAGGAGAATGTTTCAGATGGTCCTCCCATTTGTCATGGGAAGTCATGACAATTCCAAGAACATACTAAGACTGGCTTTCCCTAACTGGGCTCCACAGAACCCTGGGGTTCTCTCGGTGACGTCCAGGTTTCTCACAGTTGATCTGGCTGTTGTAAATTTGAAAAAGTTGTCTTCCCATATTATCCAATCATAGGCAGCTTTCACTCTGTGTTGGTTACTGATAGGTACACTATTCAACCAATCAGCAGCCAATGCACGGAGAAGCCGGCCTCTGATTGGACAAGCTGGAAATAGTGGTCAAGTGAATATTTAAAGTCCTCGGAAAGGGTGAGAATGAAGGAGAGCGAGCAATGGAGACATTTCCAAAATGAATCTCTCACTGCCCACAGCAACAATATGGAACAGAAGTACAACAACGTCTCTGAGCATTTGCAGGACATTCTTAAGGGGGAGGATGAGCAGCCGGAGGCTGTTGTACATATTGATACGAACGACATAGGTAGGAAAAGGGATGAGGCCCCAAAGAATAAATAAGGAGAGTTAGGCAAAAGGCTAAAGTGCAGAACCTCGAAGGTAGTAATTTCTGGACTACTGCTGGTGTCACGTGCTAGTGAGAGTACGAATAGGAAAATTAGGCAGATGAATGCGTGGCTTGAGAGTTGGTGCAGGGGGCAGAGATTTAGATTTGTGGATCATTGGGATCTCTTCTGGGGAAGAGGTGACCAGTTCAAGAGGGACGGGTTACACCTGAACTGGAGGGGGACTAATATCCTGGCGGGGAGATTTGTTAGAGCCACTCAGGAGGGTTTAAACTAGTTTGGCAGAGGGGTGGGATCCAAAGCAGAAGAGAAGGTTGAGGACAGCACAGAAGTTAAAGAGAGCACATTAAATAGTAAAGGCAGTGTTAGTAATCCTGGTACTAGACAGATCAGGCAAAAGCAGGACAGTTTGCAAGGGAAGTCCAGATTAAACTTCATTTATTTCAATGCAAGAGGCCTGACGGGCAAGGCAGATGAACGCAGGGCATGGGTGGGTACATGGGACTGGGATATTATCGCTATTACTGAAACATGGCTAAGGGAGGGACAGGACTGGCAGCTCAATGTTCAAGGGTACAGATGCTATCGGAAAAAAAGGACAGGAGGTAAGAGAGGAGGGGGAGTTGCACTTTTGATTAGGGAAAACATCACGGCATTGCTGAGAGGGGATATATCTGAGGGTTCGCCCACTGAGTATATGGGTAGAACTGCAACATAAGAAGGGGGAAATCACTTTGATAGGGTTGTACAATAGGCCCTCAAATAGGCAGTGGAAAATTGAGGAGCAAATATGTAAGGAGATTACAGATAGCTCCAAGAAAAACAGGGTGGTAATAGTAGGGGATTTTAACTTTCCCAACATTGACTGGGACAGCCATAGTATTAGAGGCTTGGATGGAGAGAAATCTGTTTAGTGTATTCAGGAAGAATTTTTCATTCAGTATATGGATCACCTGACTAGAGAGGGGGCAAAACTTGACCTCCTCTTGGGAAATAAGGATGGGCAGGTGACAGAAGTGTTAGTGAGGGAACACCTTGGTACCAGTGACCATAATTCCATTAATTTTAAGATAGCTATGGAGAACGGTAGGCCTGGCCCAAAAGTTAAAATTCTAAATTGGGGCAAGGCCAATTTTGATGGTATCAGACAGGAACTTTCAAAAGTTAATTAGGGGAGTCTGTTAGCAGGCAGAGGGACATCTGGTAAGTGGGAGGCTTTCAAAAGTGTGTTAACCAGGATTCAGGGTAAACACATTCCTCTTAGAGTGAAGGGCACGGTTGGTAGAAGTTGGGAACCCTGGATGACTCAGGATATTGAGGTCCTGGTCAAGAAGAAGAAGGAGGCACATGACATGCATAGGCAGCTGGGATCAAATGGTTTCCTTGAACAGTATAGAGGGTGTAGAAGTAGATTTAAGAGAGAAACTAGGAGGGCAAAAAGGGGACACCAGATTGCTTTGGCAGATAAGGCAAAGCAGAATCCAAAGAGCTTCTACAAATACATAAAGGGCAAAAGAGTAACTAGGGAGAGAGTAGGGCCTCTTAAGGATCAACAAGGTCATCTATGTATGGATCCACAAGAAATGGATGAGATCCTAAATGAATATTTCTCATCAGTATTTACTGTTGAGAAAGACATGGATGTTAGGGAATTTGAGGAAATGAATAGTGATGTCTTGAGGAGTGTACATAAAACAGAGAAGGAGATGCTGGAAGCCTTAAAGCGTATCAAGGTAGATAAATCCCTGGGAGCTGATGAAGTGTATCCCAGGACATTGTGGGAGGCTAGGGAGGAAATTGTGGGTCCCCTAGCAGAGATATTTGAATCATCGACAGCCACAGGTGAGGTGCCTGAAGATTGGAGGGTGGCAAATGTTGTGCCTTTGTTTAAAAAGGGCTGCATGGAAAAGCCTGGGAACTCCAGGCCGGTGAGCCTCACATCTATTGTGGGTAAGTTGTTAGAAAGTATTCTGAGAGTCAGGATCTACAGGCATTTAGAGACGCACGGACTGATTAGGGACAGTCAGCATGGCTTTGTGAGTGGAAAATCATGTCTCACAAATTTGATTGAGTTTTTTGAAGGGGTAACCAAGAAGGTAGATGAGGGCAGTGCAGTTGACTTTAGCAGGGCCTTTGACAAGGTACCACATGGCAGGTTGTTGCATGAGGTTAAATCTCACAGGACCCAGGTGATAGATACAAAATGTATCCAATGGAAACAAAATTGACTTGATGACAGAAGACAGAGGGTGGTTGTAGAGGGTTGTTTTTCAAACTGGAGGCCTGTGACTAGCAGTGTGCCTCAGGGATCGGTGCTGGGTCCACTGTTATTTGTCATTTATATTAATGATTTGGATGAGAAGTTAGGAGGCATGGTTAGAAAGTTTGCAGATGACACCAAGCCTGGTGGCATAGTGGACAGTGAAGAAGGTTATCTAGGATTGCAATGGGATCTTGATCAATTGGGCCAATGGGCTGACAAATGGCAAATGGAGTTTAATTTATATAAATGTAAGGTGATGCATTTTGATAGATCGAACCAAGTGCAGGACTTAATCAGTTAATGGTTGAGTTTTAGGTAGAGTTATAGAACAAAGAGATCTGGGGATACAGGTTCATACCTCCTTTAAAGTGGAGTCACAGGTGGACAGAGTGGCGAAGAAGGCATTCGGCATGCTTGGTTTTATTTGTCACAACATTGAATACAGGAATTGGGACGTTTTGTTGAAGTTGTACAAGACATTAGTAAGGCCACACTTGGAATACTGTGTACAGTTCTGGTCACCCTATTATAGAAAGGATATTATTAAATTAAAAAGAGTGCAGAAAAAATTTACTCGGACGCAACCGAGACTTGATGGTTTGAGTTATAAGGAGAGGCTGGGTAGATTGGGACTTTTTTCTCTGGAGCGTAGGAGGCTTAGGGGTGATCTTAAAGAGGTCTATAAAATAACGAGGGGCATATATCAGCTAGATAGTCAATATCTTTTCCCAAAGTTAGGGGAGCCTAAAACTAGAGGGCATAGGTTTAAGGTGAGAGGGGAGCGATACAAAAGCGTCCAGAGGAGCAATTCTTTCACACAGAGGGTGGTGAGTGTCTGGAACAAGCTGTCAGAGGTAGTAGTAGAGGCGGGTACAATTTTGTTTTTTAAAAAGCAATTAGACAGTTACATGGGTAAGATGGGTTTAGAGGGATATAGGCCAAACGCGGGCAATTGGGACTAGCTTAGTTGTTTAAAAAAAAGGGGTGGCATGGACAAGTTGGACCAAAGGACCTGTTTCCATGCTGTAAACCTCGATGACTCTATGAAAGCTGTTTGTTTCTTGGACTTGGGACTTGTGCGTGGGAGAAAAAGAATTCCCTGTAGCACAGTGTGTCGTGAGCTACAACATATTATCCAACACTTCTGTGAATACCTGTTAAAGTGTGAAGGCATTTGGAAAAAAAACATTTCAAATATAAAGATAAAGGAATAAGTTTCTTCAGGAGAAAGCTTAATTGGCTTAACTCTTGATGCTCGGAACTGGCAGAACCAATATTGAGAACGCAACAAAGACATCTTACAAAGTAAGTTACCGCATTGCACGTGAGGGAGAAACGCATGCGATCGGAGAAAGCCTGATCAAGCCTCGCGCTGAAGGTTTTGTAAAATGCGTTACGTCTTTGGTAAATTTATTGAAGAGGACTTGCTGCCATGCGACCCTTTACAAAGCAACGCTGCTGGTAAGAACAATATTCAATGCATTAACAACTTTGTGAGGCTACATGAAATTTCTGTAGAAATGGGTTGACCTGTGCAGTGATGGCGCCAGGGCAATGATTGGGCAGACAGCAAGTGTTGTAGCAAAGCGCCGCCTTCATGCTGTCCAACCACTATTTGGCCATCTGATGCTTGATTGCCCGAGCTGTGACAGCGGGTACCAGGGTGAGTGGATCGTTCATTTCTGTCCTGCCTCCTTCATCCCACTGACAACTATTAAATTCGCCCACTGCCACCTCCCCCAACAATAAATAATTGAAGTCAATTGTGTCAGGTCTGAGATAAGCCAAAGTGGATTTTTTTTGCACATTTCAATTGAGCTGTTTTTAAACTGTTGCGTCATGGGGAATTTAATGCTCTCCTTGGGAGGAGGCTGGGAGCTGGAGGAGGGAAGGATGCTATATAATGAAGTGGGAATGTTTGTTGGTGGCTCTCCCATTACCTTCTCAACTCCCCCCAATTATGTTCGGGGGGTGGGAAAGCTCCAGAAGGGTCTTCCCGCCTGGAGGCCAGTTGATGCCCTTAATTGGCCACTTAAAGGCTCCATCCCACCACCATTAGTATTCAGCCAGAAGCGGGAGGGGGCGCATCATGTGAGCAAACCACTTGGCGAACCCTGGAAGGAATGTCTGTGACCTAGTACAAGGGATTCCTCCTCCTCCGCCATTCTGTGCCCAACAGAGGTACCCGCCAGCGGCACGGTAGCACAGTGGTTAGCACTGCTGCTTCACAGCTCCAGGGTCCCGGGTTCGATTCCCGGCTCGGGTCACTGTCTGTGTGGAGTTTGCACGTTCTCCTCGTGTCTGCGTGGGTTTCCTCCGGGTGCTCCGGTTTCCTCCCACGGTCCAAAGATGTGTGGGTTAGGTTGATTGGCCAGGTTAAAAATTGCCCCTTAGAGTCCTGGGATGCATAGGTTAGAGGGATTAGTGGGTAAATATGTGGGGTGGGATTGTGGTCGGTGCAGACTCGATGGGCCGAATGGCCTCCTTCTGCACTGTAGGGTTTCTATGATTTCTATGAAATGAGGGACCTATGAGAATCCGCCCACCTGTCCTTTATAGTGAACGCCTCCCTCCCGCTTTGGTATCCCTGACTGGACCCAGCAGTCCTGCCGCACTCACCCATGTTCCGACTCCAGTGACAGTCATCAGCCTCGGGCCTACTGCTGTACCAACAGTAGCCATCGTACCCAGTGGCACTGATGATGTTGGCGAGCTGCCAACCTCTGATTGCTAAACTGACCACTTCATTGGATGGGACATCATCCGTGAGGGAATACTTTCTGTTGAACATACTCCCTGAAGGAGTCAGATCCCTGATGACAGCCAGCAGACCTCCAAGATTGGAATTAAATCCTGACAAGGATTCTGGAAATGACATAAGAACATAAGAACTAGGAGCAGGAATAGACCATCTGGCCCCTCGAACCTGCTCTGCCATTCAATAAGATCATGGCTGATCTTTTTGTGGACTCAGCTCCACTTACCCGCCCGTTCACCATAACCCTTAATTCCTTCACTGTCCAAAAATCTATCTATCCTTGCCTTAAAAACATTCAATTAGGTAACATCAACTGTTTCACTGGGCGGGGAATTCCACCGATTCGCAAGCCTTTGGGTGAAGAAGTTCTTCCTCAACTCAGTCCTAAATCTGCTCCTCCTTATTTTGAGGCTATGCCCCCTAGTTCTAGTTTTACCCACCAGTGGAAACAAACATGACTACTTGGATTGTGACCGGCCCTCTCCTGGGACCACTGCTGCAACCATTAAATTCCATCTGTGGAATTATTTAGAAGTTACAGCACCAAAACAAACTGCTGTTTCTTTTTCCAATGTACCTCAGTTAATCCTATCAAAATATCTTTCTATTCTTTCTATTCTTCTATTCTATTGTATTTACCTAGCTTCCGTTTAAATGCATCGAAGCAATTTGCCTCAACTACTACATGTAGTGGTAATTCTACACTATTCTCTGGGTAAAGAAGTTTACCCGAATTCCCTGTTGAATTTATTAGTGACTTTTTTACTCATTGATAAAATGTGAACGTTGCTGGCAAGGTCAGCATTTATTACCCTGTGAGTGGATACACCTTCTCCGCACATCCCTCTCAAATAATGTTTAATAATCTTGAAGGGCTTTGTAGGAGGCTTTTTACTCCACACGTGGGGATCTCCGTTCCCACTCTTGGACGTGTGTGCCTCTCCTGCAGCTGGAGGAAACGGTGGAAGTGTCACACTGGGACGATTTTGCAGGAGAGAAAGAAAGTGAGCCACTGTTTATGCCTGACCAGTGAACCCACTTGAGTGAGCATTTTCGAGGTGCCTGAACCCCCATGGTTCTAGACTTCGGGATTATGTTCTAGCTCTGTAATCCACCAGAATGAAAAGAGAGACGAATGGGTGACACAAAAGGCCAAATTCTATTTAGGAAGGAATGAAATTAACCAGACCTGTCAACATGCACCCATAACCATTTACTATGCTATGGAAGGAAGTGTCTATAACGATACAATGGATATGTTTAGGTTTACACAATTTTATACAATTCCCAACCACCCTTCATTAACACTTGGCTAATTGGGGATTCCTGGGGACTGTAGATCATATTCACCACTCCTGGGGTGAAAGGGGCAGTGCTGCCTATCAGAACACGTCAGGGCCATCTTGTTTTCAAGGGACACGTACCTTGGTTGCATGGTCAGGCAGGTATAAAAAATTTTTGCTGTGTAACCCAGGCCTTCAGTCTGGGGTTGTGCCCGCAAGTGCGATTTCTTGTGTCCTGGATTGTTGCTGGTAAATACTTCTTAAATTTCTTTCTTTGGTGGTTGAAGAGTAATTTTAGAGTTGTTTCAGTTGTAGGATCCGGAAAGGAACTTGGTTGCGGCTCAGTCAAAGTCGGTTGGTTCCTCTCGGAGAAGAGTCCCTGGCTGTAGTTGTGGAGAAGTGAACCATCCGTGTGCTCTGGCTAAAAGACTCCAGTGTCCTTTGTCTTACTGCAATTTTAGAAGATCCAGCCTTTGAATTTCTGGCAGGAACGGTCGGTCAAATTTTGATGAGAGTGCTTGCAGCTGATGATGGTTTTTGCTGGGCCTCAGGAGGAGTCGATCGTTTTCCCACCAAGATGGTTTTGCAAGACACAGCCTGGGCCCAAACCTGTTGGATTTCACAGACAACTCAGAGTCTATAATGTGTACTGTCTATAGATATTGTAATGGGTGGCATTGTTAGCCAGGTCTGGCAGGGCCTGTTTTTGCACAACCAGATGGCTAGTTTTGCCAATGACTCATCGTCCTCTGTTAGCTCAAGCACCTCCCAGATGGATTTGATACTGCTGCGTATCTCTTTGTCTGTCGATGTCTTTTTTGAGGCCATTTTAAGTTCATGTGTTTTGAAACACAGAATTTTAAGTTTTTCCGTATTTCAGCCAGTTTTGTCCATGTTCGACATATTGTATTAATGTCCATTAAAAGGTGGATTTACCTCATTTTACAGCTTTATCAGCTTACTCCTGAATTTTCTTTTTTCTGAATAATAATTTTTTACTTCCACCAGTATCTCTATAAATATTTTAGAATATGAAACCAGAATTGAATGCATTGCTCTAAATGCCATTTAGCTAAGGTTCGATACTTTCAAAATTACCCGTCAACTTTTCAAGTCTATCTCTCGAGAAATGAATCTCTTCTTCACTTGCTTTGCAACTGTTGTATTTATGTGTGTATTTAGTACAAACATACTGATCTTGCACAGGAATGGTACCTAAATATAGGTTTATTTGAAGATGTGATACAGAATTGGTCAGCAGGCAGATTTACTATAAGGATTCAACAGCTATTGTTAACAATAACGTGCAGCTGAAACTCCTTCACACCAATTGTTTCCAGCTAAATTGAAAGTTCTTCTGACCTATGTCTGCTGGTTACATTCTGGCTATTAATTAACATATTCTCTCTCAAAGCAATATTGCAACTTCCCCCTTTTAAACCAAGATAACTGTGCATACACTCAGAGCGAAAATACACATATATTAGAATAGTTCTGAAAACTATTTACACAATGGTAGATCTCTGTTCAAGAGTTTGAGGGTTTAAGAAATTAAGAGTTTAAGAGTCTCTAATATAAATGTGGTTTATAAGTGATCCTTTTATGCCACATTGAATCCCTACAGTGGGATTAAATCCTGACAGGGATTCTGGAAATTACATAAGAACATAAGAACTAAGAGCAGGAATAGGCCATTTGCCCTCTTGAGTCTGCTCCACCCATCAATAAGATCATAGCTGAACTTTTTGTGGACTCAGCTCCACTTACCCACCCACTCGCCATAACCCTTAATTCCCTACAGTGCAGAAACAGCACTGACTCTCCAAAAGAGCATCTTACCCAGACACTATCCATGTAACTCCACGCATTTAACCCACTAATCCCCCTAACCTATACATCTTGGGACACTAAGGGGCAAGTTAGCATGGGCAATCCATCTAACTTGCACATCTTTGGACTGTGGGAGGAAACCGGAGCACCCGGAGGAAACCCACGTAGACACGAGGAGAACGTGCAGACTCTGCACAGACAGTCACCCAAAGCCAGAATACAATCTGGGTTCCTGGAGCTGTGAGACAGCAGTGCTAACCACTGTGCCATTGTGCTGCCCCAACTTATAAAGGTCATGGAATGCAGGACAGCTTTGTATTGGGTACAGCAGACACTAATTGCCACATGACTTGCGGACTTTCTGCATCCTGGTTACCTTGTCGATATTGGTGGTTATATCTCATGCTCACTGGTGTTGTTGAGCAGTTGCACTGGGTTCACATTTTCTGCCGTCTTTTAGCAGTGTGTCAATATCATGACCTTCCTCTTTCTCCAAAAGATCTTTTCTGGAAAGCTTTGCTTAGCGCTGAAGCTTCAGCCAGCTCCATTATTTATTCAGACAGCTCAGCTTGTAAGAAATCACAGCACTTGCCCTTGTTGCAGTACCTGCTGACGAACCGATCGACTGCTTCCTGTGGTGTTGTTTGTAAGCTGCCTGCTCTAAACATTGTTTTCTAAAGTTCACCTTTACATGAAGCTGATCCTCCAGTATGTTTCACAGCTTGGCAGGATCCTTCTGATCCTGCTCAGACCAAGCCCGACATGTTAACTCTGTGCAACACTTCATTTCCAATGACTGTGCGCGGATTCTCCGGCTGCACGCTCCTTTCCCGTGGCTGTGCGCAGGATTCTCCGGCCGCGCGTGCCTCAAGCCAGGAAATTCCCGTCCAAGCTCCATGGACCTCTTAATAGTCCCACTGAATTTTCTGTCTCGCCCGCTACGAGACAGGAGAATTTTGGTCTAACTTTATTCTCATCAATAGTTAATCCTGTTCTGTGATGCATATATCTTTAAAAGAATTTTGATTAAAAAGCTTCAATTCAGATAGGACATCTGAGCTTTCCAATTCATGATGGGAAATTTGGTGGTTAGATTGGTTGGCCATGCTAAATGAACTCGAGTGACAGGGGGATTAGCGGGGTAAATATGAGCTGTAATAACTCCACTGAGACGAAAGTCCCGTCACCAAGTTACTTTATTTACACCATACATCTGTACACAGCCAGCTCTCCAATTGCTCCCTGCTGAATGCAGGCTGGGAGGCTGACACACCTGCTTTAAATAGGGAGCATGAGGCTCCCTGATTTAACCATCAATTAAGACTCATCAGGTAGTTCATACTCTAGCAAGCCAGCCTCATTAGCCTGGTTGAAGTCATCACAGAGGGGTTATACGAATAGGGCCTGGGTGGGATTGTGGTCGCTTCAGTCTCGATGGGCCGAATGGCCTCCTTCTGCACTGTAGGGATTCTATGATTGGGGTAGATTTTCACTTTTAGTGCGGGATTTTCCGGCTGCGCTCACCCCAAGACCAGAAATCCCTGCCCAATGTCAACAGACCTTTGCATGGTCCACCAAAATTTTGTCCCGCCCGCTACGATTCCTGTGGCGGATGGGACAAGAAAGTTCCACCCTTAGTGTTAGGAAGAAAATAAACTATAAAGGATCTCCCTGTCCATTTTACACCCCTTTTCATTCCTAACATTCCATAATCAGGTGATCAAATCTTTTCAGTGTTTATTTGGTTAAGTGGTTTGTTCATATTTATAATGGTTCACTAGCACGTTCATATTTATAATGCCTCGAAGGCTCATTAGCTGTGCAACAAGCATTAAAGGATCATTTTAGATATCTTGCGATTAGTTGATACTTGTTAGTTGCTTCCAAATAAATCACACTTACAAACTGCATATCTGAAACTTCCTCAAAAAAATCATCAAAATTAAAGAAAACCAAGGAATGTCAATACTGGTTTAACAGTATCATTTAACAAATTAAATTATTCCTATTGAACAATAAACCGAAACCTTACTAGTTCCCTGTAAAAATAATTCTGTAAACATTTAGTAGCCCGTGAAATTCATGGGCCAGAAGTTTCCAGTAATTCCAATCCGCGGGATTTTCCAGTCCCACCGATGGTGAACCGCCATCTCGGTTTCCCAGCTGGCAGGAGATGCATACAATGGGAAGACCCGTTGACAAGATGAACTGCAACAATTCACCAAAGATCCTTAGACAGCACCTTCCAAATCCGCGAACGCTTCCATCAAGATGGACAAGGACAGCAGATACATTGGAACACCACCACTTGCAAGTTCCCCTCCAAGCCACTCACCGTCCTGACTTGGAAATATAGTGGCCGCTCCTTCACAGTCACTGGGTCAAAATTCTGGAATTCCCTCCCTAACGGCATTGTTGGCCAACCCACAGCACGTGGACTGCAGCGATTCAAGAAGGCAGCTCACCACCACCTTCTCAAGGGCAACTAGGGATGGGCAATAAATGCTGGCTTAGCCCATGTCCCACAAATGAATTAAAAAAATTATTGTACATTTTACTTTCACTGTGCCTTCCTTTTTCTATGTTCCTGGCTCTGTATGGCACTGGTGAGGGGGAACGCCCATGTCCCATGAATGAATAAAAAAATGGATGGATCGGAATATCTCACTGCTGGCCAATGGCAGGCCATCTTCGCCACCACGAGATGTGACATGTGGTGGCGGGGGGGTGGAAAACCCCGCCCTGTATAACTGTACAACAGTGTCCACGACTCTGTTGGTAGCCTTTTGGTTCTGAATCACAAGATTCAGGGTGGAGGTCCATCTCCAAGGCTTGAGTGCAATAATTTAAATCTGATGCTCCAATACATTATTGAGGGAGTGCTGCACTGTTGGAGATGCTGTCTTTGAAAGAAGATGCTATGAAACCAAAGCAGGTGATCCCCCCGGCCAACAATTGGCTCAAAAATAATGAAAAAAAGTGAATGCAGCCCCATCTGGATGGAGGTGGACAGCTGTTGGGGGAAGATGATGTAATCAACCCATGTCAGAAAGGTTGAGTGGGTCAAGGAGGGATAGCTTTTCTTTGTCAGCAGTTACATAAGATGTGATTTATGACTTGGGAGGTATGGTGGCATAGTAGTTAGCACTGCTGTCTCACAGCGCCCAGGGACCAGGGTTCAATTCCCAGCTTGGGCCTTTGTGCGGAGCCTGCACATTCTCCTGCGTCTCCATGGGCTTCCTCCGGGTGCTCCGGTTTCCTCCCACATTCTGAAAGATGCGCTGGTTAGGTGCATTGGCCATGGTAAATTCTCCGTCTGTGTACCCGAACAGGTGCCAGAGTGTGGCGCCTAGGGGATTTTCACAGTAACTTAATTGCAGTGTTAATGTAAGCCTACTTGAGACACTAATAAATAAACTTACATTCACACTGCAATGAAGTGTGGTGGAAAAATAGGATTCAGAGACAGTCAGTCATGGATAGGAACAACGTTTATTTTACTCTGCAGAGGTCGCGTTCCTCCTGCCACTTGAGAGAGTGGGGGGAAGGCATACCCGAGTACAGCAAACGACAGTCTTTATAATTATTCTATTTCTAGGCTGGCTACACAGACACACAGGCAGTAATGAGCTAATACAATATCAGTACTTTTCCATTCCGTATTAGGGAGTTGTTTTTCTTCCTTCTGCTGTATTTCCTTATCTTCACCATTTAGCTAGTTCTAATCATTCTGTTCACTTCTGCAATTTCTCAGCCGTCCCCTTGTGCAGCTGCTCAACCTTGAGTTTTAATCATTTTAGTTCCTCCTTGTCGAACTAGCCCAAGCTTGGCCATCCGAACCTGTGGTCTGCTTTTTGCTCCTTATGTTAAAATTTTCCATTACAGAAGTCACTGTGAAAATCCCCTAGTCACCACACTCTGGCACCTGTTCGGGTACATTGAGGGAGAATTTAGCACGGCCCAATGTACCTAGCCTAATGGAAGCCTACTTTTGACACTAATAAGTAAACTTTAAGTTTTAAAACTAGGATGTGAGCTATTGTGATGGCAGGGGCAGAAACCATTTTGAAGAGATTCAAACATGGAGTTCAGAAAATGATGCCCGCTGATTTGGGGGATGACAAAATGACTTTGGAGAGAAAGGGAGGTTGGGGAAGGTGAGGTGAGAGGTGACGCATTGACTGCTGGAAGAGAAGGGTGATGAGGAGAGGGGTGATGACAGCAGATTCGAAGTGAAGTGGGATAGTACTTAAAGAAAAAAGCGATTGCAATGTCTGCTAAGAAATCCAGGAAGGAAGCTTGGGTGGTCTGCCTGTGGGGGTACAGTTAAAGGGGTAGGAGGTGCATCTCATGCACAAAGTGAACTCAGAGTGTGCAGAGGCGAGAGAAGAGAGAAACTTAAGAAAATAATGAGTTCAGGATTATTGTAGTGAAAGATCGAAGGGGAAGTTTGGCTCTGCAGGTCTGTCTATTGATGACTCTGTCTAAGTAAATCCTAGCTTTAAACTGATAATGAGATGCCTTTAGGCAACTTGATTTTACTTGAGTTCTCAAGTTTGTCTCAGCCAGCTACAAGTGGCATACAGATTGCTCTTATCTAGTGAGGGTGATTGGGTGGCGTGCAATGATAAGGGTGGTTTTTGCAACCTGGCTTTCTGATAAATCTTTTCCTGCTGCCTCTTATCAACAGTAACTTGTAGAACCCAATCGTGCTGTAAGCTCTTCCTTTGATTGATCTTGTCCCACTGCGTGCTTTCCCACTGACAATGATTCACAGATGGTTTTCTTCCTCCCACTTGACAGTTCTGTTCTCATGCTAATTGCCCCAGTTCTATGGTTTCACAAACTGTAAAATTTTATGCATTTTATTGCCCATTGAATTTTATCAAATCCTTCATATTCTGCATGTATTATCCCATCAACAGTCTAACACACACATACATAAATACATACATTTACACACACTATATTGGATGTTGATGCATTAAGTACCTACTAATATTAAACCTTGCTCAGTGGTGAGTACAGGCACTGGATAAAGTGCGGACATGATATCTCCCAGTCAAAAAGCCTGCTGACACTCATTTTCTAGTAAGAAGTCTCACAACACCAGGTTAAAGTTCCAACAGGTTTATTTAGTCGCAAAATCCACTCGCTTTCGGAGAGCTTTTGGGCGGCATGGTAGCACAGTGGTTAGCACTGCTGCTTCACAGCTCCGGGGACCTGGGTTCGATTCCCGGCTTGGGTCACTGTCTGTGTGGAGTTTGCACATTCTCCTCGTGTCTGCGTGGGTTTCCTCCGGGTGCTCCGGTTTCCTCCCACAGTCCAAAGATGTGTGGGTTAGGTTGATTGGCCATGCTAAAATTGCCCCTTAGTGTCCTGAGATGTGTAGGTTAGAGGGATTAGTGGGTGAAATACGTAGGGATATGGGGGTAGGGCCTGGGTGGGATTGTGGTCGGTGCAGACTCGATGGGCCGAATGGCCTCTTTCTGCACTGTAGGGTTTCTATTTAAAAAATCTATTAAAAAAGCTGCTCCTTCGTCAAGTAAGTGGGAGTTCTGTTCACAACTACTGTTTGTGAACAGAACTCCCACTTACCTGATGAAGGAGCAGCGCTCCGAAAGCTCGTGGATTTTGCTACCAAATAAACCTGTTGGACTTTAACCTGGTGTTGTGAGACTTCTTACTGTGTTTACCCCAGTCCAACACCGGCATCTCCACATCATGACTCATTTTCTAAGCAGACAAAGGAAGAATTGTTATCTGGGAAGCAAGTGTGAAATTGCTTCAGGAGAAAAGGAATAAAACTAGGGGAGATGGGGAAAGTTGTGAAATCAACATTTCGTTCAACATTTTAACTTATTTCCCACTGGTCGGCAGGTTTACGGACAAAAGAATGCTTACATCTCAAAGTGCAACATAATCTTCTGGAATTAAAATAAGACAAATGGGAAATACAATATTATTGACTGTTTGAAGCAAGTTTGAATAGCCTGTAATTGTCATGATGTCCTTGCATCTCCTCATCAGACTGCTATCATTCAGTAAGTAGAATTTCATTAAATGAGGCTTACACCCAAGCAATCCAACTATTAGTATAGATTTCACAAAACAAGGCATTAGGAGATCCTTCTGACACACGCTGCAGTTTTATTGATTGCTAACCACCTTTTTTTCTCATATTACAAAAACGTCAGAAATTCACTGAACGTCTTGTAAGTTTCAGAGAAAGAAATAACTCCGTCATTATCAAATTTGACAGTGAATAAAGCATTGTTTTTAAAAATGTGTTCATGGATTGTGGGTGTCACTGGCAAGGCCAATATAATTGTTCATCCCTAATTGCCCTTGAGAAGGTGGTGGTGAACAGCCCTTTTTGCATGTGGTGCAGGTACACCCACAGTGCCATGAGGTAAAGTGTTCCAGGATATTGACCCTGCTTCAATGAAGCGATACATTTCCAATGAGAATGGTGTGTGACTTGGAGAGGAACTTGCAGGTGGTGGAAAAATGCTGCCGAAGCCTTGGTGACTTGCTGCAGTGCTTCTTGGAAATGGCGCATACGGCAGTCGCGGTGCTTCAGTGGTGGAGCACTGAGCAATTAAGGTGATGGATGGGATGGCACAATCAAGCGGGCGGCTTTGTTCTGGATGATGTCAAACCTCTTGAGTGTTGTTGGAGCTGCACTAATCCAGAGAAGTGAAGAGTATTCCATCACACTCCTGACTTGTGCCTTGTAAGATGGTGGACAGGCTCTGGGGAGTCAGGAGATGAGTTGCTCACTCTCTCGGCACGGTGGCCCACTCTCCCCGTCTTTGCGTGGGTTTTCTCCAGGTGCTCAGGTTTCCTCCCACAGTCCAAAGATGCGCAGGTAAGGTGGATTGACACTTAAGAGCTAAGTTGCTCTTAAGTGCCAGGGGGACTTGCTAGGGTAAGTGCATGGGGTTATGGGAATAGGGCCTGGGTGGGATTGTGGTCGATGCAAACCTGATGGGTCAAATGATCTCCTTCTGCACTATACGATTCTAAGAGTCTCGAATTCCTAGCCTCTGACCTGCTTTTGTAGCCATAGTATTTATAATGCCATAAGACCATAAGATATAGGAGCAGAATTAGGCATTCAGCCCATTGGGTCATCATGGCAGATAAGTTTCTCAACCCCATTCTCCCGCCTTTTCCCCATAACATTTGATTTGTCTCTGTTTTACATATACTCAATAACCTGGTCTCCACTGCCTTCTGTGATGATGAATTCCATAGATTCCCTCTGGCTGAAGAAATTCCTGCTCACCTCGGTTCTAAAGGGACGTCTCTTTATTCTGAATCTGTGCCCACGGGTCCTAGTCTCACCTACGAATGGGAACATCTTCCCTTATGAGACTGTTTCAGTTACGTTCCTGGTTAAAGCTGACATCATTTCCCCCCACCCACCACCGCCACCCCCCACCCCCAACACCTCCCCTCTAAGATACTGATGGTGGGTATTTGTTGATGGTAATGCCAAGGGAAAGTGGTTAGATTTTCTCTTGTTGGAGACGATCATTACCTGGCACCTGCCACAGTGTGGAAGAGATGTTACATGTGACTTATCAACCCAAACCTGAATGTTGCTGAGGTTTTGCTGCATGGCGGCACATACTGCTTCATTGTTTGTGGAATTACGAGTGAAACATCCTGGCTTCTGACTTTACAATGGAGGGAAGATCATTAGTGCAGCAGCTGAAGACATTTTACCCTAGGACACTACCCTGAAGAACTCCGACATTGATGTCCTGGAGCTAAAATGGCTTCCAGCTTTTTTTCCTTTCAAGAGTTCCTTGATCCCATACTCGGTCAAATGCTGCCTTGATGTCAAGGGCAGTCACTCACTTCATGTCTTGAATTTAAGTCTATTGACCATGTTTGGACCAAGCCTGTCATGAGGACTAGAGTTGAGTTGTCCATGGCCCCTTGTCTTCTTACACCTATTGTTCAACAGAAATCTCACAAACTCAGATTGAAGAGACATAGGCCAGAACTCTACCATCTTGCCCGAACATGGAATTGGCGCGGGTGAGGGCCTGATAACAGAAACCTCCATTGATCTACAGCAGGAATTTCCGGTCTCGCCCGAGCGAGGCTGTAAAATCCCACCCATGGTGGCCATCTTGTCACAAAAATCCAATCAGTTTGTAAAATCCGCGCTGGATCAATAACCAACTGAAAATTTTCAAGGTCATTTTATCCGTAATTGTAGGTTCCACCAATTTCTTTACAACAGATGTTAAACTAACTGATCTCTAAGTCCTTGGTTTCCCTTGTCACCTTGCAGAGTAGCGTGTGCAATTTTCCAAACTAAAGGAATAGCTCCTGAATCAAGAGAAGTTTGGAAAATCCTACATAGGAAAACGGCAATGTCCTTGCGTATGTCCTTTAAATCCTTGGGATGAAAACCATCTGGAACAGTCTTGGTTCATGTCCAAGTGAATGAGGGGCTATAACAAGAATCCATAGAAGAAGTGGCAGCCTCTAATGAGTTCCAAGGAATAAGTATATGCAAATAGATCTGGCTTGTGCGGGATGAAGATCAACCCCAATTGTGGGATCTGGCAGAGGCTCAGAGAGGGATACAGGAAAAAAAGCAGAGGGACCATTGTGTGTGGATGTCAGAAGCAATTGAGAGGGAAACACTGTATCAATGATATCTGATGTACTGGGACTATGCAATGATGGTTACTGATGATATTTAATGAGCCCCAAAGTTATTATACAGTACACCCCCATAGGTCACCGTGAACAACACAAGATTTTCAGATTATGCATATAAGAGATGCCATTTTCCCCTCCCAAGCCCCATGCTAATCTTATAATAAATGAAGTGTCCGCTGGAAATTAAATTAACCACATTAAAAAATAAATATGTGCAAAAAGAAAATCCTTCACATGGGGGATAGCTTCTGAGGTTCAACTGTGAATTAAAATGCTGCAACTCTCCAGCTGGACTGCACTTGATTTGCATAGAAATCACCTTTTTCCGTGGCATGGACACTCATTCTTTCTCTTCCCCTCCCTTGAATCTATATTATGAACAGCGGGTCACGGAGAGCTGCGGGATTCATTATTTTGCATCACTGCCCTTCCCCTGAGTAAATGTGAATAGGTTACTAAATGTCATCACCAACTCCCCATGTCTCTTTGGTGAGAGATGATTGACAGATAAGTTTAATAATGCAAGGTAAACAGTTGGCGCTGGATTTACACTATTTAAAACAAAACACCATTTGAAGCAGAGTGTACGAATTGAGTGCTAGGGCTGATAAACTCCAACTCTAATGATGCTTCATTAGCTTTGAAAGACTGGCGCTAATGACAGTTTAGTGGAAATTTTACATTTAATTTAGCTGAATGGCAGCGCTAAATGAGGATCTGAAGTACAAAAGGCAAATTCTTGATATAAATAATGAAGCAGCTGGATGGAGGTCCACCAAAGGTATGCAGAAATGAGAAGCTTGGCAGGTTTCCAGGCAGAGTTTAACAAAAAATATTCAGAACAACTTTATGGTGGCACAGTGGTTAGCACTGCTGCCTCACAGTGCCAGGTTCCCGGGTTCGCTTCCCGGCCTGGGTCACTGTCTGTGAGGAGTCTGCATGTTCTCCCCGTGTCTGCGTGGGTTTCCTCCGGGTGCTCTGGTTTCCTCCCACAATACGAAAGACGTGCTGGTTAGGTGCATTGGCCGTGCTAAATTCTCCCTCAGTGTACCTGAACAGGAGCTGGAGTGTGGCGACGCGGGGATTTTCACAGTAACTTCATTGAAGTGTTAATGTAAGCCTACTTGTGATAATAATAAAAAATAAAAAATAAGTTAAAGGAAAAAGTTTGATTAGTCGCGAATAGAACTCTTGCCAGTTCTTCTTGAGCTGAATTTCTCTCTCCAAAGATGCTGCTTGACTTGCTGACCATTTTTGCAACATTTTCCATCTTCATTTCAAATCACAAGCAGAATTTCCTCTGAGCTTTAATGACCTGTTAAAGAAAAATACAAAATGGGGTCCAGGCTATGCACTAACTTTCTCTCCTTGAAGTTTGTTTACTGTTTGAATTGGGATTTGTTTTGGCAAATACAGTGTGGTAATTGTCCCTTTCAGGGCAACACAGCAGAGTAAGGGTCTGCGTGACCAATCAGGACTCCAATGTGTGGAATCAGGCCATGGTGAGGAAGACTCCTAGACAGAGACATTTTGGGCAGCTAACTACAGCCATATGGCTGCTGTACAATTCTTATTAATAACTCCCTTTTGTGTTTCCTAATGAAGCCTGGGAAAGTGCATCTTTACAGCAGTCAAATATATTTGGGGAGGCAATGGCCTAGTGGTATTATCGCTGGACAATTAATCCAGAAACTCAGCAAAAGTTCTGGGAACCTGGGTTCGAATCCCACCACGGCAGGTGGTTCAATTTGAATCCAATAAAAAAAAATCTGGAACTAAGAATCTACTGATGCCCATGAAACCATTGAGGGATGTCGGAAAAACCTATCTGGTTCACTAATGCCCTTTAGGGAAGGAAATCTGCCGTCCTTACCTGGTCTGGCATACATGTGACTCCAGAGCCACAGCGAAGTGGTTGACTCTCAACTGCCTCCAAGGGCAACTAGGGATGGGCAATAAATGCTGGCCAGCCAGCGACATCCATGTCCCATGAGTGAATAAAAGAAGATCCAGTGTCAGAGGACATGATTCGGAGAGCAATGGGTTAAACTCGATGATAAGCTGAATTGTTTTCGCTCTGTGGAAAAATTGCAAAATAGGCAATTTATCTTTCTGCAGATGCCATCTTCTACAGATTGCACCCCAGAAAGCATTCTTTTTGGTTATACCACTCTGTCCAAGACCGCAGGAAACTACAAAGGGTCATGAATGAAGCCCAGTCCATCACTCAAACCAGTCTCCTATCCATTGACTCCATTTACACTTCTCACTGCCTCAGAAAAGCAGCCAGCATAATCAAGGACCCCACGCACCTCGGACATACTCCCTTCCACATTCTTCCGTCAGGAAAAAGATACAAAAGTTTGAGATCACGTACCAACCAACTCAAAGACAGGTTCTTCTCTGCTGACTTTTGAATGTACCTACCTCGCATTAAGTTGATCTTTCTCTACACCCTAGCTATGACTGTAACACTACATTCTCCACTCTCTCCTTCTCTATGTACGGTATGTTTTGTCTGTATAGCACGCAAGAAACAATACTGTATATTATTACATGTGACAATAATAAATCAAATCGAATCAAGTTGTTGAGTATATTCAACTCATTGCTTAACAGATCTTTGGGTACTAATTAAACTAAACGGTATGGAGATAATGCAGAAGGTGGAGTTGAGGCATAAGATCAGCTATAATGTTGCTGAATGGCCCAGTATGCTTGAAGAATCAAATGGGCTACTCCAACTCCTATTTCTTATTCTCTCCTGTTTTTACGATATTCTTTCTGACTGGACTAAAACTCAAACCCCAGAGGTTATGACGCATTGTTCTAACTGTCCTTGCTACACAATCCCTATTGACTTCTACTTTTATTAAGATGCTGCTGCTTCGATTTTATATCATGCCAAAATAATGATGTGCGGAACCCCTTGAGATCAATTTAATGAGCGAACCTCTGCCTGTCCTCAGGACGGGCAAATACAGAAAATAATGAAGAATTGAACAAATGTGGATTTATTTCCACACTTTGAGCTGTCTCTAGTTTTTTTTTAATACTGTTCTTAGTAACAACTAGAAAGTCTAAAAATTGGTGAGAGTCATGGCGGACATGCTGAATTCCTTTGCCTCCTCAGAAAATAGATGCGTTGGTGGGCTTTCTAACGAGGATTGGATGTTTCATTCAAAGAACCAGCACAGATATGGCAGATGAATGGTTTCCACTATGGGTGGCACGGTGGCACAGTGGTTAGCACTGCTGCCTCACAGCGCCAGGGATCCGGGTTCGATTCCCGGCTTGGGTCATTGTCTGTGTGGAGTTTGCACATTCTCCCCGTGCTTGCGTGCGTTTCCTCCGAGTGCTCTGATTTCCTCCGTCAGTCCAAAAGACGTGCTGGTTAGGTTCATTGGCCATGCTAAATTCTCCCTCAGTGTACCCAAACAGGTGCCGGAGTGTGGTGACTAGGGGATTTTCACAGTAACTTCATTGCAATGTTAATGTAAGCCGACTTGTGACACTAATAAATAAACTTTAAACTTTAAAACTTTAACTTTGTGCTACTTCATTCTATAATTCTCAAGTCAAGCATACAAAGAAAAGAATAGCTAGGCTCCTTAGATCCTGCAATGATATAAGAAATCGATCCAAGTGTTCACTGGATGAACATTTGAAGAGCAAATAAGACAGACAAAATCAGACGAGAGCATTGATACCCTGGGGGCTGATCTTCAGTGCGCAATATTTTATACTCAGTTTGCTCTCGCTGGGCTGTGGCTGTGTCATGCTCTCTTCAGCTCTGGCCTACGCCATACATCAGCCCTATCAAAAATAAAGTGCCTCCATGATTCAATCAATGATTACGCACCAACATCTGCTAAAGGCTCCACATTCTGTGCAAAATGCAACTGTTTGTTCGCAGTGACCGCACCAGTGATCATTTCTGCCCCAGACATTACAAAACGTAAGCATAAGTAAAACTGACAATCTTCTTCAACTTATTCAGAAATAAGTGAAGCCCTTTAAAAAAAAAGCAATGCAGTATTATGGGGAGAGAGCAGCAATGGATGAAACTAACTGGAAAACTCTTTCCAAGAGCTGCTACAGGTTCAGTGGGCTGAATGGCTTCATTCTGTGCTGTAGGCTTCTGGAGACCAATTCCATTCTGTAACACCCCTTCCTATTATGATTGCGGGGGGGGGGGATTTTACATCCTCGCTCATCCCGAAACCATAAAATCCCGCCAGAGGTCAGACTTTACCGTCCCGCTCTCTCCAATATCCGTGGCGGACGGGACGGTAAAGTTCCGGCTGAGGACTATCTCCTTCTTGCTGATTAGACCATGTAGGCCTGCCTTCCTGCCTCTTATTAATTCCCTCTGCCTCCTGTTGTGCACCATCTTACCTTGCAAGAAAGTGGAGATTGGATGAGTGAGCATTGTGCAATATTTTTGGGTGCTGTGGCTACCATGATTGATTAGTTGCCAGTGTATGCAAGCTGTGAGGTGTGGGTACAAGACTTTTGCAGTGTGCTGATTGTGTGAGGGAGGCAGATCATATGAATACTCAATATGAGTGCTGATTGATGTGGTTATTGGTAATGGGTTAATGGGAACTGAGCACTGGATAAGGTTAATGAGGCACTTGTGGGTGCTATGGTGCTCCTGACCTGAATCACACTTGAGAAATGATTAAACTTGTCACTGAACTGTATCCATGTCCTTAGGACTGTACTCTGGAAATTGACTTACATTCTGCTTCCTGACTTGTAACCGACTGCCTTGAGGTGCCCAAAGGATACAGACACTCTCCTTCCTTCAACCTTTTCAACCAAGACCTCCAGAGCAATGGCTGGCAACCTTGCTGCAAATTCTCTGCCTATGTTGAACCTCTCACTTCACAATATTCTGAAAAATCTCAACTTAAGCAGCAGCCATGCACACCTTCCCTTCAAATAAGACCATAAGACCACAAGACATAGGAGCAGAATTAGTCCACTCAGCCCATCGAATCTGCTCCGCCATTCAATCATGGCTGATATTCTTCTCATCCCCATTCTCCTGCCTTTCCCCATAACCCCTGACCCTCTTATTAATCAAGAACCTACCTATCTCTGTCTTAAAGATACTCAATGGCCTGGCCTCCACAGCCTTCTGCGGCAAAGAGTTCCACAGATTCACCACTCTCTGGCTGAAGAAATTCCCCCCCCATCTCTGTTTTAAAGGATCGTCCCTTTAGCCTGAGGTTGTGCCCTGTGGTTGTAATTTTTCCTACTAGCGGGAACATCCTGTCCACGTCCACTCTATCCAGGCCTCACAGTATCCTGTAAGTTTCAATTAGATCCTCCCTCATCTTTCTAAACCCCAACGAGTATAGACGCAGACTCCTCAACCGTTCCTCATACAACAAATAGTCCAGGGTATTTGTAACTTGCGTGGGTCAGCTTTCAATGGTACGAAGTATTCACGACACTAGGCAAACGGTTCAGGTTAATGGGTACAGGTTAATAATGCATTGTGATCCTTGCACCCGTTTTGGGGGGGGTTATCCAATTTCACCTCCCTCATATTTGCCAAGACATACACTGTACAGCATCTTTGATGAATGCGGAACCCTCGAACGCTATCCAGGGACAGATGTTGAAGATGATTGCAAAGGAAACAAGCCATGTTCTGGATGAAGGAAATGTACATTCGGGTCGATGCAACATGAGGCTGCAATAGGAATCAGTGACCAGTTACGACATTGAATTTGATAGACATTTTTATAAGCAATTTTTTTATTGCATCCCAAGTATCATTCATTAACAAACTGACTACATGTTTATAAAAACTCATTTTTACTACACTTGCAGGGAGCACTCAGATTAATTAAAATTTAAATTATATTACAACTCATTATCAAGAACTTAATTTCACATGCATAAAACACCATAGTTAAAGGTTACAGTATAATTTCAATAAAATGATTAATTAAAGATCAGTTAAAATACTGAGGGCCTTATTTTGCAATGGTAGTTTTCATGAGGAAGTGGGTATGTGGAAAGAGGTCAGGATCACAGATAAGATGGTAATGAGTTTCCTTCCATCTTCACCAATACTCAGATTCCTGGATTTATGCTAAAATGCATTCGCAGAAATTAATGGAAAAAATAATATATGCTTATTAAGGCCTAGTTAAAGGTCAGCAATGAAAAGCTCTGGCAGGAGAAATACAGATAGAGATAGGAAGATGGGTATCTTAACTCACCTACTGATTAGAAGAACAATATTTTATTAACTTTGTGATTCTCATTTAAATTAAGTGTTTTTATGGAATTATTCTCATAATGACAGACATCGGCAGCACGGTGGCACAATGGTTAGCACTGCTGCTTCATAGCACCAAGAATCCGGGTTCGATCCCCAGCCTGAGTGCCTGTTGGTGTGCAGTTTGCATGTTCTCCCCGTGTCTGTGTGGGTTTCCTCCAGGTGCTCCGGTTTCCTCCCACAGTCTGAAAGAGGTGCTGGTTAGGTGCATTGGCCATGCTAAAATTCTCCCGAACAGGCGCCAGAGTGTGGCGACTAGGGAATTTTCACAGTAACTTCATTGCAGTGTTAATGTAAGCCTACTTGTGACACTAATATATAAACTTTAAACATGATCAATGCATATGGCTGCAAAACCTAAAGAAGGGAATAAAACATCGGTATAACAGCTGGTTTCAAATGCAATATGACCATTGTCCATTATCATGGTTTCAGCATCTGTGATACATCATTCGTTCTGGAATCTAAGTTAGGTAGCAGGCACTGATAATAATGGGAGTGATTTCTACTGAGGTGTGGGACTGCTGACCAGGTGTGATCATGCACTGTTCAGCTCATTAAATATGCAGGCATGAGGAACTCGCTGGTTCTCACGGGGTTGGTGGTGGGGGCAGGCAAGAAGTCACCATCCTCATCATTACCTCATGGGGTTGAAGGTTCGGGTGTCCTACTTGAAGATAGCTCACACCATAGTTTTTGTTTTTTTTAAGTGTTAAAGAACAATCTTACATCCACAAATATTAAGTGGGAGATCTACTCAATTTTGTTTTGCCCATTATTATTGAGATGAGGCAGTGTTGTTTTGCAAACAGAAGTGGCAATTGACTTGCTTACAGCATGTTCCCACAAACAGCATGAGACACACACCAGTCACTCTGCTTTCGTGATCATTGATGAGAGGTAAATATTTGTCATGGCACGAAGAGAGCCCTCTTTCTGCACGTTCAAATAGTGGCAAGAGATCGAACATTCTCTTTGAATTTTGTTGCTACAGAATCCGACAGAGCTGGAGGAGACCATTCGGCCCATCGCATCTGCACTGACAACAATCCCACTCAGGCCCTATCCCCATAACCCCATGTGTTTACCCGCTAATCCCCCTGACACTAAGGGGCAATTTAGCATAGCCAATCAATCTAATCCGCACATCTTTGGACTGTGGGAGGAAACCGGAGCACCCGGAGGAAACCCACACAGACACGGGGAGAATGTGCAGACTCCGCACAGACAGTGACCCAAGCCGGGATCGAACCTGGCGCTGTGAGGCGACAATGCTAAACACTGGGCCGCCGTGCCCAGTGGTTAGCTACAGGCAGCTGGTTTTTCAATGCATGGTTCCCTGAAAAGTTTTCTGTTCCCTTTGTGCATGTGTGGCAATAATATGGCAAACAATCTTGCATGTGTCTATTGGAGACTGATGCGCAATTGATTCACATGGGAGGCTAGGACGTACCCGGGAATAAAGGCTTTTATTCACAACAAGATTGGAGCACACTACTTAACAATATTATCCCAGACTAAGGGCTACTAGGAAGTAGCAGTGACCTTTATACTCCTGTAAGAAGGCGGAGCCGAACGGAGTGTACCACATAAACAATAATAACAGGTGGAACACCCCAACCCTAACCCCAACAGTAACAAGAGTAACATATGTACAAGTACCCATAGTGGTAACCATCTATGGTTCACCACAGAGACATTGAAGCACAGGTTCCTGGAGAGGTTGTAAAAATGGCCATTGTAAGATTTATGTTTGAAACCATTGCTCTCTCCTCCTGTTGCCTTCAAGCTGGTCCCCATCGCCCTTGACCCTCCCAACATCACTTTGCCTCCATAACCTTTCAAACATCCTCCATTACCCTGGACCCTGACCCAGCTATACATGTCATCTCACCCCCCCCTGAGCTTACACCTATCCCCATGTCGACATTTCCCATTTGGTCCTAGAACAAGCGTGCATCATCCTTAGAGTTGTTGTTGGGTGCCATAACCAACTCTATGAGTCCTTTAATTATCCTAAGCTCAGATCGGACCTGCCCCCCTTCCAACCCAACCTTCCCCAACGTGTAACTGTGAACATTCCTTCTATCAGGAAAGACACTGAGGTGAACACATTTGTGGACTGACCCTGCCCTTTAGGACCCTCATTTCTTACCTTGACTGACTCTTTCCCCCACACCCAGGAAACCAGGTCCTTCTCATTTCACTCCTCCATGCCCTCAACCCCACCCCCTGTCCTCCCCTGAAACCCTTTTCTATTCCTCCATGCCCCACTCCACCTCCCTTTTCACCACTGACTCACACACGCTGGCCCCGAGACTCCATAAAACCTGCCATTGCCCTACACCCCCCCCACCCAAATTCAACAAGGGAAACCAATAACCTTTTTTCAGCAGCACAAGGCTGATTGGTGCACACCACCTTTAAACATTGAAACTTAGAAACATAGAAGATAGGAGCAGGAGGAGGCCATTTGGCCCTTCAAGCCTGCTCTGCCATTCATTACGATCATGGCTGATTTTCCAACTCAATAGCCTAATCCTGTTTTCTCCCCACAACCTTTGATCCCATTCGCCCCAAGTGCTATATCCGGCCACCTCTTGACTACATTCAATGTTTTGGCATCAACTACTTCCTGTGGTAATGAATTCCACAAGCTCACCACTCTGGGTGAAGAAATGTCTCCTCACCTCCGTCCTAAATGGTCTACCCCGAATCCTCAGACTGTGACCCCTGGTTCTGGACTCCCCCACCATTGGGAATATCCTCCCTGCATCTACCCTGTCTAGTCAATGATGGACCAAGTGTGACGAGATTCTCCTGCGTAGGACTTTATTAAAAGTTGTTTCATGTTAATGAGTACTCATGGCATGCAAATGTATTGCAAGTACAAACACGCCGCATGCCAACGTAATGCTCGGCACACCACTGGCTTTGCATGGGATTCTCCAGTCCTTCCCGCCGGCTGAATCTTCCAGTCCTGCCGAAGTCGACCCCTGTCCCGAGACGGATTCCTCGGTGGCGGGATGGACGAGCCACACAAAATGCCGCACACATTGGCAAGACTGGAAGATCCTGCCGGCAGGAATGGCAATCCACCAAATCCCACCCAATATCTCTGCATCTCAATTTCCCATTGGCATATCAAAATTTTGCATCCCACGTAATTGGACATTGGACATGTCGGCAGTCATGCCAGAAGGCACTGGAGACGCATGTGGGGTCTGGAAAATAATCTATCCACAGAAGGAACTTCCCAGTGTGCCTGCAACATCACATCAAACACTTTGGAATGCAGTGAAGCTGGATTAAGTGGTTAAATCCAGCAATGCAATATCTGAGCCAAGCCAATTATTATAATAGTAAGCAATAAATTATTGTAGTCCCATTGTAGGAAGATGTTGACATGCATTTTAGTTCTAAATTGTGTTGTTTTTAACTTATTTACTTAATGTGCTGGGCATGCAATGTAATAATCATTTAAGAAACAAATGCTTTAAAAGCATTAACCCATGTAAGTGAAATTTACTGGAGCAAATAGGAGGGAAACTTCAACTCACATTGGCTTCCAGTGCAAAATCCATGGCTGGAATTTTCCAACCTCGCCCGTGGCTGGGATTTTCCGGTCCCGCTGCAGTGAATGGAGATTTGGCTGAGCACCAAATTCTCCGTTCTCACTGGTAGCCGGGCGCATGAGACTGGAGAATTCCAGCCAGCGTTCTGCAGTAAGTGCAGGCTAAAATGTCAACATGAGGCCCATTCAGAATTGAACTCCAGCTGCATGAAACCAGCATGCTGCAGACAATCAGACAACTTGGCCTGAATTTTACCCCCCTGCCCGCCACAGGAATCGGGGCAGGCGAGGGGTGGACAATGGAAAGGTCTGTTGACCTTGGGCGGGATTTTACAGTTTCGGGACGAACGAGACCGTAGAATCCTGCCCCTCAATTTGGTTCGCTCAGGCCTCAGGAACTCCATCCACTATCCCGCTCAAAAAATGCCTCATTTCCTGGGGGATTAATGTCTCATTATCAACCATTAAGCTGAATACCTGCAATCTAAACCTGGTGTCAGAAGACATTGTACAGTGGCAGGACGAAGGAACTGAAACATACTCTTGTTTCTTTTCATCAGCTCACGTTGCTGAATGGAAAATCTTCCATCTTGACCTCCTGAATCTTTTGAGTGAGCTCATTAGATGCTACCTAAAGCTTCCCCTACTCTGTCCTCTTCTCTCTAAGCTGGTGGTGCATCTCCAACTCGACCTGAGCCACGTCTTTTCATTTCTTAGATAAACCATCCCAACTACGAGAGCAAATTCACTGCTAATTAGTGTTGGGTCACTTTTACACTGTCGAGCCCAACCCTGGAAGAAACTTGATTGCAATGATCTGACCTCCTTCACCACAGGACTGCTACAGCCTGAAAACAGAACAGGTTTTTTTTAGCAACTATTCTTCACTGAGACAAATCTTTTCTTTGCTGTTTTCTTGTGGAGTGTTTGTGTTGATCGAAATGAGGAATGACATTGCCAGGGATTAATTCTAATAACATTTCATTCCTGTAGCACTGTCATTCTTCACCTTAATGAGCACACACTTAACACAAACACAAATTGAGAGGAATACATATAGCACTAAGTTTACTTGTTAACGTTCCAGCCTGTACAGCCGTGATCTGTTATGTTTATACCCTCAGGGATCAGAATCATAGAATCCTACAACACACAAGGAGGTCATTTTAGCTCATCATGTCTGTGGCGGCTATTTGTCAGAGCAATCTAATTAGTCGCACTCCCTGAAAATAATTTAACCCTTCATTATTACAACCTAGTTTTCCACATTACAATTCTACCTTTAAACAATGATTTTCTAACCTTGCACACCACACATATATAACAGCAGAACCTCTTGTGGTGTTTTAAGTTTCATACAGTGCAAAAGTCACAATATCAAAAGTTCCCTCAGTGAAAAAGAAAGCCATTCGCCCCATCCTGTCCATGCTGGATCATTGAAAGTGCTATCCAATTAGTCTCACTCACATGTTCTGTGACCAGACCCCTGCAATTTTTTTAATTCAACGAGGGGTGACATGGTGGCACAGTGGTTAGCACTGCTGCCTCACAGCGCCGGGGACCCGGGTTTGATTCCCCGCTTGGTTCACTGTCTGTGCGGAGTTTGCACATTCTCACTGTGTCTGCGTGGGTTTCCTCCGGGTGCTCCGGTTTCCTCCCACAGCCCAAAGATTAGGTGGATTGGCCATGCTAAATTGCCCCTTAGTGTCAGGGGACTAGCAAGGGTAAATGCATGGGGTTATGAGGATAGGGCCTAGGTGAGATTCTGGTCGGTGTAGACTCGATGGGCCGAATGGTCTCCTTCTGCACTGTAGGATTCTATGAACTATATTTCTTCTATCAAGCCTTGACACCCTTCCTAAAATGCAGACTTATATGAGGCCTAATCAATGATTTGTTCAGGATTAGCGCTCAATAAAAAATATTTGGAATTAAGAATCTACTGATGACCGTGAAACCATTGTCGATTGTCGGAAACACCCATCTGGTTCGCTAATGTCCTTTTGGGGAAGAAAATCTGCCGTCCTTACCTGGTCTGGCCTACATGTGACTCCAGAGCCACAGCAATGTGGTTGACTTTCAACTCCCCTCTGAAATGGCCGAGCGAGCCACTCAGCTGCATCAGCATTTCAAGAAGACAGCTCACCACCACCTTCTCAAGGGCAATTAGGGATGGGCAATAAATGCTGGCCAGCCAGTGATGCCCGCGCCCTATGAATGAATGAAAGAAAAATTGCATAACCTTCTTTCTTTTGTACTTGATATTTCTATTTATGAAGCCCAGGATCACACAAACCTTTTTTAACAACCTTATCACCTTGTTTTACCACTTTCAAAAATGTTCTACATAAACCCTTACATCTTTGTTATTGCACTTCACTTAACATGGTGCAGTTTAATTTTTTTCAAATTCATTCATGGGACATGGGCGTCGCTGGCTGGCCAGCATTTATTGCCCATCCCTGGTTGCCCTTGAGAAGGTGGTGGTGAGCTGCCTTCTCGAATCGCTGCAGTCCACGTGCTGTGGGTTGACCCACAATGCCGTAAGGGAGGGAATTCCAGGATTTTGACCCAGCAACTCTGAAGGAACGGCGATATATTTCCAAGTCAGGACGGTGAGTGGCTTGGAGGGGAACTTGCAAGTGGTGGTGTTCCTATTTATCTGCTGCCCTTTATGTTGCTCATTCCTCCAAAATACATTGCTTCCTATTTCTCACACTGAATTCAGTTCAACCACTTCCCACGTTCATCCACTTCCCTGGTCTATGTTGTCTGAAATTTGCTACTTTCCTCTTTAATTAATATTAATGACATTTCTAGGTTTTGCGTCATTTGCAAACTTTGAAATTATGCCTTTTATGCCCAACTAATATTTATCAAAAAGAAAAGTGGCACTAATATCCACCCCCGAGGGGCATTACTGTACACTTCCCTCCAGTGTGAAGAATAACCATTCATCAGTACTCTCTGCTTTCCGTCTCTTCACCAATTTTCTATCCAAGTTGTCACTGCCCCTTTAACGTACGTGCTTTAATTTTGCCAATTAGTCAATGACTTGGCAATTGATCAAACACTTTTAAAATGTCCAAATACCCGCAGTGATTTCTGTTTCTTCATCAAACAAGCTCACCCAGGTATGTCAGACATTATTTGTCCCTACAAAGTGGGTGTTGGCTTTCATTAATTAACCCATATTTTCCCAAGTGAAAATAATTTTGTTCCAGACTATGGAGTCCGGAAGTTTCCTTACCCAGGCTGAGAGGCTTGTGAATGGCAGGTTTATCCCTCTCCTTTTTTGAACGAGGGTGCAACATTCATCGGTCTTCTAGCACAATCCCAAATTGAGCAAGGATTGAAAAGCTTGTGGCCATGGGTTTTGCTTACTTCCCTCAGCATACTGGAATGTATCTTTACTTTGAGCACTGCAAATATTTTTAGAACCACCTCTTAATCAATTTTTATCCATTTAATTTCTCTGCCCCTCCTATCTTACCATGACATTGGCAAAATCCTCTTCTTTTGTGAAGACAGATGCAAAAAAAAACATTTAGTACCTCATTTCATGCCCTCTCCAGAAGAAGATTTCATTTTTAGTCCCTGATCAACCCTACCCATCCTTGGCGAGCCTTTTAATCTTTAAGTGTTTATAAAATATTTCAATTGTTTCCCTTTTATGTTGCTCACTAATCTTTTCTCAGGATGTGTTTCTTTTCCTTCTACAACTGCATTCTGCTTCAGTCTCAGCAGGTTTTCCTAAATGAAGCTTGGTTATCAAAAGCCTTTTTTCCCTGTTTCATTTCAACATCAGGATCTTGTGTCACTCACGGAGTTCACGAATTAGATATCCTCCCTCCACTTTGGTCAGAATATATTTTACCGACTGAGCGGAATTTAATGTTCTCTCAACATGAATTTGGAGGTGGGAGGGACATTTAATGAGACTAGGGGCTGTGGAGTGGGGAGCCCACGACTTTCCAGCCTCTGGCACCAGGGTGCGAGGCATTATGGCCATCCCATACTGATGGCAATTGAGGTCCTTAAGCAGCCAATTATTTCCCACATAAGGGCCTCATCTTACCACTGCTGCTATTCTAACAGGGAGCCAGAAAAACAAGCCTGGCAGTGGGCTCATAGGTGTCAGGGGGAGGGTGGCGGGGGAGGTGGGGGGGAGTGGATGGATGTCCCTCGTTATTGGGCACTCAAGATCGGGAAGGGGGAAACCCCCTGAGAGCCATCTTTCTGACCTTTCTTACAAACTGCACCCCTGCCCTGCTCTAGCCATGACCCCTCCTCTGAGAACCTGCCCTAACCATGACCCCCTTCTCTGAGACCCAGTCCTCCGGGCCTTTGGCGAGTGCATTGACGGTGGTTACCACCACTCCCCTGGTGCCACCGCATGCAAAGGAGAGCTGCCAGCCTCTGATTGAGCCGCAGCTCTCAGTGTGTGGCATTGCTGTCCCTTGGTGCCCTTAATACCAGGTCGACCCTCCACGAACATGATTGGCACTTCATGTGGTGGGGTTTTCCCAAAGGGAGTGCACAGAACTCACCAGGAGGTGAAAGTCCCATTGCCTGGATTAAATCAAATTTTTAGTTTCAAACAAAGAGAAATGTTTTCAACAGCTTTGCTTATTCAGTTTTCGTAGAATCATAGAATTCCTACAGTGCAGGAGAAGGCCATTCAGGCCATTAAGTCTGCACTGACTCAGTATCTCACCCAGGCACACCCCTGCCCTATCCCTGTAACCTTACATATTTTACCCAGCCACCTAATCTGCACATCTTGGGAGGGTGGGTGCAAACTGGAGCACCCAGAGGAAACCCACGCAGATACGGTGAGAACATACAAACTCCATAAAGTCACCCGAGGGTGGAATTGAACCCGGGTCTCTGGTGCTGTGAGGCAGCAGTGCTCACCTGTTTGATTTGTGAAATATCCCATTATTAGATGAAGCATCTTTTGCCTCATCTTCTCTGCGATGATCAGACGATGGTGTGAGATACTCTTTTGAAGAGTGGAATCAAAGGACTGCGTGCAGATTGCTTTTGAGTGCTAGTATTCTAATCCTTTGGGACCTGGAGAAGGGCAACGTATAAATTGGAATTGTGGGTTATCATCAAGCACAGAAGTAGCCACTTGTATAGGATATAATGGATACCTACAGGTGATCACAAGGTCGCAATTTTATCCATGGTCTCAAATCACTGGATGTTGATTTGAGCATGAGTTTTCTGCAAGAGAAATTTTTTTGACATCCAAGCCAGCTCTGCACTGTTGACAGAACTTCCATCGACAAGGTTGATTCATTACAGTGAAGGAATCGAATACTGGGGGATTGAACTTTAGAACGAGATAGAAGGTAATTAATCAGGATAGAGATTTTCAACCACAGGAAATACTGGAGAAAATCATCGAAGTGAAGGTTTCTTTGAAGAAAAGGTTATGGTCGGAAGGCAAATAGGAAAGGTCAGTGTTATATTGTTATATTACTTGAAAAGTGCTTTGAATTATCTTGTTATGTGCACGTAAATATATGTGTCCAGGATGCTATGCTACTCACTACTGCACTACAGTCTGTGAACCGACTACAGTCTGTGAACCAATGTTTTGATTTGATCTGACTTATTATTGTCATATGTATTGGTATACAGTGAAAAGTATTGTTTCTTGCATGCTAAACAGACAAAGCATACCGTCCAGAGAAGGAAAGGAGATCATACAGTATGTAGTGTTACAGTCAGAGCTAGGGTGTAGCGAAAGATCAACTTAGTGCGAGGTAGGTCCATTCAAACATCTGATGGCAGCAGGAAAGAAGCTGTTCTTGAGTTGGTTTGTACGTGACCTCAGACTTTTGTATCTTTTTCCTGACGGAAGAAGGTGGAAGAGAGGATGTCCAGGTTGCTTGGGGTCCTTAATTATGCTGGCAGCTTTTCAGAGGCAGCAGGAAGTGTAGATGGAGTTAACAGTTTGCGTGATGGATTGGGCTACCTTCACGAGCTTTTATAGTTTCTCGGGGTCTTGGGCAGAGCAGGAGCCATACCAAACTGTGATACAACCGGAAAGAATGCTTTGTCTGGTACATCTGTAAAAGTTGGTGAGAGTCGTAGCTGACATGCCAAATTTTCTGAGTCTTCTGAGAAAGCAGAGGCGTTGGTGGGCTTTCTTAGCTATCAGGCCACCACCCACATGGAGTGATATAAAACTATTCGCCGAAAACCTCCGACCTCGTCCGGGGCTGGGATTGTCCGGTGCTGCTGCAGTGAATGGATTTTTAGCTGAGAGCCAAATTCTCCATTCTCACCGGCAGCGGGACGGGACTGACAACATCGGAGAATGCGGCCCATCATCTCAGTGAAAGCTTCAGCCTAAAAATGTGATTATTTCAGACTGCAGGGACCAGAAAACATAATAATCGACCCAAGAGAAAGTGGCCTTAAAAATTCACGGTGCTATGTTCAGTTTTGGGTGCCTGACTCTCATAAAGCATCAGCCATTCTCCCGTTCGGCGGGTAAGGAGACCAAAGCCATCTTGAGTTTGCGCTTCATTTAAATCCTGCCAGCAAGCAGTGGTGACACAGTGGCATGGGGCAGCATGGTGGCACAGTGGTTAGCACTGCTGCCTCACAGCACCAGGGACCCGGGTTCAATTCTGGCCTTGGATCACTGTCTGTGTGGAGTTTGCACATTTTCCCCATGTCTGCGTGGGTTTCCCCCGGGTACTCCGGTTTCGTCCCACAGTCCAAAAACGTCCGGGTTAGGTTGATTGGCCATGCTAAATTGACCCTAGTGTCAGTGGATTAGCAGGGTAAATAAGTGGGGTTACGGGAAAAGGGCCGAGGTGGGATTGTGGTCGGTGCAGACTCGATGGGCCAAATGGCCTCCTTCTGCACTGTAGGGATTCTTAAAGCTGTTTACCCAAAATGTCCAGACCACCGCTGCTCGCTGTCTCAGAGCTGGCAAACCCAACATTCCGAGCTGCCAAAAGCTGCTGCTTGGGACCACTGGTCCAGCCAGTGAACGCCGGGACGCAAAGCTGTTGTTCACACTTCAAGGTCTCTATTACATAAAATCCCAATTTGTGGCAACAACATCTGAACACTGGAAACATCTATGACTGCATAAGTTAGTCAAGCAAAAGTAAGTGTTCATGTCATAGATCAGTTGCATTTGTAGAACTACTGTATCGTGCATATAATATGAGATTTTGGTACTTTAAATGGGCGGCACTTTTTATGGGCGGCACAGTAGCATAGTGGTTAGCACTGCTGCTTCACAGCTCCAGGGACCTGGGTTCGATTCCCGGCTCGGGTCACTGTCTGTGTGGAGTTTGCACATTCTCCCCGTGTCTGCGTGGGTTTCCTCCGGGTGCTCCGGTTTTCTCCCACAGTCCAAAGATGTACAGGTAAGGTTGATTGGCCAAGCTAAATTGCCCCTTAGTGTCCTGGGATGCATAGATTAGAAGGATTAGCAGGTAAATATGAGGGTTAGAGGGATTAGCAGGTAAATATGTAGGGATATGGGGATAGGGCCTGGGTGGGATTGTTGTCGGTGCAGGCTCGATGGGCCAAATGGCCTCTTTCTGCACTTAGGGGTTCTATGGTTCTTAAACACTGAGGAAGAGCAATGATTTTGCTGGGTTTTTTTGCACTACCCACTGGCACAAGGAGTGAAATAGCTGACACAGTTTATGTGTTGCCAAGATTCCTTGAGACGCTCTGTGATGTAGTTGGATCCCTTGCATGTTGTTATGCAAATGCTGCCCCATTCGTAGAGAAAGGTCAGTTTCATTGTATAATCACATTTTATGTAACATTTAACCGAGCGCGGTTCAAAGCAAAAAGGAGGAAATGTGTATTTGCAGTGCACTTTAAGAAAAAGCACTGTTCCCACCCTCAGCCGCATTTTGGCATTTCCACAAGTCAGAATGTCTCAGCAGCTATTTATCTCATTTAGTAATGACTGGTGCATGGTGGCTTGCTTCTCGATCACAGCTGCCAACTTTAATCTTCTGTGCAAATTCACTATTATTTGTAAGCCTGTCACTCAATTTGGAAGCCTGGTACTTTTCTCCATGATAAATCTACTTCTATTTATGGAAACATCATGTTCAAAGCATTGCTCTGTGTGATCTGCCATTCCACACTTTCCGATCAGAAACTCAGTATTTTTAGGGACCTTCTCTTTCAGTCCTGGAAGATCAGTGTTTCCTCTGCACTTACACTCAGATGCATTCAGCCACCAATTACATGGCTTTAAAAAATATCTGATCATTTATCTCATTCCTGTTGTGAGAGCTTGCTACGTGTTAATGGTGTCCGCACTTCAAAATGCTTCATTTATAGTCAAATACTTTGAGATGAGCTGAAATGGTGAAAGGTGGTATATGGATAGAGTGATTGAATTCAGGGATATTCATGAAGACAGAATTGGAGAAGCACTGATACTTCAGAAAGTTGGAGAGCTGAGGGGGTTACAGAGATAGGGAGGGCAAGGCTATGGAGCGATATGGGAACAAGGACAGGAATTTTCAAATCAATAGATCGGTTATCTGGGAGCCAAAGTAAGTCAGAGAGACCCTGTGGATGATGAGTGAACAGATCTTGGTGCAAGTTCAGGCATGGGTCGCAGAGTTTCAAACACTCTCAAGTTAACACACTGAAGAATGTGAGGCGTAGCCCAGTAGTGCAATGACATTGTGAGGAAACCAAAGCACCTGGAGGAAGCCCATGCAGACGCAGGAAGAATGTGCAAACTCCACACAGACAGAGACCCAGGGCTGGAATTGAATCTGAGTCCTGGAGCTGTGAGACAGCAATGCTAAGCCTGTGCCACCGTGCCTTATAATGGAAGGAAGGTCATTGATGAAGCTGTTGCATGTTTTTGGACTTAGCAAACTATCCTGAGGAACTCCTGCAGTGCTGTCTTGTGACTGAGATGATTGAGAGAGGCATATGGTCTCCAGAAGAGTAGGAGCTTTCAGTTCAGTCGGGCAGCATGGTCAGTGCAGGTTTGGAGGGGCGAAGGGCCTATTCCTGTTCCTTCAACAACCATAATCCTTCGTGCTAGGTATGACTCCAGCCAGCGGAGAGTTTTCTCCCTGATTCCATTGACCCAATTTTTGCCAGGGCTCCTTAATGCCCGACTTAATCAAATGCTTTCTTGATGCCAAGGACAGTCACTCGCACTTCTTCTCTTGAGTTCAGCTCTTTTGACCATGCTTGAACCAAGACTGTAGTGATGTCAGGAGAGTGCCCCTGGCGTAACCCAAACTGGGCATCAGTGAGCAGGTTATTGCTGAGTGATTTCCATTTGTGAGCATTGCTGATGGCCTCGTCCATCTTTTTGCTGATGATCGAGAGGAGACTGATGGGGCGGAAATTAGCCGGATTGGATTTGCCCTGTTTTTTGTGTTCAGGACATACCTGGGCAATTTCCCGCATTGCCAGGTAGTTGTCATTGTTGTAGCTGTACTGGAACAGTTTGGCTGCAGCATGGCCATTTCTGGAGAACAAGTCCTCAGTATAGCTGGTGGAATGTTGTCTGGGCCTATTACTGTATCGAGTGCCTGCAGCTGTTTCTTGACATCATGCGGAGTGAACTGACGACATCTATAATGAACAGTAAGAAGTCTCACAACACCAGGTTAAAGTCCAACAGGTTTATTTGGAATCATGAGCTTGAACTTTAACCTGATGTTGTGAGACTTCTTACTGTGCCCACCCCAATCCAATGCTGGCATCTCCAGATCATCATCTACAGTGAAGAGGAGGCTAAGATGGATCGTTCACTTGGCACTTCTGGCTGAAGATGGTGGTAAATATGTTGTATTGTATTTCGCCTTGCATTTGTGCACCAATGTCCCACTGCAGCGGGACAGAAGAATGCCAATCGGGGGCGTGGTCGGAGAATTCCAGCCGGAATGTTTCCCGCATACAGGATATCAGAGCTATGACTGTCTAGCATCTCCGTGGTGTGTTTCTCGTGGCGAGAATTGGCGCACCATTGGATGGCAGTGGGATCGTCTGGTGAAATTTCCCATTGATTCCACCCCATGCATCCAGGAAACACACTGACGATGGGGATCTTTGTGGAGCCTCCTCCTCCAGTCATTTGGTTCATAGAAATCATAGAAACCCTACAGTGCAGAAGGAGGCCATTCGGCCCATCGAGTCTGCACCGACCATAATCCCACCCAGGCCCTACCCCCACATATTTACCCGCTAATCCCTCTAACCTACGCGTCTCAGGACTCTAAGGGGCAATTTTTTTTAAAAAACCTAGCCAATCAACCTAACCCGCACATCTTTGGACTGTGGGAGGAAACCGGAGCACCCAGAGAAAACCCACGCAGACACGAGGAGAATGTGCAAACTCCACACAGACAGTGACCCGAGCCAGGAATCGAACCTGGGACCCTGGAGCTGTGAAGCAGCAGTGCTAACCACTGTGCTACCGTGCCGCCGAGGTTAATTCTGGTTAATTGTCCATTACCAACGATGTTGGGTCAGTCCAAAATACATAACTGTCTAAAGTTGTCACTTATCTAAAGGCAAGTCTAAATATTGTGACAGCTCGCTGACACATGAAATGCAAAGGGTGATTCATGATGGCAAAGCTGGAGTGAAATAAATCACATTGAGCTAGCTGAAGAAAAATGAGTTCATACAAAATCAAGGAAAGGTCAGCACCTTGGTCAATTTGGCACAATCTTCTGGCTCTTCATACTGGTGGGATCTTCTAGTCCCTCTGATGGCACACCCCCCCACAGTGTATTTTCCCGGATGCATGGGGTGGAATCAATGGGAAATTCCACCAGGAGATCCCGCTGCCGTCCAATGGCGCGCCGCTTCCTGCCAGAAAGAAACACACCGCGGAGATGCTAGACAGTCGCAGCGCTGATGTCCTGTGTGCAGGAAGCATTCAGGCCGGAATTCTCCGACCCCGCCCCCAGCTGGGATTATCTGGTCCCGCTGCAGTGAATAGAGATTTGGCTGAGCGTTAAATTTAACATTCTCGCTGGCAGCGGTAACGGGACGTGCAAGACTGGAGAATTCCAGCCTCAGAGTCTACAACCTACCACATATATTAGTTAGAAGTCTTTATCAACAACAATTGACAAACTATCACCAGTTTTTCAATCTTTGTTTCCAATTTTCCTCTTTGCAGTGCTGAGGGTGCTGGAACCTGGGTACAGCTTTTCTTCACAAGGGCAAGTACACTTGGACTAAAAATATTGGCTGGCTATCTGACCACTGGGGAGACAGGGAGATTCACAAGTAAGCCGATTCTTATCTCCTCCAATACCCGCATAGGGATAATTTTAGTCTGGGTCGCTGTTGTAATCATGTATGTTAGCTCTTACAGATTTTGCCCTTTGCATCTCCCACTCCCCAGGTCCCACAGACACTGAGGCCAATTGCAGTGGTCCCACCATTGCCTTGGCTGAGAACAGCCATCTCTGCACAGACAACTAGGAAAGCTGGCCGGATGTCTCCCCATTTGCCTACCTCTTGGCTGACCACAGATGGATGTGTTTTAAAGGGAAAAATAAAGTGTCTTTGATCCATTGAGTGATGCGATTCTTAACAAAAAAACGAGCTCAAGACAGGTTTTCTTGTAAGTTTGAAAGGAAATAGATGTTTCTTTCTCAACAGCACCCACTCACACGTACACAAAACACACATACTGACAAGAAAAGATGATTGCAGAAGAGGTAGCATGCACTCAAGTGTTGAAGAGTCCAAAAAATCATGGTTATACTTGGGTCTTTCGAGCTTGAAACATTGCAGACCTTTTGATTCATTGAAGATAATGGAAGTTGGAGGTTTCTGGTGAGTAATTCACAGTTTGCTACTTAAAGCAGCAAGCTTCTGCCATTGGTCCAGTTGCAGTCAAATCCCTGCAATGAAGATTTGGCTTAGCTTTCCAAATCTGGAAATGAAAAAAACATAACTCCATTTCTCTTGCTTTTTAGTGGATTGTAGTGAGGGATCTTTCTTTTCTGGCTGGGATCAATTCTCTCTGTGGTCTCATTTTTTCACATGCTGAAATGAGACTGATCTCAAAGTGTTTCTTATCATACGCTGATTTCTGTCAGATGAACATGGTATCTGCTTTCCCATTATCAATAGAATTTGATTATGGGCCATTTGGATCTTGCTGTGATCGAATGGTTCTTCCTCACACCCATACTATGGCATTCCACTCTGCAGCCTGTGAGGGCCATTGTACACTAATTTCTGTAGGTATTTGGACAGTGGCAGCTTTTAACTGTGCAGGAAGGATCTGTTACATTTTAATATCTTCTCAATAGAATGTCCCCAACAAGATTACTTGCATTTTAATATTGTGACAAGACGAACAGGCTAACTTCCAGCCTTGGGCAGTTTAGCTGTATACTTACACACAAGGAGGAAAGTCACCTGACCCCTTGACTCCATCTTGTTTCAATGCAGATTGCCCATTTTCTATGTTTTTTGAAGAGATTATAGAAACGTTCTTTTGTCATCCATCCAGGGATAAACAGGCATGACAGGGGTTAAAACCAAAGTGGTCAAGTTATCACTGGTTCATGCGCAAATAGGCTCTGAGTCATTGGGGGACCATGAAACATCAGGAGTGTGAAGATACTGTGCCTTTAAGAAATGTATTTTAATCATGTTCCTTTGTAGGATGTTTCTAGCAGGCTTTGGAAGTTGATGGTACCCAGATGTCTGTTGCCAGTATCCTCTAAGTGTTACTGAAGCAATATAATTGACATCATGCTGATTTTAATCTGGCCTAATGCAGTGTCCTGAGGTTTTATGGTCCTTTGGGGATTGCTGAGTGGGACTTGATTTGGGGATGATTGACAAGCCAGGTGATATGCCTGGGGGCAGTTATTTTTCCACAGAAAAGTCCAGGTTTTAGTTTCATTTTTCAATTGCTGCTTGAAGCAGGTGGAAGAAGGCAGTGTCTCTGTCTCTCTCTTTATCTCTCCAGAGACTTGCTGAAGCTGGGAAACCTCAGAGATTTGTTCCAACATTCAAAGGACCAATTCACTGTGGTTGTAAAACACTAAAAACCCAGCATCACATGAGCATACTTGCTTCTGTGCCAAGTTTGGAGAAGGGTTTATGTCTATGGGATGGTGTTTGACTTGGAACTTCATAGATAGCTAGTTGTTAAGGTTTATACTGTGTCATATTTAATTCTTATAATTGGTAAAAGTTATGTTAATTCTTTTTATTATATTTTAACTGTGTTCTTAAATGAACACAGCTTGATAAGCACCTAAATGAACTTTGATTGATAAAAGCTTTTAACTGTTATCAAATAAAAATTGTTTGATAAAAGCTTTCTAGTGGGTCACTTGAATCATACCTGGAGTGAAACACTTTATGCTCCCCCGTGCCAAAGTTAAATTAAAACTAGGGTCTCGGCTAACTTCATAAAATACTCTGGAGTTTCTGGCCTGGGACTTAGCAAGAAGCAATTTCAGTTTCACAGATGTTGCTTTGAAGCTCAGCTCACATTCTACAGGAATAAAATCATAGAATGTTCCTGTTCATAGTGTGCGGCCATTCAGCCCATCCTATTTGTGTCAGCTCTTTATTCGAGTTCACAATTTCATTGTCTTTTCTCCGCATCCTATCAAATTTGCTGATTCAGGGACCCAGGAAGATTTCTCATCACACAAACTTCCACGGAGTACACACATCTTTCGTAAAGCACTTGCGCAAGCCTTTTTATTATCTATGGATTTTTGTGGGCTGGAAAACAAGGTGTAAGCAACATAGAGTCTTAATTAAAAGCAAAATACTGCGGATGCTGGAATCAGAAACAAAATCTTAATTGCTTTAGTTCTTAAAACAACATAAATCCAACAAGCAGTGCTGTTGTCTAGTATAGATCTATACATCACATTGCCATTTAATTTTATGTTTTACTAAATGCTTTATAGTTTCCGAGCCAGAGATATATAGTTAACAAATATATCGGTGTGCTTTTGTAATACCAATAATTCCACTGGTATCTTATAATAGGGGCAGCATGGTGGCACAGTGGTTAGCACGGCTGCCTCATCGGGACCCGGGTTTGATTCCCGGCTTGGGTCACCGTGTGGAGCTTTCACGTTCTCCCTGTGTCTGCGTGGGTTTCTTCTGGGTGCTCCGGTTTCCTCCCACAGTCCGAAAGACGTGCTGGTTAGATGCATTGGCTGTGCTCAATTCTCCCTCGGTGTACCCGAACAGGTGCTGGAATGTTGCGTTGAAGGGATTTTCACAGTGGCTTCATTTTAGTGTTAATATTAGCTGACTTGTGACTGATAAATCAACTTTTAGGGATCTTTGAGTTGCAGTTTAACCCTCAGATTCTATTTTACATCACCAAGTTTAGATGATCTAAATAATACAACGCCTACAGCTGAGTAAAAGAACATCAGTTTATTGAAACAGAAAGAAGGTTGTCAACTCATAGGGTGGAATTTTCCAATATTTTTCATAAGTGTCGATCCGGCAAGAAAACCGGAGAGAATCCTGCCAGCACTATCGGTGGGAAAAGATGCTGCATATTCAGCCTCTTTAACCAATTTGTTTTCCATGTGTTTCGTGTCGCACCTGTGGCGGCCTGCACCTGATTGGCTCGACATCGCCATGACTTAATGACTCCGGTCAGTGGGGCTCACCATTTAAACACTTCCCCAGCACTTATTCAAAGTCCAGATGGGTGGGGGGAATGGCAGCCCGGAAGACAGCTCCATGTTTCTCGGAGGGAGCCCTCACAAGGATGCTGGATGGGGTGCAGGACAGGAGTGACATCCTCGACCCTTGACCGGGTGGGCACCCGACCAGCAAAGTCATCAACCCCGCCTGGCAGGCTGTGCCTGCGATTGTGAGCGCCAGCTCACTCCATAGGAGGATGAGGCTGCAGTGTTGTAAGAAGCTCATTGATCAGCATGCTTCCAGCTCCTGACAGCCAAACACCTCTTTCCTTTCGCCCCAGTGAGACCCACTGCGTTTGCCCTCTAAGTGCCACCACCTGCAGGAGTCACGCCACCATTTCTTTCATGGCTCCTTCTGTCTCCCCAGGAGAAGACCGAGCACAACACCCGTGAGAGGGCGAAGACACGAAGGGTGGCGAGCCAGGCTTCTGGGTCCTCAGCCCTTTGAGGAGCGGGCACTGGAGCTCTTCAGAGAAGGAGAGGTGCGGGTTGTCAGCGACAGCATGGTCGGGCTGCCGTCCAGACATTCCTACACTCACTTTGAGGCAACTTCCCTGGGGCATGAGGTTTGGGTGCGAGGGGCAAGGTTTAAAGGTGATATACAAGGCATGTTTATTTGCTCAGAGAGGTAGTGGTGCCTGGAACTCACTGCCAGGGGAGGTCGTGGATGCAGATACGATAGTGACCTTTAAGGGGCATCTCTGCAGCTATATGAATGGGATGGGAATAGAGGCATATGGTCCCCGGAAGGGTAGGGGGTTACAAATCAGGTGGGCAGCCGGATTGCTACAGGCTTGGAGGGCCGAAGGACCTGCTCCTATAATGTAATTTTCTTGGATCTTTGTTCTATGTTCAATAGAGACATGTGAATCACGTGCTTGGCATCCCGGATTCCACTCCCTCCCTTGCACTTAACCTTGTGTCCTGTGTTGCAGGAACATATCCGGACGTCCTGGGGCCTTCTGGACTACAGGCCCCAGCTACAGCTGCAGCCTATCCTGGTCCTGACAGCTCGAACGAGTCCTCGGAGGATATGGGTGAAGGGACCTCCGAGGGTGGCACCATTTATCTGTCAGCTGCCAGCTCATAACTCACCATCCCGGATATTGACATGTCTGTGGGTCCAGTTAGTGTCGAGGCTTCTGGGTCACTCTCAGGTGAGCACAACACATCTGAAAACGTACATCGGGTGGAGGAGAGAATGTCTGTTGCCTCTGGCATGCGGGGGCCTGCCGGAGATGAGGACTCGCTGGCCCCCAGGCTACATGCTGGGCCTCTGAAATCACTTCTCCCTCAGCTGCTGGAGATGCAGCAACAGAGCCAGGGAAGGCAGGAGGGGCTGACGACCACACTGGACCAACTGTGAGACTTTTGCGGGGAGTCCCAAAGCTTTCAGGTGGACCAGTTATTGCCAGTCTTGCGTGCTTCCCAGGCCAACACTGCAAGGGTGGCATCTGCAGTGGAAAGCCTGGGGCAGGGGATCCTCATCATGAGTGGCAGGCTCCAAGCGATGGCTGAGTCACAGCAGGCCACAGCAGAGTCCCAGAGGGCCACAGCCGAGTCATAGCGGGTCACAGCTGAGGGACTGAACAGGCTTCTCGAGATTCTGTGGCCCATGGCTAAGAGGCTCAAAAGCATGCAGGAGACCCAGCGAGACAGCGCTGAGACACAGTGGGCTTTGGCAGCAGCCATTGAGTACGTGGCCCAGTCTCAGAGGATCACAGCTGAGGGGTTGCAGAGCATGGCCCAGTCTCAGAGGGCATTGAGAGGTGGCCCCCGACTCAATTGGCCATCGCAGAGGGCTCGACCACCCTGGGTAGGACGCAGGTGGTCCTCCAGGACTGGTAGTGCCAGGTGACACCAGAGCTTCTGGAGCTCACTGCAGAAGCACTGCCATCCCATGGAGTGGCCCAAGAGCCCACAGGAACCGCAAGGGAGGAGGAAGGGCTTGAGCCATTGCCGGGGCCTTCCAGCCAGGAGACGGTGGCTGTGGCTACACTTTCTGACTCCTCCCTTCCTGACAGCAGGGCATCTCAAGGGCAACAGGATGAAGAGTGGGTCATGGAAACATCCCAGGTACCTGGAAGCAGGCCAGGACCCTCAAGGTACAGACCCTCCAGAGGACACTCGCCATGCGCATCACAGGCAATGGGGCGAGGTAGGCAGCTGGCCCCCTCCATCTCCGATGTACATTCTGGGGAGTCATTGAGACGTAGTGGTAGGCCACGTAAAGTTCGGAAGTTGTAGTTGCGCTGAGATGGCACGGGTGAAGGGCTGCACTAGTTAGAAAGATATTTAAGCACCTTAATGTTTTCTGTTCACAAGTTTTAATGTTAGAACATCTGATTTAAACACCATTATTGCAATTAAATATTTTTTCACCACCCACCTGTGACGAATTTGTCTCAGATTTGTCTCGAATAGGAATCCTCTTCCACTGATGATCACCGGAGGGATGCTTCATGTTGATGTCAGTTGGGGAGATCCCTCAATGCTGTGTCACTGAGGAAAGGAAGGCATTGGTTCCCCAGACCCCACGAGCGATTCCCTCCCGACCCCCACCCCACTCGCCCCAGGGCCCGGTATGGAGGTAACAGATCCCTTACCCACTACATGGATGTGGGCCCAGGTGCCAGCGTGCATGCGGAGCTCAGATAGGCATCAGACTAGTTTGCACCAGGGCATCATCATAATGGTGCTTAGCGAGTTATCACCCTCCTGCCTGCCAAAAAACCTCACTAACACGGAGTACCCAGGCCCACAACTCTGGTGTGACAATGTTGCAGGATATAGAAGGAATCTGGGGGGGGAATGTAACCCACAGACACAAACCCCTAGCGACTGAACAGCCTGGTGATCAGGGCCTCTCTTGCCGCCCTCGCATGCCTCATTTGGGCTGCCAGCCCTCAAGCGCCTGGGTGGTGTTCTTCAGCATGCGCTTCCTCATCTTCCTTCCTCCTCCTCCTCCTCTCCTGCTGGTCATCCTCCCCAGCAACGCCCAGCTGGTCAGCCTCCACATCCTCCTCCTCCTCCTCCAAGAGGTTACCTCTCTGTAGAGCCAGATTGTGCAAGGCACAGCACACGTTTATCATGTGGGAACAGAACTCTGGACTGTACTGGAGGGCCCCGCCAGATCAGTCCAGGCACCAGAATCGCATCTTGAGGAGCCCAATGCACCTCTCCACTATCGCGCGGGTGGCTACATGGGCCTCATTGTAGCGGGTCTCCGCCTCAGACACAGGCCTCCGCACAGGCGTCATCAGCCATGTCCGAAGCGGGTAACCCATATCACCCAGGAGCCACCACCACAGCCTGGGCTCCTCCTCGAATGCCTCTGGGAAGCCCGAGCTCCTGACAATGAAGCTGTCATGCAAGCTGCCTGGATGTCTGGCGCAGACGTGTGCATGATGGTCATATTATAATTGCACACTAGCTGAACATTCAGGGAGTGGAACCCCTTCCTATTAACAAATCTCTGCGGATTCTGTAGGAGGGCCTTGAGGGTGACGTGTTTGCAGTCGATGGCCCCCTGCACGTTAGACATCCCCGCAATGGCTGCGAACCCTGCAGCCTGGGCTTCCTACTGCGCCTGATCCAGGTTGAATTTGATGAACTGGCCAGCCCGGGCATACAGGGCTTCAGTGATCTGCCTCACACAGGTGTGCACGGCAGATTGGGAGATGCCACAGACATCTCTCCTCAGGGTCTGGAAAGAACCAGTAGTGTAGAAGTTTAGAGCGGTCGTCAATTTGACAGCCAACGAGACTGGGTGCCCTCCCCCCTGCGTTGAGGTGCCAGATCCTGCAACAGGTTGCGCAGGTGTTGCATGGTCTCCTTTTGGAGTCGGAGACGTCGATGGCACATGGTGTCCAACATCTGCTCGAAGGACACTCGTGCGCCGAACTGCCGGGGTCTCTGCTCCCTCCTTCTACTGCGCCCCTCCCTCTGGGTGAATGGAGGCCACCTCCTGCCTCTGGTGATCGTCTCTCTCTGGTCCTGGAAGTGGTAAGGCCCAGGCCTCCTGTGCCCGCAATTCTTCCCCATCTCCTCCTCTTCAGCTCCAGCAGCAACCAGAAGAACAACAAGATCTATTGGTTGCATTGAAAAAGCTATCTTGTCACTCTGAAGGGGGCGGGGGGGAAGATGGAGAGGAACACATGCCCCTAGCACATCAACAGTCACTGTCCATACCCTCCAATTCCCCCAGCCACATGCTCCCCACAATTACAGCCCCCCCAATTTCCCCAGCCACATGCTCCCCACGAGCATAAACCCCCCTCAATTCCCCCCGCCACATTCTCCCCACAATCACAGTCCCCCCAATTCCCCCAGCCACATGCTCCCCACAATCACAGCCCCCCAATTCACCCAGCCACATGCTCCCCACAATCACAGCCCCCCAATTCCCCCAGCCACATGTTCCCCACAATCACAGCACCCCCCAATTCACCCAGCCACATGCTCCCCACAATCACAGCCCCCCAATTCCCCCAGCCACATGTTCCCCACAATCACAGCACCCCCCCAATTCCCCCAGCCACATGCTCCCCACAATCACAAACCCCCCTCAATTCCCCCAGCCACATGCTCCCCACAATCACAGCCCCCCCAATTCCCCCAGCCACATGCTCCCCACAATCACAGCCCCCCAATTCCCCCAGCCACATGCTCCCCACAATCACAGCTCCATGCAAAGTTGAGAGGTTGCAACAGTGCAATTTGCAAGGGCTTTGTGCACATCATTCAGCTGGAAGTGAGCTGAATGCACTCGGACCCAGCAGCACCGCAAGACCCGAGGTCAGTGCTGAGACCCGGGTCCGTGCTGCAAGTCGGACATCGGAGACCCTGCAGAGCAACAGCCCCCCACCTCGCACACACTCGCAGAGCCGCCACCGGAAAGAGAAAGAAAATGGCCAACCAACAGGACACCCGTGAATAGCAGAGAGCCATCGGACGCTATGCACTTACCTCCTCACTAACCCTCACTGATGAAGCGCCCGAATTGGACTTTTATTGCGTATGTCTGATTCGCGCCAATTCCTGATTGGCGAACGCGGTGTTAAAGGGGGAAGTTGGGCATGCAGCCCATTAATTCAATTTGAATGCATTTAAATTGCCGTCGCACCTGTTTCGGGCGTGGTCCCGATCGTGTCCATTTTCAGCCATTGGTAAAGGGGGAACCGGCACGGACGCAGTCGCAGATCACACTACTTGCCTCACACCCGACGTTATCAAGCTTTCACATCCGAAAACAAGTGCAACCTGATGATAAAATCGGGCCCAATGTCTCATTGGTTTTCAGACGTCATCCCAGTTTGAAATTGATTCAACAGCAAAATATTTGTATGCACAGGGGAAAAATAATGAGTTGGATTGTGGGATAATGACGATACTTGTCAAACTCTGAAGATATAACCTGCAGACTGTGGTGACTAGGGGATTTTCACAGTAGCTTCATTGCAGTGCTAATGTAAGCCTACTTGCAACTAATAAATAAACTTTCTTCACTTTTAACTTTGCCTTCACGGCGGGATATTGAAGACTCAGGCAGAATCCACTGACCCAGCAAGCTGCAAAACTACATTCACAATCTAAACAGGATTTACTGTACATTTAAAATTACATCTCTCTCCTAATTCTTACCTTTTCCTTTCATAAAGTGCACATAACTTGAACTGTATCAGGCAATACTAAGCCTTTCCTCCACATCAAAAGTCCTCATGCTGGCTGTGTCATCATCTGAGGGTTCCTCAATGTCATACCCACTTCTACACAATGTGCGCTATAAACAGAACATCGTGCGTTTATTTTTAACATGACAGAAAATCCCACTTTTTTTAACAGGATTACAGAACATCCCGTGTCTTTTTTTAACAGCATCACTGAATAATTCTGCGTCTTTTTTTAAACTATATCACAGAACATCCCGTGTTTTTTTTTTGAACAGGATCAGTTTGTAGGCCAGTGAGAATTTACTTGGCGGCCGATTTTTAACATCCCTTGACCCATCTGCGGGTCACGATTCCCACTTTGAAAAAACCTGCCCAAACACATCCTTCACGCCGCCATGGGGAAAAAGCAGGAGAATGGGGTTGACAAACTTATCAGCCATGATTGAAAGGCAGAACTCGATGGGCCGAATGGCCTAATTCTGCTCCTATATCATGTAGTCTTATCTCACTCCCACTCACCTCGCGGGGGCCCCAATACTTGCCATGCCATCCAAACCTGCGCCGTTACTCCCCCCAGCAGCTCCACTGCTCCTCACATTCCTGCAGCGCCACCTACCCACCCCCCCCCCCCAACCCTCCCCCGGCACATGCCATCCAACAATACCATCTGACCTGGCATGACTTCCGTGGCTAATATCATGCCAATGTATTTAAATGAGGTGCCTGAACTTCCTGAATGGGAACCTCATTATATTACCAGGGAGGGGCATGGAAAATAGGAAAACATGATCCCACTGTAAGAATTATATTTCCCAATTCTTGCGGGTCTTCGTGCCCGGGTTTTGTTCTTGCTGATGGCTGATGTAAGGTTGAAATTCTGCCCATAAAGTCAGTTTTGCATCGATGGATAACAAAAAGTAATTTTTCTACTGCTCAAGTCAGTGACATTTTTAATGTCTGTCTCGTTTCAGTTTCATTGATAGAATATTTATATTGTAGAAGTCAATATATATTGACATGAATTAGTTAAGCTAAAATAAGGAAGGAAAAAGGAAGTTACATCAGGGTGGCACGGTGGTACAGTAGTTAGCACTGCTGACTCACAGCGCCAGGGACCCGGATTCTATTCTGACTTTGGATCACTGTCTGTGTGGGGTTTCCTTCAGGTGCTCCGGTTTCCTCCCACAGTCTAAAGATGTGTGAGTTAGGTGAATTAGCCATGATAAATTGCTCCTTAGTCCCTCAAGATGTGTAGATTAGGTATAGATTAGCCATAAATGTGCGGAGTTACAGGTATAGGGCAGGGGGAGTAGACCTGGGTAAGATAGTCTTTCGGAGAGTTGGTGCAGACTCGATGGGGCAAATGGCTTCCTTCTGCACTGTAGTTATTCTAAGGTTCTATATTCACTTTTTTAATTTGTTGGTGTTTCATAGCAATATTCTATGTGTCACTTCACTTACATAGAAAGAAGACTGTGTCACCAACAGAACATTCCTCCTGAATGCATCCACAGTTTTTCTTTAGTATTGTCAATTATTCACTTCTGACTTTTATTTTCACAGTGTTGTGATGACACATACGGGATACACTCTGGAAAATGTTTTCTTTAATTCATTCTTATTATTTCTATTGCTAGCAACTGGCAAGACGTATTTCTTACCGATTCCTTGTCACCCTTGAACATACTCGTACTTGTTTTTGAACACTGCATTCCATGGGGTGAAAGTACTTGCATTGTACTGTGAGCCAGGGAGTTGTAGGTTGAGTCCAATATTGGCATCTCCCCCAAGGCCATGAGCATCATTAAAGTCTTTAGAATACTTTGGAGTGTGATGATGATTCATTGCATGGAGCACTGATGAATCACAAACATAGCCTCTTTATCCCATTCTTATACAATTGATTACAAAAAAAGAAGCAATGTTCAAAACACAATCTATCAGAATGTTTGCTGCAGCATTGAATGGCAACTGCCATTAGTTAGAATTGTCCCTGCACCCTTCAACTCATGCACTAAGTTAGTGGAAGCGCATGCTGTTAGTGAGGAAAACAGGGTCCTGTAAGAACTGGGCCGGCGACAGGGCACGTCTTAACCAGTCAGATGGAAGGATTGAGAAATAAACAGTGGTAATGATTGAAGAGCAAGTGTAAATTTGAGTGGCTGAATTCGATGTCAAGTCAAGAACGGAATAAGAAATAAGGAGAGGGAAAGAAAGGCTGGATTTAAAGAAATGAAAAAGACAGAAAGTGTGATAGAATCAGAAAAATTACAGTGTAGAAAGAGGCCGTTCAGCACATTGTGTGTGCACCGGCCAAAAAGGAGAAAAAAACTAGCCGCTAATTATTTTAACATTTCAAATTTAAAATCTCCAACAACAATTGGTGCCCAAAGGAATGAGACATCACACTTAAAATAGTTATTTTTTTATTGCCAGAGAGGGGGTTGATAGGCAATAATTAACAATAATTGCATTGTTAAAAAGGTACTTAGCTGTATCAAGACTTAACTTTTTGTGCCACGTGTATTGCATATATATCCTGCGTAGATAGTGGGCATATACTTCATGGCATTCAATGCTTTTCAATTATGAAGCACATCGTGAGACACCATCTTCACAAAGCTAATGTGAAGAGACACATTATAAACAGGAGCTTTTAGATATTGGCACTCAACCATGCATTTGCTCCTCATCTGAACTTGCTGCACATGAAGTTGTTATACTATTTATACATAAGCAATGACGAGCATTAACCTCACTGTTATTTTGAGAGCAAATTTTAGCTCCTAATATTATTTTGGAAAAAAATTAAACATAGTTGATGGCTAGTTTTAGACATTGAAGTACAGTTTAACATGTTATGGTTAGCTTCAGAATCATTGAGGAAATCAGTTGAACGATGAACACTAAAACCTTGCATCGCTATGTCATCATGGAGTGCTCATTGATGGACCAAAGCTTGAGTGTGTGTGTGTGTGTGTGCACGCATGCACGCACGCGTGTGTGTGTGTGTGTGTGCATGCGTGCGTGTGTGCGTATGTGTGTGTGCACGTGTGCGTGCATCTGTGTGTGTGTGCATGCATGTGTGTGCACGTGTGTGTGTGTGCACATGTGTGTGTGGGTCCACGTCTGTGTGTGCATGCATGTATGTGTGCGTGTGTGTATGTGCGTGCATGCGTGCGTGCTTGTGTGTGTGCGGAATTTTCCTAACTATATTAGAGGTTGTGGGTTTGAAACAAAAGGAAAAAAGACGTGCGACGGAATTCTACTGCCTCACCCACCGCGGAATCAGAGCGGGCAAGGGGTGGACAACAAAAATGTCTGTTGACCTCGGGCGGGATTTTCCGGTCTCGCTCGAGCAAGGCCGTAAAATCCTGCCCATGTTTGCACATGTAGATTCAGAATAACAGCAAAATCTATTGAGGAACTATTGCCTGCACAGAGTAGAATAGGAAACTAGACAGGAGCCTGTGAAACGCCACAATGACCATCGCCATCGAATCATGTGACCAGCTCTTAAAATAATCATGCAACCACTTAAATATACAACAGCGTGTGTTTGTGTCTGTGTGTGTGTTGTGTGTGTTATGTATATGTGTGTGTGCGTGTTGTGTGTGTTGTGTATATGTATGTGTGTGTGTGTGTGTGTTGTGTATATGTATGTGTGTGTGTGTGTGTGCGTATGTTTGTGTGTTTGTATTTGAGAGGGCTATAAAGATAGGTACTTATATGTTAGACATATCGTACATTAGGGTAGGTGGTGGATTGTATTGTCACGTTCCGGCAATACCGGATCCAGCACAATGTAACAAAAGCAAGCACAGTCCTGAATAGCACTCTAAAGAGGATGTTTTACTATCTGCCAGATTTAAGTGCCTATTTAAAAAGGTATTTTACAACCCGCCAAGTTTAGGTTTCACTGTCCCTTTCTTCACTTTCTTCCACCAACTCTCCACCCAAGCACTAAATATTTGACATTGTGCCTGAAACAGTCGCAGAAATTCTTTAAAAACTAATTGCAATCAAAAATCAAGAGAGAAACCAAATCAGGCAAAGAGCCACACAAACAAGGTTAAAATAACAACAGGAGCTAACACTTAGTGTGTGTGCCTGTGAAAAGCTTTTAATGGATATTGTTTATTGAGGGACCAGTTAATAGGATAGATAATTCATTGCCCAATTTGTAGTTCTGTTCCGCTCAACTATAAAGAGCTCTAAGTCGTCATGGAAACCAAAGTGATGTGCTCAGAAGCTTGGCCTTCGGAATTTGTGAGTAAAAGATGATTTGGTGCAGAACAAATCCCCTGGTTTTTCGGGAGAGGGCAATCTCAAAGAAGGAGCAGTTTGACAATCTCGGGGATGGAGAGAAACAGTCACTCCAGCAGCATTCTGAGAGGGAACTTCGGTATATCTGACCCCGAGGGGGAAAGAAGAATCTGGTCCCATGCCAGGCAACTATGGGCAGGGCAGTATCTGAGAAGATATCAAGAGCGAGATGCTGAAGAAATGCTGCTAATGAAATGTATGTACCCCTGCCTGGGTCTCAGGTATGACATGACAACTGTGGGGAAAATATATTTTGTTTCCATAGTTGCTAGGTCTTGCAACTGCTCCCTCAAGTCACAAGGATGTCTTCCACTCAGAGAGTAGAACATAGAACATTACAGTGCAGTACAGGCCCTTCGGTCCTCGATGTTGCGCCGACCAGTGGAACCAATCTAAAGCCCCTCTAACCTACACTATTCCAATATCATCCATATGTTTATCCAATAACCATTTGAATGCTCTTAATGTTGACGAGTCCACTACTGCTGCAGGCAGGGCATTCCACGCCCTTACTACTCTCTGAGTAAAGAACCTACCTCTAACATCTGTCCTATATCTCTCACCCCTCTATTTAAAGCTATAAAAGTAGTGCTGTAATGTGAGTTTAAGCTACTCTTCAACGTGCTTACAACCAAGCATAAACAGTGTCATGGTATCATATAGTGCAGAAAAGCCCTTAGGCCTATCAAGTCTGCCGTGGTGCTCCTTGCTTTCCTGACTCAGTCCCTTTGGTCATCTAATCTCTGTTTACTTCCACCTTAATGTAGTTCTTTTTTTTTTACTTCCCTCTCCCAACTTTCCCTCCCCCTGTACTTGCTTAAAACCTGCTAAAATTAAAACTTTGTCCAGTCTTGAGGTAAAGGTTGGTTAGTGACCTGAAACTTTAGCTCTGTTTCTCTTTACAGAGGCGCTTCCTGACCTGCTTAGTAATTCCAGCATTTTCTGTTTTGTTTTTATTTATGGCCCTTAGTTTCAATTGCCCCATAAATGGAAGTTTTCTCTTCACATCCATCTTGTCTGACCCATTGTAATGACTTTATTCAGGCAATTGAGGTTAGCCTGAATATGAACTCCCTGATTAAGGGCCAAATTGAGGGGCTAATCAGGGAGCCTCTTGCTTTGTATTTAACCAGGAGTGTCAGTTCCTCTGGGACTGATTGCTAACTGAAAGCACTCTGTATGCTGTTGTCAGACTTGTAAATAAAGGGATTTTGGTGAAGGGACTTCTGCCTCCGAGGGCTTAATACACCCATGCAAAATTTTAAAGACATCAACACACACCTCTCAGAACAAAAACAAACCCAACTTGTTCAATCCTTCCTGATAGCTATAATATCTTGGTTCTGGTTTGAGCCTTGTATATTCTGTTTGTCGTGGCTATTGTAACATTTTCCACTGGCAACCCTTGGTTATCTGAGCAGCTGAGTCTTCTCTTTATGCAACTTATGAGACTCACCAGTGACAGTCAAGGGCTCACCAGCTATCCGAGTGCTTATATGATTGACAACAATGATTGGCTAACCACACTCCACATAGGTGTGTTCGTCAATCCTGTTCTCCACAATGGAAAATTACTGAGAGTCGTGATCCCAGAGAAAGTGATTAAAACCTTTTTCAGAGGAAAATGTCAAATGTAAAATACGAACTCTTCACCCTTTCCTGTAAAAACAGTTACGTTGTTATACCCCAGGGCAGTTCACATGCTCCAACCATCTCAGGTGAAATTTTAAAACAATGCCAGCTTCAGACAGAAAATCCAAAGCAGAGGCAAGAATGTTGCTATCATACCAATGAGAGTCACTTGGAGCACACTCACCACTGAGTTAGAAATTCATAGACTCAAGCCCCACTCCGGTGATTTAAACACATAATCTAACGTGACAGGAGGGAGGGAATGCTGTCCTGTCGAAGTGCTAATTTTAGGATGAAGAATTAAAACAAGGCCTCATCTTCCTTCTGAGGTGGATGGAAGCACTCCCATGACACTCTTCAGGGAAGAGTAAGAAAATTGTCCCAGTGTCCCATCCAATACTTTCCCCCATCCAGCATGGCTAAAAAGTTGATTTATGTTCAATTATTTCTTTATTCTTTGTGGGAATTTATTGTGCAATACCTTAATGCCACCTTTCCCGACAACACACCATTGGTGCACTTCAAAGGCACTTAGAGTCATAGAATCTCTACAATGTAGAAGGAGGCCATTCAGCCCATTGAGCCATCACCAACAACAATCCAACCCAGGCCCTGTCCCCGTACCCCACATAATTACTCTGTTAATCCCTCTGACAATAAGGGGCAATTTAATGTGGCCAATCCACTTAACCCACATATCTTTGGACTGTGGGAGGAAACCGGAGCACCTGGAGGAAACCCGCGCAGACACGGGGAGAATGTGCAAACTCCACACTAGACAGTGACCCGAGGCTGGAATTGAACCCATGTCCCTGGTGCTACAGTGCTAACCACTGTGCCACCGATGACCATTTTCTTGTGGAACACTCTGGAATGTCCTGCTCTCATGGCTGTACGAATGCATGTTCTTTCTTTTTTTTCTTTGCTGCATAATATAATTTTAAAAATTAAAGGAATTTTATTTGTTTGTACTGAGAACTCAAATATTGATATTCAAATAAACAAATAAAAACACGTGGAAAGAGTGTACCGTATTCCAATTTGGCGGGATGTTCCTGGTAAAGTTCTAAACATGTTTTAGAAACAGCCTGTGACTAAGTAGGTCCTGATTTCCGCTCCCAGTCAGGATGCACAGAAATGGGACAATTCCCAGTGAAGCTGACCTTTAAAAATGGCCATTCCTCGTTCTGCTTTTTGACCCGGAGGGATGGGCTGGATTAGAAGCTGGGTCCGGGACAAGTGTGGATGCTGCTGGAGCAGGCTGGGTGGAAGGCCTGCCTTGTGCTCCAGCACTTTGTTGAATTACATCAAAATAAGACTGAAACAAAAAACAGCATCCAGCCCTCAGCCCCTTACCCCCACACCAACCCCACACACTATTTATGCCTCATCCATGCCAATCTGTGCCTCCTCATGGCCCCCCGATTTACCCCTGGGCCCCTCATACTCCCATGCCAACCCATGGTACTTTCCACCTGCATAGACTCTCATGCCCTCTATGTCAATCCAATCCCCCTCATCCATCCCCATAGTCCCTCACACCCTGCATGCCAACCCATACCACTCAACCCACATCTCTTTGCCCTTGCCACCTCCATGCCAATTCCCCTAACATCCTCTGACAGTTCTTTGACAGCTTTTACAGGTATTTGATAGCTCTAATGAATTTTGGCACACTTTGCGCACAATCATGTTGATTTTTAGCAATCCAAAATGGTGCCTTACTTCTTTCCAAGTTGACCCTTGACCATATCCAAAGGCATTCCTGACATTACCAAAGGGGTACACTAGCGATCCAAATAAATCCGCCAATTTCAGACCAGCTGTTACCTGGTGTAAACTGCACATGTCAGGTTTCAGTGGAAGCAGCTGGTGATTTAAATGGCTGCCTGCCTCTGTAAACTGCGTACGTGTGAACCCTGGCGTGAATCTAGTCCCACCTAAGTGAAAATAGGACGTGCCACGCGGGACTTAGGATTTTGCGGCTCACCCACCAGTTTCCCCACAAAAATTGACACTCTCCGCTGTGGCAAAAATCCAATATTGTACATATTAGGTTAAAAAAAAAGGAAAGCTGCAAACAAGAATAAAACAACTTTTATTGATTTCTTTTGCCTTCTTGATAAAAAGCGCATAAAAGATGAGAGAGGTAATAGATGCCCATGAGGACCTGTAGGCAGGAATCTTTTTTCAAAGTTCGGGTGAATTATAAATTGTTAAAAGTTTGGCAATTGCATTTCAGGTTGTCAGCTGAAACCCTCTATAACACCAATGCTTTATCGCCCTCCATTGTTCCCTTCATTCTCTGAAAATATGTGCTTGTAACTTTTCACCATTTCTTTTTAAATGAAAGATTGCATTGATTTATAAGAAACCCAACATCAATGGGGCAGGTGTGTGTAGCTTTGCCGCTTTTGTGGAGTTCAAATTCATTGCAAGAACAGTGGATCACAGACCGATCAGAGAACACCTGCAAAACGCATGCATTCAGTTCCCTCTCAAGCACTTAAATTGGTACATAATTGGTATAACTGATGAAAATTCTTTAATCCTGCTGTGAAGTGTGCAAAACTTGCGCTTTAATGACTCCCTAAAGAATATAGAAAGTGCTGATTTACCTACGAGGAGTATTTCCAAAAAGGACGCCTTTGGCATGAGATATATTGGCTGAGAAATTGCTGCTGGCAATATTAGCACAAGAGCTTAACATGTTTGGATGCCATTACTTTGCCTGTTATTTCAACAGAGGCCATAAGTTGTTAATTTTAAATAGACTAACAGCTCTGCTGAATATTATGGATCAAGAAATTATTCTTTTAAGTCTTTGCGTACATCAGCAGCATTAATTTCAATGCTATTTTGTTGTTCCAGTTATAGGGAATGCTTTAACACAGGCAACAAGGCTTAATCGTACTTGTCAGTCATAACAAATCAATGGATTTACTGATGCATGTTACATGCTTGGTGCAATCATTTGCACAATAGTAATTATTGATGGATGGGACCTTGCGGCCCACATAAAAGTTAGAATTCAAATATTAAAACCTAAGATTAAATATTTCCAGTTAATCTGTGTTATTAGTACACTCAAAGAATCATGATCATGGACACAGTCAAAAGGGGAAAGGAAGGAAAAACAGATGAAGGGAGGAGTGTGGAAGATGACCAAAGAAAGGAAGAGAGGGAGGATAGGAACAAAGAGAAAAGGAATGGAAATTGATGAGGGAAGACAGGGTTCAGGAGAAGGTGAAGAAAAGGACAGGGATTCAAACTGAATCATAGAATTGTCATCGTCCAGAAGGAGGCCATTTGGCCCACTGTGTCTGTACCATCTCTCCAAATGAGCATTACAACTTAGTGCCATTCTTCTGCCTTTTTCACTGTACCTCTGCACATTGTTTCTATTCAAGAAAAATCATCTAATGCCCTCCTGAATGCTTCGATTGAACCGACCTCCATTAGCTTTCCAGGCAGTGCACTCCAGACTCGAACCACTCGCTGTGCAAAAACGCTTTTTCTCACATCACATTTGCTTCTTGTGCACATCACTTTGGATATGCGCCCTCTCATTCCCAATCCTTTTACGAGCAGGAACAGCTTCTCCCTATCTAATTTGCCCAGGCTGGGTGCCTGATGAAGGGAAGAGGCACTGTGAAGAGGAGGATGAAAAAAGAAAAGGTGGGGGAGGGATAGAAAGGAAAAGAAAAGAGAGAGGAAAAAGGATGAGGAAGTGTTGGGTTTGTTATTGACTGGTGATTCTTCTGAATCACAGATACAGCAAAAGGAGGCCTTCCATCCAAATAACAGAGCAGTTCTGCAGAAGGCATTTGTTTCTATGGCTTGAAGCTGAGGCAATGTAGCAAAATCTTCAGCATGGATGTGTAACACAGCAAATTGACTCTTGTTCCTCGATCAGAATGTTGTTCACTCAACCATGGATAGCTGTACCTTCTGGCAGTAAGAAATCGATGGAATCATGAACAAATGAGATTGCCACAAGGAGATGAAATAAAAGTCGTGATTCACCCAAATCGGCTCTAAGTGCCCATGGCAGCGGGAAAACCGGAGTGTTTCCAGCTGGCGATGGCGGCATCTGACATCAGGGATTCGTGTGAGAAAGATGCAGATTTATGCATCTTGGGAATCACACCATTGAAGTAAGTGCCATGCTGCGTGGGCTGTTTTTCCCTCCCTTACCCTAATGTGTGTTCTTTCTTACAGTCCTGGATCCTGATGACCAGGCCCTTCTGGTGTCATGGCCCTCCCTGCTCCTTGGGAATCAACTCCCATAGACAACCCGGATGACACCTTGATGAAACAGATCCTGAAGAATCCTCCAAGGACAGCACCAGTGAGCAGAAACTGATAGCCAAGTTCCGCACACACGAGGACGGCCTCAACCGGGATATTGGGTTCATGTCACACTATTTGTAACTCCCACAGTTGCATGGACCTGCAGAGTTTCACTGGCTGTCTTGTCTGGAGACAATACACATCTTTTTAGCCTGTCTTGATGCTCTCTCCACTCACATTGTTTTGTTTCTTAAAGACTTGATTAGTTGTAAGTATTCGCATTCCAACCATTATTCATGTAAATTGAGTCTGTGTCTTTATAAGCTCTGTTTGTGAACAGAATTCCCACTCACCTGAAGAAGGGGCTTAGAGCTCCAAAAGCTTGTGTGGCTTTTGCTACCAAATAAACCTGTTGGACTTTAACCTGGTGTTGTTAAACTTCTTACTGTGTTTACCCCAGTCCAACGCCGGCATCTCCACGACAGCGTCCATGCCATCCTAGAGGCACATCGGTCCATGGCCACAGGTGTCAGGGGCATGTTGGAGACACAGCTGGCCATAGCTTGGGCTCTCGTTGGGATTCTGGAGATACAGCAGACCGTGGCTGCGGGCCTCGGCATCTTATCCCAGTCTCACAGGACTAATGCTGAGGGGACTCCGGAGCACCCTGAGGGAGGAGGAAGGGCTAGAGCTCATGCTGGGGCCTTCCACCCAGGAGACACTGGGTGTCCCGAGACCTTCCGATTTCCCCACTTCCTCACACTGAGGCATCTCAGGGCCAGTTGGATGAACAGGACGACATAGAAACATCAGTGTCATCCGCAAGTCAGTCGGGGCCCTCCAGGTCTCAGCCCTGCATGGGACGGCCGCCAAGGGCATCACAGGCAATGCGGTGTGGGTCACAGCTGGGTGCCTCCACCTCCGATGTGCATCCTGGGGGGAGCATCTAGATGAAGCACAAGATTAGAAAGTTGCGGGGTCACAAAGAGGGCACGGGGAAAGTCACCAATAGTCAAGGTTAAGTTTTTGTAAATGTTAAGAGCACAATTAAAGGTTATTTGCACCTCACAGCTGTGACTAATCTATCTCTGATTCTCCCCCTCTAAGCTGCTCCCCAATCCCACACATCAAGACACGAGCTGCTGTGATACCAGCCCCTTGGCCAAAAGTTATAGAAGGGTGAGGGGGTGGGGGTGGTGGGCTGAGAAAGGGTGGGCGGTGGGCTGAGAGAGGGTGGGGGAGGATGGGGGGGTGAGATGAGAGAGGGTGGATGTCCCCAGCTACATGAAGCGGGCTGCTATCAGGGCCTCCCTTGCTGCCCTGCCCAGCTGGGCACCTGTCATCGTCGCCTGCACTCCATCCTCCGGCTCCTCGTATGGCGGGTCATCCACTTCTGTCTGGTGCCCATCCTCCTCCTCCTCTTCCTCCACCTCCAGCTGATCTCCCTGCTGCTGCGCTATATTGTGCAGGATGCAGCACACAATTATAATGTATGAGGCACGTACAAGGTCGTATTGGAGGGCACCCCCAGAGTGATCCAGGCAGCGGAATCGCATCTTCAACAGGCTGAATCAACACTCTCGTACGGACCGGGTGGCAGTGTGGGCCTCATTGTACTGAGCCTCCACCTCGATCTCGGGCTTCCACACTGGCGTCATCAGCCATGACATCATCGGGTAGCCCTTGTCCCCCACTAGCCATCCCGGCAGCCTGGGCTGGTCTTCAAAGAGCCCAGGAATGTCTGACTGCCTCAGCACATAGCTATCATGAACACTCCCTGGGTGGTGTGCACAGACTGGCATGATGTTCATCCGATGGGTCACAGATGATTTGTGCATTGAGGGAGTGGAACCCCTTTTGGTTGATAAATGGTTGCCCCTCACCTTTCAGGAACCGCAGGGTGATGTCCCATCCACTGCCTCTTGGACATGGGGCATCCTGGCAATAGCGGTGAAGCCTGCAGCCTGGGCCTCCTGCTGACCCTGTCCAATATCAAAGTGGATGTATTGGTATGCCTAGGCGAACAAGGCATCTGTCACCTGGTGAACACATCTGTGGACTGAGGCCAGTGAGATCCCACGTATGTCGCCACTGGGTGCCTGAAATGACCCTGTTGCGTGGGAGTTAAGGCCACCGTCAACTTAACCTCTACTGGGAGCGGGGGTGGCCATCCCTCCCCTCAGGTGCCAGGTGTGCGAACACCTCACACAGGTGCCGGGCGTGTCCTTGGATAGGCGGAGCCGACCACAGCACATGACCTCCGACCACAGCACATGACCTCTGACACTCCTTGAAAGATGTCCTGGTCTGGTACCTCTTCAGCCTCTGCATCTTCCTTCTCCTGGCCACTCTTTAGAGAGACTGTTCTCCCACATCATGGCCAACAGTGGCAGCCCTCTGCCCTCCTTCCTGAGGGCCTGCCAGTGGCTGCTCCTGGAGTGGCCTTCCTACACCCTCCACCTCCTGAGCTGTCGCCTCCTCCTCAGGTGCCGCCATAATGGCCAGCTCTAAATCAATGAGACCAAAATTCATTCTGCACAGCAGGGTTTAGAGAGATTGAGAGATACATGTCATTGCTTGCAACTACCCCCCCTCCCCCTGCCCCATCACCTCCGCCCCCACACCTCACTGAGACCAATACACCCACTTGTGACGCTGGCAACACAACACAATCTGTGATGCCATACATCACCTGATTAGGTTGCCTGCCATTGGCATCATTAACAGCTGGCATGGAGAGCATGTAGGTTGGTATGCGGGCATGGCCAATGCGCTTCCTTGAGCCATTGCCATGAGTGCAACGACAGCATTCCCTTCCAGACATGTGCTGCAGGTCAGGGATACGGTGCAGGGTCAGACTCCTTATTATCACAAGATGGATTCCCATTCACTGCAGAGGACATGCAGTACGAGTGTCTACGTTAACCAGAGCACCCCTTGGAGCACCAGCTGCCTGAACTGATGAGCCCTCAAGCAGCACATGGTGCACTTCCCTCCACCTTCCCTAAAACTCCAGCAGTCAGTCCAGTCCCTCAGCATACCCCATAGCCAGAAAAATGGAACAGCCCAGTGGCTGCAGACAGCAACACCACCAGCACTCAGTAAAGGAGCACACCCCATCCCACAGAGACTCCATGGAAAATCCCTGGGCCTGGGGACAGCACTTCCAGTTCTCCAGGAACCTCCCCACAGCAAATAGAAATTTTCCAGGCTCTGCCTCCAAGCTCCCCTGCATTCCAGGGGCTGCAGCTCCATAAAACCTACCTCCTTACTCCTGATCAACCCTGCCAGGCCAGGTCCCGACATTTATACAGCAGTTGAAATCCCTGACAGACTGATGTCACGCCAGTGAGGGGAGGGTGGGGGGGGGGGGGGGAGACACTAGAGGGGGCCGAGATTCTAGTCACGCATCCGCTAATTAGATGTTAAGGTATGTAAACACATGCTAAATGTCTGATACGCTGATTTTCAGCGTGGATCCATCGACGCCAAAAAACTTAGGCTGGGAGATGCGCGGAGGCCCTGATGCCCAGCACAAATCAAGTCTCCCGGCCCGCTGTGCTAAAAAATCAATACAGCAGGATGGGAGAAACGCCCCCTTTGTGTCTCTGTTCACAGTAGAAGATATAAGTTTCATACCAGAAATTGACTGCAACCAAGGAGCCAAAATGAATTTTGAAAGTAATATCTGCAAAGAAAAAACAGTGGGGAAGCTTAAAGGGTAAATTTTCCAGTCCTCCCCACTGTGGGAATTGTCACGGGCAGGACAGGAAATTTAACGGACCATTTAAAGGTCCATTGACCTCAGGCGAGAGTGGAAAATCACACCCAAAGAAACTAAAATCAGACAAATCCCCAGGAATGTGATGGCTTACAAGCAAGGGTTCAACAAGAGATAGCTGCAGAGATAATGGATGTGCTGGCTATGGTTTTCCAAAGTTCCTTAGATTTGGGAAAAGTCCCATTAGAATGGAAGTTGGCAACTGTTACACCACTTTTCAAGAAAGGAGGGAAGAGAGAAAACAATGAATTGCAGGCCAGTTAACCGAACATCAGTTGTTGGGAAATTGCTGGAATCTATTGTTAAGGAAGTCCTAACAATGCACTCCGAAAAGTGGAGAATGAATAGAACAAGTCAACATGGTTTAATGAAGGGAAATCCTGATTGACAAATTAATTTTGAGTTTTGTGAAGATGCAACTATGCTAAATAAAGGGCAACCAGTGGATGTGGTATTTCTCGATTTCCAAAAGGCTTTTAATTAAGTGCCACACAAGAGATTAACAAGCAAGATAAAGACTCTTGGGCTTGGGGGTAATGTTTGAACATGGAAAGAGGATTGGTTAATGGGTCGAAAGCACTGAGAGAGCACACATAGGGCTTTTTCAAGTTGCCAGGCTGTGAATAGTGGAGCGCCGCATAGATCAGTGCTGGGGCCTCAGCTACTTATAATCTATATTAAGACTTGAATGAAGAGACAGAGATTAATATATCAAAGTTACCAAGCTTGGTGAGAAGGTAAACTGTGGGGAGGACACAGAGAGGCTACAGGTTAAGTGAGTGAGCAACATGGAACATAGAACATTACAGCGCAGTACAGGCCCTTCGGCCCTCGATGTTGCGCCAACCAGTGAAACCAATCTAAAGCCCATCTAACCTACACTATTCCAATATCATCCATATGTTTATCCAATAACCATTTAAATGCACTTAATGTTGGCGAGTCCACTACTGCTGCAGACAGGGCATTCCACGCCCTTACTACTCTCTGAGTGAAGAACCTACCTCTGACACCTGTCCTAAATCTATCACCCCTCAATTTAAAGCTATGTACCCTCGTGCTAGCTGTCACCATCCGAGGAAGAAGGCTCTCACTATCCACCCCATCTAATCCTCTGATCATCTTGTATGCCTCTATTAAGTCACCTCTTAACCTTCTCTCTAATGAAAACAACCTCAAGTCCCTCAGCCTTTCCTCATAAGACCTTCCCACCATACCAGGCAACATCATAGTAAATCTCCTCTGCACCCTTTCCAATGCTTCCACATCCTTCCTATAATGCGGCGACCAGAACTGTATGCAATACTCCAAGTGCGGCCGCACCAGAGTTTTGTACAGCTGCAACATGACCTCCTGGCTCCAATGTGAGGAAAGGTGAAGTTATTCACTTTGGTTGTAAGAATAGAAAAGCACTTTTTTTTAAAGGTGAGAAACTTGCAAGTGTTGATGTTCAAAGAGTCTTGGGTGTGCTCATACAAGGAGGGCTGAAAGGTAGTATGCAGGTGCAGCAAAGAAATAGAAAGGCACATTGCATGTTGACCTTTATTGCAAAGGGATTGGAGTACAAGGATCAAAATGTCTTACAAATGTACAGTGTTTTGGTGAGACTGCATCTGGAGTACTCTGTGGAGTCTTGGTTCTCCACATTTACACAATGATATACCCAAATTGGAGGTGGTGTAGCAAAAGTTCACTAAAGTTGCACCTGGGATGAGGGAGTTGTCCTAAAATGAGAGGCTGAGTAAAATTGGCTTATATTTTCTGGAGTTTAGAAGGGTGGCACGGTGGCACAATGGTTAGCACTGCCTCATAGTTCCAGGAGCCTGTGTTCGATTCCCGGCTTGGGTGACTGTGCGGAATTTGCACGTTCTCTCCGTGTCTACGTGGGTTTTCTCCGGGTGCTCTGGTTTCCTCCCACAATCCAAAGATGTGCGGGTTAGGTTGATTGGCCATGCTAAATTGCCCCTTAGTGTCCCGGGATGTGTAGGTTAGAGAGATTAATGGGGTAAATGTGTGGGGTTTTGGGGATAGGGCCTGGGGTGGGATAGTTGTCAGTGCAGATCCGATGAGCCAAATGCCTCCTTCTGCACTGTAGGGATTCTTTGATTTCTATGAGAGGTGATCTCATTGAAACCTACAGAATTCTGAAGGGGCTTGATAGGGTAGGCACTGAGAGATTACTCCAGCTGCTCAAGGAGTCTAAAACACAGTCTCAGGATAAGAGGTTGATCATTTAGAACTGAGACAAGGAAAAATTAATTCACTAAAAGGGTTGTGAATCTTTGGAATTCTCGACCCTGGAGGGTTTTGAATTCTCCATCAAAGAATACATTTAAGGCTGGAATAAATAAGACTTTTATTTCCTCAAGGATTCAAGGGAGTGGGAAGGAAATTCGAGTTTTTTTTATTAATTTGTGGGACATGGGAGTCACAGCATTTATTGCCCATCCTTCATTGTCCTTGAACTGAGTGGCTTCGGCCATTTCAGAGGGCAGTTGAGAGTCAACTGTGGCCCTGGACTCACATGCAGGCCAGACCAGATAAGGATGACAGATTTCTTTCCCTAAAGGACATTAGTGAACCAGATGGACTTTGACAACAATTGACAATGGTTTCATGGTCATCTGTCGATCCTTAATTCCAAATATTTTTAGTGCATTCAAATTCCACCATCTGCCGTGGCGGGATTTGAACCCGGATCCCCAGAACATTAGCTGAGCTTCTGGATTAATAGTCTAGCGATAATACCACTAGGCCATTGCCTCGCAACTTGAAGCCTAAGACCGGCCATAATCATGTTGAATGATGGAGCAGCTCAAAGGGCCTTATAGTCTATTCCTGCTCCTATTTATTCTGTTTTTGTGATAGGTTTTTGTCCCTCCTGCAGTTGAAATTCCTTATGATAGGTTTTGTCCTGACTGCAGTTGAAACTAGCTCAATGTCAGAAGGCAGCCACTCTGTACCATGTAGTGGATTTCACATAAATATTTATTGATGATCTGTCTGTCATTCTTGGCTACACATCACAGATATTAATATCCCATGGAAATAAGACCTTCATAGTTATTGAAATGTTCCCAACAATATTGATGACTTATTATTACAGAGCTTCTCAACAGGTCATTTGGAAAAAATAGTACATTATTCAAACCTTCAATTATAATTCCCAGTATTTTATTCTTTTTAGCTTTCATTTGCATCCCTTTACTCCGACATAAGAACATAAGAACATAAGAAATAGGAGCAGGAGTAGGCCATCTAGCCCCTCGAGCCTGCCCCGCCATTCAATAAGATCATAGCTGATCTGACGTGGATCAGTACCACTTACCCGCCTGATCCCCATAACCCTTAATACCCTTACCGATCAGGAATCCATCCATCCGCGCTTTAAACATATTCAGCGAGGTAGCCTCCAATGTCGTTGTAGTACAATTCACACACATCTACTCATTCATCCAACAAAGCCAGTGATAGGGTCATTAATCATCACTACCAATTATAATATTTTATTTGCCTCGATCAGCATTATATGTTTCACTGTTCTGAGAGCTTGACTGTTAGCCCTGACAGATTTCTTCCTTGTCTGCATCTAAGCTCCATTCTTATGCCACTTCTACAGAGGAATCGTAGCGTTAAATTTTAAAATTTGCGTAGCTGAATTTTTTAAAAAATCATTTCACCTGCTAAATGTGAAAAGGGAGAGGCCTTTTTACATTTGGCAGATTTATGTTTACAGATAGCGTGGTGCTGCAGATTGGCTTCACCTCGTAACAATACCACAATCATTTTATTTGAAGTTTATTTTATTAGTGTCACAAGTCGGCTTATGAAGTTACTGTGAAAATCCCCTAGTTGCCACATTCCAGTGCCTATTCGGGTACACTGAGGGAGAATTTAGCATGGCCAATGCACCTAACCAGCACGTCTTTTGGACTGTGGGAGGAAATTGGAGCACCCAGAAGAAACCCATGCAGACAACGTGCAGACTCCACACAGATAGTGACCCAAGGCCGGGAATTGAACCCGGGTCTCTGGTGCTGTGAGGCAAGGGTGCTAACCACTGTGCCACCATGCTGCCTAAGCAGGAATGCAATTGAAATCTAGAGCTGGGGCTCTGGCCAACGCTTGAAAGGAGTGGAGGGAGACTCCTAGGAGGAGGAAGTCTCACTCGCTTTGCCTCAAAGTCAGTTCTGCTCGCCGTATCTGATTTACGCAATGCAAGTTTAGCTTTGCTTTGAGACTAAATGCCAGTGCTATGAATTTGTGGTGTAAGTGTATGCCGAAAGATAACTTATCCGTTCTGTCCCAATTCCTCCATTGCAATTTGAGTGGAAGGAGAAAATTCATCCAAGGCATTCTGAAGATTAATAGCTGTCTTGGGAAAAGCTGCTTTAATACTTCCTTAGCTTGCTCAGCATTCAGCATTAATTAAAAAACATCAAAAACTTTTGGTACATCCATGGAACATTGGAGTGCAATGGTTTGCAGAGTTTTTTGAAAAAAAAACTGGAACTCGTATTAAGCCATTTCTTATATTTATGCTTACTTGTATAACTTTTAAAAATTTATTCTTTCATGGGATGTGAGCATCGCCAGCATTTTTTTGCCCAGCCCTAATTGCCCTTCATCAGAGTGGTTTAAGGCCATTACAGAGAGCAGTTAAGAGTCAACCAAATTGTTGTAGGTCCGGAGTCACATGTTGGTCAGACTAGGTAACCAATTTCCTTCCCTAAACAAAGTTAGTGAACCAGATGTGTTTTTACAACAGATAACAACAGTTTCATCTTTACTATTACTGAGATTAGTTTTTTAATTCTGAATTTTTATTTAAATTCCACCAGTTGGTGTGGCGGGATTTGAACGCATGTCCCAAAACCATTGGTCAAGGATTCTGGATTACTAGCCTAGTGACATTACCATTAAAGCACCATCCATATTCACAACTCTGATTAGTCAAGGCATTGCCATGGAGAATGCAAATGGGAGCTGAGAGAAATTTACGAATGAATTCCTTCCTTTCCTCAAAAGTGATCAATTGAAACGCTTAGACAACTACCCATCCGCACAGTTACAGTATTGAACATTGATAGTTCCCTCCAAGTCAACACCCTTATCCAAAAGCAAGAGCACCTTGCGCCCTGTGGATTCTTTGGTTATCTCAATCAATACTCAGCTCAATAATCTTTAACTGCATTTCCACCCAATTGTATATCAAGAAGAGAACATTTCCTCTGTGTGCTATTTGTAGCTAAACCTTGAGCACTTTTTGTGAAAAAAACAGGTTCACAATTTTACTCTTTTCCCCAGTAGATTCTGAGGTATGGGGAGCATGAAATTGCATGGACAGCATTCCCTCCGGGATCCCGCCAACCCACGTCATGGCCACTTCAAGGCTTTTTCCAGCTCAGCTGGAACATTTTTCAGTTGGCCAGGGATGAAAGGTCAGGGGAAGAAACACAAAATTCAAACTTGGCTGGGGAACAGTGGGGTGGGGGTGGTTGGGCTGTGGGGGTGGTGCCTCCATCAGAAACCCACTTCTGATTGGTTGTGCCCACCCTTTAAGGCTCAGAGACCGCCAGACTTCCTTCCACTGCCCCCTCCCCCCCCCCGATCTAACCCCTAACACCCCGATCACTCCTTTTGGACCTTCCGGGCCACACCTCTGTCGAGGAAAGTCAACTCAAATCTTTTGTATTCTTAATAATTTAATTGACTCAGCATTAACTAACAAATTTTATTCAGAACCTGTTCAATTTAACTATTGTAAGTTTGAAGAGGTCTAGAGGCTTATATGGTCGGGCAATTACCATTCATTAATAAGACATAACTGTGTGCATATACACAGGATGCAGTCCTGACAAGGTGCTATCTTCATGTTGACTTCGACTAAACACACTATTATAATCTACTACTCTCATGTAATTCTTTACATCAAAATGTGGGCACTGCTGCTATGCTAGACCAGTCCCACTTTAACGCCTACAGTCCAGAACACATAGGTACAATACTATAAATTAATTGTGTGTGTCATTGGGAAGTTAGAATGAAATGAAAAGTAAAGAATTGGACACAAAAAACCGATAGGTATTGATTTGCACTGAGGATTTGTGAGATGCAGAATAGACTTCTATAGCAGGGTGAATCTGATACTTCGTTAAGCAAAGTGGAATCTAGTGGCCTCGATCATATCCAATGCTCAATTTGCAAACAGTGTTTTATCTTTCTTTCAGAGAGAGTCAAACTGTTGTGCTAAAGCAGCAGAGGCTGTCTGTGTTAGACTTTAGAAATTCTACTCTAAACTATAGGCCCTGTGTGATAATTATTTGCTGGACTTGGCAGAGGAGATTCACTGGGTTGATTCCGGAGTTGAGAGGGTTGGCTTATGAGGAGAGACTGAGTAGACTGGGGCTATACTCATTGGAATTCAGAAGAATGAGGGGAGATCTTATAGAGACATGTAAGATTATGAAGGGAATAGATAAGATAGAAGCAGGGAAGTTGTTTCCACTGGCGGGTGAAACTAGAACTAGGGGGCATGGCCTCAAAATAAGGGGAAGCCGATTTAGGACTGAGTTGAGGAGGAACTTCGTCACACAAAGGGTTGTGAATCTGTGGAATTCCCTGCCCAGTGAAGCAGTTGAGGCTACCTCATTGAATGTTTTTAAGTTAAGGATAGATACATTTTTGAACAGCAAAGGAATTAAGGGTTATGGTGAGCAGGCGAGTAAGTGGAGCTGAGTCCACAAAAAGATCAACCATGATCTTATTGAATGGCGGAGCAGGCTCGAGGGACCAGATGGCCTACTCCTGCCCCTAGTTCTTACGTTCTTATGCTGTTGAAACATATGGGCTGTTGTTTTGGGGAAGGTGTATTCTCGGAGTTTAGGAAAATAGATTTCGATTGGGGATAATTCAAGGATATTGTCTGCATACCATTATTGTGGGATGCCCTTGCATTGAACAACAGTGTGGTTCATCACAGTGGCTGGAATTCTCCAGCCGTTCATGACCCACCACCGCTGCAAGCGAGGAAAGAGAGGTTGGCGCTCAGGCAAATCTCCGTTTACTGCAGCAGGACCAGAGAATCCCACTGGCATGAATGGCCAGAGAATTCCGGCCAGCGTGTGTGTGTGATCAGTAAAGGTGATGGAATTCTTTTAATTTCAGCCCCTATACTTGTCCATTTACAATATTGTGCCTTCTTGTTCTGCCTCTCCAGTCCATATTAACTAACTTGCTCACAAGTACATTAGCCGCTTCTCCTTTGAAGATCTTATTGACCGTCCAGTAGCTGTCTGCTCGATACTCCAGCCACCAAATGGTTTGTAAGGGAAGTAAAATGCGGAGGGGTTTTTTGAATGAAGCTGCCTTCAACATGTCAGGATGTTAACATACGGTTCTAAGGTGGAAATAAATCTGTCTGGTTTTGTAAGCGAGAGCCCTTTTTGTGAAACAAACCTTTTCATCTGCAGTGCATATGATTTAGGACACTTTGCAAATGGCTGTGTTTTTTGAATTAAGTTAAAATTTATGAGGGGCGAGTTTTGCTTCAAGTAATCGCATTTACAGTTCCGTTTTTTGTGGAGTGGCTGGTTTATGAGCTTATGCAGCATTTCAGGAGGGTTCTGGGACTGTAGCAGAGTGGCCAGAACTAAGTGGATTCTATCCAGCCGACTGCCACCTTCAATATTACAGCTGATTCCACTTAGCCAAATACTTGAAAAGTAAATGTTTGCACTGAGAACAAATTGAAAACCAAAAGCGATTTGCAATGTGGAGCCATCATATCCACTCCAGAATATTAAATAACCTCAGCTCCACTTTCTTGCAAAGTGAATGTTCTTACCCAGATTGCACATTATGCAGTTTGCACCCGTCACATTGCATAATGAGGGGAGTACCACTCCGACAGAATTTGTGACACTATTGAAATTTGAAAATACTTGAACAACTTAAAAGTCCTTCCCCCTAGTGCCACTCCAAATATGTCTCATAAAATGCCTGCACGATTTCTTCCCCCCAACCTCCCCTGGATTTAATTCTCTCATCAGGATAATCTCCCAACTCAGCAGCAACAAAGGATTATACGGAAAGGTTTAGTCATTTCTTGGACTAAATGTAAGTGCTTCAGTAATGCTAGAGGTTTGTGAAATGACTTCTAAAGTATCTGCCCTCTGTTTTTATTTAACCAGGAAAGGCGTTGGAGTTGATTAATGAAATAGCTGCTTGTGTCGTAAAGCTAATTGCTGCAATGCTGCAGAGAACCAGTTTCGAGGAGGGCAATTTTTAAAATAATGTGTGTTCCCTTGTGGGAGCGACAGCCTCAGTTAAGGATGCAAGGGACAAGTGGTGTGATGGAAAGGATTGAGATCTGCACAACAGAGAGGCTCCGGGGTGGGTCGGTGGCACAGTGGTTAGCACGACTGCCTCACAGCGCCAGGGACCCGAGTTCAATTCTGGCCTTAGCTCATTGTCTGTGCGGAGTCTGCACATTCTCCCTGTGTCTGTGTGGGTTTCCCCTGGGTGCTTCAAATTTCCTCCCACAGTCCAAAAGATGTGCTGGTTAGGTGCATTGGCCATGCTAAATTCTCCCTCAGTGTACCCAAACAGGCACTAGAGTGGGAATTTTCACAGTAACTTTGCTGCAGTGTTAATGTAAGCCTACTTGTGACACTAATAAATAAACTTAAACTTAACTCTATGGGGTGGGTTGCTAATCAGCACATGACAAATGGTTTTTCGGTGATTGCTGGAGTAACGGTGTTATAGAACCCCAAACTGAAAATATAAGTCAAGTAAATCAAAACGATGCTAATGTCTGCAATACATGTTGATCTACATGCTGGGGTATGCGTCAACAGTGGTTGACTTGGTAGTACTCTTGCCTCTAGAGTCTGAAGATTGTGAGGTCCATCTCCACTCCAGGGACTCAAACATAAAATCTGGGCTGCAATTCCTGTGCAACTTCCTGAGCACCTGTCCCTTGGATAAGACGCTAAACCAATGTCCTAGCTGCTTTCTCAGTGGTGATAAAGATGTTTTGAAGAAGAGGAGGATAATTCTCTCTGACATCTAGACTAATATTTAATTGCTCAACCGACTCTTGAACATAGTTTATCTCGCTCTTATCACATTGCTCTTAACGGGATCTTTCTTTGCGTGATTTGGTGTTTCCTACATCACAAATATACCTACCCTTCAGTAAGGCACTTAATTCTCCACAATGTAGTTTGGGATAGAAACATAGAAACATAGAAGACAGGAGCAGGAGGAGCCCATTTGGCCCTTCGAGCCTGCTCCGCCATTTATTGCTTTCATGGCTGATCATCCAACTCAATCACCTAATCCTGCTTTCTTCCCATAACCTTTGATCCCATTCGCCGCCAAGTACTATATCCAGCCACCTCTTGAGTACATTCAATGTTTTGGCATCAACTACTTCCTGTGGTAATGAATTCCATAGGCTCACCACTCTTTGGGTGAAGAAATGTCTCCTCACCTCTGTCCTAAATGGCCTACCCTGAATCCTCAGACTGTGACCTCTGGTTCTGGACTCCCCCACCATCGGGAATATCCTCCCTGCATCTACCCTGTCTTGTCCTGTTAGAATTTTATAAGTCTCTGTGAGGCTGAGAAAGTTGCAAGTCTGATGCTCTTTCTCTCTTCATTACTGTTCGCATGAAGTAAAATAAGATTGGAGTGGTCACCCTGGACTCCTTTGCCTTCAGAATTCGCAAAAAAAACCAGGACAATTCCTTCTTATCTGTCTCCCTTTCTCTGCTATCTGTGCTAATAGAATTATACAAAATAACATGAGTATTTCACTAAATTTTCAGGTTTCACAGAGGGTGAGATTTGTTTCCGAAAGGGGTTACCAGATGAAGGTATAAGATAATGACAACATCAATTTTAATTTAAAATCGGATGGAAGCGAGATAAGCCAAGAATGGAATTTATAGATCTCCATCAGCCAGCTCCCTAGAGCACAGGTTTATATCCATTTGAAGTTGAGTTTTGTCTGACGAAATCTCAGATAGCGACAGTGTCAATTAATTTTAATTTAAAAAAAGCAACAAAAAAAAGACACAAAATAACTCGAAATAGCTTTAGGGCTATTCAGCGAACTTTACGGGCAAGGTTCTCTCCAGAGAAAAAGCTCATTTCTTTCCAAACTTGGATTTGAGTTGATTAAAAAAGTAAGATAAAGGCAACATCAATTACTTCTAATAAAAACGGAATTAGCACACTGACTCCAAAACATGCTTGCAGATCTCTGTCTTGCTTTACGTACGAGTTGCCAGGATAGAAGTTTGTTTTTTCTTTCCCCCCACCCTCACCGTTATCATTCGGATTAAATCTTGAACTTCTGCAGGAAGTAACAGACGCGTAACAGCTTGTGAATGGCTCCTCACATCCCCACCTAATTTGGAAGGGGCAATCTCGAGGGGGGTAGGCTTTGCTCTGAAGCGCAGCAAGGTCTGATTTAAAATCAAGATGGCATTTAGAATCACACCGCACTGACTGTGCCACGACTGCAGCACAATGGGCCTACAGTGAAGCGCGTGTTTTCCTGCTGAGGCACGTTTAGAAGTTTTCAGCTGAGTTGGGAGGCAGGGAATTCTTTCTCGGACCAAAATGGGAAGAAGATTTGCAATTGAGAAACCAGCTCGCAACTTTATTGTGAAACTATTCCGATGGCTTTCAAAATCCGAAGGAATCATTGTTTTATTTATCATTGGATAACATTTTTTTAAGCTCAACAAGGGTGAGTTTTTTAGCCACTCGCATGCTATTCATAGCACACACATATCAGCGGATTTCCTCCACTTGTCCTTCTGAGCAAAATTGTAAAGACATGTCCACGTTTCTGGCACAGACTGACCAAATGAAACCTTCTCCCCCCTCCTAATGCAGGATAATTACTTTGCACCAACTGAGTGTTTTGAGTACGCTCGCCAAGTACAAGGCAAAAATAATGGCAATTAAAACAGAAAGTGTTGGAAATTCACAGTAGGCCTGACAGAATCTGTGGAGAAACAGACTTAACGTTTCTACTTGGGCAGAATTCATCTTCTTGTGATCAAGTTGAAGGTGTTGGAACAAATTTTATAACAGCATTGAGGACAGCTACATTCAGGGTAAAGCTCCCTCCACAATGACACATTAAAAGGTATCAGCTTGAATCGTAGAATCCTAGAATCATAGAATCCTTACCGTGCAGAAGCAGGCCATTCAGTCCATTGGGTCTGCACCAACCACAGTCCCACCCAGGGGCTATTCCCGTAACCCCCACATATTTACCCTGCTAATTCCCCTGACACTATGGTTAATTTAGCTTAGCCAATCAACCCAACTCGCACATCTTTGGACTGTGGGAGGAAACCAGATCACCCGGAGGAAACCCACGCAGACAGGGGGAGCATGTGCGAACTCCACAAGGCAGTGACCCGAGGCCGGAATTGAATCTGGGTCCCTGTCACTATGAGGCAGTGTGCCACCGGGCCACCTGAATAGAGTAAATCAACCCATGTGCAAAAGCCCAATATACATTGTGAACGAAGGTGGTATTATTTCTCATATTTTAGGTTGCATTGTGTGATTCTGTGAAGCAGGCTTGGTTGTATATATGATTGTGTGCCTGTGCATCTGACTAAATTAATGAGAGTTGAGCTGCAAGAACAAAGAACAAAGAAAAGTACAGCACAGGAACAGGCCCTTTGGCTCTCCAAGCCTGCACTGTTCATGACGCCCTAATTAAACTTAAAGAAACTTTTTGCCCTTGCTCGGTCCATATCCCTCCATCCCCTCCCTATTCATGTACCCACCCAGATACCTCTTAAATGTTGCCCATGTGTCTGCTTCCACCTCATCCTCTGGCAGTGCATTCCAGGCATCCATCACTCTCTGTGTGAAAAACCTACCCCACACATCTCCCTTAAACTTTCCCGCTCTCACCTTGAACCTGTGCCCCCTTGTAATTGACAATTGCACGTTTGGAGAAAGCCTCTGACTATCCACCCTGTCTATGCCTCTCATAATTTTGTAGACCTCTATCAGGTCTCGCCTCAGCCTCCGTCTTTCTAGTGAAAACAATCTTAGTTTATTCAAGCTCTCCTCATAGCTAACACCCTCGAGACCAGGTTTAGGAAATCAAAGGGACGTAAGCCTAAAAGACATGCACTTGAGGTAAATAAGGCCAAGTTGAATTTTCTGCGAAGAGGCCATGAATAGAAATTTGCATGAGGAGATAAAGAAGGTTTGTTGCGTTCTTATTGTTAAATTTCAAATGGAAGTAAAGAAGAGTTCACAACTTGGAAAAGGTCACAAATAAATAAGGCAAGTTTATGAAAGTTTATTTACCCAAAGTTGGAAGACATAACAGATTTTTTATATTCTGGGAAAGCTGAGTTTCAAAGAAGGATAAGGACAATGTAATAAGGATGGAAAAGGAGAAGAAAACTACTTAAGGAGGTGAGGATTGTGAATGTAGTTTTTATGTAAGATCTCCTGAAGTGCTACTGTCTGCTGGGCAAATAACTGTGAAGAGACAAAGTGAGACAGTTTTCCAGCCAACCCAGGAAAGCATGTTTATTGGAAAGTAGGGTTTTGTTTTAAAGTTTTGTGAATTTCCACAGCAGAGTGGAAGGGAGACAGAAGCCGCATGGCGTACCTTCTCTGCAGCATAAGTAGGTTTGCCTCCTAGTACTGTTACTGGATTTACTTATGGAGAGATTAAGTATCTATAGAGGGATTGTTGCCTAAAGAGGTACCGGGGCATGTTTCTTCGGGAGGAACTCTTCAAATGCTGACAATAAAAATATAATAAAACTTACTCATAGAACATAGAACAGTACAGCACAGTACAGGCCCTTCGGCCCACGATGTTGTGCCGAGCTTTATCTGAAACCAAGATCAAGCTATACCACTCCCTATCATCCTGGTGTGCTCCATGTGCCTATCCAATAACCGCTTAAATGTTCCTAAAGTGTCTGACTCCACTGTCACTGCAGGCAGTCCATTCCACACTCCAACCACTCTCTGCGTAAAGAACCTACCTCTGATATCCTTCCTGTATCTCCCACCACGAATCCTAGAGTTATGCCCCCTCGTAATAGCTCCATCCACCCGAGGAAATAGTCTTTGAACGTTCACTCTATCTATCCCCTTCATCATTTTATAAACCTCTATTAAGTCTCCCCTCAGCCTCCTCCGCTCCAGAGAGAACAGCCCTAACTCCCTCAACCTTTCCTCATAAGACCTACCCTCCAAACCAGGCAGCATCCTGGTAAATCTCCTCTGCACTCTTTCCAGCGCTTCCACATCCTTCTTATAGTGAGGTGACCAGAACTGCACACAATATTCCAAATGTGGTCTCACCAAGGTCCTGTACAGTTGCAGCATAAGTCCACGGCTCTTAAACTCCAACCCCCTGTTAATAAAAGCTAACACACTATAGGCCTTCTTCACATCTCTATCCCCTTGAGTGGCAACCTTTAGAGATCTGTGGATATGGACCCCAAGATCTCTCTGTTCCTCCACAGTCTTCAGAACCCTACCTTTGACCCTGTAATCCACATTTAAATTAGTCCCACCAAAATGAACCACCTCACATTTATCAGGGTTAAACTCCATTTGCCATTTTTCCGCCCAGCTTTGCATCCTATCTATGTCTCTTTGCAGCCTACAACAGCCCTCCACCTCATCCACTACTCCACCAATCTTGGTGTCATCAGCAAATTTACTGATCCACCCTTCAGCCCCCTCCTCTAAGTCATTAATAAAAATCACAAAGAGCAGAGGACCAAGCACTGATCTCTGTGGCACTCCGCGAGCAACCTGCCTCCAGTCCGAAAATTTTCCATCCACCACCACCCTCTGTCTTCGATCAGATAGCCAGTTACCGATCCAATCGGCCAACTTTCCCTCTATCCCACACCTCCTTACTTTCATCATAAGCCGACCATGGGGGACCTTATCAAACGCCTTACTAAAATCCATGTATATGACATCAACTGCCCTACCTTCATCAACACACTTAGTTACCTCCTCAAAAAATTCAATCAAATTTGTGAGGCATGACTTGCCCTTCACAAATCCGTGCTGACTATCCCGGATTAATCCGCATCTTTCTAAATGGTCGTAAATCCCATCCCTATGGACCTTTTCCATCAATGTACCAACCACCGAAGTAAGACTAACCGGTCTATAATTACCAGGGTCATTTCTATTCCCTTTTTTAAACAGAGGAACAACATTCGCCACTCTCCAGTCCTCTAGCACCATCCCCGTGGACAGTGAGGACCCAAAGATCAAAGCCAAAGGCTCTGCAATCTCATCCCTTGCCTCCCAAAGAATCCTAGGATATATTTCATCAGGCCCAGGGGACTTATCGACCTTCAGTTATTCAAAACTGCCAGGACATCCTCCCTCCGAACAACTATTTCCTCCAGCCTATTAGCCTGTAACACCTTCTTTTCCTCAAAAACATGGCCCCTCTCCTTGGTGAACACTGAAGAAAAGTATTCATTCATCACCTCGCCTCTCTCTACTGACTCCATACAAAAGTTCCCACTACTGTCCTTGACCGGCCCTAACCTCACCCTGGTCATTCTTTTATTCCTCACATAAGAGTAAAAAGCCTTGGGGTTTTCCTTGATCCGACCTGCCAAGGACTTCTCATGTCCCCTCCTAGCTCTCCTAAGCCCCTTTTTCAGCTCATTTCTTGCTAACTTGTAACCCTCAATCGAGCCACCTGAACCTTGTTTCCTCATCCCTACATAAGCTTCCCTCTTCCTTTTCACAAGACATTCCACCTCTTTCGTGAACCATGGTTCCCTCACTCGGCCATTTCCTCCCTGCCCGACAGGGACATACCTATCAAGGACACTCAGTATTTGTTCCTTGAAAAAGTTCCACTTTTCATTAGTGCCTTTCCCTGACAGTTTCTGTTCCCATGAGTAGCCTGAGTCGCCCCAGTCTACTCAGTTTGTCCTCATAAACCAACCCTCTCAAACCCGATTTGGCTGGTCACCAATTAGTATCTCACCATTCTGTTGGTATTCTAAAGCACCGAGCCATCCCACTACGCTGGCCTTATCGCCTGACAATTTTAATACAGATCTCAGAACCTTGAAACAATCTCTTCTAGTTGTCTCTCGGAAGGCGCAGAGGTTAGTTGTCCTACTTAAATAAGTAAAACAAACTGACAGGCATCTTTATACCATCACATAGATGTCCATGTCAGTTAGAGAATGTATGAACTTGTAAAAGCTGACCAACTACAGAACAAAGAAGGGATAGATCATCCGATTAGAGAATTTACAGAACAGAAGGAAGCCATTTAGCCTTTCCTACCTGTGGTGCTGCTATTACTTCACCTGGAGCTAATTATCCAATTCTTTGCTTTTTCCTTTAAGCCTATATAATCCTTCATTTCGAATGCTTTTTTCATTCCCTTGTAAATCATATAATAGTTCCTGGCTCGAGAGCCAATTCTGTTAGAGCATTTCCAGTTATAATCATTATGTTTGTGAAAAAAAAATTCTAAAGCCTGCCATCCCTCTCATTTTTCCAATAATGAACTCAAGATGGAATCTTTAATCGACACAATCTTTTATACTTCTGTGCTCTCAAAACCTTTCATAATTCTAGACTCCCAAGAACTTATTGCAGTGAAAAAATGCCGAAATTGTGGCCCTATTTTCTCAGCTACAACCCTTTCCTCTTATTTCCTTGTGGCATGCGAACTACTTGCTCTGAAGTAAAGTCAGCAGGAAAAGGGTGGCACAGTGGTTAGCACTGCTGCCTCACAGTACCAGGGACCTGGATTCGATTCCCAGCTTGGGTCACTGTCTGCGCGGAGTTTGCACGCCCTCCCCGTGTCTGCGTGGGTTTCCTCCGAGTGCTTCAGTTTCCTCCCACACTCCAAAGTTGTGCGGCTTTGGTTGATTGGCCATGCTAAATTCTCCCTTAGTGTCGGGGAGATTTGAAAGGTAAATACGTGGGGTCAAGGGGATAGGGCCTGGGTGGGATTGTTGTCGGTGCAGGCTCGATGGGCCAAATGGCCACCTTCTGCACCAGGAATTCTATGAAACCATCTCACGCCGTGCCAGCCCACCCCAGAGCCATCACACGCTGTGAAAAGGCAAAATTGGTGGAGAGTGGGACTTCCGCCTCTCACTGCGGAGGACGCTTACTCCTTGGGATTCCCATCAGACTGGCGGCATCAGGTGGGCAGTGCCTGGACTGCAGGAAGAAGGCTCCAGGAAGACTGTGGCTGCCCCAAGAAGGTATGTCCCGGGGTTTTAGGATGGGAATGATCCCGGAAGTCAGGGGGGAGGTGGGAGTGGGAGCCACTGGGATCTGTCGGGCAGGTGGTGTGGAAGCAAGGTTCAGTGACATATTAGGGGCCTCTGATGTATGCAGGGAACCCCCAAAATGATGTGCCTGCTTTCCCTCCTGCCTTTGTTCATGTTGGCCACAAAAACGACACTCCCGCCCGACTGACTATGCGAACCATGTTAAGGTGTGGGCAGCATATTATTCAGGTTAACATACCTGTCAACAAGCCTAACCAACCTTATTTACTTATATCTGGATTGCCCACATGCCCATCCAGTGTATTACAGGGTAAGCTTAAGGGTGGGCAGGAAGGTGGTGGGCTAGCCATCCACCCTTAGGGCCCCCCCCTCCCCTGCCGGAAACCCTCCCAGCACGAGCCCACAAGACTTTCCTAAGATGCAGTGGCTCCATGGCCTGACCGTTGTTCGGTGCCCATGAGAGATTAGTGTGTAGCAGCTACTGGAAATAATCTTTATTTTACTAAATGGAGTCTCCAGCAAACAGCAGATGCACCTTCAAGAACGGGGGAAAACAATTGGCACCAGATGGGTAAGTATTATCTTAAATTGCAAAGATCGATATTTCCTGTGTTGCGACATGAGGTCATTCAGTTGACAAGGTTAGCTAACCTCCTCCATTGATATAATCGTTGCTTTGGGACATCCATCCCAGCTTATAATTTATGGCTGGAAAGTCTGGTGAACCAAGAATGCAAATCTGTTGAGACTTACTCACTGAGTAAAGGTATTTTCAGGATGCTCTTTTCTGCCCTCGTGTAGTTTTGTTTTTAGGAGCGATCGTTCTTCAAAACCACTCGATCGGATTAGTTCCCTGCATTGATTGGTCTAACCATTTGAGATTTTCTCCCAGTTAATTGTGAGGGGGAAGTATGGGAAAGTTTCTACAACATTCCATGAACATTCAGGAATATATTTATTTCTTTACTGTCAGTGCACATTTTATCTCCTGTTGTGACCTCTCTGCAAAATGTAATTAAGCATCTCCTGAACTCTTCATATTATGGTTCTTTTTAACTTATTCTTTCATGGGATGTGGGCATTTGTTGCCCACCCCTAATTGCCAATGCGCCAGGTAGCTTGCCACCATTTCAGAGGGCAGTTAAAATGCAACCGCATTGCTGTGGGTCTGGACTCACATGGTTAGGTGCATTGACCTGAACAGGTGCCGGATTGTGGCGACTAGGGGAATTTCACAGTAACTTCATTGCAATGATAATGTAAGCCTTACTTGTGACTAATAAATAAACTACCAGACCAGGGAAGGTTAGCAGAGTTCGCGAGTGAACCAAATTGGTTTGAACAAAAAAAAGGGCGGCATGGACAAGTTGGGCCGAAGGGCCTTTTTCCATACTGTAAACCTCTATGACTCTATGACATCAACAATGGTTTTGTGGTCATTAACAGTGGAACTAACTTTTCAATTCTAGATTATCAATAAAATTTAAATTCCACCAGCTGCAGTGGGGGTGGGGGGTGGGGGGGTGGGGGGTGGGGGGGGGGGCGATTTAAACCCACCTTCCCAGAGATTTCACTTGAGCCTCAGGATAACTAGCCCAGTGACATTACCACAACACCACCATCAGGTCACATCCAGATATAGTTCCAAATTCCAAATTCCACATACTGATTTTTGAAGACCGTTGACTGCATATTGGCACAGTGGTTAGCACTGCTGCCTCACAGTGCCAGGGACCCGGGTTTGATTCTCAGCTTGGGTCACTGTGTGGAATCTGCACATTCTCCCCCTATCTGCGTAGGTTTCCTCCGAGTGCTCCAGTTTTCTCCCACAGTCCAAAAGACGTGCATTGGCCATGCTAACTTCTCCCTCAGTGTACCCGAACAGGCGCCGGAGTGTGGCGACTAGGGGAATTTCTTAGTAACTTCATTGCAGTGTTAATGTAAGCCTGTGACACTAATAAATAAACTTAAAGCTGCAGTCCACTTACATCTTGCCTTGTGGCCCCACACAAAATGTAACTTGCTCACTTCAAGCACTAATTTGTCTCTGTCTTCATATCCAAATCCTCCTGATATGGAAAAATGGAGCTTACTCCTCAAGCCCTCTCTCCTTTGCCTCCTCAAAGCTCATTCCTGCCCTTGCCAGGCTTAAATCAAGTTTCAGATACCTCTCACACCAAGTTTCAGATACCTCTCACACCAAGATCAAATATGAGTGGAGATGTGTTTGGAGTGGGACTTCTGATTTTTGGGTTCATCTGCCATTTTTGCAGCAAAGGAGAGGCTGTCTTGCTGCTTCAAAAGCTCAGGCCTCAGTTCTCTTTACCAACAAAGACATGGCTGTGAATGTAGCATGGTATCTGTTTTGGACAGGGGAGAGACAAACTGCATTCTTTTATTTTTCTCACCATCTGTCCATCAGCAGGGATGTTTTAATTTTTGAAATAATTTGTGGCATGCGTCCCCAAATCCTCTGTTTGTGAAGTCAATTCTTAAAGTGACTCAAAGCAAACTCTCTTTGAGGTTAAATCAGAAGTGTAGTTTACTTATACATTCAAACCCGGGGGATGATCATCACCAGTACATATACACAGAGAAACACACAAGGAGGTAGGAAAGAAAAGATTTTTACAACTAGAATAGGGGCCAGAACTTCCACAGAGTGGCAAACAGAGTCAGATTGCCACTCCTTTCCTAGTTAAAGTTTATTTATCAGTGGACAAGTAGGCTTACATTAACGCTGCAATGAAGTGACTTTGAAAATGCCCTAGTTACCACTCTCCAGCGCCTGTTCAGGTACACTGAGTGAGAATTTAGCATGGCCAATGCACCTAGCCAGCACGTCTTTCCAACTGTGGGAGAAAACTGGGGTGCCCGGAGGAAACCAATGCACAAACGGGGAGAACGTGGAGACTCCGCACAGATAGTGACCCAAGCTGGGAATCGAACCTGGGTCCCTGGCGCTGTGAGGTAGTAGTGCTAACCACTGTGCCACCGTGCCGCCCCACTGATGGGAAATCCAGCCGAATGTTTTTCACCAACCTGCAACTCAGGCTGGTGAGTACCGACTAGGGCACTGTGCTCCAGAGGCCTTCAGTCAAAGGTCAGAGGTAAGGAAGCTGTGCCCCTTTTTTAACTGCACTAGAGCAGGTCAGTTTAAAAGTCCAGCCAGGGAGAAGGTAAGTAGTTAAGGTAAGTGGGCAGCCTTGGCGAAGGGGAGAGCACAGTCGAGGGTGGGGTTGGATGTTTGGGGGGGAGTTGGGTGGTCAGTGAGGAGGTACTCAGTGGGAGGGCGGATCACTTGGCCAGGGGTTAAGTGATTGGTGGGGTCGGTCAGATGGGAGGTGACCAATTGGGGGAGGAGGCAGTCAGTGATCTTGGTTAGTGGCCAGGGGTAGTCAGTAGGTGGTGATTTATTTGGGGTGGTCAGCGGGCTGGCATTTGGTGGTCAGTGGGAAATGGGTGACAGGTGGTCAGCGGAGGACCCAGGGGAGGAAAATGGTGAGTGGGAGGGTCAGGTGGTCAGGAAGTTCAATGGAGGTGAGTGCAGTCCAGATTGTGGTGGACAGGGAGTCACTGCTATAGTTACCAAAGAGTCAGAAGTGGTTTTAATTCTTCTAGCTTTTTCTGGGTAACTATCAGACAGTCAGAACCATCCAATGTTTGCGATTTGAACATACTTTTGGATGGTTCTGGTTGTAGGACCATTGTCCAATGGAAAGCTCCATTGATCTTGGGCAGGATTTTATGGTTTTGGGACAAGCGAGGCCATAAAATCCCACCCTTACTCTCATCAAAATCTTTAAGGAGATAGATCTCGAGTTCTCTTATCAAAATCCCTAAGGAGATAGATGGTGGATGTGGTGTTTTTTAGATTTTCAAAAAATGTTTGATAACGCCGCACACAAGAGCTTAGTAAACAAATTTAGAGCACATGTGATTGGGGAAAATATACTGGCATGAATTGAGAACTGGTTAATAGATACAATAGATACAGTTCAAAGATGTGCGGGTTAGGTGGATTGGCTATGCTAAATTGACCCTAATGTCAGGGGGGGTCAGTAGGGTAAATGTGTGGGGTTACGGGAATAGAGCCTGGGTGGGATTGTGGACTGTGCAGACTCGATGGGCCGAATGACCTCCCTCTGTACTGTAGGGATTCTATTCTATGACAATACAGTGAGTCAGAAAAAATGGGTCTTTTTCAGGTTGCCAGTTGTAACTAGTGGAGAACCACTTGGATCAGTGCTTGGGCCCAGGCTATTCTCAATCTGGGCGAGATTCTCCACCTCCCAGCTGTGTGTTTCCCACCAGTGGGAGGTGGTGCTTTGTCGCGGTGGGATTCTCTGGTCCCGCCCCTGTCAATGGGAATTCCCGTTGACATCACCCCATGCCAGCGGGAAACTCACGGGCGGGGGTGCAGTGCCGGCCGGACCGGAGAATCCCGCCGGCGTGAAGCGCTGGAGAATTCCGGCCTCTATATCGATGATTCAGATACGGGGATTAAATGTAATACTTCTAAGTTTGCAGATGGCACAAAACTAGGTGGGAGTGTGAGTTGTGAAAAGGATGCAAAGATGCTTCAAGGGATTAGGAGAGGCTGAGTGAGTGGGAAAAAATTGGCAGATGGAATACAATGTGGAGAAATGTCAGGTTATCCACTTGCATTGGAAACACAGAAATACTGAGCATTTCTTAAATGGTGAGAGGCTGGGAAATGTTAAACTTCAAAGGGAATTGGGTGCACTTGTACATGAGTCACTGAAAGCGAATATGCAGGTAGAGCAAGAAATTAAGAAAGCAGATGGTATGTTGGCCTTCATCACAAGAGAATGTGAGTGTAGGAGGAACAATGTCTAACTGGAATTACATAATTTCTTGCTGAGATTCTACCAGGCGTCTTGCGTGCAATTCTGGGCTCCTTACCGAAGGAAGATATACTTACTGGAGAAGGATTACAACAAAGGTTCACCAGACTGATTTCTGGGATGGAGGGATTGCCCCAAGAGGAAATATTAAATAGATAGGCCCTTATTCTCTGGAGCTTAGAAGAATGAGAGATGATCTCATTTAAACATACAGTATTCTTACAGGGCTCAACAGGGTAGATGCAGAAAGGATGTTTCTCCAGACTTGTCGCTATCTAGAACCAGGGGATACAGTCTCATAATAAGGGGCAGGCCACTTAGAACTGCGATGAGGAGAAATGTCTTCACTTGGAGGGTGGTGAATCTTTGGTATTGTCTGCCCCAGAGGGCAGTGGAGATTCAGTTGTTAAGTATGTTCAAGACTGAGATCGATAGATTTCTGGCATATTAAAAACATCAAGAATATGGGGATAGTACAGGAAAGTGGTGTTACAAAGAACAAAGAACAGTACAGCAGAGGCACAGGCCCTTTAGCCCATCATACCAGCGCCGACACGGGACACCTTGCTGAACTAAAGATCTTTGGCCCCTAAGCCATCTACATCTCTCTATTCCCTGTCTATTCATACACCTTTTAAATGTTGCTGTTGCATCTGCTTCCACCATCTCCTCTGGCAGCGCATTCCAAGCACTCACCACCCCCTGTGTTAAAGACTTGCCTCTCACATCTCCTTTAAACTTTCCCCCTTTTACCTTAAACATTTGTTCCTTACTAATTGACATTTCCACCCTGGGAAAAAAGACTGTGACTATCCATTCTATCCATGCCTCTCATAATTTTGTATACTTTTATCAGGTCGCCCCCTCAGCCTCAGTTGATGAAGAAGGTCAGCCATGATCTCATTGAATGGCAGATTGGGCTTGAAGGGCTGAATGGCCTACTCCTATGCTTATTTTTGATGTTCTTTTGTTCCTATTCACAATTCTGCAGGTATAAGTATATACGGAGTGGCACAGTGATTAGCACTGCTGCCTCACAGCGCCAGGGACCTGGGTTCAATTCCGGCCTCGGGTGACTGCGTGGAGTTTGCATGTTCTCCCCGTGTCTGCATGTGTTTCCTCCGGGTGCTCCGGTTTCCTCCCACAGTCCCACTGTGTAGGTTAGGTGCATTGGCCATGCTAAATTGATCCAAATGTCAGGACATTAGAATCGTAGGATCATTAGCAGGGTAAATATGTGGGGTTACGGGAATTGGACCTGGGTGGGATTGTGGTTGGTGCAGACTCGATGGGCCAAATGACCTCCTTCTGCACTGTACGGATTCTACAGATTCTAAGTAGTTGCAATGGCTTTCTCTCTCTTTGTTATAAGTACAGGTTGGAGAAACAGACTATCTGCTGCTCCCTTGTTTCATTGATCATATTGGGTCCATACATCGATAGGAGTGAGATTCAATCAGGATGAAGGTTGAGTATTGTCCTGTAATTACTGTTGGAATTTTCCAGAACTGTAGCCAACTTTCAAATCATGTGACCTTTTGCAGCCATGTTTTTGGTCCATTTTTAATTGAGCAGAAAATAAGGTTGGATTTAAATAGTTTATGTCCACTTTCATGTGTTGTGGACAAGACAGTGTCTCTCTTTATTCTCTTTGACATTGTCACAATGCAAAATTGATGGCACCACTGGGTGCCTCCATGATCTACTTCCCTGGGATGTTGCAATGTCATCACTCACCTGATGAAGGGGCAGCGCTCCGAAAGCTAGTGGCTTGTGCTACCAAATAAACCTGTTGGACTTTAACCTGGTGTTGTGAGACTTCTTACTGTGTTGCAATGTAGCCAGGCATTTCCAGCAATGGATTCACCTGTGCACGGTCATTTCTGGAGTTTTGTCAGCTGTAGAACACTTGTAACATTTCATAAGTATTTAGATGTTCACTTGCACTGCCATAACCTCAAGAACTATGGGCCAAACGCTGGAAAATACGATTAGTGCAGTCAGATCTTTGTTGACCAGCGTAGACATGATGGGCCAAATAGTCTCCATCTGAACAGTAAATATTTACGAATCTATAAATCAAAATCCTGGAGCTCCCTTCATAACAGTACTGTTCTTCTCCAAATTGACTGCAGCAGTTCGAGAAGGCTTTTCAAGGGTAATATATGAAGGCAATGAATGCTGGCCTTGGTCAACAATACCGACAGCCCATGAAAAATACGGTGAGTATGTCTGCGCAAATGCAGCCAACAAGGTCCTTTTGAAGTATGGGCCTTGTTGTAATTGTAGGAAATGCACTCAATTTGCATTCAAGCAAGCTTCCAGAAACAGCAGTGTGATAAATAATCAGATTATCTATCCTTACGATGTTAATGGAGAGATAAATATTAGCCAGGGCACCAAAGGACAACTTCCCTGTTCTTCCTTGAAATAGGGTCATGGGAGCTTTCATGCCCACCTAAGGGGGAAGTCCAAAGATGTGTGGGTTAGGTGGATTGGCCATGCTAAATTGCCCCCCCACCCCCTGTCGTGGGGACCAGCCTGAGTAAATGCATGGGGCTATGGGGAGAGGGCCAGGGTGAAATTGTGGTCGGTGCAGATCTGATGGGCTAAATGGCTTCCTTCTGCACTGTAGGATTCTAGGATTCCATGATTTTCATCTGAAAGACAACTCCAACTGCATTGCACTCCTTCGGTACTGCACACGATTGCCAGCCTAGATTTTTGTACTCAAGTCTTGGATGGTAATCAGAGGGAAGGGTACAAACATGTGAGCCACTTGAATGATTGGATTAGTTCTTTGGTCCTTTGGTTATTTTCCTATTCTCTTAGTAGCCATCCCACAGGTGGCTTCAAACCAGATGCACTGTTACCTATCCATGGGCTCAAACTGCAAGGAACACGACAAAGTGACACAGAAAGTGAGACTCACGAACCCTGAAGGGCAAAATGTGCATGTCGGCATACCAACTTCATACCCTAAGATAAGGCAGTGCTGTAGGTCTCTTCAGATTTCCAAAAGGAGTCCAGCTGACTCACCTTTCTCAGTGAAGGAGTAGAATGAGGAAGAGAGCTTGACACGCACCTCTGATCTGACAAAAGAAGTTTGAAGTGGGCCATCCACATGTGCAGAGAAAATGGAGGGAGCTGAGTTCTGGGAAAAAAAAAAATCTGCTTTATGTATTTCCGCCAAAAGCACTTTTGTGTCAGCAGCAATTTGATGTTAAAGGGATTTAATTTCATCTGCACAAAAGACTCATCTTAATACCTCAGCTGCAATGTGACGGCAAAGCAATTTAAAGTAAATCTCCCTGAAAATGAAAATCGTAACCCTGAAGAAACAAGCTGCCAGCTTTATTTGCACAGCCATAAAAATGTCTTTGCAGCTTTCAAACTTGGTTTGTGCACTGATTTGTTTTTTACTGCCTGCAGCAGTTATGCTGAAGTACGTTGAGGAGATGCGATTTTGACATTTTTAAACTATGACCGAGGTAATCCGAGAGAGAAAAAAAAAACTGTTACAGCCTCTTTCATTTGGAAACCCAACAGGAATTTACAACTCTACCCATTCAGTGACAGATAATGCAACTGCACCACATGCAGTTGAGGCAGGATCCAGCAGTTACATTGAGAATGTTTTATTCTGCCTGTAGGCATTATTATGGTTGTAAAATATGGCCTCTGTGCTGGTTTTATATGCCTGATGACATGCAGCACTGTGGCATTAGATTGGAGCTGATGTAATTGTGTCCAATGTTCTTTAATGGTTATGTACGATTTTGTACGTGGGCTGTTACTCATGGCGTTATGGGAGTGTGAGCCATTTGTCAAATAGTCACTTGTCATGAAGCTTAGGTTCACGCAGTGTTTCTGGTTGCTGTAGATTTTGCAATATCTGGGCTTTACGGGTATTCGATTTTTTTCATTATGTTAAGGGATGTGGGCATCACTGGCCAGACCAGCATTAATGCCCATCATTAATTGCCCTTGAGAAGATGATGGTGAGCCACTTCTTGAACCATTACAACACATGCAATGTAGGGATACTCACAGTGCCATTAGTAAGGGAAGTCCAGGATTTTGACCCAGTGACAATGAAGGAATGGCAATATATCTCCAAGTCAGGGAGGTGTGTTGCTTGGAGTGCAACCTCCAGGTGGCAGTATTCCCGTGCATCTGCTGCCCTTGTCCTTCTTGGTGGCAGAGGTCGCGGGCATGGAAGGTGTTGTCAAAGGAGTCTTTGTGAGTTGCTGCCATGCATCGGTGGTGGAGGGAGAGAGTGAAGATTTGATTTGATTTGATTTATTATCGTCACATGGATTAGCATATGTGAAAAATACTGATTCTTGCGTGCAGACAAAGCACACTGTTCATAGAGAAGGGAAGGAGAGGGTGCAGAATGTAGTGTACAGTCATAGCTAGGGTGTAGAGATGATCAACTTAATATAAGGAAGGTCAATTCAAAAGTCTGACAGCAGCAGGGAAGAAGCTGTTCTTGAGTCGGTTGGTACGTGACCTCAGACTTTTGTATCTTTTTCCCGACGGGAGAAGGTGGAAGTGAGCATATCTGGGGTCCTTGATTATGCTGAATTATGTTTGATTATGCTGATTATATTGAAGGTGGTAGATGGGATGCCAATCAAAAGGGGTGCTTTGTCCTGGATGACGTTGAGCATCTTGAGTGATGTTGGAACTGCACTCATCCAGGCAAGCGGGGATTATTTTATGACAGTCCTGATTTGTGCCTTGTGGGTGGTGGTTTGGGGAGTCAGGAGGTGCGACAGTCACCATAGGGTTCCCAGCTTCTGAGCTGCACATAGCCACAGTATTTAGATGGCAGGTGCAGTTCAGTTTTGAGACCAATGGTAACCCCCAGAATGCTGATAGTGGTGGATTCAGCGATAGTAATGCCTTTGAATGTCAAGGGAGGAAAGTTGGACTTTTTTTGTTGGAGGCAGTCATTGCCTGGCACGAGTGTAGTACAAATGTTACTTGCCATTTATCAGCCCCAACCTCAATGTTGTCCAGGGCTTCCTGCATATGGACACAGATGGCTAGTGAGTCAAGGTTGCATAAAATGTTACTTTACTGTAGTTTGTTGGTGATACGGTTGATCATCTTGGCTGGTAGGAGCTATCAATTTAACATAATTTGTCAAGGAGATGATTGTTTGGGTCATTGAAATCATTTATTCAGTCAACACTACTGATATAAAGGTAGTAAAGCTGCTGTATCATTCATGTCCATCATGAATTGGTCTGAGATTAAACTCAAGCAAATAACACAATGAGTTCTCCAAACTGAACTCGTCAGTGTGCCACCGTGGGCAGCATGGTGGCACAGTGGTTAGTACTGCTGCCTCACGGTGCTAGGGACCCGGGTTCGATTCCCAGCTTGGGTCACTGCCTGTGCACGTTCTCCCTGTGTCTGCGTGGGTTTCCTCCGGGTGCTCTGGTTTCCTCCCATAGTCTGAAAGACGAGCTGGTTAGGTACATTGAGCCATGCTGAATTCTCACTCAGTGTATCCGAACAGGCGCTGGAGTGTTATGACTTGGGAATCTTCACAGTAACTTCATTGCAGTGTTCATGTAAGCCTACTTGTGCTTAATAAATAAACTTTACATAGACAGCCTTATGAGTTGTGCCCATGATGGATACTGGGTGAGCAGACATGGAGGATGTAAGGACAAAGGGTGGTGGGTGGGAGGGAGTTGTAGAAATAAAATGTCACACTCGGGTCGTAATACAGTACATCTCTGTATCTGTTAAAAGTGAGTGTGACCACAAGTTGCCAGGCTATCAGTGTGGAGGGGAAACCCCTCAAGAGGATATATTGTGGCTGCAGTTGTGGCCCCTCGGTACCCGTGACACCTGGGGCATGGGATTTATGTAAGTTTCATTGCCCTGTGCCCTGTGTGAGGGGTATGGGCTAAAGGGCTGCTTTTACTTTTCTTGCTTTTTAAAAAAAATCTTGAACAAAGTGCTGGTAATTCTTCCACCCAACCAGGCAGCCTCCACAATGAGTAACCCACCAACATTCCTATTTTCACAAACCACCACTTCCCAGACTGAAAATCTGATGTTCTGTGGCACTGAAGTTAAAGTTTATTTATTAGTCACATGTAGGCTTGCTTACATTAACGCTGCAATGAAGTTACTGTGAAATTCCCCAAGCCGCCAAACTCCGGCGCCTGTTTGGGTCAATGCGCCTAACCAGCATGTCTTTCAGACTGTGGGAGGAAACCGGAGCACCTGGAGAAACCCACGCAGACATGGAGAGAACATGCAGACTCTGCGCGGACAGTGACCCAAGCCAGGAATCGAACCCGGGTCCCTCGCGCTGTGAGGCAGCAGTGCTAACCACTGTGCCACTATGGTACCCGTGACACTTGGGGGCATGGGATTTATGTAAGCTTCATTGCCCTGTGCCCTGTGTGAGGGGTGTGGGCTAGAGGGCTTACTTTTCTTGCTTTTCAAAAAAACTCTTGAGCAAAATGCTGGTAAGTCTTCCACCCAGCCGCCCTCTGCATCAGACAGCCTCCACAATGAGTAACCCACCAACATTCCTATTTTCATCCACCACCAGTTCCCAGACTGAAACCCTGATGTTCTGTGGCACTCTCTCCTGAGCAAGGTTTGCAGAGGTGGGAATTGCCCTGACTCTGTGCTCCCAACCCAGGGATGAAAATTCAGGACACTGTTTCTCAATTCACTGTATCAAAGCCATTCAGAATTTAAAAATCTTTTGATAATTTTACCAGTATAAATCATCTCCAGATTTTAATTCTTTTCTCAGAGCTTTGGGACCTGATACCTGGCAGTATCTTGGTAAATTTAATATCCACGCAATGTGCAGCATAAAGTGTAAAATACAAATTTATTGTGGTTTGTTTGCTATATTCTGGCGCTACTTGCCTTACCTACCTGCACTGGCTGCTTTAGGGGATTGTGTGTTTGATTTCCTAGGTTGTTATATATGTATAAAATCATATCATTCATGATTGAATGGCGGAGCAGACTGGATGGGCTGAATGGCCTAATTCTGCTCCTACATCTTGTGGTCTTATGATCTATACATGCAGTGACATCCCATTGAATTTATAGCACTACTCCTTGGTTTCACATTTCATGTCAAATTTCATTTGTCTGCCCCATCTGCTAATGTTTCTACGTCCTCTTGAAGTCTTTGACAGACCTCCTCACTTTTTACCCCCATCCGAACTATTCGCTTTTGTTTTATTATCAAATTTCAAAATTGTGCCCCTCACATTCATAAATAATCCATCTCTGCCCCTGGGGCACACAGGTTCCAACCTTTCTCCAATTCAAGCAACACCCCATTAACCCGAAGCCTTTGTTTCCTGTCTGTTAACAAGTCCCTCTATCCAGGCATCAATGAGCTTTTATCTATGCTTTCCATCCTGCAACAGCGACCAATTCAACCAGTGGCCCTAATGATGTGGCTATAAGCAACCGGTCATTTTCCCAGAAAGTAATGAGCCCTCATGTGCAGCGCTAATCAAAGGACCCATGCTATGTACTGTATCCCTGGACACTTCTCTTGAACACTCACTTGCACTTTAACAGCTGAATAAATAGTTGCTTCTTTCTCTCTCCTTCCCACTCTGCTCTCAGGATGTTGGCGAAATAACAAGCATGATTCTTTTACTTTGTGCCACTCATTGTTCTTGACAGGGAAAAAAATACTGCGGGTGAAACAATATTGAACTCTATAAAGTACCTGTGAGCCATTACACAAAATTACATAGAATGTACCGCACCAAAATGGGCTTTCAACCCAATTGATCCATCTTACTGTTTACACACGACATAAGCCTCCTTCACCATATTTCATCTGCATCAATTTGCATTTATATAATCGCTTTAATGTAACAAAATGGCCTAAGACAATTTACAAAAGCATACTTTAACCCTATCACCATACCCTTTTATCTGGCTCCTATTAAATAAATCTATGCTATTCATCTCAGCCCCACAGTCTAACCATTCTTTGGCTAGAGAAATTTTTCTGGAATTCCCTTTTGAATTTCTTATACCGAAGACATCCTAATCTGAGAATGCCTGCTAGTGGGAACATTTCCCCCTCTCATAGAATCATAGAATCCGTATGGTGCAGAAGGAGGCCATTCTGCCCATTGAGGCTGCACCGACCACAATCCCACCCAGGCCTGATCCCCATCCCACGCATTTACCCTGCTAATTCCGCTGACACAAAGCGGCAACTTAGCATGGCCAATGAGCCTAACCCACACATCTTTTGAGTGTGAGGAAACTGGAGCACCTGGAGGAAACCCATGCAGACACGGGGAGAATGTGCAAACTCCACACAGACAGTGAACCGAGGCTGGAATTGAACCCGAGACCGGAATTGAACCCGAGACCCTGGCGCTGTGAGGCAGCAGTGCTAACCACTGCACCACCGTGCCGTGAAAATCATTTCAGAATTCTAAAGACCTTTATTCAGCCTTTAGTTTTCTTGAGAAAAGTGCCCAGCCCAATCTTTCCTAATAGTGAATATCCCTCTGTTCTGACAGTACAAGTCAGCAATGCAGGCATTTGGGATCCTTTACCAGGGTCGGTTTGTTTAAAGATGCTGAGTAATATCATTATCCATTCTATCTTACAGTGATAGATCTAAAGCTATTTTTACATTGGTCATAGAGGATGCGTGTACTGCCTGTCGCTGGTGGAAAACTTCCATGTATCCAGTGGTGCAAACTTGCAAGATTTTCTAACTTTTTTTTAACCAGATCTTTGTGATGATTAATGTTAACAAATCTGGCACGTTTGTCCTGGGGCTGCTGCCTGAAACCTATGTGCTAAGAATGGGCAGCCAAGCCAAAGTAAAACAATTAACAGTGTGGATTCACCGCTAAAGCCCCCATGCAACAGAAGTGCACTAACCATCATGAATTTTTCGAGGATCAAATAAATGGGTTTCAGTTTTAAAAAGCAGACTTTGAGCATCAGAGACAGCCAATCACACAATAAAATGCCTCTGTTGTTGAATTTAAGATGAACAGCACTGGGGGAACCCTTGAACATAATTTTATATGACTCCTGAGGCAGCACAGTGGCACAGTGGTTAGCACTGCTGGTTCATAGCGCAGGAACCTGGGTTCAATTCTGGCCTCGAGTCACTGTCAGGGTGGAGCTTTCAGGTTCTTCCCGTGTCTGCATGCGTTTCCTCCGGGTGTCCCGGTTTCCTCCCACAGTCCAAAGATGTGCAGGTTAGGTGGATTGGCCATGCTAAATTGCCCCTTAGTGACCCAAAATGTGTAGGTTAGGGAGATTAGCTGGGTAACTACGTGGGGTTATAGAGACAGAGCCTGGGTGGGATGCTCTGTTGGAGAGTTGGTGCATAGTCGATGGGCAGAATGGTCTCCTTCTGTACTGTAGGCATACTATTACTGAGTATGCTTAGTGAGGAAATGTTTCATTGTTTTTTGTTAATTTGTGGGACATGAACATCGCTGGCTGGCCAGCATTTATTGCCCATCCCTAGTTGTCTTTGGAGGGCAGTTGAGAGTCAATCACATTGCTGTGGCTCCAGAGTCACATGTAGGCCAGACCAGGTAAGGATGGCAGATTTCCTTCCCTAAAGGACATTACTGAACCAGTTGGGTTTTTCTGACAATCGACAATGGTTTCATTTGATTTTGATTTGATTTGATTTATTATTGTCACATGTATACAGTGAAAAGTATTGTTTTTTGCACGCTATACAGACAAAACATACCGTTCATAGAGAAGGAAACGAGAGAGTGCAGAATGTAGTGTTACAGTCATAGCTAGGGTGTAGAGAAAGATCAACTTAATGCAAGGTAAGTCCATTCAAAAGTCTGACAGCAGTAGGGAAGAAGCTGTTCTTGAGTCGGTTGGTGCGTGACCTCAGACTTTTCACGGTCATCAGTAAATTCTTAATTCCAGAAATTTCTTTGTTGAATTCAAATTCCACCATCTGCTGTGGTGGGATTCGAACATGGGTCTTCAGAACATTAGCTGAGTTTCTGGATTAAGGATGTAGCGATAATACCACTAAACCATCACCTTTCCCTTCACTGCACATATATTAATCTCATGTTTTAACATAGACACTATTTGCTTTGTGCAGTAGCATGGCCCTTAAAGTGGCGGGGGAAGGGGGGGCGTGTTCCGAGGACCATGTGGCGGGCAAGGACCCTAATGGTGACACCAGCAGAAAGCTGGACCAAACGGCTGGAGTGCGCAGATCACGGGTTGAGGAGGGACTGCCAGTTGTAGTCCAGGAGTCCAGAAGAGCAGTCACACTTATAGTCTCACCTTACCTTGTTATACATGTACAGAAATACACTGTTGGCAATAAAGCTTTTAGAGTTAAAGCTGCATCGAGTTGCCCTCAATCTATTATGCTTTGTAATCCTTTTAAAATAATGCTAGTGACTAAGTTGCCAACATGATTTCTAAACGAAAGATCATATAAATTCATGGAGGAAATTACAGAAAATGTAGACATTGTCAATGCAGACCTGAACTTGCAATAAGCCTTTAATACTGTGCGACATTAGACAATGATATTGAGTCAGAGCTCCAGCACAAGCAATGAATAAAAGATGTCTACAAAAAAAAAAACTAGTGTGGGTGTTATGGGAAGTTTCTCAGACTGGGAGATAGTTGAACATGTGGCGAAACTCTACCACCTCACCTGTCCCGGAATCGAGGTGGGTGAGGTTCCCAGAACGGAAATCTCCGATGGCCTCGGGCAAGATGTTATGATCTTGCCTGAGCGGGGCTGTAAAATCCCACCTGTAGAGTCCTACAGGGATCTATCCTGGGCCCACTGTTGTTCACCAGATACATGAATGATTTAGACTCAAAATTGAAGGTATGTCATCCAAGTTTTCAGAAGATATTAAATTGGAGGCTACAATTGATAATGAGCTGGAACATAATGGGCAAAATATAATGGGCAAAATACAGAAAGGCATAAACAGGTTTGCCAACTGGGCAGATAAATGGCAAACCAAATTCAATATAGCGAAGTATATGGTTTATTTTGCTCATAGCACTAAACAGACCACTCATTCAATGTGAGGTAAGAAACTAAATGGCACAGAGGAACATAAGACTGCAGATACATAAATCACTAATAGTTGCATCACAAATTGATAAAGCTAGAAAGAGTGTCAGAAATGTTTTCATTTCTTAAGGAATAAGGTCCAAAAATATTTTTGGAGAACTAGAATTTATAAAGTTAGACCGCCCTTGGAGTACTATGTGCCATTTTCATCTCTGTACTTACAAAAAAAAGGATATTCATGAGTTGGAGAAAGTGGAACAAAAATTTAGAAGGATGGTGTCAGAATTGAGCAGATAATAAGATTTAGCAGGTCGGAGCTCCTCGAACAAAGAACACAGGACAGTACAGCATAGGAACAGGCCCTTCAGCCCATCAAGCCTGCACTGACACATGACGCCTTTCTAAACTAAAGACCTTTTGTCTCTACATGGTCCGTACACCTCTATTCCCTGCCTATTCCTGTATCTGTCAAGATGCCTCTTGACCATTGCTATTGTACCTGCTTCTACCATGTCCTCTGGCAGCGCATTCCAGGCAGTCACCACCCTCTGTGTAAAAAAACTTGCCTCTCCCATCTCCTTTAAACTTTCCCCCTTTCACCTTAAACCTACGTCCCCTAGTAATTGACATTTCTACCCCAGGAAAAAGACCCTGGTCGGGATTTACCAGCCGAACTTGTCTCAAATCCGGAAAATCCCGCCCGAGGTCAACGGACTTTTCTTTGCATGGTCCGTACCCTGCCCGCTACGATTCTTGTGGCAGGCGGGACGGGAAAATTCCCCCCTCTGACTATCCATTTTATCCATGCCTCTCATAATTCTGTAAATTTTCTGTCTCTAGAAAGAGAGAATATTAAGAGGATATCTAGTGGAACTCATTAAAACTATCAAAGTCCCACAGAGTATCTTGGGAAAAACAATTCTTATAAGTAAGTGAGTCAGGAAAAAGAACTTAACTACCACGTGGAATGATTGAAACAGATAAATGCAGATGCTTGATCCGTGTAGGAAGGACATGGGTGCAGGGTGGGAAAAGAGTACTAAACTGGGAAGAGCTGAAGCACCATCAAAGACCTGCTGAATCAAACAATCTATTTTTAAATTGTAGCTTCTGTGTAATTCTATGCAACCAACTTTACCTAACTTAATTCTATATGTTACTGACTCCTATATTGTCCAAACAGACATCACAAATGCTGGTGCATTTTTGGTGCTCTGACGAAGGGTCATCCTGACTCGAAACATTGACTCGATTCGCTCTCCACAGATGCTGTCAGACCTGCTGAGATTTTCCAGCATTTTCTGTTTTTGTTGGTGCAGATTTTTATTAAGGCAAGGGTTTCTGTTATTTTTGGTGACATGGTGGCATGGTGGTTAGTGTTGCTGCCTCACAGTGCCAGGAACCCCGGTCCAATTCCTGTCTTGGATCACCGCCTGTGCAGAGTCTGCACGTTCTCCCCGTGTCTACGTGGGTTTCTTCCGGGTGCTCCGGTTTCCTCCCACAATCCGAAAGACGTGCTGGTTAGGTGCATTGGCCATACTAAATTCCCCCTCGGTGTACCCGAACAGGCGCCGGAATGTGGCCACTAGGGGATTTTCACAGTAACTTCATAGCAATGTTAATGTAAGCCTATTTGTGATTAATAAACAAACTTTGCATTACCAATTAAAATACTTAAACATGACAAAGTATAATTCATAACAGCTGTTGTTCCAAATTAAGCAGTACTCCATGGACATAAATCCCTTCTTCAGAACCAGTGAGCACCAAAAATAAATGTGCTCATGTATGCTAGGATTGAGATCCAGACAGTCACCTGTATTGGTCATGCTAAATTCTCCTACAGTGTACCTGAACAGGTGCCGGAGTGTGGCGACTAGGGAATTTTCACAGTAACTTCATTGCAATGTTAATGTCAGCCTACTTGTGACACTAATAAATAAACTTTAAACTTTTTATGCAAAATTGTGAAAGTATACCTGTAACTTGTATTGCTTTCTTAAGAAACAGCCTGCAGAATTCATTTGGCTCTTCATTGCATGCAACCCTGCACGTTCATGTTTAATAGCCTATCGGCCATCAATTCTACTTGAGTGTTCCTCACTTCTCAGTTCCGTAGTTAATCTTGGTTAGAAGAACGTGCTGGAGTTCTGAGGAATTAAAAAGTGCCTGCAAAATCAGCCCTTTTCCTCAGAGCGTTAATCAGGACATTATCCAGATTATACCAAGTGCCCACAGTAATTGCAGGCATTTGTCAGGATCAGCTGCTTAGGAAGATGCACAACTTCAATTATAGAGAACATGAAAAACCCACAGGTGGTGGCAGGTGCGCCGTTCTTTCCAAAGTCTTTCTGCTAGCTCAGCAATTCTACACCCAAGACACTTCTGCTGCTCACAGCCGCACCTGCAGTGAATTGTATCCACAGGTTGTCGGAGAATTGAGCAAACACCATTTATCATTTATTTATTGGGCGGCTATGCTCTGCGCTTGACTAGCACTGAAACAGCCCAATAGTTCAGTAATTAGCAACAACAACTTACATTCAAGTAGTGCCTTTATACAGTAAAGGCCAAGGCGCTTCTCAGGAGCATCGCAAAACAAAATATAGGTGGAACAACAAGCCAATTCATGACACATAAGAGCAGGTGACAAAACAAGCATGGATGAAGGTTTTGGTGCCAGATTAGTTGAGGCTAGGGTGGAGTTAAGTAATGTTAAAGGGAAGAGAGAGAGAAACTAATACAGACACCACAGAAAGGCACAGGCTGGAATCTGACCACCATTCACGCTGGTGAGGTTTTCCCATCCAGCAGCAGTGAATGGAGACTTGGCTGGCCACCAAATTTTCCGACTTCGCTGCAGCGGGAGCGTGGCATGGACAGCAGGTTAGATCACGCCCACAGAGAGAGAGAGGGAGAAGGAAATGGAGATGATTAAGTTTACAGAAAAAATATGGAAGCTACAAAGAGAGTCGCACACACTCATGCAGAGACCAGAGATAAAACACATGTTCACACATGGCAAATTAGATCAGGTGACTAAAGCTTGGTTAAAGAAGTAGATTTTAAGGCATGTATTGAAGGAGGAAAGTGAGACAAAGTGATGGAGAGGTTCAGGGAGGGTGCCTGAGGCTGAGACAACTGAAGACATGGCCAACAATGTTGGGGTAATTAAAATCAGAGAGGCCAAGAAGTCAGAACTGGAGCAACACTGACATCTTGAAGGGTTGTGAGGCTGGAAGAGATCACAGAGATAGGGATGGATTTCTTCAGGGAATCTTAAAATCAAGACATTGCTTGACTGGGAGCCAATGTGGGTCCGTGAGAACTGGGGTGATGGGGGAACATGACATGTGATTTGGTGTAAGTTAAGACATGGGAAACAGAATTTTCAATGACCCCAGGCTTACAGAGGATAGAATTTGGGACACTAGAGTCATAGAGTCATAAAGTCATAGAGGTTTACAGCATGGAAACAGGCCCTTTGGCCCAACTTGTCCATGCCGCCCTTTTTTTAAAACACTTAAGCTAGTCCCAATTGCCTGCATTTGGCCCATATCCCTCTACACCCATCTTAACCATGTAACTGTCAAAACGTTTTTTAAAAGACAAAATTGTACAATCCTCTAGCAGCTTGTTCCAGACACTCACCACCCTCTGTGTGAAAAAAATTGCCCCTCTGGACACTTTTATATCTCTCCCCTCTCACCTTAAACCTATGTCCTCTAGTTTTAGACTCCCCTACCTTTGGGAAAAGATATTGACTATCTAGCTGATCTATGGCCCTCATTATTTTATAGACCTCTATAAGATCACCTCTCTCTGCTCCAGAGAAGAAAGTCTATCCAGCTTCTCCTTATAACTCAAACCATCAAGTCCCGGTAGCATCCTAGTAAATCTTTTCTGCACTCTTTCTAGTTTAATAATATCCTTTCTATAATAGGGTGACCAGAACTGTACACAGTATTCCAAGTGTGGCCTTACCAATGTCTTGTACAACTTCAACAAGACGTTCCAATTCCTGTGTTCGATGTCTGGTCTGGAATGCCAGAATAAGTCCAAAAATGTTTCAGTAGTTGAGTTGCTCACCATCCAGGAATTTTCCTCCATTAAAGGTTTGGAAATAGACACAAGAGCTAGGTTCCACAATTGAGATCTTCACAACAAACAACAGCAGTCACAGGAAACATTAATTTGAACATCCCGATCAGAAACTCCAAGGTATATTATGAAGTTGGCCTAGACCCTAACTTTTTCTTTTGATTTTGGCATTCGGATGAGCATAAGGTGTTTCAAAGAACAAAGAAAAGTACAGCACAGGCCCTTCAGCCTTTCAAGCCCTTGCTGATCATGATGCCCTAACTAAACTAAAAGAAAACCTTCTGCCCTTACTCAGTCCATATTCCTCTATTCCCTCCTTATTCATGTACCAATCCAGATGCCTCTTAAATGTTGCTAATGTGTGCCTGCTTCCACCACCTTCTCCGGCAGCACGTTCCAGGCATCCATCATCCTCTGCATGAAAAACTTACCCCGCACATCTCCCTTAAACTTTCCCCCTCTCATCTTGAACTTGACACTTCCACCCTCGGAAAAAGCCTCTGACTATCCACCCTGTCTATGCCTATCATAATTTTGTAGACCTCTATCAGTTCTCCCCTCAACCGCTGTCTTTCCAGTGAAAACAATGCTAGTTTATTCAACCTCTCTTCATAGCCAAAGCCCTCAAGACCAGGCAACATCCTGGTGAACCTTCTTTGCACTCTCTCCAAAGCTTCTAAATCCTTCCAAACGTTTCACTCCAGGTATGATTCAATTCACCCACTAGGGAGCTTTTATCAAGACAAACTTTATTTAAGAACACAGTATGATTATAACAGGCGGTACAGTGGCACAGTGGTTAGCACTGCTGTCTCACGGAGCCAGGGACCTGGGTTTGATTCCCAGCTTGGGTCAACGTCTGTGCGGAGTCTGCATGTTCTCCTTGCGTTTAAGTGGGTTTCCTTCAGGTGCTCCGGTTTCATCCCTCAGTCTGAAAGATGTGCTGGTTAGGTGCATTGGCCATGCTAAATTCTCTGTCAGGGTACCCAAACAGGCACCAGAGTGTGGCGACTAGGGGATTTTCACAGTAACCTCACAGCAATGTTAATGTAAGTCTAATTGTGATTAATAAACAAACTTTGCATTACCAATTAAAATACTTAAACATGTATAATTAAACATGTATGAACATGTATAAAGTATAATTCATAACAGCTATCCATCTCTGTTATTCCAATTTAAGCAGTATCCCATAGATATGAATCCCTTCTTCAGAACCAGTGAGCACCAAAAACAAATGTGCTCATTTAAATGCTAGGTGCCCAGCCTTTTAACAGCTCTGGACTGAGATCCAAACAAACACCTGTCTTCCAACTATTATCCAGCAGAGTCTCAGAGAAAGATCCACTTCCAGACAGCAGAATCTTAGAGAAAGAGATTTATTTCCTGGGCAGATTCCAGTTTCCAATGTCAGAGAGGGGAAAGGAGAGGGTCTGCTCTCTAACAACTCCAAGCAGCATCTGACTCACAGTTTCTGTATAAGTCTAGCTCTACCTAGACAAATGATCTGACTGCCAATAAAGCCAATCAAGTCCTACTCTTCAAAACCCCAGGGGAAACACTAAAAGCAACAGAGCTGCATTAGTTCATGTTAAAACAAACATTCTAGCAATTAGGAGCAATTATGTTGCTGCAGTAACAATGCAGGGCTGCCGGATATAGATCCGGCGGCACCAGTAATAAAATGAATTGCTAAAAGAAATCCCGCACAAGAAACATGACAAATACATTTCTTAAAGGCACAGTATCATCACAGAACACCATGAATCTGAGGCAGCTTTTTTATCTATTAGTGCCAAGAGATTTAAATCAGGATTAATGGTAAAAGGAAGTTAATGTTGGAAGGTGCCATACTAAGACCTTCATGTTGCTGTAGTTTTCAAATAAGCAATTTTTTAAAATATTGTTTTGTTGGTAAGTTTCCATGATGTTTTCCATCCAACTCGTGTATCTTGGCTTCTGTTTTTTTTTTCCGTCCCCTTTTCCACTTTCGATTCCTACTGTTTCTTTGATAACTTTTCTCTTGGCAAGGCTTTGTTTCTGTTGCGAACAAGTTATTTCTCTCCCTCTTAGGGCAAATTGTTTTATCCCTTGTCTGTACAAGAAAGCGGCATGGTGGTACATTAGCTTCCTTTTGCCCCGAGAACATCATGGGCAGCAGATGCATGGGAACACCACCAATTGAAATCTCCCTTCCAAGTAGTTAAATCACACAAACAGCAATGAGATGAATAATCATTTCATGATTTGGCCGACAAAGGAAAATTGGCAAGAACACCAGAATATTCCAAAGGATGGAAGGCTAACTAACAAGGAAGAAGAGAACATGGTTAACCCATGGGAAAGCAAACTGATGGAATCAGTTAACACAAATTAGACACAGTCACAATGCATGTAACAGGGGCAGAAAATGCCACTGTTAAGGTGTGTATTTAACAATATCATGTTTTGGGATGGCACGGTGGCACAGCTGCCACATGGTTAGCACTGTTGCCTCACAGCACCAGGGACCCGGGTTCAATTCCTGGCTTGGGTTACTGTCTGTGTGGAGTTTGTATGTTCTCCCCTTGTCTGCACCAGCTTCCTCCCACATTCCAAAGATGTGCAGGTTAGATGGATTGGCCGTGCTAAAATTACCTCTTAGTGTCAGGGGGATTAGCAGGATAAATACGTGAGGTTACAGGGGTAGGGCCTGAGTGGGATTGTTGTTGGTGCAAGTTCGATGGGCCGAATGACCTCCTTCTGTACTGCAGGGATTCTAGGATTCTCTGGTGATAGACGCTTGAGATTTCCAGCCCCTCCCTGGGAGATGTGGCAAGCCTTCCAAAAGGTCACCAACTTTAAACGAGACTGGAAGATCCAGGCAGGCGGGACTGGAAAATTCCAGCCAGAGTTTGATCCTGGCAGAGCAACATTTCAATTGTTGCTTGTTTTTTTACTCTTAAAAGCAAATCCTGAAAATGAAACTTTACTTCATACAGTCATTTGTGGCTGAAAGGCTTCATGTCTGAGCTGTACTGTTGTGGTTCCTACAGCACAATCATTCAGCTCCTACGCCACCTGAAATTCAGCATATGTAGCATAAATGTTAATGGTGATGCATGAATAACACATACGCGGAGAGTGTGAGTGATTTAGAATGGAATTTGTATTATTGCGCTCTTGGCAAACCTGAAGAAACAAACACAATCTCCTCCATCCTCTCACCAGCATCTATCACCTTTAACTCCTGGCTCATCCATCACCAATATAGCTTCTTCTGATCTCGTTGTCTGTGACACGCCCGTACCACTTACCGAGCCAAAAAATCATACATCAGTTGGAGGGGGTTTGACAATGACCACACAATACAAGACACAAATCTGCACTCTCTGTGTTGTTATCATTTGCCTTACTTGCCAATATGTCAATTGTATTTTAAATGAAAGGAATCTGAACACTATCTGGTTTTTAGGGCTTCATTGTAAAAATCAAAGGTCTTTGGTGAAAGGGGAGAGCACATTTGCCCCATGGATCTTTCCAAGCATACCCCTTGTACCCCTTGCTCTCAAACAGAACAGCAAGCCGCATGAGAGAAAATGCTGGAAAATCTTAGCAGGTCTGGCAGCGTCTGGAAGGAGAGAAAAGAGCTGACATTTCGAGTCCAGATAACTCTTTGTCAAAGCGGGCCCCATGCTTGATTCCACATTTGAGTAAACTTATTTCAGCTGATATAGCAAGAGGAGCCTTGCAACTGGATTCAATATATTCTGCAGTTAAGATGTGCGATCCACTGATTAAGTAAATTGTTGCATCCAAGGTGAGTGTGAAACTCCTTGAGCATTGTAGCTGCACTTCTTCAGACACTCAAAGAATATATTCCATCACAGGCCTGACTTCAGCTTTGCAGATAGTGGAGCCATCTTGTGAAACTCATCACCACTGAGTTCATAGTCTCTGTTCTGTTGTCATAAGCCATGTGGTTGGTTGGTTGGTCCAGCTGAGCTTCTGGTCATTGTTGACTCTCCCAAGACGTTGATGTTAATGGCAATGTTATTACTGTTAAAGGTTAACATTTGACTGTTGAGATTCCTCATAATGGATATGGCCATTTCCAAATATTTATAGGGTATTAGTGCTACTTGTTTCCTTTCTGGCAAACTCTATGTCCTACTTTAGGCCAAACTGGACTGTTGTAATTGAGGAGCTCCTAGTGGAACTGAGAACAAAGAAATGCCACTTCTGAAATGTTGATTGCGGGACCATCGTTGATGAAGTAGCCAAAATGAGTTGAGTCACAAACTGTAATGACTTCAATCAGGCCATTGAGGTTGGCCTATTGGAATATGAACTCCCTGATTAAGCAGTCAATTGATGGGCCAGTCAGGGAGTCTTTTCCTTGTATTTAAGCGGGAGTGTCAGTTCCTCTGGCATTCCCGAAGGTAGACTGCTGACTGACAGCACTCTGTGTACTGCTGTCAGAATTGTGAATAAAGGCATTCTGGTGAAGGGATTTCTGCCTCTGAAGATTTATTACACAAACTTTGACCAAAGAAGCACTATGCCTCTGACATTTGTAACAGTCCTTATATCAGCAATGACTCCAGCCACTGCAGGATTTTCTCTTTGACTCCATTAAGCCCAATTTGTCTATCATTCCTAAACATCAAACTGAATCCAATGCTGCCTTAGTGTCAAGGGCTGCTAATCTGACTTCTCCACTGGTATTCGGGGTTTGTTTCATGTGATCAAAAATAAAATTGGTTGATAAAAAGCATTCGTTGAAGCTCGACACACTGGCAAGTTTGTAAACCACAAGAGAGAGAGTTTGATTGGTTAATTATATCTTTAGAACTCCCTGATTCGATTACTGCTCAGTATCCACTGCCAGCTATTTATTGCTATTGATAAATGATGTCGTTCAGGTGCTTTGATTCTGATCAGTCGGTAATGTGTTAACAGTGGTGGCCACTTAGTGTTTCAAAAAGAGCACTGAGGCGTTTTTGTTAGCTTTTTGTGTGCGTAAATTACCGAGCCTAGAGACGAAGTCTTGTGGCACAGCAATGGTGTCCCCACAACTGGGCCAGGAACTCTGGGTCCCAGAGCTTGTTGGCCATGAAGGAGTGTTTGTAACACAATTCAATGTGCAGATAATCAGCTCAGGAATCCTTCCACTATTGCCCAATGGGAATACAGCATATGTGGGTGTGTGCGTGCATGCGTGCATTTGTTTGTGTTGTGTGTGTGTCTGTGTGTTGTGTTGTGTGTGTGTCTGTGTGTTGTATTGTGTGCGTGTCTGTGTGTTTGTTTTGTGTTGTGCGTGTGTGTTGTGCATGTGATTTTGTGTTGTATGTGTGTGTGCATGCATGTGTGTGGTGTGCGGTGTGTATTATGTGTGTGTGTTCCGTGTATGTTTGTTCTGTGTGTGCGTGTTCCGTGGGCGTGTTGTGTTGTGTGCGTGTATTGTGTGCATGCATGTGTGTGTGTATGTTGTATGTGTGTATGTGTGTGTGCATGTGTGTGATGTGTGTCGTGTATGTGCATGCATGCATGTGTGCATATGTGTGTGTGTGCTTGCATGTGTGTGGTGTGTGTTGTATGTGTGTGTCTGTTCCATGGGTGTGCTGTGTTGTGTGTGTTTGTGTTGAGTGCGTGCATGTGTGTGTTGTATGTGTGTGTGTGTGTGTGCATGTGTATGGTGTGTGTTGCGTGTGTGAGTGTGCATCCGTGCATGTGTGCTGTGTGTGTGTGAAGATACACTTTTAAAAAATAGCCTTAACTTTTGTGCTCTTTGTGCCTTGGTAATAATTTATTTAATATTCACCATTCATATGCAGAAACATCTTGTTTGTTTCTTTTTCAGTTGGCTGCTCATGATAAAGGGCACACTTGTATCCATAGCTACTCCAGACTGTTTGACAAACAAGACACCCGAATGAGCTGGTTGTACCACATGATTTCTGTAGCTGTAAAATGGTTCTGAAGTGAAGCCACCCAAATCAAATTCAGGCTAATGTCCCCTGCGACGCGTAGATGTGTTCAGAACTACATTGCTTTAAATCTCAGCCAAATGTCCCACTGGTTCTTTGTCAGTGTCTAAACAACAGTGACTGAGGCTCTGTACAAAGGTGCAAGAGCAGAGTAATGTTAATGCCAATGTAATATAGGTGTACTGGCTTGAGTGGACTCCAAGCAGGTACTCGTCTTAAGCCAGTGCATGCCACATTATACATATTTACTGTTCCAATTGTACCGCACTGCATATCGGTAAATGCAGAGACGGTTTAGAGTAACTTGTGGGTTCTTAGATGTTTCATCCAACTCAATTGTTTTGATCTGAACTTGAAATTACATTTCCCAATAAAATGTCAATGGCTGTGCCACCGTTCTGCCACAGTTATTGGCAACACTGCGTGTTGAGAAAATAGAGAAAATATCAAACAACTATTGTTTTTATAAAACAGCCTTGTCTCCGATAGCATAGTTCAATAGTTCATCATTGTGCCAGAGGCACATTTCTCTTAACAAGTCCTACTTATTCAGACGAACAGAAAATGGAATCAGTGGTGAAATATCCAGCATGTTGTTTTTCCTTCTGTAGTGTGTTATCATCTATGGCCTTGTAGATCTAAATTATACACGAGGTATAAAGTCATTTCAAAAGAAAAGGGGGAAAATTGAAGCCCATCTATGTGTCCTGTGAAGTCACTGTTCAAAATCCAGTCAGCGAACTTCAAGATTTTCCTAGGATCATAGATTCCTACAGTGCAGAAGGAGACCATTCGGCCCATTGAGTCTGCACCGACCACAATCCCACCCAGGTCCTATTCCTGTAACCCCATACATTTACCCTAGCCATCCCACCTGACACTAAGGGGCAATTTAGAATGGCCAGTCCACCTAACCCGCACATCTTTGGACTATGGGAGGAAACCGGAGCATTGGGAGGAAACCAAGCCGGGAAGCGAACCCGGGTCCCTGGCGCTGTGAAGCAGCAGTGCTAACTACTGTGCCACCGTGTCGCCCCAATTACAGGATGTTCCTTTCTCATGTTTGCTGCTGATAGGCTTAGTCGTGATGCGGAAAATCCCAGCCCATGATTGGCTTGCCTTGGAAAGATACAGATGGTTAAAGTGACTAGGTTAAGTTATAACTGACAACAGTGGTGTGGATTCATTTCATTCCTATATTGCTGCTGAGCTGAAGGAGAGGACTAGTCATGATATGAAGGACCCGAATGAACCTACCATACATTAAGCTCATCTTCCTCTGCACCTTAGCTATGACTGTAACACTACATTCTGCTCCCACTATTTCCCTTCTCCCCATTGTACTCTATGAACGGGATGCTTTGTCTGTATAGCCCCCAAGAAACAATACTCTTCACTGTATCCCAATACACGTGACAATAATAAATCAAATCAAATCAAAATATTAATGTAGAATTCGGGTTTGTAAGGGTTAATATGTGGGATTGTGCAAATGGCACTGCACAAAACCCTGTTATAAGGGAACACATGATGAATAATGGTGAGGGAGAATATTCAAGGCTTCAGTTGTATAATACTTAGTCATGAGTAGATGGGTATAGTTTAGTTATTTATAATAAACTGTTTATTGTTTGAACTTAACGATATCTCAGCAATTGTTCCTCAACTAGACTAACCAGCACGTACCAATAGACCCCTTATTGATGTCATTCTAGACACCACCAAAATTCCTCATTACAATGTGCCTTTGGTTATAGCTCGCAATAAGACACTGCAGAACATATCCAAGCAGCATTCATCTCCTACACTGCATTGACTCATCACCAACCTTTCAAAGGAATGGAAGCATTTGATTCATTTTTCATTAGATGTCTGAAATAAGTGAATCCTTATCAGAGACGGGGTGAGGAGATTATTAGAATGGATCAAAGATACAAGAGGAAGGAATAGTTCCTTCCAACAACTTTCTCAATTATCTTTTGTGATATTCTTCTTAACCATCTGCTGAAAGCAACAGTGCATAATTTAGGACCCAAAGATTCATTATTTTTTTCTTAGACACTGAGTTTGGAGAGTTTTCAGGAAGATTAAGGGAGGGAATGGTGCCACGTCCCTGTCATATGTCAGCCATTCCATGATTTTCTATTGGAAATGGCAATGAGCATTGCATATTTGGCCATAAAAATGAAAACTTCTTGTCAATAAGGGCAAATCTTGATTCAGTATATTTGCTATCATTAATGTTATGCTGGGAATGAAGGATGTTATTGTTTTCCTGGCATCCAGCAATGTTAAGGAGTCAGAGCCGGTCGGGCAGTTTGAGGATTGGTGCGTTTTGCCTGTGGAAGCAATCATGGGGTATTCGTGTTGCTATTTTCAGCCTAAGGCAATTAACTCAATGGCTCTGAAAATTCCGCCAATATTCTGCAAGCCGGATTAAATAAAGTTGCAGCGGGATGTTGAGTAGTCCTTTTCCCCAATAAACCATATCCCTGTCTCTGACGCAGGTCCAAAGCCCATTACACACAGGAAAAGAGCTACAGAGGTCAGCCAGCTAATGATACAGCTACCTGCTAGACCCACATCGAAACATAGAACACAAACAGAAAATGCTGGAGAAACTCAGCAGGTCTGACAGCATCGGTGGAGAGAGGAAATAGTCTCTCTGGTCTGGGTGACCCTTCATTTGAACTAAAGGCAAGGAAAATCGGACAAGATTTATACTATGAGGGTGGGGGAGGCTGTAATTGGACAAAGGGAATGTAAATGGTGATGATAAAGGCTGAGAAAGGTGCTAAAAGCGTCCTTTAAGTGATTGAAATGTTTGGATGACAAAACAAAGGTACAGATTGTTAGGGGACTACCGGACGAATGTGGCAGTTGGCCCTGGTGGGGGAATGGTTGGGAGACAAGTTAGAGAGTGAGATTTCAGAAGTGGAAAATTAAATCAAATCAGCCCATCATGTCGGGAGAATGGGGTTGAGAAACTTATCAGCCATGATTGAAAGGCAGAGCAGATTCGATGGGCCGAATGGCCTAATTCTGCTCCTACATCTTATGGTCTTATCTATGATGGGTAAGAAGGTACTGGAGAAGGCATCAGCCAAGTATAACTGCTTGCTATATGATGCACGATTAAATCACTCGGGAGGCTAGATTGTACCCGGGAAATAAAGGCTTTTATTACTGACAAGAATAGAGCACACTATATACAATACAATCCCAGACTAAAGGGTCACCAGGCAGTGCAGTGACCTTTATACTTCCCCTGGTAGGCGGAGCCAACTGGAGTGTACCACAGAACAATATCAACAGGTAGAACAGCCCAACCCTAACACCAACAGTAACTACAGTAACATATCTACAAACACCCATAGTGCTGACCATCCATGGCTCAGCACTCATAGTGGTAACCAACTATGGTTCACCACACTATATTTGTAGACAACACTGAAGTTGTAGTGTTGCAACTTTACCATCATGCATTGCAGCTGCGCAGATACAGTTTGGAGATGGCCATTTGAGATTGTTATGAGTGGCTGGTGATCTGTATATGAAGTCATGAAATTTCTGACAGATGAAGACTAAAGCAAGAAATTCCTTTTCGATTTGTCTCAGTGTCAGTGAGGGCCCATGAGGTAAAGGCTATTGGTCTGTCATTCTGGATGCAGACTGCACCAAGTCTGTGCTGGCAGGCATCTCTGAACTGAGTACTAGTACTCGAATGTTGAAGTATTGTTACATTGGTGGGCCTGTGAGCACTGGCTTGAGTCTGTTGAAGATCACTGTATGGTTCTCTTGCCAGCACCATTTGATGTCCAAGTGGAGAAGTTAACAATGAGATCCATTGACCTCACCATAACACGGGATAAACTTAGAAAGATAATTTGTCTTACCAAGAAAGCTATAAAGCGTGTTTGTCCACGGGAATGGCCATCTGTCGTATAACAATTATCTTGTCTGGATCGAGCTTCACTTCATTGTCTGTGAATAAAATGGCCTATGTAAGGAATCTGGTTGACCCTGAATCTGTATTTTGCAGGGTTCAGCTTTACTTAGATGGTCCCGATTCTGTCAAGGACAAGACAAAGATTTGTATCATTTTCTGGCAGAGTATGACCCCAAACAAGGATGTCAGCAACAATGATCTCACAAGGTTGGCCTGCAAAGTGTTGCTCCATACACCATCGGAAAACCTCAAGGCCCCATGGAGATCCCATAGCGCATATGAAGAAAAGGACATTTACTTATCGGAGACATGAATATGGCTACTTTCAAGGATTTTTCATCTAACGGGATCTGCCAGCACCCACATTTTGCATCAAGAATGCTGAAAAACTTTGGCATTTGGGCCCAAACACTCCTTTCAGGTGAAGCAGCGCCTCACATGCACCTCCTTTAATCTATTCTTTTGCATTAGTTGCTCCCAATGTGGACTACTCCACATCTGAGAAACCAAACGCAGACTGGGTGACCGCTTTGCTGAACACGTTCGGCCCATCTGCAAGCAAAATACAGACATTCCTGTCACTTGCCACTTCAACACACCACCCTTCTCTCCAGTCCACAGTCAATCCTTGGCCTTTTGCAATGTTCAAATGAAGCCCAACAAAAACTGGCTGTAAAGAACAGCACCTCATCTTCCGATTGGGCACTTTACAGCCTTCTGGACTGAACATTGAGTTCAACAATTTCAGAGCAGGAACTCTCTCCTTCACCTCCATTTTCATTTTTTTTTCTTCTTTTCATCTCATTCATCCATTTGCACGGTGGCGCAGTGGTTAGCACTGTTGCCTCACAGTGCCAGGGACCCGGGTTCAATTCCCGGCTTGGGTCGCTATCTGTGTGGGGTCTGCACGTTCTCCCCATATCTGCGTGATTTTCGTCTGGGTGCTCCAGTTTCCTCCCACAGTCCGAAAAACATGCTGGTTTGGTGCATTGGCCATGCTAAAATTCTCCCTCAGTGTACCCGAACAGGTGCCTGAGTGTGGCGACTGGGGGATTTTCACAGTAACCTCATTGCAGTGTTCATGTAAGCCTACTTGTGACACTAATAAACTTAAACTACGCACCAGTTGCCTCAGTATATAGGCATAATTAGTTATGCATTAAATAAAAGCAAATTACAGCGGATTCTGGAATCTGAAACTAAAAGAGAAAATGCTGGAAAATCTCAGCAGGTTTGGCAGCATCTGTACGGAGATAAAAGAGCTGATGTTTCGAGTCCAGATGACTCTTTGTCAAAGCTTTGACAAAGGGTCATCTGGACTCAAAATGTTAGCTCTTTTCTCACCTTGCAGGTGCTGCCAGACCTGCTGAGAATTTCCAGTGTTTTCTCAATAGTTATGCATTGTCAGTTTGTTTAACTGCATGTCACACAATGGTCTGTATATAGTTTCCTATTGCGCACACTGTTGCATCTTATGCCAATAGGTGTCCCAGCTGAACAAGGAAGATATAGGCTGAATGGTCATGTGAGAACATGATGTTGCAGCCCAATGAGATGTCACATGGTGGGAGCATGGGAGACCTGGTTAGGTGCATCCCTGGGAGAGTGGGAAGAGTACAAGTACTGTATCTAGCTGTTGAGGTTAAAAATAAAATAGCTTTGTTGGAAGTCCTTGATGTTGGTGACTTAAGGAACCCACAACATTCTACAGGTGCCACTATCCAACTCAAACTCAATAAACATGTTTGTCCATCATGTTCCTCTTAAGCCTTTTGTCAGTTTAATGATGTTTCAAATTAATGCCTCGGAGGTGAGCAGCAAAGATGTTCTTCTTACATAAAAGCAAAATGCTGGAATAAAAACAGAAAATGCTCGAGGCATCTGGTTTCAGGTCAATAACCTTTCTCCAGATGCTCTTTGAACTTTATAAGGATGTGTGGAGGATGTTAGGTAGAAACTCAACCTGAGAGCATCAAGCGTCTGTTGTTCAGAGAGACTATTTCAAACTGCACAGAAGCCTCTTCTGCATGTACCCTCAAATTGGTCATGCCCTTACAAGCGTCCAGCCTCCAGAGGAGGAACAAAAGATGAAATTGGGAGTGGCACCTTCCCGCCTTTGCATGTCAATTCCAAAATCTGTTAACATTGACTAGTCGAGCTGGAGCTTGAAGCATGCGGGGATCCGAGTGAGGCCTCATTTGGGGAATAGCAAAAAAACAAGACGAACAAGACTTATAAGCAGCACCTCACATCATTAAATATAGACGTGTGTTACTGCCGCTCTCTGTAATGAAGCATGAAAAGTATTATAGCACCACTTCCAGAAGAGAAAGAAACAACTCCAGAAAAGATTCCTAACCCGCTTAATTAGGAAATTATTTTTAATTTTGCCAGCTAACAATTTGAAGAACATGACGTAACAAATGGTCTTCATAAAGTTATCTACTGCTCCACTTTTTGCATGCTACTGTATAACTGTGCTTACATAATTGCACCTCGCTCAGTCGTACTGCTGACTCGCAGCATCACTGTGATCTCTGCAACCTGTTTGCCTGACTGTCACTGACTGGATCAAATGATACATTGCAGTGCGCAACCAATTACTGTGCAGCAGGCAGAATCACATTACCCATCCCAGACAAACTTGGATGTGCCTTGCCGTACAAGGGGACCAATCAAAAATCTGATCCAACCCACCGCGTTGCAAATAACTGCTGCCTTTATTGTAGTGCAGTGCAGGCCAGACAAATTTCAAGACAGTGAGAAATTGTTCATTGAGCAAGCATCTCTCACACAATTCTATGTTGTGCTCACTTTATGTTTAAACCTACTTGAGCTAGTTTATATCGTTCGATGTGTATTTTATGAAACGAAGGGGATCATTTCTGTATGTGCCTCAGAATGCTGAGACCGGTGTTGCGCTGACAGTGCTCTCGCTGTGGTACTCGGTAGGGAATTCCAGGATTTCTACCCACTAATAATTAAGTCGCCTGTGCAAGTCAGGATGGCATTGATGGCGTTCCCATGATACCACTACACTTACCCTTCTCTGGCAGGCGCTATGGAAATGTACTTGATGAATTGCTGCATTGCATTCCATAGACAGTACACACTTCAGCAACTGTGGTGAAAGGGGTGGCTATTGATTCCCACAGAAGGGATGCCAATTAAATCAATTGCTTTCCTTGATGATGCAAAATTACTGGAGTCTTGTAGCAACTGCCCCATCCAGGTAATGGATGAGGATCCCACCCTGTGTGGAGCATTTTAGATGGTGGGAGATGTGGTGAAGAGGAAATCTGCGCGTTGCCTGGGTCTTGTAACCACATTGAAGATATGGCTGGCTCAATTAACTTCCTGGTAAGTTCATGAGAATGGTTCTAAGGATGAGAAGCTTCATTTACATAGATAGATTGGAGAAGTTCTCCTTGGGGAAGAGAAAGTTGATAGGGGATTGATAGAGGTGTTCAAAGCCATGAGGGATTTGGACATAATAGATAGGGAGAAACTTCCCATTCAAAGAAGGATGGAGACCAGAAGACACAGATGTAAGATTAATGGCAAAGGAGTGATGATGACAAGAGGAAGTTCTTTTTCACACGACGAGTGGTTAAGATTTGGAATGTGCTGTTCTAGAGTGGTGGAGGAAAGTTCAACTGTAGCATTTGAAAGTGCATTGGTTCATTACCTGAAAAGGAATCATGTATAGGGCGATGGGAAAAGGTCAGGGGAGAAACTAGGTGAACTGCTCTTACACAAGTCCAGAACGGACATGACAGGCTGAGTGGCCTCCTTCTTTGCTGTAATCATTCTATAATAAATGCCAACCCCTAAGTTGTAGATGATGGGGAATTTGGCAGTGGTGGTTGTAAACAGGGGGCTGATGGTGTAGCTTCCCCTTGGGGGAGAGTTACATCCAGCGCTATGAGAGTTACTAAGAATTTGATGGCGGTCATTTGGCCAGGCAACTCACTGCCCTGCTTCAATGAGTATTTAACATCCAACAGGTAGGGTTAGAATTAGGGTTAACATCTCAGCAACCTTAGGACTGAAATGCGTCCAGCTCATAGATTTCTGACTTGAATTTGGAAATGGTCCCAACTGAGAAAGCTGGCATAAGCAGTTTACTTTTAATTAAATTATCATAGCCATGTCACTGGGGGAACTAGATAATGAATAGATCCATGGGACCTTTAACATTGAACTGAATGAAGCTGGCAAAGCCTTGATTTCCAACAATGACACTCCCAGCAATCCAATGTTTCCTCAGTTTAGAATTGATAAATAATACTTCACTGGGAAAGGGTTGGTTGATGGAGAATCGGGGCTGGGGATGGTGATTGAGGGATGGGGTGGGTAAGGATGAGATAAGGGGAACATTGGAGATGGATAAATGGATATGTAAAAGGAGTTGGATTAAATTTGCAATTGTTACGACTGGGATGGGAGGAGTGCACTCTTTCGCTAGCCCCACTCCTCCACATGTTGCACCATAAGTGTAAGTGGTTAACTCACTCACGTTGTATCTTCACACCCATACACCTATTTACCCTTTTGGCAAATAGGTGCGGGGAAGTGGTGGAAGGATTTTCCAGCTGATTATCAGCCTGTTGCACCATGTTGAACACAATTTCCATGACGTTTGACTTGAACCCGAAACTTCTCGTCCTGCGGTAGGGGTACTACCACTGTGCAACAAGCACTCCTGCATTCACTCATCAAATCGGCCAATTGTTTATCTTTGTTATTGTTAGGCCTGTAATAAAAGATACTTTAAACAGGCTTCTCCCAATAAACTCAGAACGATTGATTTATTATGAAACAAAACTTTATTTTTAAAAACAAGATGAAAGAACTGGTTAACATACACTTTGTAATGACACACACACACACACACATCCCAAAGGACGAAACAAATAGAGTCTCTGCAGAGATTGAAAAAGGATAAATTTCAAACAGGTTTGACACCGTCGATCTGTTGGTCTGGCATGTGAAGACGGCTCACTGGTCACAGTAGTTATCTGGAGGTTCTTTCCAAAATAGCTTTGGTGAACCACTGTCCTCGGCAACTCTTCTTGTCACAGCTTCTCAAACTTCAGAATGTTGACGAACCACACTGAGGTGAGGTGGGCACACACTGAAATTACAGGCAAGCCAGTGAGGAGAGAGTGACAGAGAGAAGGAGCAACCTTCCTTCTCAGTGTGCTCTGAAAAAACATATTCAAACAGAACTTGTCTCAGGCCAGATGTTGTCCGCAAAGACATGAGGGATCTAGCACCTGGAAAAAAAATGGGCACGATCTTACCTGCCCTTCACGCCATGCTCCTGCTGCTGTGAAATCAGAGAATTTGGCAGCAGGCCAAATCTCCATTCATTGCAGCAGGATGGGAAAATCCCACCGGCGTGAATGGTGATAAGATTCCAGCTAATGGTTTTTTTCCACCAGTAATTAAAGCTCAAACACAAATAACTCTTAACTGCCCAGGTGCTTTGCTGGTCATTTAACAGAAGTCACACAAATTGCTCACAGCCCACGTCGAGCTACTAATCCTTTTTAAAAAAATACAGGTCAGGCCCTGAGCATATCCACATAATTCAGTGCCCTTCCAATTAAAAAAAACCATGTAGTTCTTGGACATTTGGGGCCTGAATTTACCATTGCGCGCGCCCATTTTCGGGCGCGGAAACGTGGTAAAGTCGGGCATGAGGCCATTAACGCGATCCAAGCCCGTGTCCACGCAGAAGGTCACTTTACTGAGGCCCGGGAATGGCCGCGATCCGATTCGCGCCCGAAACGGGCGCAATGGTGACTTAAATGCATTTGCATGCATTGCAATACAATTAATGAACTGCCCGCCCAACTTTATCAGCATTTCCCCCTTTAGCACCAAGTTCGCCAATCCGGAATCGGGCCGAAATGGACATGCTAAATAAAAGTCTGTTTCGGGCGCTCCAGCTGCTGAAGAGATGATTTCAGAGCTTCCAACGGCTCTCTGAATCAGATCGGTGGTGGTGGGGGAGGGGGAGGGGAGGAGGCGGGCCAGATCATTCTCTGGTGAGGGGGTAGGAAGGGAGGAGGAGGTGGGTCAGATGTATCTCTGATGGGAGGCGGGGAGGCCCGATCACTCACTGGTGAGGGGGGGTGGAGGGGGGAGGCTAGATGGATCTCTGATGGAGGGGACGGGGGGCAGGAGGATCCGCTGCCACTCTGTGGGTGATCGGTGGGGGGGAAGGGGGCTTGAGGTCGCAATCGGTCTGGGTAGCGGGGGGGTGAGTGAATAAGGGGGGCAGTGATGTGTGTGGGGGCCATCGCTCCCGCTTTTCGTTCCTGGGCCGCTTCCTCCGCTTTCTACGGCCCGGGAGCGATCTGACACGAGCGCGCTTTTCCAAATTTTTTTCTAACTGCGCATGCGCAGTTCAGAGCTCCAATCGTTTTGGGCGCGCTAAGCCCTGCCCACAGCGCAATTCAGACCCGCGATTTTTTTTTCAAGCTAAGTGCTAATGGGGGCACCTGAAAGCAGATTTCTAAGTTGGATCTGAATTCCACCCAGATTCAGCACGTAGAATGAACATGGTAAAATCAGGCCCATGGATTCCTAACACAACTGTGAAAATCAGTGCCATATGAACATCAATGCAGATGAGTACAAGAGCTGTAAGTTTACAGAAAGACAGGGTACCAAAAGTTGCCGATATGAATTATGTAGAAATGACAACACCCAAAGCAGCAGGGGTCTGGAGTGGTATTATATTCAGCATTAAACATGTCAGGATGTTGTGGAATAGTAATGAACAAAAAAGAAATAAAAAGTAATTGTATTCTTAGGTCTGCTGCGTGCAAATTGGAAAATGTCATATTAAAACTGTTCAGATCATACCTTGAATATTGTGTTCAGCTTTGGTCATCCAAGTATAAAAGGTTAGATAAGCCATGGAGTCAATTCAGAGAAGAGCCATGAGCTTTCTCACTATTATCAAAGGATGCTGATTAAGAATATAGAGACTTGTTCTGAACTTGTCCCCGGTGTAATGGCATCATTACTGCTCTATAGCTTTATCTGTGCACTTCAATTGCATCTATTTGCTGCTGTTGATGTCTAGACATGATGCTGGTTGAATGCGTTTCACAGGTCTCTCTCCATACACACACAGCTCACAAGATCCATTCAAAGTGGATGGCTACACAGCTGAAATATCTGAGATCTGGTCCTTTACATTTATGGTAAATGTTCAGCTCTCCCACTTTAAACTTTCTTGTCAGTATAATCATCTTTAATGGGATAGTGCTGGCGGCAGTGAAAATACATTGTTTTCTCTCACTTGACTGTAATATAAAAGCTCCTAACAGTATATGTTTGTTTAGCTTATTGAAAATACACATCTACGGTTATGGATCAGTTAGATTTGATCTAATTGTAACTATGTGAGTATTTCAAAGATCAGGCCTGTCAGGGCTAGAAGGATGTGGAGATGCCGGTGTTGGACTGGGGTAAGCACAGTAAGAAGTCTCACAACACCAGGTTAAAGTCCAACAGGTTGGACCTTAACCTGGTGTTGTGAGACTTCTTATAGGGCGAGAAGGGACAGTCCAGCACAATACCTCCATCCGGGGGAGAGTCGGGAGGTCTTTCCCTAGTTTCAGACAGAGCTCACCCAACCCCCAGGACCCTTGAGGGACCTTTCCTCTGCAGGCTGGCAGCAGCAGAGGGGCAAATGGGCACTGGGCCTACCTCCAAGAGCCCCCTCAGGGTCCAAGGCATCAGGCAAGGCTGTCAATGCCAGAGGATAGTGCGCCACGTGCACTGTCAAAGCGCACGGGGATAAGTGGGGGTCTGAGAGGAAGGGGTGGGAGCTGTGTGGGTGATCTCAGTAGGAAGGGGGGCTGAGGGGAGAGTGGGTCGAGTCAACCTCATGCCTGCATGGTATGTGGGGGAGGTGACCTGTGATTTCAGTGGTGAGCGGATTGGTGGTGCTCCCCTGGATCCTCGGGGTCCAGCATGCCATGTCCCCGCCTGTGGGTGACACATGTAAAGCCCGCCCGGTGCCATTCCCACTGGCGGGTCGAATGAATGGCAGGAGGCTGTGGAATAGCCTGTCAAACCCCCCATGTGGCTTTTGCTACCAAATAAATCTGTTGGACTTTAACCTGTGTTTACCCCAGTCCAACGCCGGCACCTCCACATCAAACCCACTAATGACATTGAAATTAGCGGGTTTGCATTATTATCAAGTTTTCGCCTGCTCTGGACAAGAACCCAATCGGGGCCGATGGAATGGATTGGATGAATCCCGAAAGCTCTCACACCCATTGAGAATCCTGAATTCTGGCCGCCGCCCTATTCACCGGAGCATTGGGATTCCGCCTGAGGAGGTCGGAGAATCGTCCCTGGGATTTTTCGGCCGTTTCCACCAGTGGGATCGTCCGGTCCCATCAACAGTGAGCTCCTGCCGCGGGTTCCCCAGCAGAAGATGGTGTGAACAGCAGGAAGTCCTGTTGACAATGGCGGGACTGGAAAACCCTGCTGTCACCAATGGCAGGCCACAGCATATCACAGTGTGTTGGGGGGGCGGCGGGGGGGACGGGACAGCGGAATAGCCCACCCAGCATGTTTTTTCCCATACCTTGCTGGAGATGCAGATTGATAATAGCAGCATGAGAGCAAGAGACATCTTGGAGCTTGGCAAACAAACAGGGCCAGCAGTGTATCTCCTACAGAAATGTAATTTAATAATTGAGAAAGAAACAGGAATGACTGAAAAGGAGGGTGCAAATTAAGTGCAGAAAGAAATATAAAGAGGGAAAGAAAGATTAGAAAATAAGACAAAAATATTAAAAATGTAAAATTTAATAATCCCAAAGTCTCTAAGAAGAATTTATTACCTGCATGAATGAGATCGGAAACTTTAAATTGTTTTCTATCTGGACCAGAGAGAATGATTAGCAGATTAGGATTGCATCAACAATTTTCACAACATTTCTAACCTCCTGAAAAAAACTTTAATGAACAATTTATGTGTAAATCCAGGAAATTAATGGACAGGCTCGGGAGGAGATGCTGTTTTTATGAAGCAACTGAAAGAGTGACTCAAATTGACCAGTAGTTTTGGAGATGTGCAACTCAACTCCTCGAGGATGGCCAATTGAGAAGCATTGGTTCATCAGAGAAATCATAGAAACCCTACAGTGCAGAAAGAGGCCATTTGGCCCATCGAGTCTGCACCGACCACAATCCCACCCAGGCCCTACCCCCATATCCATCCGCAAATCCCTCTAACCTACGCATCTCAGGACTCTAAGGGGCAATTTGTAGCATGGCCAATCAACCTAACCCGCACATCTTTGGACTGTGGGAGGAAACTGGAGCACCCGGAGGAAACCCACGCAGACACGAGGAGAATGTGCAAACTCCACACAGACAGTGACCCAAGCCGGGAATCGAACCCAGGTCCCTGGAGCTGTGAAGCAACAGTGCCAAGCACTGTGCTACCGTGCCGCCTAGTGGTTGACGGAGTAAAGCATATCAAACTTTGTAGAGAGATGGAGGAGGACAAGGAGAGAGGGTACATTATAGTCACAGGGGATGTCATTAATTGACCAAGGCCATTTAAGTGTAGGTCATAAGCCAGCTGAAGAAATAGTTTATTTAGTTTAGTTTATTTATTGATTAGTCACAAGTAAGGCTTACATTAACACTGCAATGAAGCTACTGTGAAATTCCCCCAGTCGCCACAGTCCGGCACCTATTCGGGTCAATGCACCTAACCAGCACGTCTTTCAGAATGTGGGAGGAAACCAGAGCGCCCGGAGGAAACTCACGGAGGCACAGGAAGAATGTGCAAACTCCACACAGACAGTGCGACCCAAGCCGGGAATCGAGCCTGGGTCCCAGGCACTGTGAGGCAGCAGTGCTAACCACTGTGCCACCGTGCCACCCCTCCCGGAGTGACAAGTTTTGCCAGGCTACCGATGCACTTTCAACCATTTTGCCATCTTAAGGAATCGACTGTTTCTTGTTAGATATTTCAAAGTCAGTGTTTGCTGTGATTATACTGACAAGTGCAAGTGAATGCCTCAAATCTGAAATGGGAGAACTGAAATTTGATGGCAGCAATTTCCCTATATCTGGGAACAAAAACGATAGGTTAGCATTTGAGTGCAATTGCTCATCAGAAAATTTCATTTTCTTTTCATTCATCTGGAGGGCTACACCTGACGTTTCCATTTCTCATTCCGTTGCTGGTTTTCCACTCGAAGCACTGAGATTCCTGGCCGTGTATGTGGGCTTATTCATCTGAACTGGCCACCTTCCAGCTGAATAGGATGAATTTCACGTCCAGCTTGATTCTGCTCACTGTGCCTTCCTTGCCCCGCTTGTTTAGGTTCAAATTCCGGACCACCTGAACTTTAGAGAGCTTGTAAAGAGTACGACATGAAATCAAACTCTTGTCCCCCTTGTCGCTTTACATTCATTTCATGCTTTGCAGGTCAGGGTTCCTGATTTTGAAGGTGGTAATGTTACAACTCAGCTTCATTCTGAATTGCTTGGCATCTTACACTTCACCCACCGCACTACACCCATGGGCAGATGTGTCTTACATTTGGTTAGATACACTGGTCTCAATTCATATTATTTATTTTGTTGCCGGGCTCAATCAAATGAATAATCAGTTATTTTATATAAAAAACAATTATAAGCCAAATCAATCAAGGGGAGGTGATGGCCTAGTGGTATTATCACTCGACTGTTAATACAGAAACTCAGCTAAGGTTCTAGGGACCCGGGTTCGAATCCCGCCACGGCAGATGGTGGAATTGAATTCAATAAAATATGTCTGGAATTAAGAATCTACTGATGACCATGGAACCATTGTCGATTGTCAGAAAAACCCATCTGAGTCGCTAATGTCCGTTAGCGAAAGACGAAAGGATCTGCAATCCTTACCTGGTCTGGCCTACATGTGACTCCAGAGCCACAGCAAATGCGATTGACTCTCAACTGCCCTCAGGCAATTAGGGATGGGCAATAAATGCTGGCTGGCCAGCGACGCCCGTGTCCCACGAATGAATAAAAAAAAGAATCCCATCGAGTCTGCACCGACTCTCTGACATTCTTGTAACCCTGTACATTCACCATGGCTAATCCATCTAACCTACACTTCTTTGGACAGTAAGGGGCAATTTAGCATGGCCTATGCACCTAACCTGCACATATTTGGAATGTGGGAGGAAACCGGAGCACCGGGAGGAAACCCACGCAGACACAGGGAGAACGTGCCAACTCTGCACACACTGTCACCCAAGGCTGGAATCGAACCCAGGTCCCTGACGCTGTGGGTGTGGGGCGGGGGGAGGGGGAGGGGGGTAGTAGTGCTAACCGCTGTGCCACTGTGCTGCCCACACACTCTTTGGCAACTTGGATTCAAACATAACCAAAAGTTTATGAACTTCTATTTTAACTCCAGTTTTGGTCCTAATTAATTCCATGCAGAGCTTTAAAATTGCAGATGGCAATTTTATATGGAAACCATTCTGCTGTCCAGGAAATTAACCCTGGCTTTATCAAGGCCTCTTGTGGAGATGCCGGCGTTGGACTGGGGTAAACACAGTAAGGAGTCTAACAACACCAGGTTAAAGTCCAACAGGTTTATTTGGTAGCAAACGCCACTAGCTTTCAGAGTGCTCCGAAAGCTAGTGCCGTTTGCTACCAAATAAACCTGTTGGACTTTAACCTGGTGTTGTTAGACTCCTTACTTTATCAAGGCCTAGCACAGTGACTCTATCGATACAATAGCAGTAATTGCAGTGCCTTTACCTAAGGCTGTAATTTGGGTTTTATTATGTAGTCAAATAAATATGGCTTTGTTCAAAAGAGAATCGTATTTTACACTGTAAATTCAATTACGTTATCTTCAGCATATGGGGACAAGGACATTATTTTAAAAGTCCAGTGACAAAATTGGAAAATTTCTGCTGATTACAAAGAACAAAGAACAATACAGCACAGGAACAGGCCCTTCGGCCCTCCAAGCCCGTGCCGCTCCCTGGTCCAAACGAGACCATTCTTTTGTATCCCTCCATTCCCACTCCGTTCATATGGCTATCTAAATAAGTCTTAAACGTTCCCAGTGTGTCTGCCTCCACCACCTTGCCTGGCAGCGCATTCCAGGCCCCCACCACCCTCTCTGTAAAATATGTCCTTCTGATATCTGTGTTAAACCTCCCCCCCCTCACCTTGAACCTATGACCCCTCGTGAACGTCACCACCGACCTAGGGAAAAGCTTCCCACCGTTCACCCTATCTATGCCTTTCATAATTTTATACACCTCTATTAAGTCTCTCCTCATCCTCCGTCTTTCCAGGGAGAACAACCCCAGTTTACCCAATCTCTCCTCATAACTAAGCCCCTCCATACCAGGCAACATCCTGGTAAAGCTCCTCTGTACTCTCTCCAAAGCCTCCACGTCCTTCTGGTAGTGTGGTGACCAGAACCGGACGCAGTATTCCAAATGCGGCCGAACCAACGTTCTATACATCTGCAACATCAGACCCCAACTTTTATACTCTATGCCCCGTCCTATAAAGGCAAGCATGCCATATGCCTTCTTCACCACCTTCTCCACCTGTGACGTCACCTTCAAGGATCTGTGGACTTGCACACCCAGGTCCCTCTGCGTATCTACACCCTTTATGGTTCTGCCATTTATCGTATAGCTCCTCCCTACATTATTTCTACCAAAATGCATCACCTCGCATTTATCAGGATTGAACTCCATCTGCCATTTCTTTGCCCAAATTTCCAGCCTATCTATATCCTTCTGTAGCCTCTGACAATGCTCCTCACTATCTGCAAGTCCTGCCAATTTTGTGTCGTCCGCAAACTTACTGATCACCCCAGTTACACCTTCTTCCAGATTGTTGTGATTGTTGTGATTAAAAAGATAGACTACATTGCACACAACCCGACCTCGCAGTAGAAGCATGCATTACAGGATATAACCGTACTTTTATAAATCAACAGCAAGGCAATGGGGAAAACATCCAATTTCTAACAGCATATAGAGTTCTTGCAATAGACGATAGACGGAAAAATTATGTGTGTTTGTGGAGCCACCACAAGCTAATATGCAAAAGTTAAAATTAATTTATTAGTCACAAGTAAGGCTTACATTAACACTGCAATGAAGTTACTGTGAAATTCCCCTTGTCACCACAGTCCAGCACCTGTTTGGGTCAATGCATCTAACCAGCACGTCTTTCAGACTGTAGGAGGAAACCGGAGCACCCAGAGGAAACCCACGCAGACACAGGGAGAACGTGCAAACTCCACACAGACAGTGACCCAAGCTGGGAATTGAACCCGGGTCCCTGGTGCTGTGAGGCAGCAGTGCTAACCACTGTGCCACCGTGCCGCCCCTTCTCCATTTTCAATAACTGATCTGATCCTCAGTTTAATGATGGCACACGCGCCAGAGACAGCAGGTCTAGTGTTAATGTTCCAGATGTGGAGATGCCGGCGGGTAAGAGTTTTAACAACACCAGGTTAAAGTCCAACAGGTTTATTTGGTAGCAAATGCCATTAGCTTTTGGAGCGCTGCTCCTTCGTCAGATGGAGTGGATATCTGCTCTCAAACAGGGCATACAGAGACACAAAATCAAGTTACAGAATACCGATTAGAATGCCAATCTCTACAGCCAATCAGGTCTTAAAGATACAGACAATGTGAGTGGAGGCAGCATTAAGCACAGGTTAAAGAGATGTGTATTGTCTCCAGACAGGACAGCCAGTGAGATTCTGCAAGTCCAGGAGGCAAGCTGTGGGGGTTACTGATAGTGCACTGACCTCCTCAGAAGACAAACACGGGACATGGCGAACAGAGTACCCTTCGTCGTCCAGTACTTCCTCGGAGCGGAGAAGCTACGGCATCTCCTCCGGAGCCTTCAACATGTCATTGATGAAGACGAACATCTCGCCAAGGCCATCCCCACACCCCCACTTCTTGCCTTCAAACAACCGCACAACCTCAAACAGACCATTGTCCGCAGCAAACTACCCAGCCTTCAGGAGAACCGTGAACACGACACCACACAACCCTGCCACAGCAACCTCTGCAAGACTTGCCGGATCATCGACACGGATGCCATCATCTCACATGAGAACACCATTTGCCAGGTACACGGTACCTACTCTTGCAACTCGGTCAAAGTTGTCTACCTGATACGCTGCAGGAAAGGATGTCCCGAGGCATGGTACATTGGGGAGACCATGCAGACGCTACAACGGATGAATGAACACCGCTCGACAATCACCAGGCAAGACTGTTCTCTTCCTGTGGGGGAGCACTTCAGCGATCACGGGCATTCAGCCTCTGATCTTCGGGTAAGCGTTCTCCAAGGCGGCCTTCACGACACACGACAGCGCAGAGTCGCTGAGCAGAAACTGATAGCCAAGTTCCGCACACATGAGGACGGCCTAAACCGGGATCTTGGGTTTATGTCACACTATCAGTAACCCCCACAGCTTGCCTCCTGGACTTGCAGAATCTCACTGGCTGTCCTGTCTGGAGAAATACACATCTCTTTAACCTGTGCTTAATGCTCCCTCCACTCACATTGTCTGTATCTTTACGATCTGGTTGGCTGTAGAGATTCGCATTCTAATCGGTATTCTGTAACTTGATTTTGTGTCTCTGTATGCCTTGTTTGAGAGCAGATATCCACTCCATATGGTGAAGGAGCAGCGCTCCGAAAGCTAATGGCATTTGCTACCAAATAAACCTGTTGGACTTTAACCTGGTGTTGTTAAAACTCTTAATGTTCCAGTCCAGAGATTTGAACACAAACGCCAAAAACATCTGTACTCGCCACAGCTGGGATTCTGCGGTGCCGCTGAACATGAATGGGGTTTTGGCTGGAGCGCCAAATTCCCTGTTCCCACTTGCAACAGACAGACATGGATGAGATGGGAAAATCCTGTCTATAATCTAGATTGACACTTCCAGAACAGTGCATTATTGGAGGTGCAATTTTTCAGTTGAGATGTCAAATGTTGTCTGCCTATTGAGGTGGACTTTAAAGGTCCCATTGCACTATTCAGAGATATGTTGATGTGTTTTCTTTTTAATAAGCAGTGTTTTAGATGTTGAGTTACTGTACAACCAAAGGCACATTTCCACCCATCAACCCAGGATGGACAACAGGAGAAAGGGGTGCAAAGTAATACCTTTTCTGTGATTGTACAAAACAGCAGAAGCTTGGTAACAAATCATTTCCTCAAATGCCCATGCACATACATTTGTGCCAAAGATTTACTCCTTTTCCCAGCAGCCCAATGCGGTGCAACCCCTGTGGCTTCAGCAGTGCCCGAGGCGGGTAGCTCAGATCCCGCTGTGACTGCTGGGATGTTCTTATTGGCTCTGCCCATGAGAGTCCCTCCAATGATTTCTGTCAGGCAATGACCATCTTCAACAAGAGCGAATCTCATCATCCCCTCTTGGCATATTGCCAGCTGCAAAATGGAAAGTATCCCATCATCCTCCTGACTTGTGCCTTGTAAATGGTGGACAGGCTTTGGGGCATCAAGAGTTGAGTTACTCACCACAGAAACCGTAGCCTCTGCTCTTGTAGCCATTGTATTTAAATGGCGAGTCCAGTTAAACATCCAGTCAGCGGTAGCCCCCACATAATATTGATTGTAGGGGATTCGGTGGTGGTAATGCCATTGGGTGAGATTTTATAGCCTCGTTCATCCAAAACTGTAAAATCCCGCCTGAGGTCAACAGACATTTCCTTGGTCCACCCCTCACCCGCTCCGATTCTCATGAGGGGCAGGGTAACAAAATTCCAGCCATTGAGTCTCATGGGCAGATGATTAGATTCTCAGGGACAATTAGTGATGGGCCACAAATGCTGGAAAAGTCAATGTCACCCACATCCCATGAAAGAATCATTTTTTAAAAAGTGTGTGAGAAATGGGAATGCTTTGAGTGGACTCTGCATTTCCATGTCACTTTTTGCTGTTTCCCCTCTCATTGGTCAACCACACCCCTCCTCCCACTCTCTGGGACAAAAGCTCGGTGCAGATAAGTGATGTGCTATAAAGACAAGGTACCAGTCAATCTACAGAAGGCGTCAGACATGTCCAGCATCTGCACATTAAAGATTTTTAATCTTATTTATTAGTGTCACAAGTAGTAGGCTTACTTTAACACTGTAATGAAGTTACTGTGAAAATCCCCTAGTCGCCACACTCCAGTGCCTGTTCGGGTACACTGAGGGAGAATTTAGCATGGCCAATGCACCTAACCAGCATGTCTTTCAGACTGTGGAAGGAAACTGGAGCACACGGGGAGAATGTGCAGACAGTGAGCCAAGACGGGAATCGAACCCAGGTCCCTGACGCTCTGAGGCAGCAGTGCTAACCACAGACATGATCAAGGCCTGCAGGAACTCAGATAAGTGCTGTTTATTCCATGGTATTGACCAATCTATCCATGAAAGAAGACATCCTCACAATGCACTGTCACATCAACCCACTCATGGTTGAGTTGGGTTCCTCCAGCCTCTCTGTAATCATGGACTGTGTGCATGCAAGGCCTGTCAGAACATTGGAGATTTTCTACATTCCCTCAATGACTTTGGCCCCCCGGGGTACAATGACTGCCTCCAGCAGAATCTCAAGAGGGTTTCACCATGTGCCAAGGATTATCCGCAACTGTCCCTGCCATCACTATTTGCTCTTGTTCCCTTGTGAAGTCTGGACTATGTGGTGACAGGACACACTGAGGTATGTGTACCAGAGCTGATGCATGGTAAGGATGAGTCATGTGCAATTCTGCACCCTCAGAAGGGATCAGCACTTCTGAACATTTTTCTTCCACTGACTACTGCTGCAGCTTGAAGGCCTTGGTGGAGAGAAGAGATCTGAATTAGTATTGGCAAGGTAAGAATGTAGCAACTTAGCAATGATGGAGGTGATTATATTTCACTCACTGCTAAAATCAAGTCAACATTTCAGAGTGTTGGACGACATGTGAATCAATGATACTTAATTGTGCCAACAAGCAGCTGCAGGGTCCTCATCAAGGAAAGCTGAGACACCACTTATCCCCTCTCAGTTATCAGCTGTGAGCTCTGTGGAACACCATCTCTGACCGTCTCTTGCATTGTATTCTCTCTTCTGCAGTGGAATTAGGGTTAGGGAAAACATACCTATGAGTGACTTCAATAGCATGTGTTTGCTTTATGGATGTACTGCATTTGGTGGGAGTAACTATCAGGGAGAGATAGCAAATTGCAGAAGAACCAGGGCACATGGCAGTGGTGGATGGATAGATTTGCATATGAGGAAACCAATCGTGACAATGGATAGATGCACTGTTGTGGGAATGAGAATTCTCTTATTTGTTCTTTGAGGTAAAAGTGTTTGATAGGGTTCCGATGGGTACCTAGGTGGCTGCTAAGGTAGAAGGTTTTATTATAGAAGGGACCTCAGATGGTTGGATTCTAGGCAGGTTGCTGGCTCAGGAATAGCTCTCCTTGCATTTTCTCTCCACTTCTGATACGTGTTTGCTTTTGAAGGAGTTGCAATGTTTGTGCGTGGTCCCGTCTGGTGCAGCAATCCAGTATTCGCTACTGCCAGGGATCAAAGTTGATATCAAAACTCCTAAATTAGGGCTTTGGAGTGTCCTTGAAGTGCCTTGTTTGATCGCCAAGAGTGTGGACCCTGGACTCAAGCTCGCCATTGAAGATTCACTTTTGTAAGCTTGAGTCAGGCATTCATTATACAGCCCAACCCAGTTGTGACTGTCTCAATGTGATGTGGATGCCTAGCATACCGGCGGGCACTTCATGTCTGGCATTTTGTCCTGCCATCTGATGTGATGGAGTAGACTTGACAAGGCAATGGGGGAGTGAGAGGCAGGATGGTGTGACGTGGACAACAGGATATGAGTGAAGTGCACTCAACTTGCCTGATTTGGTTACCTCATTATGTTGCTTTCTGTACTGATTGCAAGAGTGTCATACAATACTCCTGCTGAACACATTGGCCACTTCCAGCCAAACTGCCTTGGTATCAGCAGCAAGTTTCTTCCTCTGAGTTCCGGGGAAAGAATGTCTCTCCTGCTGCTGACTGCCCCCTGCAGCACATCAAGTGAATGTCCTTAAAACAGGGGGAAGCTGATGAACACCCAAGTCCATCATCTATACTTGTTGGCTGGAATTTTACCGCTGGGGCGGGCGAGGCTCGCAGAACGGAATTCCCCATTGGCCTCGAGCGGGATTTTATGAGCCTCGTCCGAGTGAGTCGAAAAATCCCACCCGTTGTCTCTGTGCAAGATCGCCTAATTCCATCTTTGGATTGACATCTTAAGTAGTCCGTTTGATCGAGTCATGTGGGTCTGTACCCAAGCTGATGCAGTGCAATCAGTGTCAAAACTCAGAAGTGAAATGATGATGATTTCTCTATGACCCCAAATTCCATGAGGTGCCGGTGTTGAAATGTCATGGATATCGGAAATTATTTCTGAACTTTCTATGTGAAATCGACCCCCAACACACCCCACACCCACTTCTATCCATCCACATCATCTTAACCAGTCTTAAATGTAAATATCAGGGACATAGTGGAAGAAGTGAAATTTTAAAAGAAAGCTAACTAGCTAAGGCAGTCAGAAATATCCTTGGAATAATTGATACAGGGATTTATATTCCATTTAGATGTACTTGGTTGATCCTTCAAAATCAATACAAGAGAAAAAAACATGCCAATTAGGATGTGCTATGAATGTGAGAGACTTTATAAGATGGTTATGTTTTAAAATATTTCCCTTTTATAAAGTGACATAGAATATCCTGAATAGGCAATTGGTGAGATCATGCTGAATTCCGCCTGAAGACAGACCATGTGATTTGGTTGTTATGGGGAAAAAGGCCCAGGCCAAAAACTCTTGAAAATCGAGTGATAGCTTTCACACTTTGGTTAAAGAAGGCAATTGGTTTTCTGGATGTACCGACCCACTGACAGAGAAGCAGAGAGAGAAAAAGGAACACTGCTGCTGTAGAAAGTAGAGGAAAAGACTGTTTTGGGTCAACCACAAAGCAGAATGCTGAAGAGAGCTGGCTCACTGTTCAAAGAGATAGAACTTGTGGAGGCTTAAGAACGAAGAATAGACATATTTTGGGGTGTGGAGAAAAGGCAGGGAAATGGCGCTAAGCCACAATACTTGTTTAGAGAGCCAGTGCAGGCACGATGAGCCAAACGGGCTTCTTCTGCGCCATAACAATACTATGATTCTGTGAAGTTGCCAGAGGATGCCCAGTTACTGGAAGCCATTATTGGGTTACTCAAAGGACCGAATAGCTTTCAAAGGATCATGGAACATTTCCCCTTGTGCGGCAAAGAGAAGGGAGCAGGCTAAAAAGCCACCAGGAGTATGGGGCATAATTTTCAAGTCTACACTTCAGTTAGAAGAGTTAGGTAAAGTACAAACTGGTCACAAAGTATTTCAGTTGCGTTAACTGGTTAATAGGGAAGTAAATTTTCTTTAGATTGGCTGTCTGTTAAGCATTGGTTATAAAAACAAATTAGCACGGATGCTGGAATCTGAAACCAAAAGAGAAAATGCTGGAAAATCAAAGCAGGTCTGGCAGCATCTGTAAGGAGAGAAAAAAGAGCTGATGTTTCGAGTATTGGTTATTCTTTATTACAGTAAAAGTCTTAAAATGTGAAATCTTGTCCTGCGATTCTTTACATTGGTTGGAAATTCATATCTCTTTTAAAAGTTATTGATTCCCACAAGGATCATAACAGTTGTAGAGTGTTGTTCATTAATAGGGTCAAAATTTGCTGTAGCAAGGCACATTACAGCATTTACCAATAATTGGACTTGCACCCTTCAGCTCAATTCTTTTTTTCCCAGTAAAGTTGGTGACAGTTTGTACTGATAATGTTACAGTGGGACAATCAGGGAACCTGAGTAAACAAGGCAACTAACAGGATACCTCCTTCGCTAATGAAATGTAAGAATTGGGAAATGAATAGTGGAAAGAGTGTGAAAGAGAATGAATGCAATGTCTGTGTTTGGTTTAGTTCCTATACATTGCCCAAAAACAGCAACTTCATGACATTCATGTCAATGTTGAAGCAGCCAGCTTGATATCAGGAAGCTAATGGCTTAACTTGGACAGCACCTTATGGGCACTGGTATTTCATTGTGCACCAGCCCTTCCCTTGAAGTAGCGCTGCCATCTTTGATCTGATTTATTATTGTCACGTGTACTGGGATACAGTGAAAAGTATAGTTTCTTGCACACAAAAACACACCATTCCTAGAGTACATGGGGTGAAGGAAAGGAGAGGATGCAGAATATAGTATTACAGCCACAGCTAGTGTGCAGAGAAATATCAGCTTAATAGATCATAGAATCCCTACATACTGAAGGAGGCCATTCGGCTCATCGAGTCTGTACCAACCACAATTCCACCCAGGCCCTATCCCCTTAACTTTATGCATTTACCCTGTCAATCCCCTGTCAGTTTAGCATGGCCAATCAACCTAACCCGCACATCTTTGGACTGTGGGAAGAAACCAGAGCACCCGGGGGAAACCTACGCAGACACTGAGAGAAAGTGCAACCTCCATACAGAGAGTGACTTGAGGCTGGAATTGAATCTCGGACCCTAGCGCTGTGAGGCAGCAATGTATCACCGCGCCACCCCTAATATATGGTAGGTCCATTCAAAAATCTGATAGCAGCAGGGAAGAAGTTGTTCTTGAGTTGGTTGGTACATTATATCAGACTTCTGTGTCTTTTTCCCAATGGAAGAAAGTGGAAGAAACTATGTCTGGGGTGCGTGGGATCCTTTAATATGCTGGCTTATTTTCCGAAGCAGCAGGAAGTATAGACAGAGTCAATGGATGAGAAGCTGGATTGCGTAGTGGACATGCCAAATTTCCTTAGCTTCCTGAGAAGGAAGATGCATTTGTGGGCTTTCTTAACTTGGCGTGGAGGGACCAGGACAGGGTGATTATGATCTGGACACCTAGAAACTTGAAGCTCTCGACCCTTTCCACTTCATCCCCACTGATGTGGTCAAGGGCATGTCCTATGCTTCCTGAAGTTGATGACTATCTCCTTGGTTTTGTTGACATTGAGGGAGAGATTATTGCCATTGCACCATTTCATCAGATTCTCTATCTCTTTCCTGTCCTCCGTCTCGTCATTTTTTGAGATCTGACCCACTACAATGGTGTCATCAGCAAACTTGAAAATGGAATCGGAGCGGAATTTGGCCACACAGTCATAAGTATATAAGGAGTATAGTAAGGGGCTGAGGACATATGCATAAAAAAAACATAATTTAAACCCCATTTGCCTCACTATTATTTTGACAACAGAATCTAGCCCAATATATTCTGACCCTATTTCAAATGTAGCAATGAAGGCATTTTTGCATGCTGCAGAACTGTTTCAACAGTACTGAGAAAAGAACAAATTAAACATTCAACTTTCACCATGTTGGAGGGTTTGTGGGGAATACAGAAAATTGATCAATGTTGACATATATCTCAGTTAAACAAACACGAGTTCAGCAAGGAAAGAAAAAAATGGATTACCTGAGATTATTGAACCATTAAACATATTGTCATTGGACATTGTTCTGTGAATACCCCGATCACATACTAAGGCCAACTTCATTTGACTTCTTCGCTCCTACTGTACCGTCCACTATCCAAAATGTGCTTTCCATCTCCTCAGTCGATGCAACACTTTGTGCTTCTTTTTCTACGTATTCTGCAAGATGACTGACAGATAATTAATCATATACGGGCCCCAAACAGGATGCAAAGAAATAAAGGGGAAATGTGGCTGTGGAAGCATGTAAAAGACCAATTGACCCAGCAATAATCCCCTCATTGAATCACTTTTCAGAATATTGCCTTAATGCAAGGATTAATGAGCATCATCCCTCGCTTTGAAATAAATTGTCTGCAGATGTTCGGAATGATCCTATGTTAAATTAACAGCCTCCACACACACACACACACACTGTGCGTTTTGGTTTCCGCAGTTTTCTATGATCGGCATGCCTCACTGTTTCTGGACACCAAGTATTGCTTTTTGCTCCTGATTTGCAATTGACAGTCTCAAATCGTTTCAGCAAAACTATGGCACCCAGCCATTGTTCTGTTCAAGGTCACCTTCTTGAATATTTATCAGCATCCCTAAAGATCAAATACAGATGTTCCAAGTGTTATTAAATTGTTTACACTTAATACGATCAGGAGAAGAATCATGTGTCGATGTTCTGAGATGTAGTTTTCGGTACCTTTGCTCTCTGAAGATTGCTTTGAATTATATGCAGTATTTTACTGTAAACTTGCACAATAAGAACAGTGAGTTCAGTCCACTAACTCCATTTATTAAATTGCCGTTTTTAAGTATCATCGTAAATTTGTAGCCTTTTATCATGTTTATGTTTAGCTATAAGTCAAAACTTCTAACAAATAATATTCATGAGTTCTCTCGGTCCTTGTGCAGTTATTCATAAAATGTATCTTTGAATGGCAACCTGGTCGCATACGGTTTGGAAAAATGCCTTTGTGCACAGTAACATGTTATGCCATAGTCATGTGAACTCTGTGACATGTGACCTCTGCTATCATTCCTTTGTCAGTAAAGAATTGAGGAAGAAGCCACCACATGGATCATTGTTTCAGGAGTGTGCTGTTGAAATTGAGTGGATTTTGATAGCTGAAAGAGACATCAGAGAATAATTAAAACTTCAGTCTGCAACTTGGTACAAGATATTGACTGCTGGGCAAGTCAGTAAGGCATCCAATATTCCAGCTCCCATGGAGATGAAGGCAGATTTAAGAATGAATTGTAAATTCTTCTGGTCTCGATTGCAGAACTATGGAATTGTCAGAGATAGAGGAGTTTGAAAAGATGGGATGAAGCAAGAAAGTGACAACTCACATAGACTGGATGAGCAGCATAGTAACCCTGGAAAGGTGGGAATGCACATAGATCCAAAGGACCGCAGTAAAACTTTGAAGGGATTCCATTAAACCATGCGCACACTTGAAGAAATTTTACGGCAAAGGTGTTTACCATCTTCAATGCTAAGAATGGACACTGGCAAGTGAAGTTTGATGAAAGCAATGGTTTTCTGACCACGTTCTGGATACCATTTGTGAAGTAAAGTTAGCTGTGCACGCCATTTGGTATTTCTCTGGTTCTGGAAGAGTATCAACGGAGTTAACAATGAGCGTCTAGGAGTGGAAGTGATTGTGGATGATTGGCTTAAGCCTAGAATGTGAAGATATGAAGGAAGAAGCCATCGCAGACCATGATCAGAATCTAGTGAGGCTGCTAGACAGAGCTCATTTGATTAACCTGAAATTGAACAAACGAAAACTGCAACTGAAAATGGTTGAAGTCAAGTACATGGTTCATGGACTGACAACACAAGGACTTTGCTCTGATCCTGATAAGGTGCAAACAGTAGCAGAGGTGCAGCAGCCAACAGCTGGGAAGTCTGTTCACCAATTCGTAGGATTTGTGAACTAAGTTCTAAGCCTGTGAATTAATTTGTGAACCAAGTTGTGAGCTAACGTCTTGCCCATTATTGTCATTAGAGTGTGAATCTCTATGTAATCTCACTGCAGAGCATGTTCAGCAGTATTGGGGCACAGAATAAGAAGCAGCTTTCACTTGTATCAAACAACTAGTGATGAGAATGTCAGCGTTTAGGTACCATGATGTCAATGACAAAGTCACTCTGCAAGGTGATGCCAGCGAAACAGGACTTGGAGCAACCCTCATGCAGCAAGAACAATCAGTTGCATTTGCCTCCAGTTAATGCAAACTGACCAGTGCTACACACAGTTGGAGAAAGAGTGCCTAAAATGTGAGAGAAAGTAATGATAAAGTCTGACCACAAGCATTTTCCTCAAGTTGCTTTGATCAGTGCTGAAGTGCCTGAGAGGAATGTTACTTTGTTTGCAGGGAATCATTTGGAAGTGAAGTACAAGCAAGGGAAGCAGCTATACATCACCAACATGCTGTCGAGAGCTGCACTCTCTTTGAAGGAAGTTGATGAAGCTAGTATGTGGCGTGCTATCTTCCATATTCAAAGAGAAGCAACAGCACAACATGCTTTGGAAGTCATCAACACAGCAGACATGTTGAATCAAACAGATCTTGCTCAAATCAAGCAAACTACACAACGAGATGCAGCTCTCCAAGTGCAACAGGAAATAGTGATAGAAGGATGGTCTGAAACCATTAAGGAATGCCTGTTGCTACAAGAGAGCATTAGGCATACAGAGATCAAATACTTTTGTACAAAGGAACTAGATTCATTATCCCTAAAGAGATGAGAAAAGAGAGGCTGAACCACATTCATGCAAGCCATAAGGAATCAAGTCTAGTTTGAAGAAAGCAAAATAAATGCTTTACTGGCCAGATATGAGCAAAGAGATCAAGGGCCACATCAGTCAATGCAGCGTGTATAATGGACATCAAGCTAAACAGTCGCTCACAATTCATGACATTCCAGGCAGACCATGGATGAAGCTTGGAGTAGATCTTTTCACTCTCCTTGGAACTGTCTACCTTGTCGCCATCAACTACAAACCAGATTACTGACAGTGAGGCAAGATGATGTCAATGCCTAACAGTGAGATTATAGAAAGCACACTTCAGTCCTCATGGCATTCCTGACATTACGATAAGTGAGAATGGCCCTCACTTCATGAGTGAAGAATTCAGGCTCTCCGTGAACAGTTGGGAAATTCAGCACTATACATAACCTCCACACTATCCCCTGTCAATTAAAAAAACCAAGTTGGATGTACAAAAGTCAGCTCACTTGGCAAATTCAAACCTGTGTAAAGCACTTGCCATTTTGATTGTACACAATGAAAATGAATGACCCAATATATTGGTGCAAACGCAGACGCACTTGTGCAACTGGAGAAGCCTCTTCTTCACAGCAGACAGCTGATGAAGGAGAGTTGATTTCATCAACTGAACACGGGATGGAATGGCCATCAGTCCCAGAGGGCAACTGTTCCCCAACAATTGTAACAGATTAGCAGCAACATCTACCACACCAACGACATTCTCCGGAGAGGTAACATCACCCCAGGAACCAGCAGACTCCAGAGAATAACCAACAACAATCTGCATGCATAACATTAGTGAACCTGAATGCTTTAAAGACAGTGGGCAGGATTTTACGGCCCTTCCCGCCGGCGAGAACATCCGGTAGAGCCGAAGGTGACGCTTCACCACGGGTATACCAGGAGTGAGACGGGACTGTCATACAAAATGCCATACACTGTGGCGGGGCTGGGAGATCCTGTCGGCAGACATTGGCAAGTTGTCTCCACTGTCAGAAAACATGCTGTGGAGAGAGTGGAAAATCACATTTTATGTGCACGATGCAAAAACAGACACATCTGGTTCACTAATATCCTTTAGAGAAGGAAATCTGCTGTCCTTACCTGGTCTGGTCTACATGTGACTCCAGGCCCACAGCAAAGTGATTGATTCTCAATTGCAACTAGGGATGGGCAATAAATGCTGGCCAGTCAGCGATGCCCATATCCTACAAATGAATTTTTAAAAAGGCAATCTCATAGAATCCCACTGAGCAGAAGGAGGCCATTCGGCCCATCGAGTCTGCACCGACCATAATCCCACCCAGGCACTATTCCCGTAACCCCATACATTTACCCTAGCTAGTCCCCCTGATACTAAGGGGCAAATTAGTATGGCCAATCCACCTAACCCGCACATCTTTGGACTGTGGGAGGAAACCGGAGTACCCGGAGGAAACCCAGGCAGACACGGGGAGAATGTGCAAACTCCACACAACAGACAGTGACCCAAGCCGGGAATTGAACCCGGGTCCCTAGCGCTGTGAGGCAGCAGTGATAACCACTGTGCCACCATGCCGCCTGTAAAATGGATTCAAATGAATATTTTCTATTCACACTTGATGACTTTCTTTATGGAGCTAGTTAATGGGCACTTTGCAACTGCAAATTGTAGTGCATGCAATGTCTTTCTTTTATTAATCTTTTTATAGAAAAGGGAATGTTTGGAGAAATGTTGCAGACTGTGTGGCAAAGAACTGCAATTTGGAACTACCTGGATAGTTATTTTTAATTTCTCATCGCTATGCCTCTCTGTATTTTTCTCCAAGACATACAATGATCAGAGATAGATTTTAACCAGCAAGACTGATTCGAGTATTTTCAGAAATTTGGTGGGATTCCCATTTTGTCAGCCAAAGTTCAATTCCTTTTCTCAGCTGCTGTTCAAATTCAATTTCCAATGGTCATGCTCTTTCCAATTCTGTGCCACACAGCCAGATGGTATTAATCTTTATTCATCAGATAACCATCTCAGAGAATGAAAATCTAATCGAAAGATGCCTACCTCTCAGGGTTTTATCTCGTAAGAAAGTCTGCAGTACTAGGTCGCTCTGCTTTCTTATATTTGCTGATGATGCATCTCCACGCAAGCCATACCCTGAATCAAATGCTGCCCATATTGTCAAAGGGAGCTTGGCTGAATTTTGAAATCAAGGTGTCAGAAACCTGGTACCTGAACGAATGCTGGATCTGGACACCACAGACATCACACTTGCAACACATGGGCAGCATGGTGGCACAGTGATTAGCACTGTTGCCTCACAGTGTCAGGGACTCAGATTCAATTCCAACCTCGGGTCACTGTCTGTGTGAACTTTGCATGTTTTCCCCGTGTCTGCGTGGGTTTACTCCGAGTGCTCCGGTTTCCTCTCACAGTCCAAAGATGTGCGGGTTAGGTTGATTGGCCATGCTAAATTGACTCTAATGTCAGGGGATTAGCAGGGTAAATATGTGGGGTTGCGGGAATAGGGCCTGGGTGGGATTGTGATCGGTGCAGACTCGATGGGCCGAATGGCCTCCTCCTGCACTGTAGGGATTCTATAACACAATCTTTGAATTCAGATGCCCTATTTGGTTGGGGTATAGTCTTGGCTCCCTGATGGGAGCTGCCTGCTTGGCACCAGCGACAAATGCGGGTGGCAGCCATGTTGGAATCTGACATTGCCTTGCCAGAAAAGAGCAGGTAGTTCCCTCGATGGCCAACAACATGGGCAGGGATGGAAGTGGCCATGTAGGCCAGATGACAGTAGAGCTTTTGAACTGGCGCACGTCCAGCAGGAAAGGTCAGTTTAAGTTATATGGAGAGGAAGTTTCAGATATCCCGGTTGCAAACCCAATGTCTGTGCAATAACATGAACCAGGCAATTTGATTCTGCCAGATGAAAGGTTGAAAATTCTAAAGAGATTAAGTTAATTGACAGGAAAGATATTTTCCATTTCAGCCCACGGACAAGTCCTTTGAAAATTCAGAACTGTCCCAGAGTGTGATTTTCAAGTTGCACCTGTATTTGGTCCCTACCTCATAGCCCTTTGAAAATCCCTTGTCTCTAGAATCATAGAATCATAAAATCCCTTCAGTGCAGAAGGAGGCCATTTGGCCCATCGAGTCTGCACCAACCATAATCACACCCAGGCCCTATTCCCACAATCCTATATATTTACCCTGCTAATCCGCCTGACACTAGGGTCAATTTAGAATCATAGAATCCACACAGTACAGAATGAGACCAGTCAGCCCATCAAGTTCACACTGACCCAATCCCACTGAGGCCCTATTCCCGCAATCCCACACATTTACCCTTCTAATTCCCTGACACTAGGGTCAATTTAGAATCATAGAATCCATACAGTGCAGAATGAGACTAATCAGCCCATCGAGTTCACACTGACCCAATCCCACCCATGCCCTATTCCCACAATCCCACATATTTACCCGGCTAATCCCCTGACACTGGGTCAATCTAGCATGGCCAATCAACCTAACCCGCACATCTTTGGTTTCCTCTCTACCAGGTGACGTCTCTCATTACACTCCATATTCTCTGTATTAATATTATTTTACCCACAGTCAAGAAATAGGAAGTAAGGTTGCCTAGCAGTGCTGAAATGCAAAACAGGAAAATGGGTAAAATTATATTAACATGGCTAACTGTGAAGTATAATGAGAAAATGTCTCTTATTGGAAACCTAGCCTATGACTCGGCCTTTGGTCATCCTACCTAATATCACCTTATGTGGCTCAACATCAAATTTTGTTTGCTAGGGATATTTTATTGTATTAAACATGCCATCTAAAATGCAAGGTGGCATGGTGGCACAGTGATTAGCACTGCTGCCTCACAGTGCCTGGGACCCAGGTACAATTCTGGCCTCAGGTCACTGTCTGCATGGAGTTTGCACATTCTCCCAGTGTCTGTGTGAGTTTCCCCCGGGTGCTCCAGATTCCTCCCACAGTCCCAGGTTAGGTGGATTGGCCATGCTAAATTGCCCCTTAGTGTCGGGGGACTAGCAGAGTAAATGTGTGGGGTTATGGGGATAGGGCCTGGGTGGGATTACTTTCAGTGCAGGCTCGATGGGCCGAATGGCCACCCTCTACACTGTGGGGATTCTATGAGTACAAAGTATTTTTTTTATTTGTATTTAAATGCCGTGAATTTTCCCCAGATTTGATGAGAGGCCTAGATCTATGTTGATAAGCTGCCCACAGAGGGTGGTGAGTGTCTGGAATGAGCTGCCAGAGGTAGTCATAGAGAGAGGTACAATTTTATCTTTTAGAAAGCATTTAGACAGTTGCATAGGTTAGATGGGTAAGGAGGGATATGGGCCAAATGCGGGCAATTGGGACTAGCTTCGTGGTTAAAGAAAAGGGTGGTGTGGACAAGTTAGGCCGAAGGGCCTGTTTCCATGTTGTAAACCTCTATGACTCTATTCTCTCCAGGGTTGGTGCAACTGCAGGGAGAATGAGGCAGTTCCAATAGTGGCAACATTTGTAGGACAACAACTGACAGGACGATTCATGAAACTCAGGGATAAGAAATTTCTTCCAAATGGCAGATTTCTGACTTTGGGGTTTCAGAAATCACCCATCGACGCTTTCATTTTTGTTTCCCCTATGGACCCAAAGGACAGCCTTTCAAAAAAATTGGAACTATCAGTTTCACTGTCAGTTGCTGCAAGTAGAAACTGCTGCTTCTGATTTTCAGGCAGCTTTGTGGTTTTCAGGTGGGCTTTAAAAATGTCAGAACTTCCCTCTCTCAGCGACTATACTTACTTTTAAAAGGCATTAACTGTCAGATAAACCGGGGGTGGCAGGGTGGCACAGTGGTTAGCACTGCTGCCTCACAGTGGCAGGGACTCGGGTTCGATTGCTGGCTTGGGTCACTGACTGTGCGGAGTCTGCACGTTCTCCCCGTGTCTACGTGGGCTTCCTCCGGGTGCTCCGGTTTCCTCCCACAGTCCGAAAGACGTGCTGGTTAGGTGCATTGGCCATGCTAAATTCTCCCTCAGTGTACCCGAACAGGCACCGGAGTGTGGCGACTAGGGGATTTTCAGACTAACTTCATTACAGTGTTAATGTAAGCCTACTTGTGACATTAATAAATAAACTTTAAACTGCAGTTGCTGACAACAGAAATTGACTGCAGAGCAGTGATTGGAGGAGCAGCGGACAGGGGAAAGACAGGACTACTCCTCTAATCACAGATTCTGGGTGCAATTCTCCCAGAAAATGGCAAAGTTTCAGGTTCAGTCAGAAAACTGTCGCGTTTCTCTCCAGAACTTTGATTTTTGTGTTCAGTTCCCCGGAATAGGACTCAATCTGCAATCTTCTTACTCAGAGGCAAGAGTACAATGCAGTGAGCCACACCTGACACATAGTCAGATCTCCATACATTCAACTGACACGAGATAAAGCCAATCATCCAATTATCTTTTTTTAGCTTGATATTGCCAAGTGTGTACTTACTTTTTGATTTCCAATGAAAAAAAAGATGTAGAACAATGAGTAATTTGGAGATAGAGAGTAAAACTATATACTTTGTGACCTTTGTGAGAATTCCTACCTTGTAATTTTGTATAACTCCCCATATAATCTAATGATGTTACAAAGTATGGGGGAATGTATGACTCAATTTGATTCTTTGCCAGTCATTCTGCAAAGCTCTTTTCAGGGCACTTGTTAATCTGGAGAATAAGTTTTAGAAATTTCCTTGTTGTACTCTTCGTGAACGAAGATCAGTATGGTAATAGTGTCAGCTGAGGTTCAGTTGGTAGCGCACTTGCTTTTAAATCTCAAGTTTATTGCGTTTAGCGGCATGGTGGCACAGTGGTTAGCACTGCTGTCTCACAGCTCCAGGGACCTGGGTTCGATTCCCGGCTTGGGTCACTGTCTGTGTGGAGTTTGCACGTTCTCCCTTTGTCTGCGTCAGTGTCCTCTGGTTTCCTCCCACAGTCCGAAAGACATGCTGGCCATGCATTGGCCATGCTAAACTTTGCCACACTGTACCCGAACAGGCGCCGGTGTGTGGCGACTACGTGATTTTCACAGTAAATTCATTACTATGTGAATGTCAGCCTACTTGTGACTATTAAATAAACTTCAAGTCCTACTCCTGGTCTTGAGTACCAAAACCCAATGCTGACACTCAAAGAACAAAGAAAATTACAGCACAGGAACAGGCCCTTTGGCCCTCCAAGCCTGCACCGACCATGCTGCCTGACTTAACTAACACCCCCTACCCTTCCGGGGACCATATCCCTCTATTCCCATCCTATTCATGTATTTGTCCAGACGCCCCTGAAAAGTCACTACCATTTCCACTTCCACCACGTTCCCCGGCAACGAGTTCCAGGCACCCACCACCCTCTGTGTAAAAAATCTGCCTCGTACATCTCCCTTAAACCTTGCCTCCTGCACCTTAAACCTGTGCCTCCTAGTAATTGACTCTTCCGCCCTGGGAAAAAGCTTCTGACTATCCACTCTGTCCATGCCTCTTGTAGACTTTTATCAGGTCACCCCTCAACCTCCGTCGTTCCAGTGAGAACAAACCAAGTTTCTCCAACCTCTCCTCATAGCTAATGCCCTCCATACCAGGCAGCATCCTGGTAAATCTTTTCCGCACCCTCTCCAAAGCCTCCAGTGCAATACTGAGAGAGCACTGTTGGAGGTGCCGTCTTTCAGACAACGGCCGGAATTCTCCAACCCCCACCTGCAGCTGGTATTCTCTGATCCTGCTGCAGTGAATGGAATTTTGGCTGAGCGCCAAATTCTGCTTTCTCGCTGGCAGCGGTAGCGGGACATGTGAGACCGGTAAATTCCAGCCAACACGTCAAAGCAAGGCTCCGACTGCCTGCTTGGGTTGCTGGGAAAAATTCCACTACACTGTTGCAAAGATGAGCAGGGGAGTTATCCCTGTCTAGTGGTTATCCCTCAATAAACCTCACAAAGAACAGATTACCTGATCTTAACCACATTGCTGTTCCTGAGTGCAAATTAGCCAGCATGTTTCCTACACTTCAGAAAGTATTCCATTGGCTGTAAAGTGATTTGTGACATCTGGTGGTGATGGACAGCACTATATAAATGCAGATCTTTCTTTTATAGGTATTGCGTTAGCACTTTTGAGGTTTTTTAATAGGCCCTGCCTGTGCTAAATTATATAGAAATACAAGCCCATATTTACATTTTAGCTACACAAGTGCTTTCACTTTTAATACAAAAGCAAAATATTGCAGATGCTGAAAATCAGGAATAAAAGCAAAAATTGTTGTAAATACTCAGCATGTCAGTCAATGTCTGGGAAAGAGTTAATGGGCCTGACTTTAACTCACGTGAAACCAACTCACTTACGGTTTAAAAATGAGCTCAGCGCTTCAAGCCAATTACTTTTTTATCAGAACTGGAAAAATTAGAGATGTAGCAGGTTTTAAGCAAACATCTTGGCAGCAAGAGAGGGGGTTTATATTTCTACAGTTATACCATTATAATTTTAACAATTTGATTTTGGATGGCACGGTGGCACAGTGCTGCCTCACAGCGCCAGGGACCTGGGTTCAATTCCCGGCTCGGGTCACTGCCTGTGCGGAGTTTGCACGTTCTCCCTGTGTCTGCGTGGGTTTCCTCCAAGGTGTTCCGGTTTCCTTCCACAGTCTGAAAGATGTGGTGGCTGGTTGCATTTGATGATGCTAAATTCTCCCTCAGAGTACCCGAACAGGCGCCGGAGTGTGGCGACTAGGGGATTTTCACAATAACTTTATTGCAGTGTTAATGTAAAGCTACTTGTGACTAATAAATAAACTTTACTTTGGCTTTCCTTCGTACAATACGCGAGAACAAAACACAAGTACCAAATTTGACCTAACACCTAGAGTGTGAACTGACAGGATATGCATTAAACGCTGGCTTTACACTCTGTTTAATTTGCCCTCCAGTGGACCCAAAAGCCCATCCCACTCTGACTGCCTCAGTTTGGTTACAATCAGGGCTACAATCATCACAATGAAACTCTGACAAAAGGAGAGTTCTATTTCCAGTTGCTGGCATTGTTACCCTAGGTTTGAATAATTTCCTAAGCCTGTTGAAACAATAATTGCAGTACTCGAACCTCGAGAAGGGAATAGCCAGTGCTTTGCATGAAACCATTTGCTGCCTGATTTACATTTGAATTCTGAAACAAAAGTAAATGACTTCATTGCGATGATTAGTCCTAAATGAGATTATAATTGCGCAAATAGTAGGGAGGAACTCAGAAGCATAGGAACAGAAGTAGACCATTAAGCCCCTCGAGCCTGTTCTGCCATTGAATTAGATCATCGCAGATCTGTAAATGTGTTATTACATTAAATTGTATTGGATTTGGCATAAACGATCAAAACCCATCATCAGCTAGCAGTACCAATGGACACTCTGGGTTGTATATGGTTGCAAATTTACAGACATACATGCAAGCATGCACGCATACACACATACCATGCACGCATGCAGAAACACACACATACATGCACAAACACACACATACATGCATACATCATACACACACACGTGTGCGCGCACACACACATACATGCACACACACACACATACACACAAACATGTGCACACATGCACACACACATACATGCATACACACACACACACAAACACCACACACATGCACACACAGATGCAAAACACATATGCACACACACACATACATGCATACACATACACACATGCACAACACACACGCACACACTCACACACACACACGCATGCAAAATATCATCACTTTCCATTATCAAAAACTTTACAGCTACAAATGCACCCAATTGCTTGTGAAGCAACACTCCTGTCTGTTTATTTAATGACAAATGATGCAAGGAGGAATACTTCATGATAGGAATATATTTTGCTAATTAATTGCCCTCCTGATTCACTACATCCTCTATTTTCCAACACATTTCTACATATACGCACGAGTTAACCTCCTATGACATTGTTTAAAGAGAGTTCAACGCCAAATACAGTTAAGAAAGTTGGGACAAAATACAAGCTTTATACTTCTGTTCTCATTTAGAAGTTGCACATTCTGTCCTTACTTTAATGATATCTTATGATTATGATAATTTCCAGTTAGATAGCACACTCTATGGGAACTTGGTATTGAATGATTGAAGCATTGGAACAGCTTGAAGCATGTAATGAGGAACTCAGAGATTCAAAACTAAGCCATCACAGTGGAAAGTGTAACTCTAGACTGACATGTTCATGTTATAAATGCTGATAGAGGGACTTAGAGTGGAACCAACTGACAGAAAGCATTACAGGACATAAGTGGCTGGATTTTCAAAGCCATGGTTTAGGGGAAAGGAGGTCCTGGAAAATAGGAAGGTTTCGTTGTAATCCTGATATTGGTCAACTTTCCCAGGCCATACTGGGAACCAGGTCTACTCCATGGAGGTGAGCAGCTGATTATTGTAGTGAAGGCAACAGTTAATGGCCATTTTGTGCTGGTGTTGATATTTTACTGACATTGGAGTGGTCCCCTATGAAGGCTGCTAGTTCAACTGAGGCAATCTCCCACCAACAAGTCAAGAGCAGCCATGGGAACATAAGCGCTAACGATAGTGCCTGAGGTTGAAAAGTCATTGCGTTGTCACAGAATCATAGAATCCCTACAGTGCAGAAGAGGCAATTCGGCCCATCGAGTCCGCACTGATTCTCTGACAGTGTATCTTACCCAGACCCCCTCCCCCGCCCTATCCTTGTAATCCCACACATTTATGATGGATAATCCACCTATCCTACACATCTTGGGACACTAAGGGGCAATTTAGCATTGCAAATCCACCTAACCTGCACATCTTTGGACTGTGGGAGGAAACGGGAGCACGCAGAGGAAACCCATGGGGGAGAATGTGCAAAACTCCACACCGACAGTCACCCAAGGCTGGAATTGAGCCCGTATCCCTGGCATTGTGAGGCAGCAATGCTAACCACTGTGCCACCATTATTAATGTCCATTATTAATCCTACTGGAAGAAGTTCCCCATCCAATCAATGGCCTTGTGGCTTTGGGCAAGTAAGCCTTATGCTCACCTGCCTGTATTGCAGCATCCTCCTCTCCCGGTGGAATTGTCAGCCTGGCATTGCTATGTCCTTTCATTGGGCTTGCAACCTTGGGAGTCCAACCACTGTCCTTATTAAGGTGGTGATCACGGAGATGACCAGTGAGAAGGCTGCCTCCCAGAGAGTTGCCTTGATGAGTGCACTGATGACATGGGCAGGGACACTCCTAAGGACCCAATGTCAGGCTCCTGACACCCCTAGGAAAATCCAAACAAGCTTTTAATATATTACAAATATTTTAAGGTCAGCCTTGGCTGGGGGGGGGGGGGTCATGATTTTGAGACTTAAAAGTAATACGAATGAAGCTGCTCAAGTAATTTTACTTCACTGACATCAAATATGGAACAATAGCCATCCATTTCAAAAGATAAACTTTTTTTTACAAGGCCATGGCTTAGATAGATGATATAACATATTCTGTATTAAAAACAATAGACATGCTCGGCCTTCCAAAAATTATAGTAAAAATGATAAAGGACCTGTCTTCTATTTCACATTAGTTTAGTGTTCATACCTGAAGGTTTTATAGCTCATATATAAACAGTTACAGAGGAGACTGATCAGGAGGGAACTGTTCAGTTGATGTGGGACAATATTAGCAATGCATGTGCCAAAGCATTCATACGACATTTTCCTGAATGTCTTTTGTTTTAATTTAACTAAAACATTGTCTTGCTTGTTATGAGAAGACAGAAAATTTAATGCAAACGTATAATGCCAAATTCAGCCACTGTGCATGTATTTTACCATAGCATCTGGCACCATTTAGAAATTAAACTGCATTTTTGGAGTTCCAGTTAAATAATTAACCACAATTGCAACACAAAACCAGTAAAACCAACTATTTAATCTGTTAGAGAATACAACTGAAAATATAATCATAAGATAAGATGCAAACCTGTAACTAGTTGGACTCAAATTAGCCCCATGGTGGGACTGTGGTCAGTGCAGATTCGATGGGCCGAAAAGCCTCCTTCTGCACTGTATAGGGATTCTATGATGAGTCTATGATTCTCTGTGTTTTAATTACTGTTGTGTGTGCGCATGTGTGTGCGTGCATGTATATGTGATTGTGCGCTGTATATATGTGTACATCTGCATGATTGTGTGAATATGCGTCTACAGTTTGTGTGTAGGTCTGTGTGAATGGCTCAGACTTCGTAATAGGAATAATGGCAAGGCTGTCAGCACTCACCTTTATCACGGAGTAAGAAAGAACAGTGGATTAAGCTGAGTATGGATAGGTAGCTCTGCGTGGCACCGCCATATGGGAGAGAAAGTAAGCGAGAAAGGGAAACAAAGAGAGACAGAGAGCAGATAGAGAGAGTAAGAGAGTGATTTTGATTTAATTTGATTTATTATTGTCACATGCATTAGTATACAGTGAAAAGTATTGTTTCTTGCATGCTATACAGACAAAGCATACCGTTCATAGAGAAGGAAAGGAGAGAGTGAAGGATATAGCGTTACAGTCACAACTAGGGTGCAGAGAAAGATCAACTTAGTGCGAGGCAGGTCCATTCAAAAGTCTGATGGCAGCAGGGAAGAATCTGCTCTTGAGTCAGTTGGTACGTGACCTCAGACTTTTGTATCTTTTTCTCGACGGAAGAAGATGGAAGAGAGTATGTCTGGGGTGCATGGGGTCCTTGGTTATGCTGGTTGCTTTCCCAAGGCAGCAGGAAGTGTAGACAGTGTTAATGGATTGGAGGTTGGTTTGCATGATGGACTGGCCTACGTTCACGACCCTTTGTAGTTCCTTGCAGTCTTGGGCAGAGCAGAAGCCATACCCAGTGTTAGGGATGGCAAGGTGAATGGTTTTGTTACTTGTGTTCAGTAGAAAATTTTAATTGATGGAAAGACAACTTGCAATAATGATGTTCCTCTGTCGTTCCTTTTTGATCACTTTCATCTTGCAACTGTGATTGTGATTAATGTGGTGAAGCAGAAACTACTCTGCAGCGGATTCGCCAGTCCATATCTAGCTCTAAGTATTGGCCTCAGACAGTCATGAGTCTATGAAATGAGAGTCATTCTTTGCAACTCCCACCCTTGATTTGACATCCAAGAGAACTTGAATAATCCAACTACTGTTTGCCAAATGCATGTGACTTTCACATCAGTTCTTGGGCCAGAATAAATGTGGGAGTAAACTACAAGGAAACAAATCCATCTGTATCGATCATCATTATCCTTATCCATTATTTTTATCAACGCCATTATTAATTAAATTATTTTCTCTTTAGACAAGTTATGTTATTTGTAATTGTGTGAATTGTTTGTTCATAGGTGTTAATGTTACAGTGTGCAGACAGACTGTAAAGTGTAAATGAAATTGATGAAATTGGACATAAATTTCACAGCAACTAGGTTCTCCAAAACTCAGGAGAAAAACATCCAGCCAGTTCTGAAATGAAAACAGGAAATGGTGAAGGCACTTGATGGATCAGTCATCACTAACCAAATGATAGGTTCATGTCTTCATTGTGGGTTCTCCAGCAGAACAGGAGTTTGAAAGAGTTTTCAATTCCGTGAAAGGATACACTGGAATGCTGACTTCCAGCACAGCTCAGCTGGATTGCTGCACTGTCAGAGGTGCCATCTTTCAGATGAGATGTCAAAAATGCCAAGCGGGACACAAAAGATTCCATGGCATTTCCTAAAGAAAAGCAGGCGCGCTCTTCCAGTGTGCTAGCCAGCATTCCTCCCTCAACCAAAATCACCAAATCACTAGCCACAATTTTACCGCCTCGCTCGCCCCAAAATCGGGGCAGGCGAGACTTGCAGAATGGCATTCTCCATTGGCCTGGGGCAGGATCTTACGAGCCTCAGGCGGGTGAGATCGTAAAATATCGTCTACTGCACGCAAATTAGCAATTGCATTTGCCTGTACTACAAAGGCGATAGCATTTCATCTGTATTAATTTGGAAGGGAAGCACTTTGGGACACTTCGAGGACATGAAAGGTCTGATGTACTAATGCACTTTTTTTGTCTTTTGTTTGTACGAACACTGACAGGTCTTCTGAGAGTGACTTCCAGAAGTTGCATATTTCTCTCATTTTATTTATAAATCCCAGAGGATTGCTTCAATCTGCAGCACTGCCCTTCAGCCACCCTGCACCCTTTACCAATCGCAAATCAGAACGCATTGGGAAACCCAGCGTGCTGCAGCATGCAGTTACCAGTGCAAATGAGCCATGAAAAGCACTCCTGCTATTCACTTAGCGCACAGCTGTATAATTGTCCAGCATGCTGCAGGCTTTGACGGAACACTAATTATCAGCCGTACGCAGCATTTCTTTGCCCGACCTTCAACGGCACGTGAATAGTGGCAGTCTCACCACTTCCGACATTGATTAACTTAATTTAAAATGCTTTAACTCCCTCACCATGCCCCCCCGCCCCAACCCCCCAACACACACACAGCTGCCATTGTCAGCTCTTGTCCTTCACCACTGCCAGGTTTCAACGACCCTGCAAAGTTCGCGTTCCTTTTCAAGCGGAGAGGTTAGGATGCTGGCACCATAATTTTAACAAGCTCACAGCAGCTGCCTGCTGTGTGTGTGTGCGCATTCACCATGGTTAGAAAAGCAATCGTCCTATGCTCCTCGGTGGTTAACAGCGTGCTGTTTATCATACCCAGCTGACTCTACATATACACATAATTAGCACTGCAAAGTACACACGCTGCTTCAAACCCTGCTCTCCTGTTGGGTTTTCAAAGGCCCTGTGTCTGTCAGCTGAAAGAGAAATATCAGAGCGACTTGTCTGACACCAAAGAGTAATAAAAACATGATACTGAGTGTTTCTTTAATTTCCATGGTGTTCATTAAACATGGGGAGCTCTTCAAAAGTATTTTAATGGCGGAAAAGGTCTTTGAGTGTAGTCACTATTGAAAATGCGGCAGACAGTTTTTGCACAGCAGGCCTCCACAAACTAATTTGATAATGTTTGGATGTTTTCTTTTTAGTTATCTTGGCTCGGTGATGAATATTAGCCAAAACATTAAGAACGACTGCCCCCGCGACCCAGCCCACTCTGACTGAGACCGCAAGAAACCATAAAGGGTTGTAGACGTAGCCCAGTCCATCACGCAAAGCAGCCTCCCATCCATTGGTGCCTTCTACACTTCCCTCTGCCTCGGGAAAGCAGCCAACATAATCCCCCACGCACTCTGGACATACTCTCTTCCACCTTCCTCCGTCGAGAAAAAGATACAACAGTCTGAAAATACATACCAAATGACTCCAGAACAGCTTCTTCCCTGCTGCCATCAGAGTTTTGAATGGTCCTGTCATGTATTATGCGGGTCTTTCTCTTCACCCTATCTGTAACTGCAACACTATGTCCTACACCCTCTCCTTTCGTTCTCCTCTATGTACTCTATGAACGGTAGGTTTTGACTGTATAGCGTGCAAGAAACAATACTTTTCACTGTATATTAATACATGTGGCAATAATAAATCAAATCAAAGAACAAAGAAAAATACAGCACAGGAACAGGCCCTTTGCCCTCCCTGCACTGACTATGCTGCCCATCTGAACTAAAACCCCCTACCCTTCTGGGGACCATATCCCTCTATTCCCATCCTATTCATCTATTTAAATCAAACCAAACCTTCATTGAGTGGATCAGTTTACCTTGAGAGTAGGCTTGGTTTAAGAGTTCATCCCAAGGATGGCACCTCTGAAAGTGCAGCAATCGCTCAACACTGCAGTGAAGCGTTAGCCTAGATTTTGTGCCCACAATCGTTGTACTCAGGTTTGAGAGTGCTACCCACGAAACCACAGCTGCCGCAGTGATGTGAATGGCAGAAAAACACAGACGTTCAAGACGTTTTTATGGCTTAGAAGCAAAGTGTTTTATCTAAATAACAATTTGTTCTCAATAAAAGGCTCTTCAATAAACGCAATTGAGCTGTAATTAATCAAATCATTAAATGATTTAGTGAGTACTGTTGTGAGATACATTTTCATTCTCACTGTGCTGCAAGTCCAGCAGCTGCTTGTCTCCATTCTTTTGCTACTTGATGCAGCTTAAAATCGAGAATCATTTTATTCCATATGTCAAACTAGCGCATTAAAACCATATAGTGCAGACATTGACCATTCAATCTATCGTTTGCAAGCTAGCCATTTGAAGGAGCTATCTGACCTCATAATGTAACGCTTTAACACCTGGGCTGGGATTTTCCAACCCCACTCCGGGGCATGTGGGGCGCCAATCAAAAATCCATTGACTTTTGATGGGATGGGACTATCCCGGCAGAGGGCTGGGCCTGAGATCCTGTCCCGTTTATCATTCTGGTGAATCGGTATTGTACCTATTTCGAGGGCAATATGGCCAGAATTTTCCGGCTGTTCACGCCGGCGAGATTTTCCCATCCCGCGGCAATGACCAGAGATTTGGCTTGCCGCCAAATTCTCCGACTTTGCAGCAGTAAAAAACCAAGATGGCGCCAGAGCGAAGCGACTCCTTGCAAGCTGTGCCCAGCATACCTTCTAATTCTATCTTTTCTTCTCCTTCTGTGCTTCAAAAACTTCATTCTAACTCTTTTAAACTCTCTAACAATGCTTTAATTCAACCTCTTACAGATTTAATGAATGGACCTACCTTGTATTAAGTTGATCTTTCTCTACACCCTAGCTATGACTGTAACACTACATTCTGCACTCTCTCCTTTCCTTCCCTATGAATGGTATGCTTTGTCTGTATAGTGCACAAGAAACAATGCTTTTCACTGTATATTAATACATATAACAATAATAAATCAAATCAAATCAAAAGTGGGAGCGAGGCGTGAACAGACAGTAAGATCGCGCCCTATATCTTTCCTGAGGTGCAAAGCTGAAATCGGAATGCAGCTTGGCACTGATGAATTAGGCTTTCTGCAACATACGATAGAGTCATAGGCTCCCCCACTAGCCAGGTTTCAGGCAAAGGGGTGTGAAATTGAAGGGATGGGATTCCATTGTGTTCCCGCCCACTGCGACCACACAATGTTTTACGCTGGAGCGGGGCAAGGCTTTGGATTGGAAACACGTCCTTGCCTTAGTTGAAGCCTTTAAGTGACCAATTATTGGCCACATAAGGGCCATTTCCCACCCAGCCTTAATTTTTAGGCCAGCAGGACAAGTGAAGAACCTTGGGGGAAGCCTTAAAAAGAATAGTTTAATCTCACATGTCAAAGCTAGGGGCTTGGGGAAGGGATACCTCAAACAAAAGCCCCCTTCTGAAGTCCCCCACACCATCCCCTTAAGGCCTTCCCTATCCATCCACCCTGGGGCTCCTTGAACTTACCTGGGATTCCGGTGCCCAAACTTAGGCTACAACATCCTCCTGAACTTTCACTTCTGTGCACTGCAGCACTGTTGCTTCAGGGACTCGAGAGCTGCCAGCCAATCCGCTCACAAAGGTGGGACTTCCATCCAGATTGAGGAACAAAAGAAAAGGCAGTGGCATCATGGTTTTACTGTTGGACTAGTAATCCAGAGACCCAGGGTTAATGCTCTGGGGACCTGGGTTCAAATCTCACCACGGCAAATGGTGAAATTTGAATTCAATAAAAGCAATTTGGAATTGAAAGTCTAATGATGACCATGAAACCATTGCCAATTGTCATAAAGACCCACCAGGTTCATTAATGACCTTTACGGAAGGAACCTTGCCATCCTTACTGTGTGGCCTACATGTGACTCCAGATCAACAGCAATATGATCTACTCTTAAAATGCACTCAGTTCAAGGGCAATTAGGGGTGGGCAGTAAATGTTGGTTCAGTCAGCGATGGCTGCATTCCAGGAATGAATCGGAAAAATAAGTCCCGCCTGCTTGTTCATGCATGAAATGGCTATGGGGTGTTCAGAGTTGGCAGGGCTGTGTTCCCTGCCGGATGGTAGAAAGCAAGATGCCACGCCATCTGAAAAATTCAGGTCATAGAATCCTACAGCCTGGTAGGATTTGGATTTGGCCCATTGTGCCTGTGCAAGCTGTTTGATTTCAGTTATCTAATTAGGAGCCAGTCTCCTGCTCTATCCCCACAGCTCTGCGACTCTTTCCTTATTAAGGATGTATCCAACTTGCTTTTGACAGTTCCTATTGACTGTTTCTACCAACCTTTAGGCAACTCATTCTGAATTATTAGGACTCACAGCTTAAAGATATAAATTCTCCCTCATCTCCCATCACTTGCTAATTACCTTCAATCTGAGTCCTTTACTTATTGACCCTCTGGACAGTAAATACATGTCCTCCTCATGCACTCTATCAATACTTTTCATCATTTTAAACACCACCATATTTATTAACCTAACCACAAACACTTATTCCATGTTCTTCGAAAAGGAGAGCGTCAGAATAAAAGCAGGTTTATCAGCAACAGCAAAACATAAAGCTTTCTATAAGTCGAGCAGATCTGTCTAACTCAGCAGGCTATGATCTGCTTGTTAAATTATTGCAATCACAAGATCCGGCAAAGCACTCTGGAGAACCTTATCTCAAAATACCAAAAGTAACAAAATAAGTATATCTTCAATCAGCCTTTCACTTTGCTTCACTGTGAAGGGCTCAAACACTCACCGAAGTATATTCTCCAAACATGGAACATGACACATGAACGCTGTGTTCCACATTGCCTCCCTCTGTTATTCTTCAGCAGACATTATCCCGTTTATATGAAATGAATTGAAAGACATCAACGTTTCTCATCGCTGGTGGTGTTATTGAGATATGACTGAGAGCTGTGATGAGGTAAAATCGTTGCAAACATTTTCTACAAAATCATGACATTTTCATTTATAATTGGCCCTGGAGTAGGGCAAACCCAGGGAGCGTGGGTTGCAGCAGGAGAGGAATGAATGGAAAGAGTTAAACAGGCAGCCTAACTGTTGTATCCACACTCACTGCAGGCAGACACAAAGACAAATTACAAATAACTACATCTCAGACGGGACTAAAACAGCCACATCCCAGGTGAGATTGTTCTGAGGTTACAGCAACAGTAAGAGAATTGATAACACTTATCAAGGCTCCAAGAAGTCTAGAGGAGTCATTGCGCCCCTGGAAAACTAATCAAGTATGGGAGATGGGAATAATTAACACACCATCGAAATCGGTTTGACAAAAACAACGCTTTGATATTGTAAACAGGTAGACAGGAGACGTCCAGAAAATGATTAAAGCTAAAGCACACAGGACAATGGATCTGTATAATGTGATCAAAAACAGAACTGTAACCAATTCAAAGTAACAATATGATGACCTAATGTAAATGTAATGCTTTGTAATGTAAAGAAAATAGAATAAGAATATGTAAGAACTGGTGATGGGTAGAGTAGCTCAGAAGCAAGCTGGAATTACAGCCACGAGTTCTGCTCCCCCTTATGCATGTTGAATAAAGCTGTTATTGTTGAAATTCTACACGGTCTCTGAAGCCTCAGTTCGTTCATTCCCTCCAACAGGCCCATAGCTTCTGATCTCTGGCGTATCGGTCCGCATGGAGGTTCCCGGGCAATTTCCTTTGGCCAATTGCCCTACACTGGGATGTACTCAATACTTCGACTTAACTCGTGACCACCTCACTGTCTTACAGGAACGATTACTCAGGAAAAGTTAGAAGGGTTAAAGCCACTACTCATTGCTACACAATAATAGTGTTGATCCAATTGACAACCACCATCCCCCCACCACCAGAAAAATCACCCTTGACTACCCCCAACCCCCTGACTACACTTCAGACCCCAAACGAACACACGGTCACAGCCTATCCCTACATCCCAATCCCTTCGCTACCCTCCTGAACTCCCATCTACCCCCCACCCCCTGATTATCACCCCAGTCACCCCAACTACCAACCACACCCCCATGAATACTCCCCCAACTCCTGGTCATCTTCCCAACCTCCCACTTATCCCCCCCCCATTCCCCACACACCGACCATCACCCTCACCCTCACAACTGTCTCCACTCTCCGAATACCTTCACTGCCTATCTCCTTTACCTCCTGAGTCTCTTACACACCCCTACCTGATAGCTCAATCCCCGTTATAAAAAAGGGACATGTCCTCCTCTCATCCTACTCCCTGGCATGTGACAGAGTGGATTCCTGGACAACTGCACTCAACACTTCACACCCAGTCCGAGTTAGAACCTGAGCTGTCAATCAAACAATATTTCCTCTGGGAAGCAGATGTTCTTTTATTCTAATAGATGTCTGTGCTCTCAGCCAAGCCTCATTACATAATGTTACTATGACTGCAATAGAAATGAATACCAGGTGCTGTGGATAATGAATGGCTGATTTGATATTTCCCGAGTTTCACCACTGCCCAAGACAAATCTCTATCCTTATATCTACAGTCACCTTCAGGGGCCTATGCACAGAGGAGCTACATTGTAAATCTGCTTAGTATGGCTCCCAGTAGACCCACTGAAGGCCTTAAGGAGGACCCCGGATCATCTTTAAGAAGAGTAAATGATCCCACAAAGGATCTTCTCCTCAGCTCCCTGGGAGCAAAACAAAAATGAAGCAGCATTCATTTTTGATTCTTTGCGAGCCTCAGCATTCTCTGGAACTGGCACCTCCATTGCATTTCCACAGGCAAGGGCCAACTTTCTTAACTGAGACTGAACCTATGATTTGCAAAATATTTGCTCCAAGTATTACCATCAAGTGAGGAGGGATCAAATGATTCCTCTTTGCCTTGTCCTCATTTGACCACAACAGGTTTATTTCGGTTTGAAGAGAAATATACTTGTTGATTCAATGACTACTTAATTATGTAAGTGCAATGATGTAAAATAACCAGTCACGCATCAACACATACACACACACACACACACAACACACAGAGTGATGAAGGCTAGGTTGAATATGTTGGTCATATTCAAGTCAATAGAAATGTAAAACAAATATAAAATCTGTAGTTAAGGGACGAGGCTGGCTTCACACTGAATTCAGAGGATTTACATCTTTCTTTTGGTGGTCCCAATGCTTCTGATTTATAGATATGGACATTGATTTGTCTGTTCTTCTGGAGGAAATAGTGTCAGGGAAAAAAGTTTCCAGAACTGTCTGCAGCAGCGGCATCTGTGAATGGTCACATTGTGCAAACAAGGATTTGAAGTTTGTCAGTTGGGTTAGAGAGAGAGGGAGCCATGAGAGATGCCATTCTGGCCTTCTACCAGTCTCACAATTGTCATCCTCAGTTCTACAGAGACAATAGGTGCTTAAACTTGGCATGTCATGTGACTATCCCTGGCCAACTGCCCAGGCAACCCAAATACGATCATTGCCAGTGTATCCCAAGGATAACTTGACTAAATGTCTGGGAAGTTCTCTTAGCCAGGGTGCCACTATCCAAGCAATGAGGCTCCAACATTGAAATATCTCAGGTGATTGCCTTGATGTCTTGGCGGCACGGTGGCATAATGGTTAGCACTACTGCCTCACAGCACCAGGGACCCGGGTTCAATTCCGGCCTTGGGTCACTGTCTGTGTGGAGTTTGCACATTCTCCCCATGTCTGCATGAGTTTCCTCCGGGTGCTCCGGTTTCCTCCCACAGTCCAAACATGTGCAGGTTAGGTTTATTGACTATGCTAAATTGACCCTAGTGTCAGGGGATTAATAGGGTAAATATGAGGAGTTACGGAAATGGGGCCTGGGTAGAATTGTGGTTGGTGCAGACTCGATGGGCCGCATGGCCTCCTTTTGCACTGCAGGGATTCTATGGATTCTATGATTCTAATGAGGCAGGAGATGTGAGTCCTTTACATGCCCCTGAGACAATTGTCTTTGATTGGTTATGCAGACATGCTGCCTCTATTTCAATAGTTGGAAAGCAGAATGTACGGCAATGCAAACTGGGTTGTCACCTTTGGTTGCAAACTCAAGTCGCCTTTCTTTGAGAAGTAAATGTTTTTGACGGTTCAATTCAGGTTTCCAGTCAGTGGAGTGAAACCATTATTCAACAGTAAACATTTTCATGACATAGGGAATGGTGACAGCAGGGAGTCCTATCCTGTTATGTTTCCACAGGTGTTAAGTTTAAGTTTATTCATTATTGTCACAAGTAGGCTTATGTTAACACTGCGGTGAAGTTATTGTGAAAACCCCGCGTCGCTACATGCTGGCACCTGTTTGGGTACACAGAGGGAGAATTTAGCATGGCCAATGCACCTAACCAGCACGTCTTTGGAGTGTGGGAGGAAACCAGAGCACCCAGAGGAAATCCATGGAAACACGGGGAGAATGTGCAGACTCCACGCAGACAGTGACCCAAGGCCAGGAATTGAACCCTGGCGCTGTGAGACAGCAGTGCTAACTACTGTGCCATCGTGAGGGCCAATTTTAAAAACTTGAAAACTATATTTCCCACCATGGGCTGATCACTGGGAATTTCAGACCCGATTTGCATTCCGATAGTTTTTTCTGATGTATGTGTCATGAAATGCCCCCATTAGGATCACGAGGAGCTATGGGGAAATGTGCTAAAAATAGTGCATGCAATCTCTGGAGGCGCTTGCCAACATTTGCTAAGGCCTGACAGACAATTTTGTTGCAGTAGACATCTGTTCAAACACATGCTATGATGAAGTAACTCAACTGTGTAATAAATAAATTAGCTTATTTGGACTTCCCAAGCCAAAACAAGTCTTTGCAGTTATACTGGAGCTGTGGAAAATGGGACTTCTTCTTTCTTCAGCTTGAAATGTCAAGAGCCATTGCCAGTCCTTTGAAGAAAGTGATTTGAGTTTGAGCAGCAGCCATTTTGAATGTGCCTGAGGTCAGGTTCATTGAAAGGTTACAGTTATACAAACTGGAAATGTTACTACTGCTGGAGATTATTAAATTCATAGAATCATAGAATGGTTCCAGCTCAGAAGGAAGCCATTTAGTCCATCATGTCTGTGCCAGCTCTCTGCAACAGTTGCTTACCTATGGTATACATTGTGTTAAACCCTGTACAAATATGATCGAAAAGGAGATGCAAATTAGGGATAACTTTGGAATGTTTGCCTTAAAATAAGGAGATAGGGTAAAATCAAATCCATCTTCATTTTTTTCCCTGGTCCTGAACATTATTCCCAGATCATAGAATCATAGAATCCTTACAATGCAGAAGGAGGCTATTTGGCTCATCGGGTCTGCACCGACAACATCCCACCCATCCCTGTAACCCCATATATTTACCCATTAATCCCTCTGATACTAAGGGGCAATTTAGCATGACCAATCCATCTAACCGGCACATCTTCGGATTGTGGGAGGAAACCAGAGCACCCAAAGGAAACCCATGCAGACACAGGGAGAACGCGCAAGCTCCACACAGACAGTCACGCGAGGCCGGAATTGAACCTGGGTCCCTGGCGCTGTGAGGCATCAGTGCTAAACGCTGTGCCATCATGCCACCCATCTCATTATTTTTCCAAAACATTTCTTATTCATTGAATTTAGAAAGTGAAGATTCCAATCAGGTGGCACGGTGGTTAGCACTGCTGCCTCACAGCGCCAGGGACCTGGATTCAATTGCCGGCTAGGGTGACTGTCTGTTGCCTCCAGGCATTCCAGTTTCCCCCCACATGTCCTATATTGTGTAGGTAAGGTGGATTAGGGGTTTCAGGGATCAGGTGGGCGGGCTGGGGGATGGGCCTGGGCCTGAGTTGGTGCAGACCCAATGGGCTGAATGAACTCCTTCTGCACTGTAGGGATTCTTTCATTCAATGAAATGCCTATCAATATTTACCTGACCAATGATGGACGGGTGGCGTACTTTGGGGGTTTTGGAGTAGATTTTGACTTTCGACTGACCTCAATGGAAACACAAGGCAGTGAATGGGCTGAGAGAGATGTCGGAGAGGTAGACCTGGGTTGACTTCAATGGAAGTACAAATCGGGAGAGATGTAAAATGAGCTACTGACTTTCCATCTGCATTTTACACTATTGCACAAAATCAAGGGCTGCCCCTTGAGTCTGAGGTCAACAAATGAGGTAATTATGGATGGATCACATTTCCAATGGTTAAGTATATACCTGAGTCAGAACTTAGTAACTTACCGCAACTTCAACAATATGTATTTTTTAACATAAAACCGCTGCATCCGGTGATATGTTGCAGATTGAATAGTCATGTGATAAAGTGATGCCACGGCTACCAAAGAGGTCACGTGGCAGGAGCTTGGGAGTTATCCCTGGGAGCACAGTCAGAGCAAGTGTTGAAGGAGCTGCTAAGCTAGTGAATAAAATACTTTCTGTTATAATTTCCTGCTATCTGTGATTCAGGAACCCGACACATTTACATGGTGTCAGGAGTTGGCAGTATGGCACAAGGACATTGCCGCACCGACCCACCCATCTTTGATGAAAATATTGCAGATAGTTGGGAAAAGTTCCAAAAGGAGTGGCGTATTTACTACAGCGCTGCATTGTCTGACAAGTCAAAAGGCTTACGCTCTGTTAAACATAGCGGGCCACGAGGCCGTCAGAAAATTTGAGTCATCAGTTTTCCAGATGGAGGAGAAAAAAAGAGGACCCGAACATAATTCTCTGAAGAAAGTTTGAGAATATCTGTCTCCTGGTAAAACTTAATCCTAGATAGATCTGTGTTCAACTCAACAACCCAAAGAGCAGATGAGTCAACACAAACTTACATTGCCACCCTAAAAATATTGGAAAAGAAACGTGGATTCGGAACTCTCACTGATGAGGGATGGAATCATTTGCGGAATTCATAATAATTTTGTCCACAAGACGCTGCTGGGAAAGAAAGATCTAATGTTACAAGCAGCTGGGGCGGCACGGTGGCACAGTGCTTTGCACTGCTGCTTCACAGCGCCAGGGACTCGGGTTCAATTCCGGCCTTGGGTCCCTGTCTGTGTGGAGTTTGCACGTTCTCCCCATGTCTGCGTGGGTTTCCTCTGGGTGCTCCGGTTTCCTCCCACAGTCCAAAGATGTGCAGGTTAGGTTGGTTGGTCCTGTTAAATTGCCCCTTACTGTCAGGGGTACAAGCAAAGTAAACTTGGGGATAGGGCCTGGGTAGGATTATTGTTGATTGGGCTCAATGGGCCGAATGGTCTCCTTCTGCACTGTAGGGATTCTATGATTCTATGATTCGTATCTGTATGTTAAACAAGCAATCAGAATAAAGAAGCAGAGATTTTAGGCAGGAAACTAGAAGTATTCACATTACAGGGCACTCCCTGCTCCAACTGCAATGGCCAGCACCCTCAGAACAGAACAGCTTGCTTTGCATATGGTAAAAGATGCAACAAGTGTGGGAAGTGGAACAACTTCACTATGTGCTGCAGAAACCAGAGCAGCCCTCCTCCACCATCAATGACATGGTAGTCAGTCAGTCCTCCATGGATAGGAGCGTCAGTAAAGTGAATGAATTGGAGCTCAGTAAAAGCAAAGAAGCTACAGAGACTTCAACAACACCCTATTGCAAGAGTGCTGACACCATCATGGAAAAGGATGAGATCTTCACCACCTCAATATAATTGGCAGTAATGCAAGACTAAAGGTAAAGATTGACACTGGAGCAAAATGTCACATATTGTCCAGCCAAATGTTACAGGAACTAGATGCACATGCAGTACTAGACCTAGCACCCAGGTGGATCTTGAAGCAATTCTTTGTAGGCTCACCTTGAGAGATATCTAGGGAAGGCAATGGCCTAGTAGTATTATTGGTGGACTATTAATCCAGAAACTCAGCTCATGTTCTGGGGACCTGGGTTCAAATCCAACTATGGCAGATGGTGGAATTTGAATTCAATAAAAATATCTGAAATTAATGGTGGAACTCTCCAGCTGCGCTGGTCTAAAAGCTGAAAATTCCCGCCCGACCTTCAATGGCGTTTCACATTCTCCGCAACCCGCCCACTGAAATTCCAGTGGCGGGTGGGATGGGGGGATTCCGGCCCAAGAGTCTACTAATGACCTTGAAGCCATTGATGGAAAAAACCCATCTTTAAGGAAGGAAATCTGCTGTCCTGACCTGGTCTGGCCTATATGTGACTCCGGAGCCACAGCAATATGATTGACTCACAACTGCCCTCTGAACAAGGGCAATTAGGAATGGGCGATAAATGGTGGCCAGCCAGTGACGCCCAGGTCTCACAAATGAATGAAAAATAAACCTATGGATGATATTCTGGTTTGGGATCTGTGATGATACTACGCTATTAATACATTCTATGCTTCTATAGAATGTTTTAAGGTTTCCTGTTTTTCTACAGGAAGTCAGTGTGTCTGAAAAACATACAGCTCAGACGCTGAGAAAGCAGGTTAATTATTAATTTTAGCCATGTAGTGTTTATTTAGCAGAATGCTTAATGGACTGTTGTTTATAAATTAAGATTTCCCGTGTTTTTTTTCGATTAAAGAAATTGAATGTGTGTTTAGGTATACAGAGTCATGTGATATTAGAATGGGGAGGAGCTATCCAACCTATGGCACAGTACCCCACACCAATGGACATGCAGATTGCTCCAGAGGCCAACAAAGTGAGCCCTGCACCCACCAAACATGTTGGTGGAACACTCTGGGTCATCTACACTAATGACACTGGCCAGAGAAAGGCTACAACACCACCAACCAGCATAACACATGCTAAGGGAGCCTGAGCAAAAACGAACACAAGGTTTCAGGACTTTACTACCATTTAGCCCAGAGCAAGCTCTTGAATCGCATCTTTCTACAATGGAAAGATAGGGGGAGAAGGAGACGCGATGGGCTATGCACTAGCTGCAACAAATTAATCTGTTCTTCAATGCATATGTAAATAGTTCTGCATTGTTAGCTTGTTTAACTTGTATATTGTGTAATGGACTGTACATAGTGTGCGCAAAGTTACCTCTCATGCCGACGAGCGTTCCAACTAAATGGGGATGATGTGGGTCATGGCATTGTGGGTCAACCCACAGCACGTGGATTGCAGCAATTCAAACAGGCAGCTCACTACCACCTTCTCAAGGGCAACTAGGGATGGGCAATAAATGCTGGCCAGCCAGCGATGCCCATGTCCCACAAATGAATGAATGAAATAAAAAGTAAACCGAGTGATTATGTGGATTGTGAGGTAGATTGAGATGGCCGGTACTGTCTTTAACTATGGGCAATACAAAACTCATGAGGCAGATATCTCTGTATAAAGACATAACATTTATTTAAAACAAAAACAAAACAAGCATCTGCTTGGAGATCACCAAAAGGGTTAGGTAGCTCTGGAATAGAGTGGCAGAACCTCTCTGATGAATCTAATGTGTACAATCAAAAACAGATCAATGATAAATTTTCTGATTGATCATTCCCACCTTATATTAAATTAAAATCAATTACATTCAGGGAACATACTTCAATAATAATTCCTGACATACATTTCAGCCAATTGCATTCCACCATCCAGCACAATGATATTTCTTATTCATCCATTCAATCCGGATACTAACTCCCATCTTGGCTGAACTCACTTCCCTGTTGCTAGGTAACTATAGACGCTCAGCATGAGGTCAAAGTGAACATTCCCACTGGCTTATTGCCAAACTGGATAGACATCTGATCCTGCATCCAGGTATGTATCTGTTCTATGTCTAGACAATGAATGTCCCTATTCATAATGTTGCAAGATGTGTTCCCTCACCAGAAACATTCTGATATGAATTCTGCTGATGACTGGGGTTCCCAGGCCTTTGGCTCTTTGTCTTTACCATCATACCTTGCAGTAACTTGCTTTTGGCTGAAATGGGCAACAATTCATGCAATACTTAAAGTACATCTAAAATATCAGCATATATATTTTAAAATCATAATTACTTGTTTAATTCTCTTACTGCATTCACATATGTGTAAACTATTTGTTTCATTAGCTTATTAACTTTGTTTCAAGAATCATTTAACTCCTTGCTGGTAGTGCGACCAGTGCCTTATGTATTCTGTCTAAAACCTTATTAACTGGTTAACAATTTCCCTCTTCAACGTGATAACATGGCTACAAAAGAGGTCACGTGTTGGGAGTGCGGGAGTTATCCCTGGGTGGATCACAAGTGTTGAAGTAGCTGCTAAGCTAGTGAATAAACTACTCTTTGTTCTCAGTCTCTGTTGTCAGTGATTCATTAACCAAACACATTTACATATGTCATGACTTTCTTTCAATTATTTTGAATTGCCAGTAATTTTAACTTAAAACTGATGGTTTATGCACACAGCAGGAATATGTGAATAATGTTGAATTCAATCAACTCAAACACATGCCAAGCATAATAATTGACAATCATGCACCACAGTAGTTGAACATATATTCTTCATTAAACATGCTTAATTCACAGGCTGGGGCCTGCTATCCCTTTAGGCAGATTAGCTCCCTGATGCTTCAGATTAATTTGGAGACATGTTAGACGTCTGCCACTGCCTGGTTGCACCATACAGCAAATAAATTACTGGTTTCAGTAAAAGGTCAACAGCTCAGGGAGAGGGGTTTATTTTAACCGTCACCTCCCCCCAGCCCCAAAACCACTGACCAACCCAGTGAAATAGTGTGAGGGATTAGTCTGAATCTGTTTGTCCACAGTTCCCACCTAATGACATCTTTATTTCATCAATCTTGAAGTCACCCAAGGTTCCCACTGCAGGCAAGCCAGACTTTCCCTTAAATGTTTAACTCAGAGCTGATGGTCAGGATGGTGCAGCGATGTGATTCTTATGAAAGCGAAGGGCGCTTATCCAATGTCAAATGCGCTGACAGCAGAGCAGCCAGAAGTTGCCAGGGAGAACAGGAAGAAATCCTTAGGCCTCTCTTGACCCGGTCAACCTTCTGCTTCCCTAGACTGGCACCTGTGTGGGAGTGATATGTGCCAAACAAGCCACCCTCACATCAGAGCATCTAAATTAATCAAGGCCTGTTAACCCAGGTTAACACAGTAAGAAGTCTCACAACACCAGGTTAAAGTTCAACAGGTTTATTTGGTAGCAAAAGCCACTAGCTTTCGAAGAGCTGCTCCTTCATCAAGTGAGTCATCTCCACTCATTTCATTCATTCATTCACTCATTCATCTCCACTTACCTGATGAAGGAGCAACGCTTCGAAAGCTAGTGCCTTTTCCTACCAAATAAACCTGTTGGACTTTAACCTGGTGTTGTGAGACTTCTTACTGTGTTTACCCCAGTCCAATGCCGGCATCTCCACATCATGGAATCCAGGGTAACCCAGAAGTGTTTGACTGCTCCTCAATTCCTGTTCCTCTTTCGCGATTGGCAATTCAGGACACTGATGAGGCAGGGGACAACATGGAATGCAAACTATGCAACTTGGTGGTGGCATTAGCATCAAGGGAGGGGACCCTGCAATAGAACCACAGTAAAAGGTGCATTTTGACCAGAGAAGGCCAAGGTAAGTTTTAGATATTTGCCTCTGAGGAGGAATTTCTTCAGCCAGAGTGTGGTGAATCTGTGGAATTCATTGCTACCGGAGGCCAGATCATTGGAGTGTATTTAAGGCAGAGATGGATAGGTTCCTGATTGGTAAGGGAATCAAAGGTTACGGGGAAAAGGCAGGAGAATGGGGTTGCGAAAGCTATCAGCCATGATTGATTGGTGGAGCAGACTGGAGGAGTTAAATGGCCTAATTCTGCTCCAATATCTTATGATCTCTGTTTCTGTCTGAATGCGCTATGGACCAGAAAGAGGAAGATCAGAATCTTCATGGAGACCTCAGGCCGATTCAACCCCAGCCTCCCTTTAATTGTGCTGGAATTCCTCCACCATTTCCTCCTCTGATCCCTGATTGCTTACAGATCTGACTGTTCCAACAGGTCTTCTGCCATGAAGTCCCTGTTCTCACTCAGTTACTAGGTTCAGGCAGGAGTCCTGAAAGGTTTATTCAAATGAGGTCCAGCGATTAAAATTGGACTCTTCAGATATGTCACCAATTTTGAGTCTCAGGTGCATACTCCTCATCTCTCACTGCTCCACCCCCTTTAAAATGGAGGCAAAATTGGGTGCTCTGTAATATTTAAGAAAATCAGACGAAGCTGAAATCAGAAAGTACCCAGATTGCACCATTTGACAGTCACTACTCAAGGAAAGAGGGAACATTGAGGAGAAAGTCAAAACTAATTTGGGGAGAAGAACCTTTGCCATAAATAGCAGTGATTGAAAGGAAGGCAGTACGAAAGCCCCCAGTACAATTGGAATGGAAGTAGTAGCACTAGGAATGGGTCAGGTAGAAAGAGAAGAATAACCAATGTTACCAATCTACAGGATGACATGAAATGATTTATGGCAGTCATTTGTATGTGTATTAAATTCTGATGTTCAGGCACTAGCAGAGCTAAATAATACTTGGAGAGAATGCTGAGAATGCGTGGAAAGCGTGGGATTCCAATAAAAATCTAAATAGAGTGCATTTGTCAAATTTGCTTGAACAAAATTTACGATCCAGAAGTTAGCTTTTAAAGGATTGGCCTCAAAAAACTCCATTGTTGTTAAGATGGAATTATGCCATTAACTTGCAGCAACAATCCAGCAGAAGGGACAGAAACTCGGTTCACTCCTGGACATGCATGGTCACCATCTCATGGTGATGTCATCAAGCTGTTCAAGCAGCCAATCACATTAAGAGATTCTCACAGACAGCCAACTAGATAATGAAAAATTGTGAAAATCAAATCACTGTCTAAAAATGTCACCTAAAACAAAAGATTGGGAGCGAGCTTTTCTGGCTGCGCTCACCCTAAAACTGGAAAACCCCACCCGAGGTCAAAGGATATTTGCATGGTCCGCCCCACCCCACCCGCTGTGATTCCCATGGTGGGCAGGACAGGAAAATTCCTCCCCTCAGGACATGCACATGGGGTAAAGGCAGAAGACCGCCCCCCCCCCCCCCCCCCCCCCCCCACTGTATTTACTCTGCTAATTGCCCTAACCTACACATCTTTGGACATTACCGTAACTTAGCATGGCCAATCCACTTAACCTACACACCTTTGGACTGTGGGAGGAAACCAGAGCACCCAGAGGGAACCCACGCAGAAATGGGGAGAATGTGCAAACTCCACACAGACAGTGACCCAAGGCCGGAATTGAACGTGGGTCCCTGGCGCTGCGAGGCAGCTGTGTTAACCAGTGTGCCGCCGTGCTGCTATTCCAGTGCTCTCCTGGTCGAACTCCCATCTTCCACCCAATGTATTCATCTGAAACTCTGCTGCCTGCAACTTTACCTACGGTAAGCCTTATTCCCTGTGCTTGCTGACCAATATTTTTCCTGGCCAGACAATGCTTCAATTTCAAACTCTTCATCCTTGCTTTCAAATGAATCCAAGGCTTCACCCCTCCCCATCTTGGTAACCTCCTCCAGCTCTACAAGCCTTCCAGATCTCTGCTCTCTTAATTGCACATCCCCACCATTGGCAGCTGTTCTTTCAGCCCTAATGCTTGAGAATTCCCCTCCCGAAACCTTTGCACTACTGTAACTCTCTGACCTCCTACAGACCCAACTATTTGACCATGCTTTTGGTCATCTACCCAACGAAAGATTTGGTACTACAACTTTGCATTGCACTTGTCACGTGCTTTGGGAGGTTTGGCTATGTTAAAGGAGCTATATAAATGAAAGTTGTTCTTGTCTTAACCAGGTAGCTGTGGGTTAACATTTTTGCGATGAATAACTTCAAGGAGAGCACGGGCTGACTTTTCAATTAGTCTTTTGCACATGTGGATTCATCCATTTGCCAACTATGTCGGTGTGGGATTTTTTCCAACTCATGGGCCCAATGAGAATTCTACTGATGTGTCTTGAGTTTTGAAGATGATTTGATATGTTCATCACCCACGTTTTCCTTGAAAGAAGTTTAGTTTGAAGGTAGAATATTGGTGGAAGATTTTGCAAGCAATTCTCCTTAAATCACTCAATTTTGGAGCTTACAATGTTGGCCTCTGTCATATTCAGTTAGCAGTTTTTCTGAGCATTACCATTTCTTTGCTCCTTGGACTGTCAGAGTGAGCACAGCTTCTGCATTCCTTGCTCTCCCTTCAATACTTGCTTTGCATATTTTTCTTGTGGCATTTTCCCAGATGACTGTATGGCAGTTATGGAAACAAGATTGAATTTGTTACAGATGTCATATAATATTAATTTTATTGACTCCTTGTAGCATATTTGAAAGTGTCACAGACTTCAAGCAAATGCGCATGATTTTGTGCGCTGTATGTGGTGCAAGGAGCTTGCAGCTAAATCTTTATTATTGAGGCAGACTTTCTAAAAGGCTTTGGAGAACTTACTATTTATGCATTTATGGCTTTAAACAGCAAACATGTTGTTTTATTGAAGTGCCATTATCTGATTTGCACACAGGATAACATCCAACAGCGATGGATTTGTATTTATTTGATAAAATCACATCAAGAACTGATGTGGACGGACATTGGTGATAATACCCTGTACCTCTCCCGAGTCTGAGACCAACTGTTCCCATCTCACTTTTCACTTTTGAATGGACAAGGAGACCTCAAGCTTTAGAAAAAAGTGTAAGAAATGCTTTTAATGTCATTTTAAGAACAGAAGACTAGGACTGCTGGTGCCTGTTGTGTTCCTTTCCTGATAACCACGTAAATGTGTCATCAAATGTGGGTTCTTTATTCATTAAGGTTAAGTAGCACGCAAACAAATCTTGAAGAAGTCTTGATAGTACATCTTATTGGATGACGACACACTGCAGACTACTTATCATCTGCTACCTTGCAGCATTTGCTATCTCCATGATGTATATCACAGAATAGAATCATAGAATCCCAACAGTGCAGAAGGAGGCCATTTGGCCCATTGAGATTGCACCGACTACAATCCCACCCAAGCCCTATTCCTGTAACTCCACATATTTACCCTGCCAATCCCCCTGACACTAGAGTCAATTTAGCTTGGCCAATAAATCTAACCAGCATGTTTTTCAGACTATAATGCTGTTTATTTTCCAAATTTAGTTTACCTCAGAATAATGCAGATATTATCAAATTTATTTACAAGGTATTTAATACATTTCTGCAATCATAAAATGCCTGCCACATGTTTAACTCTAGGTTCACTCCAGGCAGGTGTCCGAAGACACAGGTTCCCTTATGAAATCTTTGAATCCATCTGCTGCAAAGCATCCTTGTGGAAACAAATCCTGAAATAAATGCCACAAAGAATATTATCCAAAAGCATATTCAATAATAAATACAAAACTGAACCCCTCACCCCTGTGCTCCCAGTGCCTGTCTTATGGTGCCCTTGTCTATCCTGCTGCTCCTATGCAGTGAGAGTTCAATAGCTACAGAATGGCCGGTGGCTGGATGCTGAATTTCAGTGGGGGAGACTGCAAATGGCCGCTGTAGGATGTCCTCATGGATCTCTGGGCCCTTAGAACTCATTTGCTGTGGTACCATTTTGGCAGGGGGGAGCGACAGACTGGGCAGGCTGGCTGACAGGCAGCAGCAAGGGCACGAGCTGAGCAGCAGTGCTGGAAGCACCAATAGCGTGATCCTGAGAGAGGACAGGCTTGTGTTCCAGGGTGTCACTGCCATTCACCTGAGGCAGCACCTCAACAATCCCAGTACTCTGTTGGAGGGCCAGATTGCTGAACTGCTGGGAGAGCCTGCATTGCCTTTTGAACACTGAAACCCACAGCCACGATGGAGACAGTTTAAGCTGGCATGGCATAAAGCATTGATCTCACCACCTCCATCTGAATTTCTGCTGCAGTGCTGAGACTTTGGGTGGTTTCTGCTTGTGCTGCAATTGAAGGTAAGGCAGCAGCCACTAAATGCTGCAACATGGCTGGATACACAGGTGTTCTTATAGGTCTGGCTGCCACTCCTATGTTGGAAGGTCACCATGCCACATTGCTCCCGGACTGGATCATGCCTCCCCCTGGCCCCACAGACATTGCCCCACCCCCACAACATAACTGATCCCCTCAGTCCCCCACCCACCCCGCTACCCAGACCGATCACAGCCCCCTGCCTCCCTTCCCCCTCACCGATCACACACAGAGTGGCAGCGGACTCCTCCCTTCCCCCCTGCCCACCCCTGCCCCCCCACCAGAGAGTCATCTAACCTGCCTCGCTCCCCCCCACCAGAGAGCCATCTGACCCACCTCCTCCCCCACCAGAGAGCCATCTGACCCACCAGAGAGCCATCTGACCTGTCTCCTTCCCCCCACCAGAGAGCCATCTGACCCGCCTCCCTCCCCCCCACCAGAGAGCCATCTGACCCACCTCCCTCCCCTCCACCCAGAGAACCACCTGACCCAGCTCCCCTCCATCCCACCGCCACCCCCCTCACCCCACCACTCCACCACCGATCTGAGTCAGAGCGCCGCCGGAAGCTCTGAACCTACCTTCTCAGAAGCTGGAGCGCCCGAATCGGATCTTTGTGGACCATGTCTGTTTCGCACCAAATCTGGACGGGTGAATGTGGAGGTAAAGGGGGAAGTGCCGGTAAAGCTGGGCGTCCAGCCCATTAATTCAATTTAAATGCATTCAAATGCCCGTTTCAGGCGCGGTCCCGATCGCGGCCATTTTCAGCCATTGATAAAGGGGAAACAGCGGTGGAGACAGTCGCGGATCGCGCCACTCACCTCATGCCTGACTTTACCATGTTTTACCATCAACTTGATGGTAAAATCGGGCACATTGCATATTAATGATTTGGACGAGGGAACTTAATGTATTATCTCTAAATTTTCAGATGATACAAAGTTGAGTGAGTGGATGAGCTGGGAGGAGGCTGCAGATATGCTTCAGCATCATTTAGACAGGCTGAGTGAGTGGGCATACACGTGGCAGATGCAGTATAATGTGGATAAAGGTAAGGTTATCCGCTTCATTAGCAAAAATAGGAAGGCAGATTATTATTTGAATGGGTGTAAATTGGGAGAGATGGATACTCAGTGAGACCTTGGTGTCTTTGTGCATCAGTCGCTGAACGTAAGTGCATAGGTACAGCAGCAAAAGAGGAGATAAATGGTATGTTACCTTTCATAGTGAGAGGATTTGGATATAGGAATAGGGGTGTTTAACTGCAATTGTATAGGGCATTGGTGAGGCCACACTTGGAGTACTGTGTGCAGTTTGGTGTCCTTATCTGAGGAAGGATGTTCTTGCTATAGGAGGAGTGCAGTGAAGATTTACAAAGCTGATTCCTGGGATGGCAGGACAGTCATATGAGAAGAGACTAAATCGGTTTGGATTATATTCATTTGAGTTCATGGAAAGTAATAAAATTCTAACAGGGTTACAAATAGATTCAGAAAGAATGTTCCTGATGGTGGGGGAGTCCAGAACTAGGGAGTCATAATATGAGGATGAGGACTGAGAGGAGGAGAAATTTCTTTACCCAGAGAGTGGTGAATCTGTGGAATTCACCACCACAAAAAATAGTTGAAGCCAAAACATTGTGTGATTTCAAGAAGGAATTAGATATAGCTCTTGGGGCTAAAGGGATCAAGGGATATGGGGGGATGGTGGAATCAGAGTTTTGAATTTGATGATCAGCCATGATCATAATCAATGGCGGAGCAGGCTCAAAGGGCTGAATGATCTACCCCTGCTTCTATTTTCTATGTATGTTTCTATATATGTTTATATATGAGTTTCTTTAGAACAAGCCATTGAGTTTATATCGGGAATTATGACAGTATTATAATAACCTTTTACACTTGCTTAACCTTAACTTGTTTCTGTTGATGGCTGATTCTCATTTGTCCATCAGCTGATGTGAAGGCTTGACAGTTGGGTTTAGCATCACCTGTCAACATTTGAATAGCAGTCACGAGAATGGGTATCGTGAATGTTTTATATGGCAGCAGTGTCCAAGAGTGCCTCAAGTCGGCATGTTGGCACTGTGGTTAGCACAGCTGCTTCACAGTGTGGGAGTGCTCCGGTTCTCTCCCACAGTTCAAAGATATCTGGGTTAGGTGGATTGGCCATGGTTAATTACCCCTTAATGTCAGGGGGATTAACAGTGTAAATATGTGGGGTTATGGGGATAGGGCCTGGGTGGGATTGTTGTCAGTGCGGGCTTGATGGGCCAAACGGCCTCCTTCTGCACAGTAGGGATTCGATGATTCTAAGTCACATCTTAATTAGTTTTTAAGTGGGAATTGGGTCATCGCTGTTGCAGTAAATCAGGCCATTTCATGGATGGTGGGGATGATGGATATTTGTACATTATAAACTGTGTCTAATTGTAAATGAGATTATTTGAAGTTTAGGAGCATTATTAAAAATGAAAGTGTAAGATGACGGATACATTTGCCCTTTGAAGTCTCATCCATACTTATGAGAGAGATCAAAATGATTTACGAGTAGTATAGAGTATTTGAAGTGTAACTATACTAATTAACTCTCTTCTGCTCTTGAAAGCACAGAAAGGCATCGCATCTTAGAAATGCTCAGTAAAGCCTCAACATCTTATCTCAATGTTGTCTTGCGGGGGGATTGCATAACAAAGCTCCACCTTGTTTGATGATTTCAGTCTCAGGGGGTGATTCCCTGGCCCCATTTGTCACGGACACACACCCTGTTACGGTCGCTAACTCTCACGAGGAGAGACGCGCCATTTTTTTTGGAAAATTCCACCCTTAGTCTTCAAATAAAATTACAACAAATTTAGGAGGCCGTTCAGCGCACCAACAAGTGTTGGGAATTGGAGAAGTTAAAAGCAATCGTTTGACTTTCACTTCCGTGCCAGGTTGTGAACTTACGATAGCATAATATTGCGGATGGAGAATAGAAACAAGAAGGCTTCTGCAGCAACTCCGAACATATACTTATCTCAGTTAAGTAAGTCTTATAATTCTTTGAGTGAAATTGTAATCAGAATAAACAGATGTTATTATAACATTGACACGTTATGCTGTATAAAGTAATTAATTGAGACACAGCTGCCCACGCATAAATCTTGCTTATACTGTAGATTTCTGTTGCAAATCATTGAGGTCTAAACAGACCACACTTACTTATAAGCAGTTCATCATCCAGAATGAAGGCAAAGCAAAGAACAAAGAACAGTACAGCACAGGGACAGGCCCTTTGGTCCACCAAGCCTGTGCCGACCACATTGTCCTACCTCGACCAACCGCCTGTATCCCTCTATTCCCCGCCTGTTCATGTGCCCATCCAGATAAGTCTTAAATGTTGCTAATGGGTCTGGCTCAAACACCTCACGTGGCAGTGCATTCCAGGCCCCCACCACCCTCTGTGTAAAGACCTTCCCTCGCACATCTCCGCTGGATCTGTCCCTCCTTACCTTGAACTTGGGCCCCCTTATAATTGTCATTTCTGCCCTGGGAAGAAAGCTTCCAACTGTTCACCTTATTTATGCCCCTCATAATTTTATAAACTTCTATCAGGTCCCCCCTCAGCCTCCATGTTTCCAGGGAGAACAATCCCACTTTATTCAATCTCTCCTCATAGCTAATACCCTTCATACCAGGCAACATCCTGGTAAACCTTTTCTGTACTCCCTCCAAAGCCTCCATCTCCTTCTGGTAGTGTGATGACCAGAATAGGACTTAGTATTCCAAATGAGGCCTAACCAACATTTTATCTAATTGTAACATAATTTGCCAACTTTTATACTCAATGCCCCGTCCGATGAAGGCAAGCATGCCATATGCTTTCTTCACCACCTTTTCAACCGGTGCTGCCATTTTTAAGGACCTGTGGACCTGTTCACCCAGATCTCTCTGGGTGTCTCTGCACCTGATAGTTCTGCCATTTATTTTATAGCTGCCGCCTGAACTGGATCTACCAAAATGCATCACCTCGCATTTGTCTGAATTAAGTTCCATCTGTCATTTCTCCACCCAATTTTCCAGCCTATTTATATCCTGCTGTATTCTCTGAACACCTTCATCACTATCCACAACTCCAGCAATCTTAGTATTATCCACAAACTTGCTAATCAGACCAACTACGTTTTCTTCCAAGTCATTTATATATATATTACAAACAGCAGAGGTCCCAGCACTGATCCCTGCGAAACACCACTAGTTACAGACCTCCATTCAGAAAAACACCCTTCCACCGCTACCCTCTGCATTCTATGACCTAGCCAGTTCTGAATCCATCTAGCTCGGTCACCCTTGATCCGGTGTGATTTAACCTTTTGCACCAGCCTACCATGAGGGACCTTGTCAAATGCTTTATGAAACCCCATGTAGACAACATCTACGATCCTTCCCTTGTCAATCATTTTAGTCATCTGCTCAAAAATCTCAATCATATTAGTGAGACATGACCTCCCTTGTAAAACAACAATGCCAAACTCCTCAATCATAAAGCTAATCTGAGGTGTCAATTGTTTCCATTGACATCCATCAGACCATCATATTTATACCTGTTTCCATGGCCCCAATATTTACAGGGATGAATCAAATAGAGTTCATCATCCAGAATGAAGGCAAAACAAAGAACAAAGAACAGTACAGCACAGGGGCAGGCTCTTAGCAAGAGAATAAATGGGATAGCAAGGAAAATGAAGTTGAGCCACAAGCAAGTCAGTCTTGAATGGTGGAACAGGCTTAAGGGGCCTACTCCTACTCCTAATTTGTATGTTAGTATTGGTGGCACAGCCGTTAGCACTACTGCACCAGGGACTTGAGTTCGATTCCCAGCTTCGGTCACTGTGACACTGCATCTGTGCGGAGTCTGCATGTTCTCCCTGTATCCACAGGGGTTTCCTCCGAGTGCTTTAGTTTCCTCCTACAATCTGAAAGACGTGCTGGTTAGGGACATTGGCCATGCTAAATTCTCCCTCAGTGTACCCGAACTGGCGCCGGATTGTGGCGACTGGGGGATTTTCACAGTAACTTCATTGCAGGGTTAATGTAGGCCTACTTGTGACACTAATAAATAAACTTTAAGCTTAAACTTTTATTTAAATCTGCTCGGCATTTAAACAAGTAAATCAAGAATAGAGAAATTTGGAGTTAATTCTTAAAAGGCTGACAATTTAGTAGAGTTGATCTGCTTGCATGCTGTTAGTTATTGACTTTGTAATGCAAACGTAATTAAATTAATCATTTGAAAATGACAGGGAGTGGAATATGAAAGTAGAAATGGACAGAATGCCCTTGACAACGCAATTCGCTAGAGCGACTTCATTATACATGTTGTACAATCTTAACCTTAAATACCCATCCACCTCTTCTCCATACTCTATCCTTCCGACCTTCTAGAATCAAGCTGTGAAAAATTAAGTGCTTTGTGCAGTTATTTTATGCAATTTTTCACATCCAATTGAAACAGAAATTAGCCTCCTCAAAACATTTACATGCACCAAGAAGAGAACAAAATAACATCATCCCCTGTGGCTAAGCTAAACCCCTAGGTACCAGTAATTATAGGGTAAGGCTAAAAATACTCCATCATATTAAGGCACAGCTCTTCAAAGACCCAAGCTGTTCTGTAGCTAATCATCTTTATGAATTACATTTTAAAATGATCAGTCTGTACCGCTGTAGTCAATTGGGGTATATTTACGAAAAACCCATTCAGCCCATTAACCTTTACAATACAAACACGCAGAATACTGCAATCATCGAATAGAATCATAGAATCCCTACAGTGCAGAATGAGGCCATTCAGTCCATCGAGTCTGCACCGACAACAATCCCACCCAGACCCGATTTCCGTAACCCCACATATTTACCCTGCTAATCCCCCTGACACGAGGGCCAATTTAGCATGGCCAATCAACCTAACCCGCACATCTTTGGACTGTGGGAGGAAGCCGGAGCACTCAGAGGAAACCCACGCAGACACAGGGAAAATGTGCAAACTCCACACAGACAGTGACCTGAGGCCAGAATTGAACCCGGGTCCTGATACTGTGAGGCAGCTGTGCTAACCACTGTGCCACCGTGCCACTCCAAACAACCTACCAATGCGATGGCCAGGAATCAAACCTAGGTCAACTGCTTGGAAGGCAGCTATGCTCACCACTATACCGCCAGCGCTCACGATCTTTCCATGTTGTTATCTGTGTGGAACAATTTGGTATGTTTCTGTGTCATCATTTAGATTCTTGGTCAGTTCCAAATGCTTGATCTGTCTATACAGATAATGAGGGCCAGCCAGTATGAATGTTAATCTATCTCATTGCCCATCCATTTTGTGCTGATATGCAGTGTGGGATTTTCCGGCCGCGCTCACTCCACGATCACAAAATCCCATCCGAGGTCAATGAACCTTTGCATGGGAATCGTAGTGGGTTGAGATGGGAAAATTCTGCCGTAGTCTCTCATGCTATCCACAATTCTCCAAAACTTTAGCTTGCACTGATAGCCTGACCTGTTTAGGGAACATGGAGCAAAGATAGACTCAGTCCAAAATCAGTTCTAAATTCATCCCACAGGGATGCAAACAGGCTGTACATAAGACAAGATATTTTTAAGATATACACGTACAGCTGCCTGGCAATAGCAAAGGAATCATACAGTGCAACAAATTGGCTGCACACCACAAAAGGAACTCTTCGAGACCTGTGCACTGGCTTTTAATGATTTGTCTACAAGGATCCCTCAATACCTTTTCACCTCCACAGGTTCTGATCTTGCACTCTTCAGAAAACATTCCAATTTGCTTTTTCCAATGTGGGTGACCTTACTATTCCCTGCTCGAAGCTCCATCAAGCATAGTTTTGGCCACTCACTCAGTCCACCTACAACCTTTGTAGCTTATTGTTTCCAGCCACACAGTTTACAATGGCTCCTTAATCTGATGTCACCGACATACTGGATGATACAACTCTCTGTTCCTTCATCTAAATAATTTATATATGTGATGAAATGCAGAGGCCGCATTACAGATCCCTGGTGAACAACATCTGGACAGTCAGAAAACAAATTGCCCCCTGCTTTCTCTGTCTCTTACCACTGCTGCCCCAACCAATTACTGTGCCATGTCACAAGGTGCCCACCAAATATGTGACACTATTATTCATTATGAATAATCCCCTGTACTTATAAAATATTTTCTGGAAGTCCATATGGATAACACCCATGTACAATCCCCGGTTTGTTATATTAATCACTGAGAAATATAGGATAGTTACAATGTAAAAAGTCTACTCGGTTTGCTGTGTCTATGCCGGCTTCCTGCAAGAGCAATTCTCCTAGAGCCGTAACTTCTGTCGAGTGGTATTTCGTTTATTTATTATTGTCATGAGTAGGCTTTTGTTAACACTGCAATGAAGTTCCTGTGAAAATCCCCCAGTTGCCATACTCCGGCACCTGTTTGGGCACACTGATAGAGAATTTAGTATGGAAAATGCACCTAACCAGTACGTCTTTCAGAATGTGGGAGGAAACTGGAGCACCTGAAGGAAACCCATGCAGACACAGGGAGAACATGCAGACTCCACACAGTGACCCAAGCTGGGAATCGAACCCGGTTCTTTGGTGCTGTGAGGAAGCACAGTTACAATGCTAACCATTGTATTTACAGTTGAATTGCCACTCCGCCTCTAGTTATTTACTCTGAAATGCTGCCACACCTTTCTTGGTCAAGCATTCAACTCAGGCCAGACAACAACTAACGCATCTGGAGTTTTGTGCATCCTCACAAAACAATACGGTATCCCTTTGACCCCCTTACTTGTGAGTTTTGCAAGCAGCCTTTTTGGGGTCCAGCTTCCCTCTCCTCCGTCTTCCCTCTACCTTCCATTATTCATCTTCCTCATCCACCTCCTTGCTCCTCTGTCTGCTGCGCTGAGCCTTCATCCTTCCTCTCCTTCCTTGCACAGCCCGCCTTCCACATTGCCCCCCTTGTCTTCCTTCACAGGCCATCTGGCTACTACCATCCCTCCCAGTCTCACATTTTAACTTTATTCCCGGATCGAGCTTTGGACTTTTGCTGCGATGGTTGCATGACTCCTGCACCACAGTGTTGTCCAGACGGACACTGGTGTGTGGCATCAGGGGGAAGGAGGCCCCTGTACACCCCAACCTCGGGTGCTGCATTAATGCAACTCAGTGACACAAGCAGGTCGATGGGTCCAGCAGCACGGTGCTGTCCATGAAGATCAGCCAGCCATGGAGATAGAGGGCAGGAACTGGTCTCTCCCAACAGAGTGGTGTACAGTGCATCGGGAGCAATGCAGCACTATATCAGAAAGACTTTGTTGCCCTCACCTTCAGGTCTCTTGAGAACTGAAGACTGCCTTGTTCCCGCCACCCTTTAGCAATCAGGTTTGACAGCGACATGACTTCCTGTTGCAAGATCAGAAGGCCTACTGGGATGCCGGTGGGCTGCTGTTTTAATAAGCATTCATGAGATGCAAATACATGTAAATTGATTCGCGCTGCCAGCCAATGGGAAGCCCGATCTGCCATTAACCTGCCATTGGGAGAATTGCTATTTATGCTTATTTTGTGTCAGCAGGTTTCCAACTTTTTGGGTCCCGCTAGGTTTTCACCACCAAACCTGCTGCAGGCAGGATGGGAGAATGTCCAAAACTGAATGGAATACTCGAGTTGAAGACAAACCAGTATTTCATACAGATTTAACTTTACTCCCGTATTCAGAAACCCCAGGCTCCCTTATGCTTTATTAATTGCTTTCTCAACTTGCCTTGACATCTTAAATGATTTGTGCACATGTACCCCGAGATTCCTCTGCTCATGCACCTCCTTTAGAACTGTATATGTTTTAAATATTGTTTCTCCACATTCTTCCTTCAAACTGAAGCACTTCAGACTTCTTTCCATTAAATTTCATCAGACATCTCTCTGCCATTCTACCAACCTGTCCTTTCAGAATTTTAATACTATCTTCTGCAAGACTTCCAAGTTCCATGTCATTAGCAAATTTTAAAATTATGCCCTTTCCCAAAGCATAGGGCCGGAATTTTACCATCCCGTCCACCACAGCAATCGGAGCAGGTGAGGGGCGGATCATGGAAAGGTCTGTTGACCTGGGTGGGATTTTCCGGTTTTGGAATGAGCGAGGCTGGAAAATCCTGCCCTAGGCCATTAACATACATCAGGAAGATCAGGTATCCTAACACAAACCCCAGTGGGTCTTTGCAACATTAGTCCTTAAATGAAAAATTGAGTTGAGGTTTCGAGAGTCTGCAAAATGATCTATGTTTCAACTTATAATATGCATTCACAAATCTACAAGAAACAACCTGCACCAATCAGTAATTGTCTTTGAGCTTTAATTATGAACATGTAATGGAATAATATTTGTCTTTGGAAAGAAAATGCACTTGATGGCCACACATTTCAAAATATACATTGAGTGCATTCATTCATTCTGTTTTCCTTGCTATAATGTTCTAATCAGAACGACTACACCAATACAATTAGAGCACTCTCTTTGATAAAGATAGAGTCATTAAATGTCTTTAGTTTAGAGGCAGTCAGATCAAAGCAGTGGCTGTTCTGAAGCTGCAGATGTTAATTTACAGTTGGCGCAGTTCATTGAAATGAACAGTTCCCACCTCTCGACCCTATGTTAATCTAAGGTGTTAACCTGGAGCCCCTCTGTAATTCCCAAAATCTGCTGCCATTTAGGGAGAAGAATGCTCAACATATGCAAGGATGGTAATTTGACAGCACCGCCAGGTGCAAGAATTTAACCTGGGCAGCCCTGTGCTAATCTTCAAAGATCACGTTCAGTTTGGATCATCCTAATGTAAACGAATTGCATTTTCTCTATGAGTGACAGCGCAAACTGATGTGGAAAATCAAACCCTCGACAGTTCTTCCATCTCAATCACGCAAACAATGTCAGCTTACATTCACATTACTTCATATTTCAAGCAGTTTGCAAATATTTTTCATTTCTGTACATTGCAAAAAAAAGCTGTATCTAATAACAATCTGTTTGCAAAGTAATTGAGCAAATCTGAAAGAAAGATGCAAAACAATGCATTTTATTGTGTAAAATATAAAAGACACCTAAAATTTACCAGAGAAAACAACAAAGGCAATTTTTCAGCATTTCGGATGAACTTCCAACATAATATTTAAGTGTTTCTTGAATTTGTTTTTGTTTATATCCAATTCAATTCAAGCAAAGTCCAATTCAAAGTTTCAGCAAGCGAGACATTCCCGATCCAAGCTGACAAGACAGGCAAGCCTCTTCCTGTCTTGGGCTTTATCTACATGATCCAGGCTGATTGGAGCAGGCATTGCACCTCCTCCAAGGCTTGATCTCATTTGCAAGTTAGCCAAAAGGCCTAGATACCGCTTTTAAAAATTGCTTCAAATGAAGCTTCAGTGTAACTCATGATTTCAACCAAGTACAGGATGCCAAAAGTACACTTGATCTTAGCCAAAAGGCCGAGAAGCGAATGATCAGAATTTCTCAAAGCACTTATTGTCTCAGAACCACTCCTATCCATCATTAGTTACATTGATGTACCTACAGTGAAGCACTGTTTGGTCAGCTTGGAACATGCCAATGGCTACTTTGATCTATGTTCGTAATGATTATCAATCTGTTAATGATTAATGTTTTATCAAGTGATCACTGTCAGTAACTACCATAAAATGCACAATGCAATGGGTCTGTTCCCAATAATTAGTCCCATTTGTGTTTTTAAGCTATCTGATGTTGAGTTAAATCTATACAAGAGATTCTATCTAACTACTACAACATTTATAATACCCACGTACAATGAAAAATCCCTCAGAGTTATGTACATAATGATCCTTCAACTATATGCTAACACTAAATATTCTACTTCTGGATTGACATTAAATGGCTACAAAAATTGCAAACACTTAGAAAATTGATCCCATATTCCTTTTCTGGACATGTAAGCTGCAAAGTGTTGTTTTGATGGTTGGTGATTTACTTGTGCATTATTAATCAAGGATTCTGTTGGTGTTACATTGCTAACTAAACAAAGATATATTCGACTAACGTTAACTTATATTGTTACACCTTTTATCCTCTTTTTCTTCTTGAGTCTTCAGCAAGTCACTACTTTTCAACCTACCTCATCTTTTATTCTTTTTCAACTCGGATGCTTTCTACCCAATGGACTTTAACTCTTTGATTTGCTTTGGTTTATTATTGTCACATGTAATGGGATACAATGAAAAGTATTGTTTCTTGCGCGCTATACAGACAAAGCATATCATTCATAGAGTACATATGGGAGAAGGAAAGGAGAGAGTGCAGAACATAATGTTACATTCATAGCTAGGGTGGAGAAAAAGATCAGCTTAATATGAGGAAGATCCATTCGAAAGTCTGATGGCAGTAGAGAAGAAATTGTTCTTGAGTTGGTTCGTGCGTGATCTCAGACTTTTTGTATCTTTTTCCCAACGGAAGAAGGTGGAAGAGCGTATATCCATGGTGCATGGGGTCCTTGATTTTGCTGGCTGCTTTTCTGAGGCAGCGGGAAGTGTAAACAGAGTCAACTGATAGAAGCTAATTTGTGTGATGGACTGGCTTATGTTCACAACCCTTTGTAGTTTCTTGCTCAGAGCCGGAGTCATACCAAGCCGTGATACAATCGGAAAGGATGCTTTAAATAGTGCATCTGTAAAAATTGTTCATACAAGAAGAATTCTGAACTGAGAAACACTTCTTGCCGCAAGCACTTTTTTCCCTCTTCACAGTCGAGTTCACATTCTTTTGTGGAAAAGTTGTGCTGATCTCTTGGCACAGCAATGCATTTATATGGAAAGACATCTTTTGAGCACCAAGTGAAAAGTGTTGCGGTGAAACTAATACAGCCTTTCACTATTTATTCCCAGTGTTGCATCTGTCTTGAGTTGACATATTATACCACATTTTCTGTACAGTAATGTCATCTTAAATTCCAAGCCCATTTCCTCCCGGCATTTCTTGGATCCCTCCTCCCTGCCTTGCCAAGATGAACCTTCCAATTCCCTTTTAAACATAGTGCTCTTGTGTGATTTTAAAACCAAAATATTTATCCAAATTCCTTTTCGAAAGTTACAATTGAAACTGCATGACTGCCCTTTCAGGCAGCACATTCTAAGGTATAAAAATATCCATTCATTTCCCTTTTTGGATCTTTTGCCAATTATCTTTAAGCGTCATCTGGTTTCTGACCCTCCTGCCACTGCAAATCATTTATCCTTATTGATACAAAATACTTCATAATTTTCAGCACCTCTGTTGAATCTCTTAATTCTCTGCTTTTGAGCATAATTGAAAGGACTCCCAATTGATTTGATTTGATTTCTCATTATCACATGTATTATTATACAGTGAAAAGTATTGTTTCTTGCGTGCTATACAAAGTATACCGTCCATAGAGAAGGAAACAAGAGAGTGCAGAATGTAGTGTTACAGTCATAGCTAGGATGTAGAGAAATATCAACTTAGCGCAAGGTAGGTCCATTCAAAAGTCTGATGGCAGCAGGGGAGAAGCTGATCTTGAGTTGGTTAGTACGTGTCCTCGTGCTTTTGAATCTTTTTCCCGATGGACAAAGGTGGAAGATAGTATGTCCGGGGTGTGTGGGGTTCTTAATTATGCTGGCTGCTTTTCCAACGCAGCGGAAAGTGTAGGCAGAGTCAACGGATGGGAGGCAGGTTTGCGTGATGGACTGGGCTTCATTCACGATCCTTTGTATTTTCTTGCAGCCTTGGGCAGAGCAGGAGCCATATCAAGCTGTGATTCAACCAGAAAGAATGCTTTCCATGGCGCATCTGTAAAAGTTGCTGACATGCCAAATTTCCTTAGACTTCTAAGAAAGTAGAGGCGTTGGTGGGCTTTCTTAACTATAGTGTCGGCATGGGAGGACCAGGACAGGTTGTTGCTGATCTGGACATCTAAAATCTTGGAGCTCTCGACCATTTCTACTTCATCCCCATTGATGTAGACAGGGGCATGTTCTCCTTTACACTTCCTGAAGTCGATGACTATCTCCTTCGTTTTGTTGGCATTGTTGGAGAGATTATTATCATCACACCAGTTCACCAGATTCTCTATCTCATTGTAAGGTGTCTCTAACTTTTCACAGACATTGTTTCCTCGAACATGGGTTCTGTCTCCGCCAGGCCTTCACTTGGTGATTAACCCCAAAGCATTCTTTTTCCCCTGCTAGATACAGTCACACCTATTGAGGGTTCACTCCCCATTTCCTTTGGTCTGATTGCCTCTGTGAATCCCCAAGTCTGTAGTAACAAGGCCAGCTACCATTCCCCTTGTGTTCAGGTGTTAAAGCTTACACTAGCTAGTGTTTGTGACATAGCCGGTGACAGGAATGAGGGCGGGACCTTCACATGCAAGAACCACATGCCTCTATTTCCATCCACGGACGGTGTACTAGCCCAAGGTTAGAGTGGAAAAATCCAGCCCTATGATCTAACCCTTGAGTTTCCTTTTGAAATTTATATAATAAATGGACAGTGCTACCTCTTTTTAAAAAATTCATTTATAGGATGTGGGTGTCCGTGGCTAGGACAGCATTTATTTCCCATCCTTAATTTCCCTTGGGAAGGTGGCGGGGAGCCACCTTCTTGAACCGTTGCAGTTCCTGAGGTACAGGTACATCCATAGTGCTGTTACGGAGAGAGTTCCAGGATTTTGACCAGGCGACAGTGAAGGAACGGTGATATATTCCCAAATCAGGATGATGGTAAGTGACTTGGAGGGAAAGCTCCAGGTGGTGATGTTCACAAATATCTGCTGCTTTTGCCCATCTAGATGGTAATGGTTGTAGGTTTGGAAGGTACTGCCTAAGGAACCTCAGTGAGTACCTGCTGTGCATCTTGTAGATGGCACATACAGCTTCCACTGTTCATCAGTGGTGGAGGGATTGAATGTTTGTGAAAGGGATAGCAATCAAATGGGCTGCTTTGTCCTGGATGGTGTCAAGCCTCTAGAGTGTTGTTAGAGCTGCACTCATCCAGGCAAATAGAGTGTAATCCATTACAATCCTGACTTGAGTCTTGTAGATGGCTTTGGGGAGTCAGGAGGTGCGTTACTCATTGCAAAATTCCTAACTTTTGACCTGTTCTGGTAGCCACAGTATTTATATGGCTAGTCCAATTCAGTTTCTGATCAATAGTAACCCCCGGTATGTTGATAATGGGGGATTCAACAATGGTAATTCATTTGAATGTCAAAGGAGATGGTTAGATTCTCTCTTAATAGAAATGGTCATTGCCTGGAACTTGTGGGGCATAAAATGTTACTTGCCACTTATCAGCCCAAGCCTGGATAATGTCCAGATCTTGCTGCATTTGGAAATGGACCGCCTCAATATCTGAGGAGTCACAAATGATCTTGAACATTGTGCAGTCATCAGTGAACACCTCCACTACTGACCATATGATGGAGCAGCTGAAGATGGTTGAGCCTAGGACACGACCATGAATAGTGACTGAAACCATCAGAAAAGTGGGAGAAGAGGTAGACAAGGTGAAAAACAAAATAGATCAGTTCTGGGTCCACTGTTATTTGTCATTTATATTAATGATTTAGATGAGAAGATAGGAGGCATGGTTAGTAGGTTTGCAGGTGATACCGAGTTTGGTGGCATAATGGACAATGAAGAAAGTTATCTCCGATTACAACAGAATATTGATCGATTGGACCAGTGGGCTGACGAATGGCAGATGGAGTTTAATTTAGATAAATGTGAAGTGATGCATTTTGGTAGATTGAACCAGGGCAGGACTTAATCCGTTAATGGTAGGGCGTTAGGAAGAGTTACAGAACAAAGAGATCTAGGGGTGCATGTTCATAGCTCCTTGAAAGTGGAGTCACAGGTGGACAGAGTGGTGAAGAAGACATTCAACATGCTTGGTTTCATCGGTCAGAACATTGAATACAGGAGTTGGGACGTCTTGTTGAAGTTGTACAAGACATTGGTAAGGCCACACTTGGAATACTGTGTACAGTTCTGGTCACCCTATTATAGGAAGGATATTATTAAACTAGAAAGAGTGCAGAAAAGATTTACTAGGATGCCACTGGGACTTGACGGTTTGAGTTATAAGGAGAGGTTGGATAGACTGGGACTTTTTTCTCTGGAGCGTAGAAAGCTGAGGGGTGATCTTATAGAGGTCTATAAAATAATGAGGGGCACAGATCAGCTTGATAGTCAATATATTTTCCCAAAGGTAGGGGAGTCTAAAGCTAGAGGGCATAGGTTTAAGGTGAGAGGGGAGAGGTACAAAAGTGTCCAGAGGGGCAATTTTTTCACGCAGAGGGTGGTGAGTATCTGGAACAAGCTGCCAGAGGTAGTAGTAGAGGTGGGTACAATTTTGTCCTTTAAAAAGCATTTAGACAGTTACATGGATAAGATGGGTATAGAGGGATATAGGCCAAACGCGGGCAACTGGGATTAGCTTAAGGGTTTAAAAAAGACGGCGGCATGGACAAGTTGGGCCGAAGGGCCTGGTTCCATGCTGTAAACCCTGTTTGCCTCTATGACTCTATGACTATGAAATGGTCGATGATTAAGAGAGATAGTAAACAGTAAGGAGATGGAGTAACAGGAGAGCCAAGGCAACTGAGGAACAAACTGATTCAATATATGTTAAGAATAAACACAAACAATGTCTGATCGAGGCTATATTTAGAAGTGAGAAAACATTACGCCAACTATTTTGACTCTGTTAAGATGAATTTGCAACCAGAACAAAGGTGGCAGCTGTAAATTAGAATGGAAAGCCCGGAAGAATTAACTCGGACTTTTATTAGAACAAGCAATTAAATTCATCAACAATAATTAGAAAAACTACGGGATTGCTGCTGGGCTGTGCATACTGTAATAATTAGCAGAATTAACATTTATGAAAACTCTTGGGCTGAAACGTTCCCAAGCTGGTGGAGTGATGATCAGGCGTTGGGGACTGGGAAAAAGCAGAGAAAGCTGGTCGCCTAATGTCTTCCCAACTCTTCTTGTCTTTCCTGGAGTGGCTTGGGAGTGAAGCCGGAAATCTGGATGGAAGAGATGGGCAGTCAACTGAGACAACAAAAAACAGCAATCCAGAGTTATTTTTGGGGAGCCCGGCAATTACCACCTGCCCATATTATAATAAGAGTCATAGAGTCATAGAGATTTACAGCATGGAAACAGGCCCTTCAGCCCAACTTGTCCATGCCGCCCTTTTTTTAAAACCCCTAAGCTAATCCCAATTGCTCACATTTGGCCCATATCCCTCTATACCCATCTTACCCATGTAACTGTCTAAACGCTTTTTAAAAGACAAAATTGTACCCTCCTCTACTACTATCTCTGGCAGCTTGTTCCATGATGTGTAGATGCCGGCGTTGGACTGGGGTGAACACAGTAAGAGTTTTAACAACACCAGGTTAAAGTCCAACAGGTTTATTTGGTAGCAAATACCATTAGCTTTCGGAGCGCTGCTCCTTCGTCAGATGGAGTGGAAATGTGCTCACAAACAGGGCACAGAGACACAAAAATCAAGTTACAGAATACTGATTAGAATGCAAATCCCTACAGCCAGCCAGATCTTAAAGATACAGACAATGTGGGTGGAGGGAGCATTAAGCACAGGTTAAAGAGATGTGTATTGTCTCCAGACAGGACAGCCTGCAAGTCCAGGAGGCAAGCTGTGGGGGTTACTGATAATGTGACATAAATCCAACATCCCGGTTTAGGCCGTCCTCATGTGTGCGGAACTTGGCTATCAGTTTCTGCTCAGCGACTCTGCGCTGTCGTGTGTCGTGAAGGCCGCCTTGGAGAACGTTTACCTGAAGATCAGAGGCTGAATGCCCGTGACTTAGCTTGTTCCAGACACTCACCACCCTCTGCGTGAAAAATTGCTCCTCTGCACACTTTTGTATCTCTCCCCTCTCACCTTAAACCTATGCCCTCTAGTTTTAAACTCCCCTACCTTTGGGAAAATATATTGACTATCAAGCTGATCTGTGCCCCTCATTATTTTATAGACCTCTATAAGATCACCCCTCAGCCTTCTATGCTCCAGAGAAAACAGTCCCAGTCTATCCAGCCTCTCCTTATAACTCAAACCATCAAGTCCCGGTAGCATCCGAGTAAATCTTTTCTGCACTCTTTCTAGTTTAATAATATCCTTTCTAAAATAGGGTGACCAGAATTGTACACACTATTTCAAGTGTGGCCTCACCAATGTCTTGTACAACTTCAATAAGACATCCCAATGCCTATATTCAATGTTCTGACCAATGAACCACATTGCTCTGGGTCGGGAGCCACATATAGGTTAGACCAGGTAAGAAAGGCAGATTTCCTTCCCTTAAGGACATTAATGAACCAGATGGGTCCTTGCCTCTTTCCCACAGTGCATGGATCGTACACTGTGTCGACAATGCAGTGGGTTAATGAAGGAAGCCATTGAGGGCTTAAACTGAGATAAAATCACCTGGATTGTTTGATTTGATTTGATTTGATTTATTATTGTCACATGTATTAACATACAGTGAAAAGTATTGTTTCTTGCATGCTATACAGACAAAACATACCGTTCATAGAGAAGGAAACAAGAGAGTGCAGAATGTACTGTTACAGTCATAGCTAGGGTAGAGAGAAAGATCAACTTAATGCAAGATAAGTCCATTCAAAAATCTGACAGCAGCAGGGAAGAAGCTGTTCTTAAGTCGGTTGGTACGTGAACCCAGACTTTTGTATCTTTTTCCTGAAGGAAGAAGCTGGAAGAGAGAATGTCCTGTGCCCATGGGGTCCTTAATTATGCTTGCTGCTTTGCCGATGCAGCGGGAAGTGTAGACAGAGGATGGGAGGCTGATTTGCGTGATGGATTGGGCTACATTCACGACCTTTAGTAGTTTCTTGCGATCTTGGGCAGAGCAGGAGCCATACCAAGCTGTGATACAACCAGAAAGAATGCTTTCTATGATGCATCTGTAAAAGTTGCTGAGAATCATAGCTGACATGCCAAATTTCCTTAGTCTTCTGAGAAAGCAGAGGCGTTGGTGGGCTTTCTTAACTATAGTGTCGGCATGGGGGGACCAGGACAAGTTGTTGGTGATTTGGACACCTAAAAACCTGAAGCTCTCGACCCTTTCTACTTTGTCCACATTGATGTAGACAGGGGCCTTTACACTTCCTGAAGTCGATGACAGTCTCCTTTGTTTTGTTGACATTGAGGGAGAGATTATTGTTGCCGCACCAGTTCACCAGGTTCTCTATTTCATTTCTGTACTCTGTCTCATCATTGTTTGAGATCCGACCCACTACGATGGTGTCGTCAGCAAACTTGAAAATCGAATTGGAGGGGAATTTGGCCACACAGTCATATGTGTACAAGAAGTATAGTAGGGGGCTGAGAACACAGCCTTGTGGGGCACTGGTTTTGAGGATTGTCGTGGAGGAGTTGTTGTTGCCAATCCTTACTGATTGTGGTCTGTGAGTTAGGAAGTTCAGGATCCAGTCGCAGAGGGAGGTGCCGAAGCCCAGGCCATAGAGTTTGGAGATGGGTTTTGTGGAATAATAGTATTGAAGGCTGAGTTGTAGTCAATAAATAGAAGTCTGACATAGGTGGCCTTGTTATCTAAGTGTTCCAGGGTTGAGTGCAGGGCTAGGGAAATGGCGTCTGCTGTGGACTTGTTCTGGCAGTAAACAAACTGTAGTGGATCTAGGTCATCCGGGAAGCTGGAATTGGTTCGTGCCATAATTAACCTTTCGAAGCACTTTATAATGATGGATGTCAGAGCCACCGGCCGATAGTCATTAAGGCACGTTGCTTGGTTTTTCTTAGGTACCGGGATGATGGTCATCTTCTTGAAGTAGATAGGGACCTCAGATTGTTGTAAAGAGAGGTTGAAGATGTCTGTGAATACCCCCGCCTGCTGATCCGCGCAGGATCTGAGTGCTCGTCCGGGTTCCCCATCCAGGCCAATTGCTTTTGTGGGCTGACCTTCAAGAAAGCTGTTCTGACATCTGCAATGGTGACCCCAGATATAGGTTCATCCAGAGCTTCTGGGGTGGAGGACATGCTCTCGCTGACCTCTTGCTCAAAACGGGCGTAGAATGCATTGAGCTCATCAGGGAGAGGTGCGTTGGAGCCGACGATTTTACATGCCTTCATCTTGTTATGTCTTGCAGGCCTTGCCATAGTCGGCGGGGGTCGGTGTGGCTAGCCTGGGACTCTAGCTTGGTCCGGTATTGTCTTTTGGCATCTTTGATGGATCTCCTTAGATTGTATCTGGCTTTCTTGTATAGGGCAGTGTCGCCTGACTTGAACACCTCAGACCTGGACTTCAGCAAGCAGTGGATATCCATGGTTTCCGGTTGAGGAGCACACGGATTTGCTTCTTTGGCACACAGTCTTCTACACACTTACTAATGAAGTCAGTTACTGTAGTGGCATACTCGTTCAGGCTGGTTGCAGAGTTTTTAAATACTGACCAGTCCACTAACTCCAAGCAGCCCCCTAGGAGATTATCCATAGGAAATAAGGGAGGAAAACGACAAGTCATATCTCAGCCACAGTCAAAGTCTCGTGTTATAATGTGACCAATGTTAACATTGGAATCTGTTATAATGTAACCAATGGTAACATGCTATGAGGGTCAGCTGACCAGCTGACCTGGTATAAATAGAAAGCAGATGGGGATTGTGGGGAGTTTGTGTTGCCCAGGGTGTGGCCTGAGTGTTGGTGCAATGAAGGTTCTTTATTAAACCTTTTTCTTTGATTTACTTTGTGAAGTTAATTCTTTTTTTGCTTGCAATTGAAGTATCCTCACTGCCAGATGAACATCTTGCACTGACAGGGGCAGGTCATTCTGGCAAATGTAACAGATTGGATTTGAAAAATCTGCTTGATGCCCTTATATTCAGGAGACTTGAACGCGATTCAGTAAAGCATTGTCAATGTAGATTGAAAGGTGTTCCCAAAGAACGTGAGGAGATATTATAGAAAGATATAAGATTATGAAGGGAATAGATAAGATAGAAGCAGGGACATTCTTTCCATTGGCAGGTGAAACTGGAACTAGGAGGCATGGCCTCAAAATAAAAGGGAGCAGATTTCGGACTGAGTTGAGGAGGAACTTCTTCACCCAAAGGTTTGTAAATCTGTGGAATTCCCTGCCCAGTGAAGCAGTTGAGGCTACCTCATTGAATGTTTTTAAGGCAAGGATAGATACATTTTTGAACAGTAAAGGAATCAAGAGTTGTGGTGAGCGGGCGGGTAAGTGGAGCTGAGTCCATGAAAAGATCAGCCACGATCTTATTGAATGGCAGAGCAGGCTCAAGGGGCCAGATGGCCTACTCCTGCTCCGAGTTAGTATGTTCTTATGCAATTGGTAAAGGCACCAGAAATGCATTTTGAGCATTTTGGTTTATCTGGCCCAGTCGTAAGAGATCTGCGGTTGTCCCTCTCATTTGCCTCTGCAGCAGGTTTAGGCACCGCTTGTCACCTAGGAGTCATCTGCAGAGACCGGCTGGTGGATAAGGAGCGGAGACTGCTGGAGGAAAAAGGCAACATTAATTATGCATAATGAATTAAGACTATTATTGCTCAGAGGCGTACTTATATTTCTAATGCACAACATTGTAATGAAGGCAATGGAATGCACCACATGACTTTTTTACGCTTACAGTCTGGAAAAGATACCTGTTCAGTGAAGACTTGTGTCCACATTAAAAACCATTGTTAAATAAGGAATCAGTGTTACTGATCATGTTTTAAGTGGTTAGTACCTTGTGCACAGTAGTAGCTCTCACGGGAATGAAGAAAGCACAACAAAGACACCTATTCCCATTTTTGGTTATATTCATGTAACCGATTGAAAGGAAAAACGTTGATTAAATTTGAAGTGAAGGATATCAGATTTGGAGGACTGATCACTTTTCTGTATTTGCATTCAACATCAGCATCAACCGGTTCCAGCTTCTTACACACAACTTAGGAAGGCAGCCAGCAATGCTTTCCTGACATCTGTGTATGTGGCAAAAAGATTTTGTGAAAGTGCCTGACAAAATGAAGCAAGTAGTCACTCCAGGGCATCCAATAGGCAAGATCAATGAATAAGAACCCAAGCATTGGGGCACTTCTGCTTGTCAAAATGTAGGGCTTCAGCTTTCACAAGCCTCTTGTGGCACAATGGCTAGCACTGCAGCCTTACAGTGCCAGGGACCTGGGTTCGAACCCTGGCTTGGGTCACTGTCTGTGCGGAGTCTGCATGTTCTCCCTGTGTCTGCATGGGTTTCCTCCAAGTGCTCCTGTTTCATCCCACAGTCTAAAAGACATGCTCAGATACATTGGCCATGCTAAATTCTCCCTCAGTGTACCCAAACAGGTGCCGGAGTGTGGCAACTAGGGGATTTTCACAGTAGCTTCATTGCAGTGTTGATGTAAGCATACTTGTGACACTAATAAATAAATGTCAGAAATTCTTGATGATAACTTTCAGGATCTTTTGTCCCCACAAACTGATCCCATGGAGGAAGAGCAGCATTTTAATGGCAGAGATTGAGGAGGAGGTCCTGAAAAAGAAGGGAAACCTCCAAATCAGTCCAATAGAGAGATGTGTGGGAAATTCAGTTAGCGCTCTCAGAAGGCAGAGAAGATGTTGCAGGAAAATTGTAGTTAATAGGAAAAGCAAGCTTCAGAATTTAAATTTGGTGAATAAATATAGAATATGTAGCTAGTCTCAGTAATAGTGACCATGACAACTATCATCGATTGTTGTGTAAACCTATCCGGTTCACTAAAGTCTTTAATGGAAGGAAATCTGCCTTCCTTAGTTGGTCTGGTCTACATGTGGCTCCTTACCCAGAGCAATACGGTTGACTCTTATTACGACATGGCAGATGGTAATTGCTGGGCTCCCCAAATCCAAAAAGGAAACTTGGACAAACTATCACAATAAGAAAGCATGTCTTCTGAAATTGGGAGCAAGAACTGCAAAACCACTTCTGGAGATTTTAAATATTAAATTAAAAGAAAACTTAAACACATAGGATTACATTAACACAATTAGAAGTACTTCCACAAACATTTCCCGAAAGATTTCTGCTTAGTTCAGCTAAGAATTAAACACACTTTTTTACGATCTTCGCCAGTTGTAAATGTTACTTTTGAAATACAATAGTTGAACTTCAATTTACCCCTTATTTTCTAATGCAAAATTTATGTCCATGCTCCTTATTGACATGATGTGGAGATGCTGGTGTTGGCCTGGGGTAAACACAGTAAGAAGTCTCACAACACCAGGTTAAAGTCCAACAGGTTTACTCGGTAGCAAAAGCCACTAGCTTACGGAGCGCTGCCCCTTCTTCAGGTAAGTGGAAGTTCTGTTCTGCTCTGTTATTTGTGAACAGAACTCCCACTTACCTGACAAAGGGGCAGCGCTCCAAAAGCTAGTGGCTTTTGCTACTAAATAAACCTGTTGGACTTTAACCTGGTGTTGTGAGACTTCTTACTGTGCTTATTGACATCCCGTACTATCCTTGCTCACCGCCAGTTTATCATGCTCGCTTTCATACCTACCCCACTTTTGACATTTTATATCTTGCAGTTTAACTGTCTTCAGTTTGATTAAATTTGTCTCTCTGTCACAGACATACACATACATCTTTCATAGTGTACCACAGTGCTATTAGGAAAATATATTACACTCTTAACTGCCCTCTGAAATGGGTAAGTAAGCTATTCAATTCAAGAGCAATTAGGGATGGGCAACAACTTCAGGCCTTGTCAGCTTAACTCACATCCCATGGAAGAATAAAAAAAACCTTTATATAGCACCCATCAGAGCCTCAGAATACCCCAAAATGTTTTAATGAAAATGAAGTACTTTCAAAATGTTGTAATACCAAAGTCCATAGAAAAAGCATGAAGCGGAAGATGGCTGCCGCCTACCAGTGCAGAGACTGAGATCATAGAATCCCTACACTGCAGAAGGAGCTCATTCAGCCCTTTCAGTCTTCACTGACTCTCCAACAAAGCATCTTACCCAGACCCACCTGCTGCCCTATCCCCGTAACCCCACACTTTATCCCACAAATCCCCCTAAACTTTGGATACTAAGGGGCAATTTAGCATGACCAATCTACCTAACTGCACATCTTTGGAGTGTGGAAGGAGCACCCAGAGGAAACCACACAGACATGGGGAGAACGTGCAGACTCCACACAGACAGTCACCCAAGGCTGGAATCGAACCCGGGTCCCTGGAGCTGAGAGGCAACAGTGCTAACCATTGTGCCACTGTGCCGCCGCAGTGATGTTACCGAAAATAGGACATTCACCACAAGACAGTTATGGGTCCTTATTGTAGAGCAGGAGCATGGCCCAATATACTTGTCCCTTCCACTGAGGCAGAACTTCGAAAGTGCAGGATAGTAGAAAGGAGCCGAATATTGAACTTCCACTGAGGACAAGCACTGTAAAAGTACACATAGCAACTCATTGACTGAGCAATTACCCTGAGATTACAATAGTTCACATTCTCCATTGAAATCAAATTAATTGTTGATGTATTTCTTTCAGAATTTTCAATTTCCTCACAAATTGACTTCTTGTAATTCCAAGCTTATGCTTTTTGGATCTTGAGGACATTCTTTATATGTTGATGGAACCGGCTCGAGAGGTGTCTGGCCTCTGTGTTCCTGCGCTCATGTGAAACTTATTCAAACAATTGTTACATCGAGATCATGATCTCAGCCTCAGAATGCATCACAGATTTAAAGATAGCCTCATCACATGTCAGAAAATTACAGAATCACGGAATGGTTACAGCACCGAAGGAGGCCATTCGGGCCATCCTCTCTGTGCCGGCTCTTTGAATGAGCATTTTACCGAGCGCTGGATTCCTCAGTCTTCCTCAGTCTTACTTCTGCAACCCTGCTCTTCCTTGTAAGATGCTAATCCAATTCCCTCTTGAATGTATCAATTGAACCTGTCTCCACCGTACCATCAGATAGTGCATCCCAAATCGTAACCACTCGCTGTGTGAAAAAGTTTCTATTCATGTCTCCATTGCTTCATTTCAATTGCCTTAAATCTGTGCCCCCTCATTCTCAATCCTTCGACCCGTAGGAATGGGATTTCCTTATCTACTCAGTCCAGAGCCTCATGTTTTTGAATACCTGTGTCAAATCTCCTCTCAACCTTCTCTTCCCCAAGGGAAAACAATCCTAACTTCTTCCATCTATGTACGTAACTGAAGTCCTCCATCTCTGGAACCATCCTTGTGACTCTTTCTTGCACTATTTCTAATGCCTGAAGTGTAGTGTCCAGCACAGGATGCAATACTCCTGCTGAGGCTGATCCAGTATCTTATACAAACTTAACCTACCCTCCTTGCTCCTGCACACAATGCCCTATTAATAAAGCCTAGGATACTGCATGCTTTATTGAGTCTGCTCTCAACCTAGTGTCAGCATGGAGGGACCAGGACAGGTTGTTGGTGATCTGGACACCTAAAAACTTGAAGCTCTCAACTATTTCTACTCCATCCCCATTGATGCAGACAGGTGCATGTTCTCCACTATGCTTCCTGAAGTCGATGACTACCTCTGTCATATTGTTGACATGGAGGGAGAGATTAACATACCTTCCTTGCTCCTGTACGCTATGCCCTGTTAATAAAACCTAGCATACTGCATGCTTTATTGAGTCTGCTCTTAAGCTAGCATGCCACCTTCAATGATTTACGCACATATACACACAGGTCCCTCTGCTCCTGCACTGTCTTAAAAGTGTACCCTTTATTTTATGTTCTTCTTTATTCTCTGTTCTTCCTTCTAAAATGAATCATTTCACACATCTTACTGTTCAAAGCAACAACCAGATACCAAACTGATCAAACGTAAAGTGCAGCACAACTCACAGCAAAATAACTAATGCTCATAAGAACAAGGTGTTCCTGGGAGCTTTTTCTTGGACTAAGTTGGAATGAATGAGTCAAACTTTTAATGGCTTTGCTGTTCTTCGGCTAACAAAGGCTGCAAGTCCTTGCCTTGTCCTTAATAAGGTGTAAACCTGGTTTTGAATAGTTCAACGGTACTAAGTAGCCACAGAAGTATTTCAGGAGAGATAACGAGAAATATCCTAATTAAGATGTTACAAGTCAGGCTTAATGTGCCCCTTTCTGGATCTGAGCTGCCCGATGAAGAATATGATTACTATTCAGGTCTCTGAAAATACAGCCGCGACTCTCTCATTGCGACCCGCAACTTTTCTGGCGGGTCGCGTTGGGAGACACGCGTCTGCGGCCTTGAGCAGGGATTTGCGCATGTGCCGGGAATGCATGCGTATCTCCCAGAGCCGGCGAACAGTCATCGGTCAGACCACGCTGGAAACCGGCGGGAAGGCAGGTAAGTCATTTAAATCTTTTCTGCATGTATTTTAAATATGTATATTTGTTAATTATCGGGACCGCAACAGTCCCGATCGAATCTCTCACCCCGCCAGGCGTACTTCATTCCGGCGGGGTTCAGATTAGCCCCCAACGTTCGGGGAACTAGCGGGAGACCCCGCCGGAATGAAGGGGGGCAATCGGGGCCCCCCAGGGGGTCGGGCGGTGGGGGGGTGTGGTGCTCCCTGGGCATGGGCACCCTGGCAGTACCAGCCTGTGCCCCTGGCACTGCCCAAGAAGCAAAGTGCCCATGCCCTGGGCAGTTGCCAAGGGGGCAGAGCCTACTGCACGCGGGGCCTAGGTGCGATTGGTGGGGGTGGGGGGTCCTGCTGCCACTCTGCATTGGGATCGGTCTGGGATGGAGGGAGGACAGGGATTGGGGCAAGCTGAGGGGGGGGGGGATGGTCTGCGGGGGGTGGTCTGCCTCCGGGGGCGGGAGGGGCTGGAGGTCAGCATTGCAGGGGTCCCAGGCTGGCCAGTGATCAAGCTAGCCAGCGAACTGGAGGTTGACAGTTTGGGGCCACTGCGCATGCGCTGATTTCCAGAACAGTCAAACTCCGGCGCAAATAGCCCCGACCACCTGGGTTTTTAATGATATTCACGACTGGGACCTCTGCAGTGCACAGAGTGCGGAGATTCAGGTGAGAAGCTTAAATGACAGAACAGTTGGGATTTAGAACAGTTTTCCCGCCAATTCAGCACTTTTGGGAGAATCGCCCCCTACATTTCTCAATGGTGGCAAATATGGTTTTGGAAATACGTAAGCCTTGTTGCTGTTATTAGGGCTGAATCGGCACGGTGGCACAGTGGTTAGCACTGCTGCCTCACAGCACCGGAGACCTGCGTTCGATTCCTGGCTCAGGTCACTGTCTATGCGGAGTCTGCGCGTTCTCTTTGTATCTGCATGGGTTTCCTCTGGGTGCTCCGGTTTCCTCCCACGGCCTGAAAGACTGCATTGGTCATACTAAATTCTCCCTCAGTGTATCCGAACAGGCGCCGGAGTGTGGCAACTAGGAGCTTTTCACAGTAACTTCATTGCAATGTTAATGTAAGCCTACTTGTGACTAATAAATAAACTTTCCTTTGAACAGGCACCGGAGTGTGGTGACTAGGGGATTTTCACAGTAAATTAATTGCAGTGTTAAAGTCAGGTTACTTGTGGCACGAATAAATAAACTTTAAACTTAGTCAGGCTCTGCTGAATGAATGGGGACTTGAAATTCTGTCAATTTAGATGTTACATTTGGAAAGGGCAGGGGAGTGGGGCTGCCTGAGTTGCTCCTGTTGAGAGCCGGCACTGGCATGACGGACCAAATGGCCTCCTTCTGTGCTTGTAACCATTCTATGATTCCACGCTGAATAAGTGTTAAATTTGCATGACTCAGCTACTCAGCCTTGTAAAGGAACTGATATAATGGGGTTTTGTGCGGCAGGACTGCAAAAGAAAATTGCACAGCGGCAGCATACAAATTACATTTACTTTTCATCCCCTCAGAGTACAGAAAAAAGAAAATTTCACCTGTCATTCTTGGCTGCCTCATACTCATGTCTCCGGGGTATCTTTTCTAACCCAGAACACCAGAGTGTACCTCTATACATATTCAGCTGTCATTTTATTGAATCTTTCAGCTATTTTATTCCATCAATTATGATTTTACTACACTTCATGTTACAATATTAATAACAGTACAAGAAAAAACCCCAAAGAATAACGATTTTACTTTTATCCTTCTGATACAGTCATCACTAACAAGGGAGGGGCGGGGGAGAGATTCTTACCTAAAATGGCAGGGTGTTGATTCCAGCGAGAAAACCGACGTCTTTTTCTCCAAAGTCTACAACATTCCTTCAAAAAAATCAAGAGGGTGTGCTTCACACCACCGTGCAGGGAGGCAGGGCCTCAAAGCGGCAGCAAAACTCGGCTGTACTGAGATCAGGACCATCTTTAATGGGTGCCCTGATCATAACAACAATTAACCACCCCCCCCGCCCCCTTCCCACCATGGAGGTCTTAGGGGCCCCCTCCCCATCCCCAATCAGAGTGGGCACTTTTCTCCCCCCCAACCTGATCCCCTAGTTGCCTTTCTCCCCCACCCCCGCCCCACCTAATCGTTGCCCCCCTTCGCTCTTCTCTCCTCCCCCTTCCAACCTTTGGCCCCTTCTCTCCCCTACCCCTAATTATCAACCCCTTCCCCTCCCACCCTGATCATTGGCCCCCTTCCCCTTTTCCGCCCCCCTTTCCACCCATCCCCACAGTCTGAGATAGCACCCACCAATCTTCTCCTCTGTCCCTCCATCCTCAACTCCAACAAATATGAAGAACTCATGAATTTCTTTCACACAAAGATTGAGATCATCCAGGTAATTTCTACCTCTTCTCCCCCTTCCCTAGCCAACCCAACCAAATTTCTTCCAATGACTCCCTCTCCACCCCCAACCTTGCCCCAACTCACATTATTCTCTAATTTCTCTCCTCTCTTGAGCCACACCCTCTGGAAGTTCATCTTGTCCACAAGTTGGATCGCTTGCTTCCTTGCCCCTATTCCTACTGTATTGACCATCTAACTTGCCTTCCTGTCTTCCTTGTGAGCTGATATTATTGACACTTCTCTCTCCTCAGGTTCTGTCCCTCTCTTCTTCGAATCCACCATTACCAATTCCTCCTCACAAAAAGATCTCCTTCCTTGCAAACTATCATTCCCATTTCTAACCTCCTTTTCCTTTCCAACATTCATGCTGCCACTTCTCAAATCTTCTCAACCTTTGACACAATTGACACCATCCTCTTGCAACACTGCCCTCCAGCATGCGCCTGGCTCCCTCCCTATCTCTCCTTCCATAGCCAGAGAACATCTGCAATGGCTCCTCTTCCTGCTCACACACCATCAGCCTTTGTGTTCCCCAAGGATCTAGACCTGGCTCTGTTCTATACTTATTTACATGCTGTCCCTCGAGATTATCATGGAAAAACACAGCATTGGTTTCTACACATATATAGAGAATACCATCTGTACATCATCACCACCTGTCCTAATCCTGTCATTGCCTTCTAGTTGACCAACTACTTATCTGACATCCATTACTGGATGAGCAGAAATTTCCTCCACTGAAATACTGGGAAGACTGAAACCATTGTCTTCGGTCCCTGAACGAATGACTCCACCCCTCCCCCTGGCAACTCTCTGAGGCACAACCACATTTTTCACAAACTTGCTGTCATATTTGATCCTGAGATGACTGTCTAACCACATAACCGTACCATGCACTAAGACTGCCTAATTCTGCCAATATAATATTGCCCGACTCCATTCCTGCCTCAGGTTACTTGCTATTGAAATTCTTATCCATGCCTTTTGTACCACCATTGACTATCCCAACACAACTTTTACTGGTATTCCATGTTCACTCTTTGTAACCTTGAAGTCATCCAAAATTCTGCTTAATAAGCGTCAACTCCCAATCACCCATCACCTCTGTGCTTGTTGACCAACACTGGCTCCCAGTTGAACAACTCCTAAATTGTAAAATTCTCAATCTCCAAATCCTTGTATGGCCTAATTGCTCCCATATCTGTAATCTTCTCCAGCCCCACCTCACTCTGAGGATTGCCTCCACTTAGGGGGAGGCGATGGCCTAGTGGTATTATCACTAGACTATTAATCCAGAAACTCAACTAATGGTCTGGGGACACAGGTTCAAATCCCACCATGGCAGGTGGTGGAATTTGAATTCAATAAAAACTATCTGGAATTAAGAATGTACTGATGTCCATGAAATCATTGTTGATTGTCGAAAAACCCATCTGGTTCACTAATGCCCTTTGGGGAAGGAAATCTGCCGTCCCTACCTGGTTTGGCCTACACATGGCTCAGAGCCACAGCAATGTGTTTGACTCTCAACTGCCCTTTGAGATAGCCTAGCATGTCACTCAGTTCAAGGCCTACGAGGGATGATCAATAAATGCTGGCCAGCCAGCAACATCCATGTCCCAAGAATGAAAAAAAAACTGTGTTCTTCTGGTTCTGACCTCTTAAGCATGCCCGATATGAATTGATCCACTATTGTACCTTCAGCTCTCAAGGTAATCAATTCTGCAATTCCCTCCCTACACATTTCCAATTCTCTATATTTTTTTCTTCCGTCAAGGCACTGCTTACATGGTTTGGTGTCAAGTATACTTTGTAATGTTCCAGTGGGTAGTTTCAGAGTTAAAGGGCGGGATTCTCCACTTTCGTTCGTGGCAGGACCCCTTGAGAGTGAGAACAGAAAATTTGGTATTCTAGCGAAGACTCAACGCGAATAGAAGATTTTGGCCACAGAATCTTTGGGCGGGATTTTGCTTATCCCGAAACCATAACATCCCGCCCGAGGTCAATGGACCTTCCCATGTTCTGCCCCTTGCCCGCTCCTATTTCCATGGCGTGCAGGCTGGTAAAATTCCACCCATTGAGTTTTTCAGCACAGAAAAAGGCCCTTCAGCCCATCGTGTCTGTGCTGACCATCAAGCACCTATTATTCGAATCCCATTTTCTAGCACTTAGACCATAGTCTTGTATGCGATGGTATTTCAAGTGCACATTTAAATGCTTCTTAAATGTTGTGAGGGTTCCTGCCTCCGCCATCCTTTCAGGCAGTGAGTTCCAGATTCCCACTGCCCGCTGAGTGCTCAATCCCCTCTAAATCTCCGGTCTTTACCTTAAATCAATGCTCCCTGGTTATTGCCTCCTCTACTAAAAGAAAAAGTTTCTTCCTATCTACCCTATCTATGTCCCTCATAACTTTGTATACCTCAGTCAGGTCCCCCCTCAGCCTTCTCTGCTCTGAGGAAAACAACCCCAGCCTAGCCAGCCTCTCTTCACAGAGGAAATGTTCCAGCCCAGGCAACAACCTGGTGAATCTCCTCTGCTCCCTCTCCAGTGCAATCACATCCTTCCGAAAGTGTGGCAATCAGAACTGCACACAGTACTCCTGCAGTGGAATAACAAGCATCCATCATAACCTCTCTGCTCTTATATTCTATATCTCAGCTAATAAAGACAAGTAGTCCATATGTCTTCTTAACTATCATATCTACCTGTCCCATTGCCTTCAGGCATTTGGCCTGAAAGCCACATTCCAAATACAAGTTGGTATTGTAGTAGTTTGGGTGTAGTTTTGCAAGCTGCAAGGTGATGCTTAATAACAGAAATTCAGTGCCCGACAAAACTGAGGAAACTGAAGAACTGATCAAAGGAACAAGGTGCAAGTGTGAGAGCTAACCAACAACTCAAACAAAAGAACTTGCCGACAACGTTGAAACCAATGGAGTATGTGAAAGAATTGAGATCTGTTCAAGACAAACATCAAAGCCGCGGTCAAAGTTCACAGTCTGAGGATTTGGGGTAGACCATTTGGGATGGAGACGAGGAGACATTTCTTCACCCAAAGAGTGGTGAGCCTGTGGAATTCATTACCACTGGAAGTAGTTCATGCCAAAACATTGAATGTATTTAAGAGGTGGCTAGATAAAGCACTTGGGGCGAACGGGATCAAAGGTTATGGGGAGAAAGTCAGGATTAGGCTATTGAGTTGGATGATCAGCCATGACTGTGATGAATGGCTGAGCAGACAAAAAGGGACAAGTGGCCTCCTCCTCCTATCTTCTATGTTTCTATGATTAGTTCTGTTTATCAGTTATTACGGTCATTATTATTTTGGTCAACCTCGATTAAATTAAGACCTAAATTTTATTTCCATTGGAAAGTGATTTCCATAGTATTCCTCAGATGACTTAAGATAAAGAAATGCTTTCAGATGTATTCATTTTTTCATGCATTATTTCTCAGCAGGTGCCCTTAATTTATTAATATTACTACAACCCATTTATCTGATAAAGACTTATCAAAAATTGATCGCAATAGTAATTCACTTTGCTGTAATTGAAATATTAGTATCCTAATGAAAAATCTATGTCAGTATTGACAGGAACTGCTTAAAAGATCACTTCGCCTGACATGAATGCCATGGCATAGGAACATTTAAACATTTCTGACTTAATTCTTGTCTTTCTACCTTGTACCAGTCAATGGTATGAGTGATGTTTCTCAGTCATAAACAACTGTCTCCAATTGATGCTCTGCCCAGTGAAAGAATGATGCAGCCAGTCTCTGTATCATTGTCGGGGACTTATTTTCTTCAGCCTTAAGTCAAGTCTGTTACAGTTCAATAGGCTTTACATGGCATTAATTATGAGGAACCAGTCAGACTGACATTCTCAAACAAATGCAAAGAGGTTATGGATGAATGTCTACATCTGATCACTTGACATGCGTGAAGGTTTCACATGTGCATGAAATGGCCGCATCTTTGACTTCTTCTGCAGACAAATCTCCACTGACAGTTATGAACGTGGTCCAGATTATAGGTGGATTTTAATTGACCACCTAGCAGAAATTGGGCGGGCCAGTGGGATTTACCTAATGATGCACCTCACCGCACACCCCCCAACCCATCCATCCTACAGGCTGCGATTTGAACCTGTTATTATGATCATTCTTTAAATATGTTGATCGAGATCTGATGACGGCATAGAATCCCTAAAGTGCAGAAGGAGGCCATTTGGCCCATCGAACCTGCACCGACACCCAGGCCATATCCCCACATTACCCCACGTATTTACCCTGCTATCCTCTTCACCAGCGTGCGTCTGCTATTTAAATATAAGAACATAAGAAATAGGAGCAGAGTAGGCCATCTAGCCCCTCGAGCCTGCCCCGCCATTCAATAAGATCATGGCTGATCTGAAGTGGATCAGTTCCACTTACCCGCCCGATCCCTATAACCCCTAATAACCCCCTACCGATCAGGAATCCATCTGTACATCATCACCACCTGTCATTGCCTTCTAGTTGACCGACTACTTATCTGACATCCATTACTGGATGAGCAGAAATTTCCTCCACTGAAATACTGGGAAGACTGAAAACATTGTCCTCAGTCCCTGAACGAATGACTCCACCCCTCCCCCTGGCAACTCTCTGAGGCACTACCACATTTTTCACAAACTTGCTGTCATATTTGATGCTGAGGTGACTGTCTAACCACATAACCGTACCATGCACTAAGACTGCCTAATCCATCTATCCGTGATTTAAACATATTCAATGAGGTAACCTCCACCACTTCAGTGGGCAGAGAATTCCAGAGATTCACCACCCTCTGAGAGAAGAAGTTCCTCCTCAACTCTGTCCTAAACTGACCCCCCTTTATTTTGAGGCTGTGCCCTCTAGTTCTAGCTTCCTTTCTAAGTGGAAAGAATCTCTCCACCTCTACCCTATCCAGCCCCTTCATTATCTTATAGGTCTCTATAAGATCCCCCCTCAGCCTTCTAAATTCCAACAAGTACAAATCCAATCTGCTCAGTCTCTCCTCATAATCAACACCCCTCATCTCTGGTATCAACCTGGTGAACCTTCTCTGCACTCCCTCCAAGGCCAATATATCCTTCCGCAAATAAGGGGACCAATACTGCACACAGTATTCCAGCTGCGGCCTCACCAATGCCCTGTACAGATGCAGCAAACTGTAAGGCCTGAACATGGAAGTGGTTCTGGCTTTCCTGCCAAGTTAACCCAATGGCAAGAGGAATCAGTGCCAGCAGAAGCCCATAAATAATAAGTCACCTCACTTTTTTTTTAATCTTGCGTCTTGGAGCCAACAGGAGTGTCTGCTCCCATAGGAAAAGCTTAAGCCTCTCCTACACTGGCCTGCCCACTCCTCTCTCCACCAAGTGACTAACCTGGATACCATTGCTTCCATCACACTGGAGACCTCTTGGTACTTGACATTTTATTCCTTACCCACTAGCCTGTTACCATATCTTACCAGTTTGAGAAAGACATTGGACTGCCACCATGCGTTGAGCCCCGAGAGTTCAAACCTCCTGAGTTATGATTGGGGATTATATTTAATAATGGCTGGTTATTAATCTCTTTCTTTTTGTCTTCCAGCTGGATATTTCCCTTGCAGACTCAATTCCCCATCACCTGCCCTATGCATGGCCATAAACTCGCACCTCAGGATTCGTTTTTGTTTATTCGTTCATGGACGTGGGCATCACAGGCTGGGCCAGTATTTATTGCCCATCTCTAATTGCCCTTGTTCAGCAGGCAGTTGAGAGTCAACCACATTGCTGTGGATCTGGAGTCACATGCGGCCCAGGCCAGATAAGGACGGAAGATTTCCTTCCCTAAAGAACGTTCGTGAACCAGATGGGTTTTTGTACAACAATCGAAAATGATATGATGGTTATCATTAATTCCAGATTGTTATTGAATTCAAATTTCACCATCTGCCATGGTGGGATTCGAATCCCTGTCCCCAGAGCTGTACCCTGGGTCTCTGGATTGCTAGCCCAGTGACAATACTGCTATGCCACTGCCTCCCTGGATTGTTACACATGTACCCTGTGTACTTCAAAAGCATTTTGGGATTTGGCAACAATGCATATCTTTATATTGAGTTATATTAACCGTCATTTTATTCATTTTTATCTGATGTGCCACAAGGTAATAAAATTTAAAACATTCAAGTTGTAGCTTCTTTTGAGGATTGTTTAGAACTATGCAGTTATTCTCACTATTCATCTGTAATAGATAAAAATATCATAAATGCAGGGGAATATGAAAGGTCAGTATTCATCGTGTCATTATCAAAGTCCAGTGCTGCAGAAACTGCTTAGGTTTTATAAAGTGGTTTGAAACTTAACTTAAAATTTTGATTAAGTACAGGCAATTTGCCTGTCTGGTGATGAATAATTCACACTGGGTCAAATGGGCTGCGCTAATCTTTTGCGGTAAGCCACAAAATATATTGGTCAATGAATTTCCTGTGGATACAGTCACAACAAAGGGTTGTTATATAGTTCTGCAACAATAGAGTCCACGGGCCTGATTTTGCCAAAACTTCCGGGCGCGAAATCGCGGCAATGTTGGGCGTCGGGCCTATACCGCGATCTGCACCCGATTCCGAGCAGATTGCAGCTTTACCGACACCCGAATCAGGCGGCCCGACGATTTAAACGCATTTGCATGCATTTAAATCGACATAATGAACCGTGCGCCCAACTCTATCGCCAAATCCCACTTTACCGTCTTCTGGCCCGATCCGCGTCCACGCTGTTACCGACCTGCAAAATAAAAGTCTGAAGTCGCCGCTGCAGCCTCCGAAGAGCGGGGTCAGAGACTGCAACGGCTCTCTGACCCAGGTCATCCTCTGGTCGGGGCGGGAGGGGGGTGAGAGGAGGAGAGGGGGTGTGACGTCTCATCCCCTGGTGGGGGGGTAGGGGGGTGGGGAGGGTTGGAGGAAGAGGGGGGGTGTGAAGTCTCATCCCCTGGGGGGTGGGGGGGGGGGGGGTGGGAGGAGGAGAGGGAGTGTGACCGATCATCCCTGGGGTGGGGGGTGGGGGGGGAGGAGAGGGGGTGTGACGTATCATCCCCTGGGGGGGGGGGGAGCAGAGGGGTTGTGATGTATCATCCTCTGTTCGGGGGTTTCCGCTGCCTGTCTGCGGCCGATGCCTCCTGGCACCATCACTGGTACACTACCAGCCACAGAATAGTCTTCCCTGCAGGTGCAAGAGAGCGGAAGAGATGGCTGTGGCTGGTAGTGTACCAGTGATGGTGCCAGGAGGGATCGGCCACAGACAGGCAGCGGAACCCCCCCCCGACCAGAGGATGACTGTCAGAGAGCTGCTCTCTGCATTTTCTGCTTTTTTTTTTCGCGCCCGGGCGCGCTGTCAGATTGTTTTCAAACTGCGCATGCGCAGTTCAGAGCTCCGATCGGTCCGCCAGCGCTAAGCCCCGCCCACAACGCAGATCGGGCCGGAGCCGGAAAAACGCGTATGGGCGCGCTGCAAAGAGGATTCCAGGCGCGGATCTATTTGATGCCCAGATCCGGCACTTAGACTCAAGATGGTAAAATTCCCCCCCACGTGTTTCTGGTCTGAGAGATTTTGAACAACAGGCTGTAATAAATATTGACTAATAACAGTATTGTTCTTCCCAACCTTTCTATAGTATTGCACTAAATGGCAAGCAATTAATGCAAAGTAGAAATAAAATACTGCAGATGCTGTAAATCTGAAATTAAAACAGAATATGCTGGAATAACCGCATCAGGTTTGGCAACATCTGTGGAGAGAGAAACAAGAGTCAACAACTCGAGCCCAGTGTGATTCTTCTCTATTAGAATGGGTGTCACGGTGGCACAATGGTCAGCACTGCTGCCTCACAGCGCCAGGGACCTGGGTTCAATTGCTGGCTTGGATCACTGTTTATGTGGAGTTTGCACGTTCTCCCCGTGTCTGTGTGTGTTTCCTCCGGTTTCCTCCCACAGTCCGAAAGATGTGCTGGTTAGGTGCATTGGCCATGCTAAATTCTCCCTCAGTGTACCCGAACAGGCGCCAGAGTGTGGCGACTAGGGGATTTTCACAGTAACTTCGTTGCATTGTTAATGTAAGCCTACTTGTGACTAATAATTTAACTGTCACATAAGAACTAGGAGCAAGAGTAGGCCATCCGGCCCCTCGAGACTGCTCCGCCATTCAATAAGATCATGACTGATCTGTTGTGATCGGCTCTGTTTCTCTCTCCACAGATACTGTCAAACCTATTATAGTTTTTCTCAGCATTTTCTGCCCTTATACGCAATTCATTCTGTTCCCTCCACAAGATCCAAGATGACTTTGTTCCAAGATGACTACCATTAAGGAGAAAGGACTTCTGACTATCTACAAGTTCTCTAACTTTTGAAATAAACTGGCTTTACTTATATACAATTCAGTTATCTTGTGATACAATCATTCGTTACAGCTGATGCCACCTTGAGCTTTGTGTGACATGCAAGTCTCCCTTGGCCTCGAATTTTGTTCTATGGGTCTTACTGCCTTCTGGAATGTGCAGGCTCGACACCATTTAGTCCAAAAACATAATCTATTACCTCTAAGCTCAGCTAAGGATGTAGGCACAGTGTCACAGTGGTTAGCACGGCTGCCTTCACAGCGCCAGAGACCCAGGTTCGATTCCCAGCTCGGGTCATTGTCTGTGTGGAGTCTGCACGTTCTTCCCGTGTCTGTGTGGGTTTCCTCCGGGTGATTCGGTTTCCTCCCACCATCCAAAAGATGTGCTAGTTAGGTGCATTGGCCATGCTAAATTCTCCCTCAGTGTACCCTAACAGGTGCCGGAGTGTGGCGACTAGAGGATTTTCACAGTAACTTAATTGCAGTGTTAATGTAAGCCTACTTGTGACCCTGATAAAGAAAAGCAGGGAGGTTATAACCTCCAGTCCACAAGGTAGGGTTTGTTGCGCAACTTGTAATGATCAATATTTTAACAGTTCCAATTATTATTTTACCTTCTGACTTGGTTTCTACTGAGCAATGTATTTTCACAGCATTAGTGCATCATTAATCTGTGCCACGTATATTCAATCCCACCGAGCAACATGAGAATGGATCGCTTGTGGCAAGCACAGGTTTTGTGCTCAACTTTGAGTTCAAAAGGGCAGATATTACTGGCAAATCTTCAAATTCTAATAAATCTTTTTGAAACATTTATAAGTTCTGGATATTAATAATGTTTTAACTTGTTCCTACCCGCATGCAAGCTGGAATTAAACATTTCTGGTGTACTATGTTATTCTGCACATATGTAAATTTGTATAAAATATAACTGCATATAACACACAAGTTTTTGGTTTGAAATTTCCAATCAAATATCTTTTATTGCTGGAATAGCCATTCAAAACCTTTAGAGACGTTCAAATTGTTTTAATGTTGTACAAATCCAGCAGGGTTTCGTTTTCACCTTTTGGAGCAAAGATTTCATAGATTTCACAGAATCCTTACAGCACAGAAGGAGGCCATTCGGCCCATTGAGTCTGCACTGATAACAATCCCACCCAGGCTCTATCCCCGTAACCCACGTATTTACCCTGCTAATCACCAATTTAGCATAATCTACCTAACCCGCACATCTTTGGACTGTGGGAGGAAACCGGAGCACCCGGATGAAACTCATGCAGACACAGGGAGAACATGGAAACTCCACACAGACTGTCACCCAAGGCCAGGGTTGAACCTGAGTCCCTGGCGCTGTGAGGTAGCAGTGCTAACCACAGTGCCACCATGCTACCCCAAGAATGGCAAACAGTTGACCATAACCAATGTGCCAATCATGGCTTCATTAACATCGGGCCAGCGAACTGCAAGTATCCACGTGCTTCCCAATGTAGCTTACCAGATTGAAGACTACAAATTCTAGGCCACCCAGCCAGCAGAAATGTAAATGTAAGGGAGGAGGGAGTCACATCGGGTGAGGGAGGGGAGTGGACACCCGCCTTCCATGGGCCCACCTGTTGGGCCTGTGAGAGGAATCTAGCTCTTCCTGGCCCAACAAAAGTAATATCAAACTAACCTGAAGCTAGGCCTCTTCTTCTCTGTTGCTTGGAGTATACACATTGCACCCTCCAACCATTTTAAACCCAGATTCACAATGGTAATCGGGGGACCCCCAAGATAGCTTGGCATCCAAAAGAGACAGGACCCCTTTCACATCGCACCATCCGTGGTGAGGGGACGAGAAGACTGTCAATCCCATTCCAAGGCCATTGCAACCGCCCCGTTAACGCCAACTGATGCAATCCTTGTAAACTCAATCCTTGGTATTGGGGAAATTAATTCGAGAAAGTCTAAATGGATATTTCCTTCACCACAAACATTAGTGCCGTGCGAATATTTCTGAGCAATAATTTCTCACTTTCGACATAAATACTGGAATTATTAATCTTTCCAAATTAAAAAAAAAAATGTGGTCAGTAATGTTACCCATGAAGGAAAATGATATCACAATTAGACTCACTGTACAAGCATCGTAGTTCACATGTCTGCAGACAACACGGAGGACCTGGCTAAGTGAAAAAATGTGGTGGTTAATTATCTCCACGGATCATCACAGTTATAAACAGTATCGTTTCACTGAAGAATTTTAAGAGTCAGCAAGCTCAGTTTGGATTTATGCCCCATATATTACAATGGTTTTGTTGCCATGGCAGCTAGTGGGAAAAACGGCCTTTAGCTACAATAGCTGATATATTTAATAAATCCTTTTAACAAAAGAATTATTCAGATGCATTTAAAGAATAAAGACTCTGTCAGGGATTAGGTGAGCCATTTTGTCTCAAAGTGAAACTAATTGCAACATGCTTTTTGCTCAGTCTTAAACTTAACCTCAGCCGTTACCTCAGTGTTAGCTTAGATTATATAATACTTCCAAATTATAAATGAATCCACTAATCACATTTCTGGACGACTTTTGTATACAAGTCTTGTTAGAGTGTAACTTTTGTTATTATTTATTTATGTATTAGTGTCATACGTAGGCTTACATTAACACTGCAATGAAGTTACTGTGAAAATGGTTCAATCATTCAGTTAGAGCCAACTGTGGATAAAGCAACTTATCGGTAAACGGGTTTTTAAAAAATGATGTCATACATAGAAAATTAAATAGCCATCCAAAGCCAAACTTACCTTTTGCTTCTCCCTATAGTCTTCACCTTGGAAGTTGTACACACTGCCCTCTGTTTCCATAGTGACATTTCTCAGTGAACCCTCATCCAGATTTGAGAGCTTTTCTGTTAGCTCTGCTATCTACAGATTAAACACAAAGAGGGATGTCACCGTTTGAATGGCGATTGGTAATAAATACATCACTGGATGGGATCCTCGTATATTTCAAGGAGGGGTTACAAAGAATATTCAACATCCAAAAACAGGGTGTTTAAGAGCTTACAAGATCAAAGCTTTGATGTGGAGATGCCGGCGTTGGACTAAGAATTCTCACAACACCAGGTTAAAGTCCAACAGTTTTATTTGGTAGCACGAGCTTTTGGAGCGCTGCTCCTTCCACTCACCTGATGTTGTGGGACTTCTTACTGAGATCAAAGCTTAGTACAGTGGGCAAAATGGACTGATGTATGAGGAGAGATTGACTAGGTTAACATTGTTTTCGCCAGAGTTCACATGAACTTGATGGTTTGAGTTTTAAGGAGAGGCTGGAAAGACTCCGGCTTTTTTCTCTGGAGCGTAGGAGGCTGAGGGGTGATCTTATAGAGGTCTATAAAATGATGAGGGGCATAGATAAGGTAGATAGTCAATATCTTTTCCCAAAGGTAGGGGAGTCTAAAACTAGAGGGCATAGGTTTAAGGTGAGAGGGGAGAGATACAAAAGAGTCCAGAGGGGCAATGTTTTTACACAGAGGCTGGTGTGTGTCTGGAACAAGCTGCCAGAGGTAGTAGTAGAGGCGGGTACAATTTTGTCTTTTAAAAAGCATTTAGATAGTTACATGGGTATGATGGGCATAGAGGGATATGGGCCAAATGTGGGCAATTGGGATTAGCTTAGTGGCTTAAAAAAAAAGAGCGGCATGGACAAGTTGGGCCGAAGGGCCTGTTTCCATGCTGTAAACCTCTATGACTCTATAAAATCCCCTAGTCTCCGCACTCTGGCGTCTGTTCGGGTACACTGATAGAGAATTTTAGCATGGCCGAAACAGCATATCTTTCGGAGCATGACTGGGAGAAAACCAGAGCTCCCAGAGGAAACCCACGCAGACACTGGGAGAGTGTGCAGACTCCACACAGACAGTGACCCAAGCCGCGAATCGAACCTGGATCCCAAGTGCTGTGAAGCAGCAGGGCTAACCAGTGTGCCACTGTGCTGCCCTTATTTAAACATTTTAATAAATCCTTGACATGTTAACCCTCTGATGATTTTGCTATCATAGAAACATAGTAGATAGCAGAAGAAAAGCATTCAGCCCATCAAATGAGTGCCAGTTCTTTGGGAGGGAGAGCCAATTAATCTTACCCCCCTCCTTTTTCTCTTCACGTATATAACGGAGCTTCATTGAATCAGAGAAACTTGAAGCACAGAAAGACGTCAAACTTGTGTTGGCTCTTTGAAAGAGAAGTGGTCACATTTTGTTCCATTCCCCCAATTTATGTCAGCAACGCTGGGCATTACTCACCCTCTTACATCACTTTTAAAATGACTTTTTTTCAGGTAGAGCTTATCAGACCTCTGAGTGAAAAAAAATCTCCTCACATCCCCTCTAGTTATCTTGTCAATGATGTTAGGTCTATAATCTCTGATTATTGACCCATTCCCAAGGCTGGGTTTAACTGCGAAGCTTTTACCTGAGGCCAAACATGCTGACCGATCGCAGAATAAAAACAGACACACAAGTGTTGTCTGCCTCGAAACAATTAAATAGCTATTTTAACAGTTGTGCAGCTACATTAAGGAGGAGTTATGTTAATATACTTTGACATTAATTTATAGTGGTTTTATCATGCAAATATCTTCCATCACCATCTTCACAGGTTAAAACTGGGTTAAAAATGTACCCTCCTTTCCAGCACATATTACGATAGTACCCCAAAGTTGGACAAAAAGGTTGAGCAAACCTACAATTGTATCATCGAATCGAAGAATCCTTACAGCGCAGAAAGAGGACATTCAGCCCATTGAGCTTGCACCAACAACAGTCAGATCCTATCCCCGTAACCACACCTATTTGCTATGTTATTGTATCTGACACTAAGGGGCAATTTAGCATGGCCAATCAACCTAACATCTTTGGAGCGTGGAAAGAAACCGGAGCACCCGGAGGAAACCCCAACACAGACACAGAGAGAACGTGCAAACTCCACACAAACTGTGACCTGAGGCTGGAATTGAACCCGGGTCCCTGGAGCTGTGAGGCAGCAGTGCTGACCACTTTGCCACTGTGCCGCCTATTATTTTCCTGCACTTTATTCTCTTAAGAGGGGCATTCAGTAATTACTGAGTGCTCTGTTTTTCCCGATGGATTGTGTAGAACACAATGCGAACTATTAAAATTTGGTCATTTGTAAATAAGATCAAATACCCTTTGAAAAATCCGGTTGAAACCTGTTCTGTTTTTCCTTGAATCTTACCATTTACTTTGACCTTTTCAGAGTCTGATGTCATCCAAGATGTGAATGCAGTCTTTAAATTACCTTTAGTGTTTTATTTTACTGTCCGCTGTAAGCTGTTGCTAATTAAAGGTCACCTCTTTACCATGCAGGTGAAAATATTCATTTCATGAGAATTTCAATTCAGCTCATCTCAACGGGAAGAATAACATGGAAAACAATATGTAGATTTACAGGATTACAGAGAGATAACATGATAACTCATCCCAGGAATGTTAAAAATGTCATGAAACAAAAAGGTAAAGCAAGTTACGTTCATATTGGACTGCATTATGTTCACATATATTTCCAGCTGACTGTCACTTTAGTTCTTCCTATTTAAACATCTTCATCTTAGTAACTGTCTTAATAAAGAATTTATAACTCTAATTTAATTTTAATGATATCCTCTAACTTTCTCCTCTCTTACACTGAATGCATAGCAAATGACTCAGCTTTATTCCTTAATGAGTTTCAAGTTTAAGTTTATTCATTAGTGTCACAAGTAAGGCTTACATTAACATTGTAATGAAGTTACTGTGAAAATTTCCCAGTCGCCACACTCTGGCGCCTGTTTGGGTACACTGAGGGAGAATTTAGCATGGCCAATGCACCTAACCAGCACGTCTTTTGGACTGTGGAGGGAAACCATTCAAAGTGGCTCAACACCAGTTTTTCATGGATATTCAGGATTGGGCAATAGATGCTGGCCTTGCCATGATGCCTATATTGCTTGAATGAATAAAAAAATGCCACCTCATCTGGAGGAATGCACCTTAAGTCGCTGAAAGATGTGAAGGTTGGATTTAGAATCATAGAAACCCTACAGTGCAGAAGAGGCCATTCGACCCGTTGAGTCTGCACCGACTCTCCGACAGAGCGTCCCACCCAGGCCCCCTGTCCTGCTCTATTCCCGTAACCCCACACATTTCCCATGGCTAATCCTATCTAACCCACACATCTTTGGACTGTGGGAGGAAACCGGAGCATCTGGTGGAAACCCACGCAGACGTGGGGAGAAGGTGCAAACTTTTTTTAAAGTGAAGTAAAGTTTATTTATTAGTCACAAATGAAGACTGTGACGAATGAAGTTACTGTGAAATTCCCCTTGTCGCCACACTCCGGTGCCTATTGGGGTCAATGCACCTAACCAGCACGTCTTTCAGACTATGGGAGGAAACCAGAGCACCCGGGGGAAACCCATGCAGACACGGGAAGAATGTGCAAACTCCACACAGACAGTGATCCAAGCCGGGAATCGAACCTGGGTCCCTGGCAGCAGTGCTAACCACTGTGCCACTGTGCCACCCACATTTTCCAAGGCTCTGGCACAATCTTCCAATTCTCTTTTAGAGAATATGCAACACACAATCGTTTACTGATGTGATTGAATTAATTCTCCAGAAACCCCAATCAGAAAGGGAACATATGAGAGGCACAGTTTAATCTTGCGTATGTATAGAAGACACTATTATGTTTTTCAGAGTAATTGTTAAGTCTGTTCCCACCTTACTTTTTTCTTTTAAAAGGTGGCTGGCAATTTGTGGTGAAGTCGTTTGTTTAATGCAGCATTTCAATTTGAATTGTGGTCTGCGAGCAGATGATAAACACGTTTAAAGTTTCAATAGTGTGGTATTGTCTCAGCATTTTAAAATAATAAGTATTTGCATACAAACCCGTGAAAATTTACGACCAGCGTTTCTTTGCTTAAGATTAATTAGCGAGTGGATTAAAACACATCTATATTTGTCAAGATTAGACTGCAATAATCAATTAAAATAAGCGTTCTCGCGCACCAAAGTTAACTCGGTTTTTTGTTATGAGACAAACACTGGTTAACTTTTTGCATAAAGGAGTTTGCCAATATGGACTTGGCAGATTTCATTATTTTTCAATTAAAAAGGGAATAATAAACAGTTTAAGAAAAAAGTGAGATTCAAGTATCCCGCAGGCTCACTGTACAGAATGCTAATTGCAATTTATATTATTAACATTATAAAACATCATTACTGCTAATGCTATGAAAGTTTAGGTTTAATATCTTCTTTTTCCATGACTAACTGCCTAACGATTTTATGACAAGCCCATATAAAATATATGATGGTATGTGCTTGCCAATCGCTTTTCGGAAGAGCTGGAGTTCACAAGTAGAGCAATCGATTGCTACAAAGTTTTTTTATTCATTTGTGGGAAATGGACGTCGTTGGCTAGACCAGCAGATATTGCCCATTGCTAGTTGTCCTTGAGAAGGTGGTGGTGAGCTGCCTTCTTGACAATTGAGTAGCTTACTAGGCCATTTCAGAGAGCGGTTGAGAGTCAACCACATTGCTGTGGCTCTGGAGTCACACAGAGCAGGTAAGGACAGCAGATTTCCTTCCCTAAAGGACATTAATGAACCAGATGGTTTTTTTCAACAATCAACAATGGTTTCATGATCATCAGCAGATTCTTAATTCTAGATTTATTTTTATTGAACTCAAATTCCACCATCTACCATGGTGGGATTCGAACCCAGATCCCAAGACCATTAGCTGAGTTTCTTGATTAATAGCCTAATGATAATACCAATAGGCCATCACCTCCCCAAGTTACTAATGTTATGTTTGTAAACAAGGAAACCATTTCCATTGCTCCATTGCAATTCTTTTTTCTGCAAACAAAAGTAAACTTTGCTCCCATTATTTGTAAGGAAGTTCCAGGGTTTAGGCCGTAAGACCACAAGACATAGGAGCAGAAGTAGACCATTCCACCCATTGAGTCTGCTCTGCCATTGAATGAAATAATGACTGAACTGATAATCCCTAACTTCATTTTCCCACTTTATCCCCATAATCCTTGATTCCCTTTTAAAAATCTGTCTACCTCAACCTTGAATTTAAAAATCTGATTCTGATATTAAACTGGTCAACCTGCCAGGAAATTATTTAGAGGAAGAATGGTCACCCTATCTCTGGATATTTTTTCTCTTGGTCCTTGGACTGTGGCATACCAGTGAGGCAGAGGAGGACCAGATTTAAGTTGTTTTTGTTTCAGAACTGTTTCAGTTTGCATATGAGGCCACATGACACTTGTCAAAAAAGGTTGTGACTCAGTGCATCTGCTGTTTTTCTCTGAAATATAACGCACCCGCCCCTCCAACCCCAAACCCCACCCCCGCAAACCCTCTTTGAGACAGAGCAGAGCTACTCTTCCAGAGTCTGTATGGTGGACATTTATGTTCCCACTGCAGCTTCAAGCTTGCAAACATGGACACTCCTGTTGTGAGGGCCCAGCTATAGAGCTGAAGATGTTGACACACTCCAATGAGTGTTGATATCACGCATGAGGACACCAACAGATTTGCAGAGGATTCCTCTATACTTCCAGCCTTGGTGGTGAAGCAACTTGGCAAGACTTCCAATACCCAGGAAAAGTGCTTGTATGAGCCAAGCAGAGCTCGAAGAGGTCTTTGCCCTCTGCTGAGTTGTCTCTGAGGCTGTTCCTGACATTGTTATCTGCTGCTACGCACTAGTGCTAGCTACATCAATGTACAGACCCCTCTACCTCATTTTCAAACCCAGTTGGCAGTGCTACTCTTTGTAATGTGCTCATAAGTGCTGTAGCATATGAGATGCATTTTAAGAGCTTCAAACCTTGTTGAAATTCAGAGCTAAATCCACTGAAGTTCCAAAAATATTCCAATTGCAGTAATCCATCAAGTCTAAAGAACAGATTCAGTTTACAAAATGAAATATTGCAGGAACAGGCATAGGTAGGATGTGAATATATTTAATTTGCAACTGTAAAGCCTGTAATCACTTAATTAGAATAAGACCCTCATTAAAGTTCCATACTGAATTTTTAAATTTTGGGGATGCTAATTAATTTATGATCGTTTCCTGTCATTTATTGTGCTCTGGTTTGGATTATCGTATTTTTGTAATATAAACGAATTAGCTGTGCTTGTGCAGTAAGCAGATAAAAGAAGGTTTGAATTGCATAATAGTAGGCATTAAGGCCCGAATTCTCCGACCTCGCCCGTAGTGGGGATTCTCCAGTCCCGCTGCAATGAACGGAGATTTGGCCGAGCACCAAATTCTCCATTTACGCTGGCAGCGGCGGTGGGGGGTGAGTGGTTGGAGAATTCCAGCTTCAGGCTCCTGTGTCTGAATTCATGAGAGTGATTCTAAAGCAGATCTGCCAATAATAGTGCTATTTTATTTAATGGATTAGCAATTTAAAAACCAAATAAAATTGGAGAATCAAGTAATTAAAGGCTGAACTTCAGCACTATTATCTTCCCTTATTTATCTACCACATCTGTTTTTATTCCGCACGTTGGTGGTATATTGGTTAGCACTGCTGCCTCACAGTGCCAGGGACCCGGGTTCAATTCCCGGTCTTGGATCACTGTCTGTGTGGAGTTTGCACGTTTTCCCCATGTCAGTGTGGGTTTCCTCCGGGTGCTCCGGTTTCCACCCATGGTCCGAAAGACGTGCTGGTTAGGTTGATTGGGCGTGCTAAATTCTCCCCCTGTGTACCTGAACAGGTGCCGCATTGTGGTGACTAGAGGATTTTCACAGTAACTTCATTGCAGTGTTAGTGTAAGCCGACTTGTGACACTGATAAAATAAATCAAATGTCTAGTAAATTCCAATTTTCAGTCCTGAGCAAGTGGATGGATTTTGAATGAGTTATTGAAATTTCTAAGTTTTAAAATAAATAGCTGTTTTCAGTTGATATGACGATAACCTAAATACATACAACCCACTATACATATATCCCAAAAAGGGGTTAATATGTCAAAGAAAGACTTGCATCTAGCTATATACCTTTCAGAAACAAGAACATCCCAAATTTCTTCCCCTTCAATTGGTACCTTTGTGTTGTCACTGTTGAAATGTTCAATGCTCTTGGAATACAATCTGAGTGGAACTGGATTCTCAATAAAATTGGAGGTAAATACCTTTTATAACAAACCATCTCCGTGGCTGATTACAACATTAATTGCTCCAACTTTCTTACCAGAGGAATTGATGTAATGGACACTGCTCAATACATGTTCAGTTGTAACATTTAGCCCTGAACACAAAATATATTTACATCCTGTAGTGTCAATACCTTAAATCTTCATTTAATGAGAGAGCTGCTGGTGAATAGTTTGCTTTAAGTTTATTGTTTTATTTGATTAATGTCACAAGTAGGCTTACATTAACACTGCAATGAAGTTACTGCGAAAATCCCCTAGTCGCCACACTCCGGCGCCTGTCCGGGTGCACTGAGGGAGAATTTAGCATGGTCAATGCACCTAACCAGCACGTCTTTTGGACTGTGCACAGTTGGTCAAGTGGTATTGGGGGTTTTAGATGTCTCTACTCCAGTATATCATGGGAGTGCGAATATGCATATAAATATAGGGCAAATGTAAAAAGAAAACTTGCCAAATGTAATAAACTTGCAGAAACTTCTTGAAAGAATGAAAACTTATTTATATTGTTAAAAATGAAGTCCTGTCAGAGAAGCAGCGCCTGGCGACCATCCAATTATCAGACATCATTCAGCCCCGAGAATCATCTGTGTTGTTAAGTCCCCAATGGCAGCCCCATCTCTGCGTGAACTGAAAAATGTTGTGCTTCAATCCATGAAAAGCAGGGAATGGAAAGGAATTTTGTTTTCCTCATAAGGCTCTCAGTTCAGAGTCACACTGATGTAGACCTGGAAGTCTACATGAAAAAAACAATTTTGGCAAAACAATCACACTAAGCCTCTGGGTTGTGTACGTTGTCTGATCTAATTAAACTCTCGCTGGGACAGCTCCCGCCTATCCAATGTTCTCAACTGAGTTTTCCTTTGAAAAACAAAATAAACAGCTTTAAGTGGTAGCAGCAATTCTTCTTTGGCATTACCCATAGCAGTCCAGAACATATGTTGTGTTCTAATGATTGCACCTTACACCACATAGTGTTATAAGGTGGATTTGTGTTGAAGTGTGGGCTCTTTGGGAGCAGAGCTAATTTTTGTATAGAATTATAGAATCCCTGCAGTGCAGAAGGAGGCCATTCGGCCCATCGAGACTGCACTGACCACAATCCCACCCAGGCCCTATACCCGTAACCCCACATATTTACCCTGCTAATCCCTCTGATACTCGGAGCAATTTAGCATGGCCAATCAACCTAACCCACAGATTTTTGGACTGTGGGAGGAAACTGGAGCACCTGGAGGAAACCCATGCAGACATGGGGAGAATGTGCAAACTCCACACAGACAGTAACCCAAAGCCGGAATTGAACCCAGGTCTCTGGCACTGTGAGGCAGCAGTGCGAACCACTGTGCCATTGTGCTACCCTAGAGATATGCCTTTGTCGAAATCATACTTTGTATGAACTATGCCACCCAATTTGATGTCTGCAAATTTAAAGTTGTACTTCCAGTTCCTGTGTCCAAATGTTTAATGTAAATTGTGATTAACATGATCCCAGCACTGATTCATATGGACTACTTGTCACCTATTCCCAGTCTGAATGGCTGACTTTAACCTTGATCCTTGGTTTTATTTGATTTTTGGCTTCCATCATGCTACCTGTCCCTTGGCTCCACATCCACTGACCTCAATCATGAGGCTATTATGCAGTACCTTATAAAAAGGCCTTGTGAAAATCCAACTATATTACATCTACCACATTACCCTTGACTACACTTTCTATTACTGCATCAAATAATTTAATTAAGGCTGGTGAAGCATGACCTTTTCTTTGAAATCTTTGCAGGCTACTGTTTATTGTACAATTTACATTTCTTTCTAAATATAAGAAGACCATTAGCTGCATAGTAGTGTTCTGGCATTATACCCTTTTTGAAATGAATGGATAGACATGTAACAATTTCTTTGTTATCTCTTCCATAAGTTTTCATAAGTTGAACACCTGGTATAAATCAATTAAAATAGAACTAAAATAGAATGGTGATAATAGCAGAGGAGACATGACAGATTGAAAAACTCATGTGGAATATAAATGAGGCAAACACATAGTGACTGAACATGTTTGAATGTTCAAAATCTACAGTGAATATTAATTCCACTAGGCAATGCAAGAATGATCATGGTGGAGCTTTGATAGAAGGTTAAAACACATGACTAATTACAAAGCTTCTTTTGTCTTTTAAGGATGTTGAAAGAATTGACTTTGTTCAGATTGAATTAGTAGCGATGATGTACCTCAAGTACATTTACCTAATTAGCCCCAATTTATGAATAGTGTTGTACTGCATAGACCAAAAGATTGGACTGGTAACTTAAGTGAATTTATCCTCCGAAAGAGAAGGGACTCGGAATGCCTCAGTCCAATTTATTTGGGCACCACATCTTTGCTCTTCTTTATGGTACCTTCGCTATTTTTTAACATCTCATCTAAGAGACAGCACCTCAGCATTCATCTGAACTGCACATTTAAATCTCTCGAGTGAGACCTGAACCTACAACTTTCAGACTCAGAGACAAGAATGTTACCAGGGGCGACACTTTATATTACTACCCTTGCTATATGTGGAAGACCCTCCCAGCGGGACAAATCCATCTGTAGAAAAATACTGTGTAAGGCAAGACCTCACTTCTTAAGTTGAGTGGACATTGTCAATTGCTGATGGTTCTGAAATTTTATTTATTAGTGTCACAAGTAGACTTACATTAACATTGCAGTGAAGTTACTGTGAAAGTCCCCTAGTCACCACACTCCGGTGCCTGTTCGGGTACGCTGGGGGAGAATTTAGCATGACCAATGCACCTAACCAGCACATCATTTGGATTGTGGGAGGAAACCGGAGCACCCAGTGGAAACCCACGGAGACACAGGGAGAACGTACAAACTTCACACAGTCAGTGACCTAAGCCGGGAATCGAACCTGGGTCCCTGGTTCTGTGAGACAGCAGTGCTAATCATTGTGCTACTGTGTTCTTAGATAAACATAAACACTTAATGGACTGAAGAAAAAACATTAAAGCTATGCTGACTTCCTAAAATAATGATGATCCAGAGATTTGGAAATAATATATTGTCATGTCCAGCAGAGGCATGTCCTATCAATAATTAGAAAACATGCACTGTATTCAGTTTGGAATCTTCTGGAACCAACTTTTCTTGTTAAAAAAGGACACTAACATGCTGCAAAATGCTGCTCCACCAAGAGGATTCAGATTGCTACACTGTCTTGAAAGGGAAAAAAGGCTACATTCCAAGCTAAGAAGTGGTAAGATCTGTGCTGAGACCACCCAGAAGAAATTTCCTGGCTTACATAGAACATAGAACATAGAAAGCCACAGCACAAACAGGCCCTTCGGCCCACAAGTTGCGCCGATCACATACCCACCTCTAGGCCTATCTATAGCCCTCAATCCCATTAAATCCCATGTACTCATCCAGAAGTCTCTTAAAAGACCCCAACGAGTTTGCCTCCACCACCACCGACGCCAGCCGATTCCACTCACCCACCACCCTCTGAGTGAAAAACTTACCCCTGACATCTCCTCTGTACCTACCCCCCAGCACCTTAAACCTGTGTCCTCTCGTAGCAACCATTTCAGCCCTTGGAAATAGCCTCTGAGAGTCTACCCTATCCAGACCTCTCAACATCTTGTAAACCTCTATCAGGTCACCTCTCATCCTTCGTCTCTCCAGGGAGAAGAGACCAAGCTCCCTCAACCTATCCTCATAAGGCATGCCCCCCAATCCAGGCAACATCCTTGTAAATCTCCTCTGCACCCTTTCAATGGCTTCAACATCTTTCCTGTAATGAGGTGACCAGAACTGCGCGCAGTACTCCAATTGGGGTCTAACCAGGGTCCTATAAAGCTGCAGCATTATCTCCCGACTCCTAAACTCAATCCCTCGATTAATGAAGGCCAGTACGCCGTACGCCTTCTTGACCGCATCCTCCACCTGCGAGGCCGATTTAAGAGTCCTATGGACCCGGACCCCAAGGTCCTTCTGATCCTCTACACTGCTAAGAATGGTACCCTTCATATTATACTGCTGCTTCATCCCATTGGATCTGCCAAAATGGATCACCACACACTTATCCGGGTTGAAGTCCATCTGCCACTTCTCCGCCCAGTCTTGCATTCTATCTATGTCTCGCTGCAACTTCTGACATCCCTCCAAACTATCCACAACACCACCTACCTTGGTGTCGTCAGCAAACTTACCAACCCATCCCTCCACTTCCTCATCCAGGTCATTTATGAAAATGACAAACAGCAAGGGTCCCAGAACAGATCCCTGGGGCACTCCACTGGTCACTGACCTCCATGCAGAGAAAGACCCCTCCACAGCCACTCTCTGCCTTCTGCAGGCAAGCCAGTTCTGGATCCACAAGGCAACAGCCCCTTGGATCCCATGCCCTCTCACTTTCTCAAGAAGTCTTGCATGGGGGACCTTATCGAACGCCTTGCTGAAGTCCATATAGACCACATCCACCGCTCTTTCTTCGTCAATGTGTTTGGTCACATTTTCAAAGAACTCAACCAGGCTCGTAAGGCACGACCTGCCCTTGACAAAGCCGTGCTGACTACTTTTGATCATACTAAACTTCTCTAGATGATCATAAATCCTGTCTCTCAGGATCCTCTCCATCAACTTACCAACCACTGAGGTTAGACTCACCGGTCGGTAATTTCCCGGGCTGTCCCTGTTCCCTTTCTTGAATATAGGGACCACATCTGCAATCCTCCAATCCTCCGGAACCTCTCCCGTCTCCATCGACGATGCAAAGATCATCGCCAAAGGCTCCGCAATCTCCTCCCTCGCCTCCCACAGTAACCTGGGGTACATCCCATCCGGTCCCGGCGACTTACCAACCTTGATGCCATTCAATAGTTCCAACACATCCTCTTTCTTTATGTCCACATGCTCGATCCTTTCTGTCCACCGCAAACCAGCAGTACAACCACCCAGATCCCTTTCCACCGTGAATACCGAGGTAAAGTATTCATTAAGCAGCTCCGCCATTTCTAACGGTTCCGCACAAACTTTTCCCCCTTCACCTTTTAAGGGTCCTATGCCTTCACATCTCATCCTTTTACTCTTGACATATTTGTAGAAAGCCTTGGGATTCTCCTTAATCTTACCCGCCAAGGCCTTCTCATGACCCCTTCTCGCTCTCCTAATTTCCTTCTTAAGCTCCTTCCTACATCCCGTATACTCCTCTAAATCCTTAACACCTCCTAGCTCTCTGAACCTTCTGTACGCCTCTCTTTTCTTATTCACCAGGTTCATCACAACCTTCGTGCACCACGGTTCCCGTACCCTACCAACACCCCCCTGTCTCATCGGAACGTTGTCATGCAGAGCTCCAGACAAACATTCCTTGAAAATCCTCCACTTTCCTTCGGTACTTTTCCCCAAGAATGCCTCCTTCCAATTTACCCGTCTAATTTCCTCCCTGATGACACTGTATTTCCCTTTACTCCAGAGAAACACTTTCCTAGCCTGCCTGATCCTATCTCTTTCCAATGCTATCGTGAAGGAGATAGAATTATGATTGCTATCCCCAAGATGCTCACCCACCGAGAGATCCTCCACCTGTCCAGGTTCATTAGCCAGCACCAGATCAAGTACAGCCTCTCCTCTAGTAGGCTTATCCACATACTGTGTCAGGAAACTCTCCTGGACACACCTAACAAACTCCTCTCCATCCAAACCCCTAGCCCTAGGGATATTCCAATCTATGTTTGGGAAATTAAAATCTCCCATCACGACAACTCTGTTATTCCTACATCTCTCCAGGATCTGTTTCCCCATCTGCTCCTCAACATCTCTGTTACTATTGGGCGGCCTATAGAAAACACCCAGCAACGTTACCGACCCCTTCCTGTTCCTAACCTCCACCCACAGAGACTCCGTAGTCAATCCCTCCACGGCGTCCACCTTCTCTACAGCCGTGACACTATCCCTGATCAACAGTGCCACTCCCTCCCCTCTCTTGCCTCCCTCCCTGTCCTTCCTGAAACATCTAAAACCCGGCACCTGAAGCACCCAGTCCTGTCCCTGAGACATCCAAGTCTCCGTAATGGCCACCACATCACAATTCGAAGCAGCAATCCACGCTCTAAGCTCATCCACTTTATTCACTACACTCCTGGCATTAAAATAGACACATCTCAGACCTTCAGCCTGAGCACTTCCCTTCTCCATCACTCGTCTAACCTCCCTCTTACCCTGTCTACATTCCTTATCTATTTGCGAGCTAACCTCCTCGCTCTCAGTCCCCTCATTTCGATTCCCTCCCCCCATGAATGGGTCTTTTTCAGAAGAAAAGACAGTGATTGTCTCAGACCCCCAGGGTGAATGTCTGCATTCAAAGACCAAGGTTAGGACTAATTATTTGAACCCCAACGTCATTTGTGAAAGGGAGCCATGAACGACTACACGGAGAACACTCATCTTAGCCTCCCTTTTGTATAACGGCTTAAAGTCCTGTCTAAAACAACACAGAACAACATCTGCAGAGTCAACTGCAGCAGTAAGAGTACCAACATCCACTTCTTTAAGACCTGACTGCAACATCATAAGGTCTCCAAGAGTGTTTTTTTTAAGTACAGAAAATTGACACCCTGGTAACAGAACTGCAAGTAATTAGCTTTGCCACCTGCTGAACATCCTTATTTTTGAGGGGATCATGCAATAATCCTGATATTTGACTCTGGCTATTAATTTTTTTAAAATTCATTTGTGGGACATGGGTGTCGCTGGCTGGCCAGCATTTATTACCCATCCCTAGTTGCCCTTGGAGGGCAGTTGAGAGTCAACCACATTGCTGTGACTCTGGGGTCACATGTAGGCAGATTTCCTTCCCTAAAGGACATTAGTGAACCAGATGGGTTTTTCTGACAATCGACAATGGTTTCATGGTCATCAGTAGATTCTTAATTCCAGACATTTTTTTTATTGAATTTGAATTTGACCATCTGCTGCGGCAGGATTTGAACTTGGATCGCCAGAACATTAGCTGAGTTTCTGGATTAATAGGCGAGCAATATCACCACAAGGCCATCGCCTCCCCTAAATCCATCTAGGCTACCTCTCAGAAGTGAAAAGCCTTCTTCACCAGGGCTACATTATGTGTAGTTTCTTCAGATGAGTGTGTGTGTCTGTGTGTGTTTGTATGTGTGCATGCGTACGTATGCGCATGTGTATGTGAGTGTGTGCGCGTGTGTCCCTGAGTGGAGAGTAAGTGACATAGCATTTGACTTCTAGGGTGAGTTTGAGGCTAAATAATTCTCTTTATTAAAACCCATGATAAGCTGGTTGCTGGTCATTCAAATTGTTCACATTCCCATGGGTTAAGAAGCACACACATCTTTTTTTAAAAACACACTGATTATGTACAGTAAGGGGAGTTTCAATAGTTCTCTCTCATCCCTGTCCAAAAACAACCCTAACCCTAACCCTAGCCCATTGTTAGGGTTAGATTTAGGATCCATGGTTTATTGATATCTTCGACAATTTTATTGTTGATAATCAGTAGCTTTCACTCTTGATATGAACCCTGTAGAGACCATTAATGTTGAAAGAGAAATTCAAAATTCCTGTTATTTACTGAAAGAATGAAGTTTTAAGATTCCACGGTTTAAAACAAATGAATTTTACTATACAAGAATCAAATAAAGCAAACACTATGAAATAAAAACGATATTTGGTGAATACTTGTGCTTCACAAAAACACAGTCAAAATACCAATGTTCTCAATTGATCTTTCCTTTTCCCTTATGACATCTCCCAGAAATACTTTGGCTGCTTGTTAAGCTCTTGAAGATTCGTTCACTTCCTGGGACCAAACCAGAAAGCCACAGCTCTCAGGAATTCTCTTCAATTCTCCTCAGTGTCTCTGCTATCCTTCAAAGTATAAGGTTTCTTGGGATCCTTCAATTGGTCTCCAGCTAAGCAATCCTTACTGATGGAGCCCTTCATTATGAAGATGGAGAGGTGCTGTTTTTGAGACATTAAACCAAGGCCTCTTTTACCTGCTTAGATAGGCCTGAAAAGCTTCCCTACTGCGCTTGCTTGGAACGACACAGAGATTACCATGGTCCCTGCGCAAGGACGATACGCAAATTCGTGAAGTGTTCCATATAATGGGTGGGACGGTGGCACAGTAGTTAGCACTGCTGCCTCACAGCGCCAGGGACCCGGGTTCAATTCCCAGCTTCGGTCACTGTCCGTATGGAGTTTGCACATTCTCCCCGTGTCTGCTTGGGTTTCCTGCGGGTGCTCCGGTTTCCTCCGCAGTCCAAAGACGTGTGGGTTAGGTGGATTGGCCATGCTAAATTGCCCCTTCGTGTCAGGGGGGACTAGCTACGGTAAATGCATGGGGCTATGGAGATAGGGTCTGGGTGGGATTTTGGTCGGTGCAGATTCAATGGGCTGAATGGCCTCCTTCTGCACTGTAGCATTCTATGATTCTATGATACACTTTTCTTTGAAGAGTTCCACTAATTCCTGAATATAAACTATCTCTTTACGAATACCACCAAAGAACAAATTAGCTCATCATTTACGTCATTTCTCCATGTGGGAACTTGATCTGAGGAAATTGGCTGATTCATGAGGCTATTTATCATCAATGACTATTCTTCAAGAGAAATTCATTGACTGTGAAGCATTTTGCTGATAAATGCAAACTGTATTTTTCAGCTTAAAACTTCCTCAGTTTGAAAAGCACAGAATTTTTTCCAAAATTCTTTTAAAGACCAATCAGATGAGAAGATAGGAGCAGGAGGAGGCTATTCGAACCTTCGAGCCTGCTCCGCCATTCATTACAATCATGGCTGATCGTCCAGTAGCCTAATCCTGTTTTCTCCCCATAACCTTTGATCCCATTCGCCCAAGTGCTATATCAGCCACCTCTTCAATACATTCAATGTTTTGGCATCAACTACTTCCTGTGGTAATGAATTCCACAGGCTCACCACTCTTTGAGTGAAGAAATGTCTCCTCACCTCCATCCTAAATGGTCTACCCCGAATCCTCAGACTATGACCCCTGGTTCGGGAGTCCCCCACCATCAGGAACATCCTCCCTGCATCTACCCTGTCTAGTCCTGTTAGAATTTTATATGTCTCAATGAGATCCCCCCACCCCCCCCTCCATTTGTCTGAACTCCAGTGAAAACAATCCTACCCTAGTCAATCTCTCCTCATACATCAGTCCCGCCATCCCCGAATCAGCCTGGTACAGTAGGTTCCAGTAGCAATATTCATAAAGTATCCTCCTTGAAGAATCTTACTTTTTCAGCTACATCTACAAATTGTAAATTATTCTATATGCCATTGTGAATTACTCTTTTATGGACAGTCAGGTAATTAAAATTGACAATGTTTGCTGTTGCTCCGCACACGACTTTAATCTTGAGAAAACAAAGCAAAAGCTTTCATAAGGTTGATTTTTTTTCAGCAGACAAAAAATATCGCTTGAGTTTAAATTGTGTCAGTGCACAATCCTCACTTTTATTGTGCTGTTTGGCGTCTTTTTCACCAGACTCCAACGGACTTCGCTGTGTCTCTAAAGGATGGGGGTAACCAAAATGGCTGTCTGCCCCTATCTATCACGAGACAGGAAGTGCTGTAGAATTCCATATACTCTGTAGACAGAACAGAGCAGAAGTACAAAAGATCAAACAATTCTTCATAGCCTCCCAGTTATCACTCTTCTTGAAATAGAGAGCTCAGCTTATTGTTCTCCCACTCCTTGTTGCATGATTGGCATGTTTGCACTAGTAAGAAGTTTAACAACACCAGGTTAAAGTCCAACAGGTTTATTTGGTAGCAAAAGCCACAAGCTTTCGGAGCCTTAAGCTCCTTCTTCAGGTTAGTCAGCTTAAAGAGTAAGAGTAAGAGTAAGGAGCTTAAGGCTCCGAAAGCTTGTGGCTTTTGCTACCAAATAAACCTGTTGAACTTTAACCTGGTGTTGTTAAACTTCTGACTGTGTTTACCCCAGTCCAATGCCGGCATCTCCACATCATGTTTGCACTAAACAGAAGAATGGATGGGATTTTACGGATTGCTCGTAAAATCCCACAAGAGGTCAACGGACCTTCCCACGCACTCCGGACATTTTCTCTTCCACCTTCTTCCTTCGGGAAAAAGATACAAAAGTCTGAGGTCACGTCCCAACCGACTCAAGAACAGCTTCTTTCCTGTTGCAGTCAGACTTCTCAATGGACTTACCTTGCATTAAGTTGATCTTTCTCTACACCCTAGCTATGACTGTAACACTACATTCTGCACTCTCTCGTTTCCTTCTCTCTGAACGGAATGTTTTGGCTGTATAGCGGGCAAGAAACAATACTTTTCACTGTATGTTTATATATGTGACAATAATAAATCAAATCAAATCAAATGCTTCGCCCTTCGCCCGCTCCAATTCCCATGATGGGTGGGCTGGTAAAATTCCGGCCAATGTAACAGTCCTGAGCATTGTCCATCACCGAATTTCAGGGAAACACCATAGATATGATCTCCATGCTAAGAGCCCTTCCTCTTTCCCCTTTCAAGCAATTTGCTCTACTCTGCATGGCCTTTGCTTGTTTCTCATGTTGAATGCGAAGAGGAAGTTCGATCTGATGACTTTTTTTCCAGTATTTCCTGTTTTTATTTCAGATATTCAGCATGCGTGGTATTTTATTTCTTGTTCTAAGTTTTTCAAGCAGTGAAAGCCTATAAATAACCAACACTGGGGCAATATGATCATCATTTCATTGATTCCGTGGCCTCTAGTGCTGCTGTGTAAATCAAGGAATCAGATAACCTTGCTGACTTGCCTTTGTAAACTAATTACAGCAATTAATCAAGGCAGCTACTGAATTCATCTTATCTGGTGAGAGATCTACCAGCAATCTTGTTTGCTTATACAAAATACAATTTGCTTATCTTGTTACTGTTCTGTTTCTCAACCTCTACTGCACTCTTTAATTACAATGGTTAACAATACTCTATATTCTTGTTCTGTCATGATGTGGAGATGTCGGCGTTGGACTGGGGTAAACACAGTAATAAGTTTAACAACACCAGGTTAAAGTCCAACAGGTTTATTTGGTAGCATTTGTTACCAAATAGCATTTGCTACCAAATACCAAATATGGTGGCATTTGTACCAAATAAACCTGTTGGACTTTAACCTGGTGTTGTTAAACTTCTTTCTTGTTTTGTACCATTGAGTGTGAGGGGAAAGTTGCATAATTATGCATTTGCGTCGGGTCAGGGAGACAGGAAGAATCTGGGCCGGGATTCTCCCAGCCTGCTGTGCTGCTCGAGTAGCACAGTAGGCCAGGAGACATCGGGGGGGGTGGATGGGGGGGTGGAGGTGGCGCTTTAGCGAGACTTGCGACCGGCATCTGGCCATTCGCAATTTTGATGTGTAGATGCCAGCGTTGGACTGGGGTAAACACAGTAAGACGTTTAACAACACCAGGTTAAAGTCCAACAGGTTTATTTGGTAGCAAAAGCCACACAAGCTTTCGGAGCCCCAAGCCCCTTCTTCAGTTGAAGAACTGAATACTTCACCTGAAGAAGGGGCTTGGGGCTCCGAAAGCTTGTGTGGCTTTTGCTACCAAATAAACCTGTTGGACTTTAACCTGGTGTTGTTAAACTTCTTACTGCATTCGCAATTTCCCCAGGTCCTTTATTTCCACGTAATCAGTTCCACACCAGAAATCAGTGCGGAGCTGATTAACACATTGAAATTACAATTTCCATATTATTAGCGGGCCCAGGATGGTGTGTCTAGACCCGCTAGCATTTCCGCCCCCTGCCGGGAGAGGTCCCCACCAGCAGGGTTTACAACTGCTCCCCACCAACGGGGACCAGGCGTGCTCATCCTGCTAGTGACGACAGAGGTCATTGAGGTGCCCCCCTGGGAGGTCGGGGGCCAATGGGGTGCTCCTTGGGCAGTGCCAGCCTGGCACCCTGGCACTGCCCACCAAGCACCGGTCATTTAAAACTGAGGTGCGTAGAAATTTCTTCTTGTAGAGGGTGATGAATCTCTGGAACTCTCTATCCCAAGGGATAATGGAGGCTGGATCATTAGAAGTATTCAAAGTGGAGGTGAATAAATATTTGATAGATCGAGGAATAGAGGGCTATGGGGAAATGGCAGAGAAAAGGAGTTGAGGCTGGCATAGATCAGCCATGATCGTATTGAATGGCGGGGCAGGCCTGAAGGGGTTGGTGGCTACTCCTGCTTCTACTTCTTGTGTTCTAGGGTCACAATAAAAGATACCGTCAGTGAGGCGATGAAAGAGCTGAGTCGAAATGTCGTTTCAAATGAGTCCCTAAGCATCCTTCACTGTTAATGTTAGGAATTGGCTTATTAATCTTTATTATGGAAACGATAAAGTCTCAAACATTCACAGCTACTTTGGCATAATCATGTCATCCTGGGAAGATGAGAATGTGTTGGAGCAGAAAATGGTCTGGAATCCTTTTTAATTGGGTCACGATCCTATTTGATTTCTAACCCAATTATTCCTGGATGTGGGGGCAGGGACGGGGTATGGGAGGAGAGGGTGGATGTAGTGAGTGAGATCATCACGGTCTGAGGTGAGGATCTGTCTTGTATTTTGGTATTGTCCTGTGAGGGTATATTCAGTTGTGTCTAATTGTCCAGCATGTGGTTCAGTAAGGGCGATTTGAGGCACATTGGTAAAATAATGAGAAGTATATCTCGAGTTAAATCATCCGAGTTGCTTGTACAATGAGCACATAGACCCATGGAATTATAGGTGTTTACAGCACTCATATAGCCGTACGTCGAATGATGTCTATGCAGTTTAGTAGCAGCTATAACTCAATCCTAGCAGGTCAGGCAGCATATCTGAAGAGAGAAACAAATTTGATTTGATTTATTATTGCCACATGTATTAGTATATAGCGAAAAGTATTGTTTCTTGCGCACTGTACAGACAAAGCATACCGTTCACAGAGATGGAAAGGAGAGGGTGCCAAAAGTCGTGTTACAGTCATAGCGAGGTTGGAGAGAAAGATCAACTTAGTGTGAGGTAGGTTCATTCAAAAGTCTGACAGCAGCAGGGAAGAAGCTGTTCTTGAGTCGGTTGGTATATGACCTCTGACTTTTGTATCTTATTCCCGACTGAAGAAGGTGGAAGAGAGAATGTCCGTGGTGCGTGGGGTCCTTATTTATGCTGGCTGCTTTTCCAAGGCAGTGGGAAGTGTAGACAGAGTCAATGGATGGGAGGCTGGTTTGAACAGAATGAATAGGCAGAATCTTGTTGAGGTGCGAGGTGTCTCGTCTGCCAGCTGGAGAACCGGCAAGAGAGACATGCTGCTTCTTTTTGGATACAGAAATCTGGCCTGCCAAGAGCTGCTGGCCAATCAGAGGCTGCCATCTCTTGTGCTCACTGGGAAAGCCGTGGCTGCTGCCTGAAGGACTGGCACTGGAGACCCGGGATCACAGAGTGACCCAGGTCACAAGTCAGTAATTTATGGGTGGGCACGGTGTTATCTGTTGTCCATACTGCATTGTGACAGGCCTGCCTGCCTGCAGCTGAGTTAATATCAATGGCAGTAATGATGTGGAGTGGTGTGGGCACAGTAAGTAGTCTCACAGCACTGGGTTAAAGTCTAACAGGTTTATTTGGAATCACGAGCTTTCAGAGCACTGCTCCTTCATCAGGTAATCACTCACCTTCATCAGGTAATCACTCACCTGATGAAGGAGGGGTGCTCCGAAAGCTCGTGATTCCAAATGGACCTGTTGGACTTTAACCTGGTGTTGTGAGACTTCGTTCAATGGCGGTAGGATGAGGCCTTTTGGTGGTCATTAACTGGCCATTTAAGGGCCTCAGTTGGTGGCGGATTGGGCAGATCAACACAGAACTTAATTCCTCTATCCCCCTCTAAGCCCTTCCTGCCTCCAACCTTGCCACCAGCAAGAGCACAAGATTCTAGCCAATGCCTCAGGTCCAACTCTGTTCCCCCTTCCAAAAGGGCTGCCAAACGTGTTGTGAATTTTTCATTTTTAATTCAGATTTCTGGCATCCGTAGTATTTTGCTCTTTTTGCCAAAGCAAAACATACTGTTTTGCCCTCTCTAAAAGCTGATTCAAATACTTACCCACTTTTCTGTTTAAAGGTGCATTGATTTGATTTGGTTTGATTTATTATTGTCACATGTATTGGGATACAGTAAAAAGTATTGTTTCTTGCGCGCTATACAGACAAAGCATACCTTACATAGAATACATAGGGGAGAAGGAAGGGAGCGGGTGCAGAATATAGTGTTACAGTCATAGCTTAAGAGAGTTAGAGATAAGTTTTAAGAGTATAGAACAAGAGTAAAATATAGCATTAGAGGGTAAGCTTCTCTGGAACAATTATTCCTGTGGCAAATCATTCCACACTTTTGAATAAAAAAACATTCAACTCCCAACCGCTTTCCTCAATTTATTAATGATAAGTTGAAAATTGTGAATCCCTATTATGACAAGTCTCAGGATATTGATATAATGTTTGCAAACTTCCGATAGACTTACCAATTAGGGTCTTTGTTCCCACAAATAGCGGGGTTGCAGAACAGATTTCCAAGCCAGGTAGATCATTTAGATTCAACCGACACTTTGAAAGGGAAGCTGGATTGATATCTGTCGAGAAGGGGCAATCAAAGGGAGGTGATGGCCTAATGGCATTATCGAAATAGAAACCCTACAGTGCAGAAAGAGGCCATTTGGCCCATCGAGTCTGCACCGACCACAATCCCACCCAGGCCCTACTCCCATATCCCTACATATTTACCAGCTAATCCCTCTAACCGACCCATCTCAGGACACTAAGGGGCAATTTTAGCATGGCCAGTCAACCTAACCCGCACATCTTTGGACTTATAGTTATAGATAATTATACTTATAGTTATATAACTTATATATATATATATATATCAAATATATAATATATATTATATACAATATATAATATAATAATATTATAATATATATAGAAATATAATATATATAATATATATTATTTACATATATATTATAATACTATATATATATATAACTTATATATATATATAACTTATATATATAACTTATAGTTATATATACTTATACTTATAGTTATATAACTTATATATATATATCAAATATATAATATATATATTATATATAATATAGAATATAATAATATTATAATATAAATATATATAGAAATATAATATATATAATATATATTATTTACATATATATTATAATATATATATATAACTTATATATATAACTTATAGTTATAGATACTTATAGTTATAGTTATAGCTATACTTATAGAGAATAGTTCACTGCTGGATAAAATTATGTGGTTGCACTAGAGCTACCATCTTATTTATGCATGATTTACATTCAGGTTGAACATTGCCACACTTGACTAACCCCTTTGCTTCATTCATTGAATTTATCTAAGTAATGAAAGCTACTTTCTAAGAAAACAAAGTTCAATGTCTCAGGTCCCGATGGCTGCATAAACCAGAAAACATTTCACGTTTGTGGTTTCCGACAGCATCAGAATTCATTTGATTAAATTATAACATTAATACTCCCAAGGTATTCAGTGTCTTATATAATAAACATTGCTCAATATTTATGGGCAACACATGAAATCTTGTTAAGTAAATGGACCAGATTATATTCCACGCGATGAGGTTACCTCTCAATTTTAGAGTAATTTCTACTTAATGCCATCGGCATATAAAGTGATTATTCATAAATGGCCCAGAAAATGTACAGAAATTGGAAGTGCGAGCTCCCCTGGGGAACAGAGACCACAGCATGATACATTTCAATATCTAGTAGTCTTAGCAACTGGAGCCAGGTACACAACTTTAGAAGGGCCAAAGTCAGGAAATGAATGGACAATTAAAGTGATTAAGTTAGCCACAGTTCTTCAATAATGCTTCATCTGAAATTCCACAGTTCGGGCCTACCCCTCACTTTCCAGCAAATTTAAATCATGGTGTTGATGATATCTGTGACCTTGATATGATAAATAGGTCCCCGCCTGCCTCATCTTTGCCTTCTTTAAACTGATTTCTGACTTTAATGGTGGAACTTGCTAGGGAATCAAAGTGAGACGGCAGCAGGTTTTGAGAAACATGAGCAAGTGATGGGTGAGAAATCCTTTACATGTTGGGATATCATTCTACAGTTCTTCAATAATGCTTCATCTGGAATCCCACAGTTCGGGCCTACCCCTCACTTTCCAGCAAATTTAAATCATGGTGTTGATGATATCTGTGACCTTGATATGATAAATAGGTCCCCGCCTGCCTCATCTTTGCCTTCTTTAAACTGATTTCTGACTTTAATAGTAGAACTTGCTAGGGAATCAATGTGAGACGGCAGCAGGGTTTAAGAAACATGAGCAAGTGACGGGCGAGAAATCCTTTACATGTTGGGATATCATTCATATTTTCTTACATATAAAGATATTTGCTCACAGCACTTCTTTTGAAAGAGTGCTTTCACTATTTTGGAGGCCATTTCCAATTCTTTGAAGGTAATTTTTGCTACTCTGTGGCCCAAATCATTTGATCTATACGCTGGAATTCTACCACCCCATACGCTGGAATTCTACCACCCTTTTCTTTACAGTATCGGAGCAGGTGAGGGGAGGACAATGGGAAGGTCCATTGACCTCGGGTGGAATTTTCCAGTCCTGGGCCGAGCGAGGCCATAAAATCCCACCCATACTTTCCAAATGTTAACCTTCAGTTCATTGTGCAGGCCATTTATCAATTTCTCTCTTTGATTTGATTTGATTTACTGTCACATGTATTGGGATACAATGAAAAGTATTATTTCTCGTGCGCTATACAGACAAAGCATACCGTTCATAAAATACATAGGGGAGAAGGAAAGGAAAGGGTGCAGAATGTAGTGTTACAGTCATAGTTAGGGTGCAAAGAAAGATCAACTTAATATAAGGTAGGTCCACTCAAAAGTCTGATGACAGCAGGGAAGAAGATACTCTTGAGTCGGTTGGTAAGTGATCTCAGACTTTTGCATCTTTTTCCTGATGGAAGAAGGTGGAAGAGAGTACATCCAGGGTGCGTGGGAAGTGTAGACAGAATCAATCGATAGGAGGCCCCCTGGACCTCAGAGGAGGAACAAGATGAGAAGCAGCAGCAGGAGCAGCGCTTGCAGCTGACTTCTCATCAATCACCTGCCATCCCACAGAAGAGAGGGTTTAAGTGTAGGGTTCAGACGCGTAGAGGATTATTCAACCTCTTTCGGCACTGCATTTAGGAACATGGCGCCTCACTGCTGTTTTTGAATTCTTCAATGACTCCCAACCATACCTTCTTGTTTTCTGATGCAGGCTACTTCCTCCTGTCGCCAGGGATCAGAATCTCCCTATGGGCCCAGCAGCAACTAGCAGCACTGACTCCTGAGAGATATTTTTGAAGGATAGAGTTGTCTCCACAACTCTAGGTTTAGGCTCTGTCAAAAATCCTCTGTGGTGCTTTAAGTTTAATCTTAGCAGGATTCCAGTAAATATTTGTACTGAATGAGATGATGCAGGTTATCAACTGGTCTGGCCAGCCCAATTGATCAGGAAACCCGCGAACGAAAAGTGACAGAAATTCAAAAGTCTTTCTTGCTTTCTTTCCTTCCGATTGCTTCCATGTATTATAGATTACGGGGAGGTGGTGACCTATTGGTATCATCACTGGAATATTAATCCAGAAACTCAGAGAATGGATGACACGATGGCACAGTGGTTAGCACTGCTGCCTCACAGAGCCTGGGATCCAGGTTCAATTTCCAGCTTGGGTCACTGTCTGTGTGGAGTTTGCACATTTTCCCTGTGTCTGCGTAGGTTTCCTCCGGGTGTTCTGGTTTCCTCCCACATCCAAAGATGAGTGGGTTAGGTGGATTGGCCATGCTAAATTGTCCCTTAGTGTCAGGGAGACTAGCTAGGGGGGGTAAATGCATGCAGCTATGGGGATAGGGCCTGGGTGGGATTATGGTCAGTGCAGACTCGATGGGCCGAATGGCTTACTTCTGCACTGTAGGGATTCTATGATTCTATGAATGTTCTGGGAGCCAAGTTCAAATCCTGCTACGGCAGATGGTGGAACTTGAATTCAATAAAAAATGTCTGGAATTAAGAATCGACTGATCACCATCAAACCATTGTAGGAAAATCCCATCTGGTTCACTAATGTACTTTAGGGAAGGAAATCTGCCACCCTTACCTGGTCCGGCCTACATGTGACTCCAGAGCCACAGCAATGTGGTTGACTCTCAACTGCCCTCGGGCAACTGGAGATGGGCAATAGATGAATTAAAAAAAGAATTATTTGGTGCAGTTAAGTATTATGACTGTTGCGGACACGGGAATCATTGCCATGATAGAAAGTCAGGTAGAGAAGGGTTTTCTTTTAGCAGCTGTGCAGTGTTTCGAATCTCTGGGTTTTTTTATTCGATGTAGTGAGCTTGGACAATAACTTCCTGTCTCATTTCCTTGAGAAGTTAATGAAAACTGTTGGGAAATGCTATAGATTCGCAATGATTGCCTGATGCTCTTGTTAGGCTAACAGTTGTCACATCACATTAATACCAGCAGAGGCACAGCACCTGTCGTATCGAGCTGCTCAGTCCAAATCAGCTCAGTCGGTCAGCTCCACTGAGACTCACCAAGGGGGCTGGCTGGTGACCGTGTCGTCTTGCTGAAACTGGAGCTTTATTGGGAATATATCAGTCTGGCTTTCACTCTCACTCAAATGTGTTAAGGGAAAATCACACAATGTATTCAACTAAAACGGAGAAAGTATCCCTGTGCTTGATTGCTAACAAACCTCTCAAGAAGAAATCAGTATATGTGCAATTTGCCCTATAATTTTTGTCTTTTCTGAACTGAATAATCATAGAATCCCTACATTGAAGAAGGAGGCTATTCAAACCATCGAGCCTGCACCGACACAATCCCTGCCAGGCCTATCCCCATAACCTCACATATTTACCCTACTAACCCCCTGACACTCGGGTCAATTTCGCATGGCCAATCAACCTAACCGGCACATCTTTGGACTGTGAGCGGAAAACGGAGCACTCGGAGGAAACCCACGCAGACACGGGGAGAATGTACAAACTCCACACAGACAGTAACTCAAGGCTAGAATTGAACTCGGGTCCCTGGCGCTGTGAGGCAGCAGTACTAGCCACTGTGCTGCTGTGCCACTCTGATAATAAGTGTAAATGTAAATGCCGGTCGCTACAGTCCCAGAGGACCATCGGCTGCTCTTTCCCTTTGAAAGCTGACTGGTGATGATTGATTGAAGCTGGCCTGTTTGCAGTCCACTTAATGGCTGAACTAAGACACTTTATCATTACAGTGTGCATGATACTTGTAACTGTGACTCAAAGGAAACATTTACCAGAGCTGAAACAATACACTTCTGTAATTTTAACTATTTCTTTAAGTACATTAGCAACATCCCCTGCCAATTTTCCAAAATTTATTGGCAGTACTTCTTTTAAAATATTGTTTGAATATAGTTTATTAACAATGCAATTTTGTATTTGTAGAATGATGAAATCAATCGCATCCTTTCGCACACTGTCATCCATCTCCTTCCTGGCCTACACTGGGTTTGTTTTAATGTTTATTTATTAGTGTCACAAGTAGGCTTACATTAACATTGCAACGAAGTTAGGCCCGTCTCTCAGTGCATTGAATTTTAAATTCTTCTCTTTAGCTATAAAATTCTTTATGATCTTAAAAGTACATTCCTGAGGATGCTGGAATCTGAAACAAAAGCAGAAAGTGCTGGAAGTTCTCAGGAGGTCTGACAGCATCTGTTGAAAGAGAATAGAGCTCATGTTTCAAGTCTGATGAAGAGTCAACCAGACTTGAAGCATAGGGTGGAACCCTGAGCCCATGTCCGCCATCCACGAGATTCCCGGTGGGGGCTCATGACACGGCGAAACCTAAAAGTCCCGGATCTCGCCATCAAGATTGTGGATTCCGATTTTCACCTCCCCTCACCGACAACATAATTAATTTCACACCCACTTTGGGCGTGAACATGAATTACATACATTTAAATTCATTTCAACACCCCCCCCCCCCCCCCCCAACTCCAGGTATTGGCCATTATTTATCCCTCAATCAACATCACACAAGTGGATCATCTGGTAATACCTTATGCTGCTTGTGGCTGTTTACTATATGCAAATTGGCTGCTGTGTTTTCTACATTACAACATGTACTACACTTCATTGGCTGTAACATCTGGTGGTCATGAATAATGCTGTCCAAATGCAAGTCTTTCTTTTTTGCTGTGAATTATTTTGGGACTGCATAAGAATAGAAGAGTACAAGGTGTTTACTTTTTGTTGGAATCTTACTTTAGTCTACAAATTAAAGTCTTCTTGAACAGAGAACAATAAATGTTTCTGCTCAGTGGAAGGATGCTTAACATTCTAAAGAGTTAAGCTCATGTGTGTTGAATCCCATTGTCATCATTGGTGGTCCTTTGAAATTGAGGATGATCTCTGTCAAGCTCAGTGACTCTTTCGATGACTCAAGAGCTCAATTTTGGATCCCCAGCATCTTCCACAACGGAGATATGTTCTTGCATGGGAGGAGCAGAATTCACAGCCCCAGGTTGACATCGCTCTCCTTCCTCTGTGGCTACAGCTCTGTCTCGCTGCCAAGTTGTTGAGTCTCGAAGTGACTTGAGCCTTGATGAATCTGGTAAAAACATGCTGAGCAGTCCACAACCTTCTCCTCCCAGTCCATTGACTACATGCCTACATGCTTTAGGGCAGTCTTGAGTGTATCTCTATATTTTTTCCTTTGACATAACTGCAGTCCAGATTTTTTTATGCATTCGTGGGACATGAGTGACACTGACTAGGCCAGCATTTATTAACCATCCTAGTTGCACTTGAGAAGGTGGTGGTGAGCTGTCTTCTTGAACCGCTGCAGTCCACATGCTGTGTGTTGACCCACAATGTCAGTAACTAACAGAGAACTTGGAGAATCTGCCGACGGAAGCCAATTCCAGGCATCCAAATGCAATGGCCCATCTATCAGAGTTGGTTTCTGCAGAAGCAGGGCTTCAATGCTGGTAGACACAGCTTCATGGAGGACACTAGCATTAGTCCAGTGATCCTCCCACTTGATCCCCAAGATTTGATGCAAACACTGCTGATGGAAGCCCTCAAGGATCTTAATGTGGTGTGCATAGACAGTAGAGAAGGGCGGTCAATACAACAGCCTTATAAACCAGGACCCTTGTTGACCACCAAAGGTCCCTATTGTCAAAGACCTGTTGGCACAGCTTGATGACGATGACAATCAGGTAAACGGTTAATAAAGTGGAGGTGATCACACAGCCTTGGTTAACTGCAGTTCAGATTTTTCTTTGTTCATTCATGTGACACGAGGGTCCCTGGTTAGGCCAGCATTTATTGCCCAACCCTAGTTGCCCTTGAGAAGGTGGTGGTGAGCTGCCTTCTTGAACCGTTGTAGTTCACGTGCTGTGGGTTGACGTGCTATTAGGGAGACAATTCCCGGATTTTGACCCAGCGACTGTGAAGGAATGGTGATGTATTCCAAGTCAGGATGGTGAGCGGCTTGGAGGTGAACTTGTCATCTTGTTGGATGTGAAAGGTGTCAGTTTCAGATCCTCCATTCAGGGTGATGGTGGTGACAGGACTCTCAGAATGATGACGAACTTCAACGGGCAACCAAAGGGTTGGAGGACGATCCAAATAGCTTCACAATTTGAAGAATCAAACGTCTTGGTCAAGCCGATGAAGCCATAAAGAAATTCTAGATTTTGCTCCCACGACTTTTCCTGGATTTGCCACATAAACCACATCTGCGGTACACCGAGATGGTGGAAGGCACACTGGGTTTCAGGAAGGATCTTCTCAGTGACAGGACAAAGGCAGTTCAGGAGGATAAGGGTCAGGACCTTACCCGCAATGGACAGAAGATAAGTCCCTCTGTAGTAGCTGTAAGAAAACAAAGGGTGGTGGTTGATGGGAAATATTCATCCTGGAGTTCAGTTACTAGTGGTGTACCGCAAGGATCTGTTTTGGGGCCACTGCTGTTTGTCATTTTTATTCATGACTTGGATGAGGGCGTAGAAGGATGGATTAGTAAAGTTGCGGATGACACTAAAGTCGGTGGACTTGTGGACAGTGCGGAGGGAAGTGGCAGGTTTCAGAGGGACATAGATAAGCTGCAGAGCTGGGCTGAGAGGTGGCAAATGGAGTTTAATGCGGAAAATTGTGAGGTGATTCACTTTGGAAGGAGTAACAGGAATACAGAGTACTGGGCTAATGGTAAGATACTTGGTAGTGTGGTTGAACAGAGGGATCTGGGTGTCCATGTGCATAGATCCTTGAAAGTTGGCACCCAGGTTGATAGGGTTGTTAAGAAGGCGTACGGTGTGTTAGCTTTTGTTGGTAGAGGGATTGAGTTTCGGAGCCAGGAGGTCATGCTGCAACTGCACAAAACTCTGGTGCGGCCGCATTTGGAGTATTGCGTACAGTTCTGGTTGCCGTATTGTAGGAAAGATGTGGAAGTGTTGGAAAGGGTGCAGAGGAAATTTACCAGAATGTTGCCTGGTATGGTGGGAAAATCGTATGAGGAAAGGCTGAGGGGCTTGAGGTTGTTTTCCTGAGAGAGAAGAAGGTTAAGAGGTGACTTAATAGAGGCATACAAGATGATCAGAGGATTAGAGAGGGTGGATAGTGAGAGCCTTTTTCCTCAGATGGTGATGGCTAGCACGAGGAGACATAGCTTTAAATTGAGGGGTGAGAGATATAGGACAGATGTTAGAGGTAGGTTCTTTACTCAGAGAGTAGTAAGGGCGTGGAATGCCCTGCCTGCAGCAGTAGTGGACTCGTCAACATTAAGAGCATTCAAATGGTTATTGGATAAACATATGGATGATATTGGAATAGTGTAGATTAGAGGGGCTTTAGATTGGTACCACTGGTCGGCGCAACATCGAGGGCCGAAGGGCCTGTACTGCGCTGTAATGTTCTATGTTCTATGTAGTTTTCACAATTAGATTTATCCCCTTCTTGTGGATAATAATGATTTGATTTATTATTGTCACACATTTTGGGATACAGTGAAAATATTTTTTTATTGCGTGCTATACAAAGTATACAAAGCGTTCATAGAGAAGGAAAGGAGAGGGTGCAGAATGTAGTCTGACAGTCATAGCTAAGGTGTAGAGAAAGATTAATGTGATATAAGGTAGGTCCATTCAAAAGTCTGATGACAGCAGGGAAGAAGCTGTTCTTGAGTTGCTTGGGATATGACCTAATACTTTTGTATCTTGTTCCCGACGGAAGAAGATGGAAGAGAGTATGTCCAAGGTGTGCGGGGTCCTTGATTATGCTTTTCCGAGGAAGCAGAAAGTGTAGACAGAGTCAATGGATGGAAGGCTGATTTACGTGAAGGCTTCTGAGAAGCCTTCTTTGTCCCACAGGCGAAGGATGAACTAGTGGCTACATGATGACAGTCACAATTATGAATCCCATAGTAGATGCTGGTTAACTCTTGGTTAATACCACCTAAGCTATATTCAAGAAAGTGGGTCAGAAGTAATAACAGCTTCCTATTTTTGTAGCTTGCACGATAATCACTTACATCTTGTACTTTGGGAAATCAAACAGTGATAGCTGTACAATACCAATGTCTTCTCTGCTCTCATTTCCAGGTAGATTAAAGGCTCAAATCACTAGATGAAAATATCAACATTTGCATATCAAAAGTTGGAAAGATTTTTGTTTTAAATGCACTGAGCACACATGAGACTGATGTTCAATGAATAATTTTCATTCATGTATGAATGTAGTGATTACTGTTCAATAAAAGTTACTTTCCTGGGTTTTCTGTTGTGGTCTTATCATTCAATAACCTGGTATATCAAATCAGTTGCAATTTTGTAACCAACATCCACTCCATTTCGCTCAAAAATAGATTATTCCTAGCAGAATTTAACTGTATTCTACAAGGAGTAAACAAAGAATTGAAAATATCAAACAGGAAAAATGATGTTCTCGTTGAATTTTCATCACATTGGATTAGAATAACAACACATCCATTTTCAAAATGGTGATTTTGAAATAACTGTGCTGACAATAAATGTAAGTGACATTCCCTCTTTATATACGGGTGGCACGGTGGCACAGTGGTTAGCACTGCTGTCTCACAGCAGCAGGGACCCAGATTCAATTCTGGCCTTGGGTCACTGTCTGTGTGGAGTTTGCATGTTCTTCCTGTGTCTGCATGGGTTTTCTCCGGGCGCTTCGGTTTCCTCCCACACTCCAAAGATGTGTGGGTTAGGCTGATTGGCCATGGTAAAGTGACCCCAGTGTCAAGGAATTAGCAGGGTAAATATGTGGGGTTACGGGAATAGGGCCTGGGTGGGATTGTGGTAGGTGCAGACTCACTGGGCCAAATGGCCTCCTTCTGCACTGTAGGGATTCTATGACTTTAAGGACATCCCTGGGTCAGAGAGGAGACAGATGTGTCTCATGGCCTTGTCAATTCAGTTCTATTTGCAAAGATGGATGATAAGAACATAAAATCATGAGAAACAGGAACAGGAGTAGCCCCTCGAGCCTGCTGCACCATTCCATAAGATCATGATTGATCTGATTGTGGCCTCAACTCCACTTTCCTACCTGCCTTCTAAAACTTGGCTTTCTTGTAGATTAAAAATCTGTCTAAACTCAACCTCTACATATAAACAATAACTCAGCTTCCACTGCTGGATTATATTCACTGGAGTTTAGAAGAATGAGAGGGGATCTCATAGAAACTTATAAAATTCTGACAGTGTTAGACAGGGTAGATTCAGAAAGAATGTTCCCAATGGTGGCGGAGTCCAGAACTAGGGGTCATAGTTTAAGGATAAGGGATAAAGCTTTTAGAACTGAGGTGAGGAGAAATTTCTTCACCCAGAGAGTGGTGAATCTGTGGAATTCACTACCACAGAATGTAGTTGAGGCCAAAATATTGTCTGATTTCAAGAAGAACTTAGATATAGCTCTTGGGGCGAAAGGGATCAAGAGATAAGGGGGGAAGGGGGGATCAGGATATTGAATTTGATGATCAGCCATGATTAAAATGAATGGCGGAGCAGGCTCAAAGGGCTGAATGGCCTACTCCTGCTTCTAGATTCTATGTTTCTGTGTTTCTATGCTCTCTTGGGTAGAGAATTTCAATGAGAGCCCTCTGAGAGAAGAAGTTCCTCCTCATCCCCATCTTAACCGGGAGACTCCTTGTTATAAAACTGTTCTTGCTCGTTCTAGATTCCCCTACAGAGGGAAACATCCAGTCAGCATTTAACTTGCTAGAATTGACCGTCGAACAAGGGATGCCCTGATCGCCTCTCGTTTCAGGGAATGATGATGACTTTCAGCGAGGTCAAATTGCTGATTCACCCATCCTCAGCGATATGTCTGACTCCTGCCTAACAGAGAGCTAGCTGCATCTGCCATGGTCTCATGCACTACAGGCCCCTCTAAGTATTTGGTTAGTTTTTCACTTTCATCTTACACTCGAGGTGGGCAAGCAATCAGCACCTCAACAGCCCCTTAGCCTCTCCCGTTTAGGTGAAGAGATGCAAAACTGAACTGCTCTAAACCGGATGGCTACAAGAGTAGGTCAGAGGCTGGGAATTCTGTGGCAGCTAACTCATCTCCTGATCCCTCCCCCCCACAGCCTGTGCAACATCTCAAAGTACAGATCAGTAGTGTGATGGAATACTCTCCAATTACCTGAATGAGTGCAGATTCAACAACACTCAGGAATCTCAACAACATCCAGGACCAAGCAGCCTAATTGATGGGGAACCATTCAGTCACCTTAAATATTTCCACCATCCACAATCGGCACACAGTGACACCATGTGTACCACATACAAGATGCACTTCAGCAACTTTCCAGGTCTCCATTTTCAAAACCCACAACCTTCACCACCTAGACGTAGGTTAGTAAGTACGTGGGAGCACTGACACTTGCATATTTTTCTCCAAGTCACACACCATACTGATTGGAATTACATTGGCTGTTCCATCGCTGCTTTTGGGTCAATATCCTGGAACTTCCTCTTTAACAACACTGTCGGCATAACTACATGGATTGGTTTAGTTCAAGGAGACAGCCCATCACTAAATTGTCAAATGCAATTAGGGGTGAATTATAAATGCTCGTAATATACACATCCCATGAATGGGTGAAAAAGGCCAGGTGGGGCATGAACTTAATATCTCAAGCAGAGTGACAGTGCAGCACTCCCATAGTCATACCCTTTAGTGTTAGCTTAGACGTTTGTGCTCAAGTCTTCGGAATGGTGGCACAGAGCGGCACAGTGGTTAGCACTGATGCCTCATAGTGCCAGGGACCTGGGTTCAATTCCGGCCTCGGGTTTCTGTCTGTGTGGAGTCGGCACATTCTCCCCGCGTCTGCGTGGGTTTCCTCCGGGTGCTTCAGTTTCCTCCCACAGTACAAAGATGTGCGGGTTAGGTTGATTGGCCATGGTAAATTGACCCTAATGTCAGGGGGGATTAGCAGGGTAAATATGCGGGGGTACGGGAATAGGGCCTGGGTGGGATAGTGGTCGGTGCAGACTCGATGGGCCGAATGGCCTCCTTCTGCACTGTGGGGATTCTATGAATGTGAACCCACAGTATGCAAACAAGTGCACTACCAACTGAGCCACAGCTGACTCCATTGCGACACAGTAGAGGCTTGAGTTGTGGTTTAGAAGAGTTCCCTTATGTTTCAAAGTCTATATCTACTTATAAGTCTATACTCCGATATCCTGTTATTGTCAGCTCTTGAATAAAATGGCAAGTGTTATTAATTCCAGTAAGCACTTTTGAAGAGTAATTCACTTTTTATTTATTAGGCTAGATGGATTTCCCATGCTTGTTTTTACTCTTGTCATATTAGGTGATTAATTAGGTAAATGAAGTTATGCCAGAGAAATCCGTTTTATAGTTTCTCTTCTCATTATTCTTCAATTATCAAAAAAACATGCCAAGGAAGACTCCCATCTGTCATCCCTTTTCCATTTGCCTCGATAATTACTTACAGTGGTTCAACCAAGTAACTCATTACTGATGGATTTACGTCTACTGAACACATGGTCATGACAGCATCCTGCAATTCTAATCAGGATGTCAATTTTAAATGGACTATTTACAAATAAGGAAACATTTAAAATAAAACAGAGTAGAGCGCCATTGGTCCTTATTTCTCCTCAGAATCTTTACTTTTTTAAGTTATTGCTGCTATTTTCTTAAATTATTATTGATAATTATCTTGCACACAAATACTTACATGCTAAGAATTTTTGTTTTCTTTGTATGCCATTTTCTTACATTTGGCTTGCAAACTTGATACTAACCACATATAAAAACAACTTGGCTTTAGATTGTGACTTCCATGTTCTTAGAACATCCTTGCGCACTTCCCAGATAATTGATTAATTGTAAAGTGTTGTCAATATCATGTTTCAAGGGTTTCATAAATAGTAATAATGTAAATGACCTGTTGATCGAGGGCTAAACTCAGACAATGGGAAGAGTCTTTGCTTTTCCTTAAAAGGAAGGGACACAATTCTTCGAGGACACCTGACGGCAAGAGGAGGCCAAGAAAAGGAGCCTGAGAAAGGATTACCAACGATCTAGAGTCCAAGGACTGAACCCACCTCCTGGAAATACTCACCACCAGTACAGTCAAAGATGTGGCTCTAGGATCAGCTCACCAGCATGGAAGGATTCACAAAACCCATCACCAGTGACACATTGGGCAGGATTTTCCAGCCACATCACCCCAAAACCAGAAAATCCCACCCAAGGTCAATGGAGCTTTCTAGGGTCCGTCGCTCGCCTGCTCTGATTCCCGTGGTGAATGGGACGGTAAAATTTACCCCATAGTGGACAATCATACTTGTTAGCGAGTGATTTTCCAGGAAGAAGAAGACCACTTGAACATGTGGATCAGAGTTTGTTATAGCACCTCACAGAATCACAGAATCCCTACAGTGCAGAAGGACACCATTCAAGCCTGCACTGACAACAATCCCACCCAGGTCCTATTCCCATAACCTCACATCTTTATCCCACTAGTTCCCCTGAAACAAAGGGGCAATTGAGCATGGCCAATCAATCTAACCCACACATCTTTGGACTGTGGGAAGAAACCAGAGCAGCCGGAGGAAGCCCACACAGACATAGGGAGAACGTGCAGACTCCACACAGACAGTGACCCAAGGCCAGAATCAAACCCGGGTCCCTTGCGATGTGAGGCAGCAGTGCTAACCACTGTGCCACCGTGCTGCCTCAGTGAAAGAAATGACGCACCTGCTTTAAATAGGGAACATGAGGCTCCCTGATTTAACCATCAATTAGGACTCATCAGGTATTTCATACTCTAGTTAGCCTGGCTGAAGTTATCACATCATCTCAGTTTTAAAGGAGGGTCCCTTCACTCTGAGGTTGTGTCCTCAAGTTCTCATCTCGCACTAGTGGAAACATCCTCTCCATGTCCATTCTATCTAGGCCTTTCAGTATTCTGTAAGTTTCAATTAGATCCCCTCTCATCCTTCTAAACTCCATCGAATATGGGCCCACTGTAAGAGGAGAAACACTGTAGGAAGAAACAAAGGAGCAGCTAGGTACCTCTGGAAGAGAACAATATTATTTGATTTTCAATGTAGTATGATCTCCTAATTTTCCACTCGACACTCTATTTTCTGCCAGCTCATTTCCCTGCTGAGTGAGCATGATGACACTTACAGCATCTCCTTGTTAAAACACAACAGCTCCGCTGGATGACTACCAATGTTCTTGAAAATATCGCTTTGATTTTGCTTGGCTCTGCAAAATAATAGGGAAGAGAAGGGGGGAAAAAATAAACAAATGAACAAAGATTGCCCAGTTTAGTTTAGCTCTTTTCACGACTTACATTAATTTGACTCATTGTCCCTGAAGTGAAATCAAACACAATTTGATATCTTGGCTCGCGCTCCTCAGCACTTTGCTCTGGTTCAGTAACCTTGCAAGATTGCTAAATGACATTTTATGTGACTACATATTACAGCCTTGATTGCCTACTTCTCTCAGAGTAGTTTAACTGCAATAGTATTGGCAACAAAATGTCATCTTTTTGTCAAGTGTGCTGAATGTAATAATTCTTGAACTGGTTAAGGGAAATAGAACAATATGTTTATTTAAAAGCAAAGACTATACAGAGGCTGGTAGCCTCATGGCTGCAGTCAGCTCCTGAGAAGGTTGTGGAACAGAACCTCAAGCTCACTCAGGAGATCTCCCACCCTGCTTCCTGACTGGTTCCCTTGGTCACCTGATCCGTACTCTGCAGATTGATTCTTAAAGGGACAATCACCACACTGAAGCTAGACTTCAAGTCAATTATTTTTCAGGGGAAGTTAGTGTGTAAGTCCAGAAGAAAGGGGGAAGAGGGGAACAGGCCATCAGTCAAATTTTCCTGTTGCTGCAGCTCGAGCTATTAAATTTCCAAGGTGCAGTAAATGCAGGATACATGCCAGTGATAACAACAACAACAACTTGCATTTATATCGTGCAGTTAAGGCAGGAAACCATCCCGAGGCACTTAACGGAAACATTCAAATTTCATACCAAGGCACATAATGTGATATTAGAGCATATGATGAAAGCATGCTCAAAAAAGTAGGTTTTAAAGAGCATCTTAAAGGATACATGAAGTTATGGGGATAGGATCGGGGTGGGATTGTTGTCGGTGCAGGCTTGATGGATCAAATGGCCTCCTTCTGCACTGTCGGAATTGTATGATTCTATGATTCTTCAATAATTCTTCTGCAAATTGGATGCAATATTCCTGCATCCAAGTGATGCAGTATAACAATCTACCTTGGAATATCTTTTCCTATACTGATCTTTTTAAACTCATATGAGAATTTCTGGTGCAAGCTATTCCACCATTCGTATGTCTTAAGAGTCTAAAATACGAGAATATCTTCTCATTTGATGATTCAATTCGCCTCACATGTAGATCTTCATTTTAGCTTTTCAATCACAGGCAGATTCACTCCAGCGACATATATCAACATGGGATTGATACACATGTGCCCAAGAGAGTCTCAGTTCATCAACACCAAATGTGAGAACATTCATTCTGTTGGGAAAACTGGAGTTATCCAATCCCGGAAAACCTTATTACTAGTGGCTGCTGCTCTGTACTCAATCTAGTCACTACTTGTTCCTGACTCCCCTGCCCCCATCAGCCCTTCATGTCCCTGACTATAGTCCAAACAACTGATTTCTGTGCAAATGAATGATGGCACTCTGGGATATGTAGAAAGAGAAAATGCTTTCATCATAATAGATCTGGGATCAAGTGGCCACTATACCAGTGGAAATGATTAATAGTGACACCGGGTCTTTTTTTTGTTAAATTATTATATTTGACTCAATTCCACAGCAAAACTGAGCCTTTCTTCCTCCTTGATGATTGAAACCACTCAACTATTACAAACAATGTTATTTAAAGAGAGAAGGGTAGCGCGATAATGATACTTTGCAACCTTCAATTAATAACGTTGGCATCTTCTCAGTGCCTAGTTACAGGTTTCTTTTTCCATTTACTTTCAGCACAGGATATGCACTTGACATTTCACCAAACTGTGGAAAAAGTCATTTCGGACTGAAATCCATTCATCAGTTGGCTCGACTTTAGACGTGACGGTCCCCGAAGTTCACTCGAACTGCTGAGGAATTCGCATCAGAAAGACTATTTTAATTCACCACACAGGTCTTCTACGTTTGCCTACCCCATTATTTATCTCCCTCTGTTTCTCTGATGTTCTCTTGACTTGCACGCTTCTCGTTTTCTTTATCTCTCTGCCACTGCGCTTTCTTTCTTCGACTGTATCTTCTTGATGTTGAACTCTCTGCCGACCTTTAATCTAAGCCTGTTTTCAGGGTTGCCTTCGGTAGCATGCTAAATATTCATACGGACCTCAATATTTCAGCTATTGTATTTGAATGTATTACAATTGCGTCGCTTGATGTTTTTTTTCTTTCGAGGGTCGGAATTCCATTACGTGCACTCGCAGAATGGGAACAGTGTAATGAGGGACCTCTATCCATTGAATGGAGCGGATCCCTTTCCGGCAGATCTTCAATTTGGCCGGTAATTAATTTGGTAGAGCAAGCTCCCACTTTCAGAGTGGGGGTCACAGCAATGATGGAGTGCACACAAAGGCTGCTTTTAACCCTGCCACCAGCTTGCAATAACTGAAGTTGACTCGTGGACTGCCAATATCCTGCCCAGATCCCAGCCATCTTCAACTCCTTCCTCAGACATGCACCTGAGGTCAGCAGGGTCCTGCTTTAAGTGTGCGGATTGGGGTCTGAAGACGTCTTCGTTAAAAATCAGGGGCCGGGGCCTATTCCCGCCTGAAAGGCCGGCAGCATAACACTGAGCAGGCCACTGCGCGTGTGCCAATCTGACATAGCGGAGATAGGCACATGCACGGTAGCCCCACACTGCCGGCCTCCGGATCGCTGGCCAGCCCCGCGACCCCTCATTGCTGGCAATGGGACCCCCCACTCATCGATCGCTGGCCTCCCGGATGTGTCCGGGTCAGCCTCGACCCCCCCACCCCACCCCACCCCACCCCACCCCACACGCCCACAACCACCACTCCCAGCCCGCCTCGGTCTTCTGGAAATCCCGCAGCAGGAATCTGTGGTGCCCAGCGGGAAACCCCCTACATGGCCTCTGCTTACATCTCCCAGCCCATTACATTGCTAAAGCAGCGCAACGGGCTGGGAGAATTGCCCCCATTCTTTTTCAACAAAGCAGATTTCAGAAAGGGAACATTGCACCATTATTATGGACTACACCTTTCTTTATCTGCGAAGAACTTAAAAAAAATGAATTCAATCTGGAAAGCAGTGTGTGGTCTCTATGACAAGGTCTAATCGTGTGATATTTTCTCTTGTCCAAATCGGCATGCTATGTATTCTGCAATTAAACAAAAAATGGCCACAATCAAGTCTGATTGTGGAGAGCTAAGTTTTGCTAAGTCATTGAGTAAGAGAATGAAAATGCTGCTCTTAGTTCAGTGGAGCCTGGATCTGTTTACAGCGACTGTCACTGAGCTGCCTCAGAGGAGTGAAGAGGTGCTGGAGAAAAGCCAAATTGTAGCACTGAGCACTCTGCTGTGGAGATAGCTGATTTTAGCTGGCGCTCTTGACAATTGGCTTCACTACCTCCAGTCTTCCATTTAAAGAATTTGCCATGATGTCTGCTGATGTGGCTATCTGCTGACATTCTTGAAAAATGTACATGTATGGCAGGCAAAGATAAAGTGAGCTCAACAATGCTAGCTCCTACCTCCATCCATGATTCTGACACTCACTCTCTGGACCGCACACGAACATTGGCCATTTTATCCAAGCACTAAAGGATTGCTTGTACCTGTGGAACTGCCTCCCAGTCAGAATCAATACTTGCTGAAGATGATAGACAGGAAAGTGGGAAATTCAATGGAAATATAACAAAAGGTAAAAATACCACAGAAAAAAGAACAGAAAAGACCACCTGGTTGAAGATATTTTTGAAGGTCATAAGGATATAAAGGGATAAAGATGCAATAAGAAACATGATAGTCATGGTTAAACAATGTCGAATTTGGATTAATGGTTAGAAACATAGAAAAACTACAGCACAATACAGGCCCTTCAGCCCACAAAGTTGTGCCAAACATGTCCCTACCTTAGCGATTACTAGGCTTACCTATAACCCTCTATCTTACTAAGTTCCATGTACTTATCTAAAAGTCTCTTAAAAGACCCTATCGAATCCGCCTCCGCCACCGTTGCTGGCAGCCCATTCCATGCACCCACCACCCTCTGAGTGAAAAACTTACCCCTGACATCTCCTCTGTACCTACTCCCCAGCACCTTAAACCTGTGTCCTCTTGTGGCAACCATTTCAGCTCTAGGAAAAAGCCTCTGACTGTCCACTCGATCAATACCTCTCAACATCTTCGTCTTTCCAAGGAGAAAAGGCCGAGCTCACTCAACCTATCCTCATAAGGCATGCCCCCCAACCCAGGCAACATCTTTGTAAATCTCCTCTGCACCCTTTCTATGGCTTCCACATCCTTCCTGTAATGAGGTGACCAGAACTGAGCACAGTACTCCAAGTGGGCTCTGACCAGGGTCCTATATAGCTGCAGCATTATCTCACGACTCCTAAACTCAATTCCTCGATTGATGAAGGCCAGTACACCATACGCCTTCTTAACTACAGCCTCAACCTGCACAGCTGCTTTGAGCGTCCTATGAACTTGGACCCCAAGATCCTTCTGATCTTCCATACTGCCAAGAGTCCTACCATTAATATTATATTCCACCATCCTATTTGACCTGCCAAAATGAACCACCTCACACTTATCTGCCACTTCTCCGCCCAGTCTTGCATCCTATCAATGTCTCACTGCAACTTCTGACATCCCTCCACACTATCCACAACACCTCCAACCTTTGTGTCATCAGCAAACTTACCAACCCATCCCTCCACTTCCTCATCCAGGCCATTTATAAAAATCACAAAGAGTAAGGGTCCCAGAACAGATCCCTGGGGCACTCCACTGGTGACCAACCTCCATTCAGAATATGACCCATCTATAACCACTCTTTGCCTTCTGTGGGCAAGCCAGTTCTGGATCTGCAAAGCAATGTCCCCTTGGATCCCATGCCTCCTCACTTTCTAATAAGCCTTGCATGGGGCACCTTATCAAATGCCTTGCTGAAGTCCATATATACTACATCGACTGCTCTTCCTTCATCAATGTGTTTAGTCACATCCTCAAAAAATTCAACCAGGCTCGTAAGGCATGATCTTCCTTTGACAAAGCCATGCTGACTATTCTTAATCATATTATACCTCTCCAAATGTTCATAAATCCTGCCTCTCAGGATCTTCTCCATCAACTTACCAACCACTGAGGTTAGACTCACTGGTCTATAATTTCCAGGGCTATCTCTACTCCCTTTCTTGAATCGAGGAACAACATCCGCAATCCTCCAATCTTTTGGAACCTCTCCCGTCTCCATTGATGATGCAAAGATCATTGCCAGAGGCTCAGCAATCTCCTCCCTTGCCTCCCACAGTAGCCTGGGGTACATCTCATCCGGTCCCGGCGACTTATCTAACTTGATGCTTAATAATTTATTTTGGTTTCAGCTTTATCTTGTTGATGAAGGATGATTGGAGGTGGGATGGAGAGAAAATGTTTCCAGATAATTCCCAGGAAATTATATAGGTCAGTAAAGGCCATCATATTGTACCTGGTCTCAAGATAGCTTAGTCTTAAAGAACTAAGAGACCTTTTCTCATCCATGTTCTTTATCAACATCTGTGACTGTAAACTGCACAGAAATAGTCCCTGTGACTAAACTTTCAAGATGGACTAATTCTTGAACAAAGCCCCAAGTGGAAAGGACATGATTTACATTTATGTAGAGCCTTTTGCAGCCTCAGGGCATCCCAAAGTTCTTTACAACAACAATTTGCATTTACAGTTTGCATAATTCACTGAAATACTTTTAGGCGGTCCTGTGGCACAGTGAGCAGTGTCCCTCCCTCTTGGCCAGAAGGTTCAGGTTCGAGTCCCACCCCTGGACTTGATGGCCAAGGAAGGTGTGTTCATAATGGAGCCAGACAGGTTGAGTAGCAACCTGCAAAATCCTTCCAACATGCCAATGGCTGGCAGTAAGAGCGGGAGAGAACCCTGGCCAACCAGGCTTGATGTGGAGTGGCGCCCGTCAAGTTATAAGCCTCTGGCACCAGGTCAGGGACCTATTCCAGGAAAAAACTGGCTATGGTATTTAACTATCTGTAGTGGGGGAATTCTTTGATGGTGGCCTGACTTCCTAAAAACTTAAAAATTACTTAAAAATAAACTCACAAAGGCAAGGTCTCTGCTCAAGATGTGACTAAAATTTATTTAAAAACATGAAAAAATCATACAAGACAAACAAAACATTAACCTACAGCCTTTGGGAGGCCTTCAGATGGTCAAGTAACTCTGGATTAGTGCTACAAGACCCCTCCAAAGATCTAAGGCACTGAGCCAAAGTACAGTAAAGTTATACCTTCTACTAAAATACTCCTTCTAATTAGCTTAGATTAAATTTCATTTCATGTTAATATGTCAGTTCAAAACTTGACAGATTACCTCAGCCACTTGCAATGCACTACTTGACATAATTATATTCTATTTGTCCATCTAATACCGGATTTCTTCCCTTTGGCAAGACTCACTTCCTTGTTGCTATGTTGCTAAGGATGTCTCTATCCTAATTCCATTCCCATAAGCATATTGCCAAAACAATCTGATAGCAGCTCTTCCGGGCCCATGAAGAGACACTTTCCATATCCTGGACAATAGAAGCCTTATTATTTTGACACATTGTATGTTTCAATAACTGCCCCAGGATTCAAAACTATAATGTATATTCTGCTGACTAATGGATTCTAGCTATTGAACTTATGAACTCCTATCATTATTTCTGCAGCATCGGATTTCGACTGAGGCGAACAAATATATTGTGTTAAAAATATATTTAATATGTTAAAATAGATCACTTAATATTTTAATATATCGATACTTAACATTTAAAATCATATCTCATTTATTTTAATTCTGTTATTGCATTCACATGTGAACAAACCATTAACATTATACTCTTAGGTAAAAATTATCTTAACCCTTTCCCTCCAAGCTATCACTAAAAACTGAAAATCTGCCTGTGGGTTTGCTAGCTGACTCAAAATCCCCTTCCTCAGTAGCAGATGAAAGTCTGCCTTATGCACCACTGGATATGGAAAGAGAAACAACAACTGGAATATTTTTGATGTGGAGTCACTGATGAAATATTGGAATTAAGTCCAAGCCAGTGCCTGCAACAGCCAGAAACAGTGTACACCGTTTTTTCAATGACAAATGCCTAAGATTAGGCATGGAAACTCACCCAGAAAATGGATCAGGAACTCTCCCATTTTCATGCCAGCTGGACACTTAGGCCAGAATTCTTCCATCCCGCCCACCACTGGAATTTTAGCAGGCGGGTTGCGGACAATGTGAAACCCCATTGACAGTCAGGCGGGAATTTCCAGCTTTTAGACCAGCGTGGCCAGAGAATTCCGCCCTTAGAATCATTCTCGTAAAATTCCACCCATCATTTGGGTACTATTGCTCGGTACAGAGACCTGACCGAACAAAATTTAAAACTTTTAAAAATGGAGGAAAAATAAATATCCCATAAATCTTGAACTGATGGCTGATGATATTTTGTCCATTGAGACTCAGTGAACAATATAGGATGAAATGTCAACCATTAATCACAAGAGTTTGGTAGCTGACTGTGTCCGTTGAAGAGTAATGATGGTACTAATCACAACAGGATAAGTTGTGTTCTTAATTTGTTGTTCTGCTTGGCACAGTGGTTAGCACTGCTTCCCCATAACACCAAGGACCTGGGTTCGATTCCTGGCTTGGGTCACTGCCTGTGCGGAGTCTGCATATTTTCCCCATGTCTGCGTGGGTTTTCTCTGGGTGCTTCGGTTTCCTCCCACAGTCCGAAAGACGTGCTGCTTAGGTGCATTGGCCATGCTAAATTCTCCTGAACAGTCACCAGAGTGTGACAACTTGGGGATTTTCAAAGTAACTTCATTGCAGTGTTAATAAAGACCACTGGTGACACTAAAAAATAAACTTTAAACTTAGTTTTTCCCAATATTTGATCTTGTGGGATCGTTTTTTAGTTTGTATTTGCATTTGTATCTACAACATGTGCCTTTCAGTAACTATTGTCTTCTTATAGATCACAAGAATAAAATGTTATATCAAACTAGAATTTATTATTTGTATAAAACTTCCAATCTGATTACCATTTTACGCTAATGTGATTTGAAACAGGCTAATACTTTACTAAAACACAGGAATGTCAATTAACTGTACTAAGTGTTAAGTATCTTAAACATACATTCACCTGAAAGTCCTGATGGAGACTCTGATTAATGTGTCATTTAAAAGATGGCACCTTGGACAGTAGTGCAGTACTCCCTCAGTACTGAGCTGGAGTGTCAGCATTAACTCTTGTCGTCAGAATGTGGAGTGGGGCTTGAACCACTGGGCGCTCCAGTTTCTTCCCATAGTCCAAAGATGTGCAGGCTAGGTGGATTGGCCAGGCTATATTACCCCTTAGTGTCAGGGTAATTGCATGGAGTTATGGGGCCCAGGTGGGATTGTAGTCAGTGCAGACTCGATGAGTTCAATGGCCTCCCTCTGCACTGTAGGATTCTATGATTCCCAGAGGTGACAGCACTGCCAACTGAGCCATATTTGATTTCATTTCATTTATTTTTGTCACATGTATTACTATACAGTGAAAAGTATTGCTTCCTGCGTGCTATTTGGACAAAGCATACCGTTCATAGAGAAGGAAAGGAGAGGGTGCAGAATGTAGTGTTACAGTCATAGTTAGGGTGTAGAGAAAGATCAACTTAATACAGGATAGGCCCATTCAAAAGTCTGATAGCAGCAGGCTGTTCTTGAGTTCTTTAACATTAAAGAGGAGTGTCTTCCTTGTAGCCTGCTAGAATAATGACATAGAAGATGGTAATGAAGATAATAAGCAGCACAATAGGTTTTGAATCATGTTTTTGTGCCCCAATCCACTGATTTATTAATAATCGGTTGGCTTCAAGGCACATTTTGTTAAATTTTCCAAAATAGATATTTGTGGTATGCATGCTGTTTTCACATTTGAAAATTGTTCAAGATTTAAATGGAGTGCAAATGTTATTATGATCAGTATAGATTAAACTCCAATGTGTTTTATTTCTCATTCTAATGAATTAGTGTTTAAGTCAGGATGTGATATTGAGTGATTCTCAGTACAAGGAATGGGAATGGGCGAAGATATAGGCAGGCATGGAATGATGACTTTCCTCAGCACACGAGGCCATTCATGCCTGTGATACCTCTTTGAAAGATCTGACTAATTTCGAACCACACTAAAGAGCCCCGGAAGCAGTCACAGAAAGGGAAACTTCTGTGAAATATCCCAAACATAGCACTGGGATTTCAGATCGGTCTAGTTACACCAGGCCCCTTTGTGCCTTCTGTACTTCTGAGCATCACTTCAACAAGAAGGACAAGGGCAGCAGATACATGGGAACACCACCACCTGCAAGTTCCCCTCCAAGCCACTCACTGTCCTGACTTGGAAATATATCGCCGTTCCATTGCACTCGTTGGGTCAAAATCCTGGAATTGCCTCCCTATAGCGGCATTGTGGGTCAACTAACAGAACATGGACTGCAGCGATTCAAGAAGGCAGCTCACCACCACTTCTCAAGTGCAACTAGGGATGGGCTATAAATGTTGGCCAGCCAGCGACGCCCATGTCTCACAAATGAATAAAAAAAAGTTGACATTTGTAACATTTTGACGACACAAAGTAGATTTTCTTTTTTCCATATTCCCATCAAGTCTTCATTGTTAAAATGTGCCTCCCTTCTACTGGAAATATATTTAACACCTACATTGGAGGTGCTGATTTTCCAAACTATTTTTAGGTCATATATTCTGCAGTTCTCAACCTCAAAGCAGCTTGATTAAACTTCCATATGGCTAATCTATACTAATTAACATAAAATTTGCACTCCATTTAAATCCAGAACGCAAAATGTAAAAACAGCCCATGTACAGTAAGTATCTAATTTGGGAATTTTACCAAAATGCCAAATAATTCTAAATAATGAAGAAGAAATATAGAATGTGCATTTGTATGGCACCTTTCACATCCTCAGTCATAAAGCTCTTGAAAGCCAAATGCTGACACATGGTGAGTTGAATTCATAAAAATACTGGGTGTCCTTACCCAGTAATACTTACCTACCTGCTTACCCAATGAATTTTTATCAGGGCACATTTGGGTAATTTTCGTAAATGTGTATAGATTGTAATAAGCCTACTCCAGAGGTGGCATGGTGGCACAGTGGATAGCACTGCTGCCACACAGCACCAGGGACCCGGGTCAATTCTCGACTTGGCTCTGTGCTGATTCTGCACTTTCTCCCCGTGTCTGCATGGGTTTCCTCCAGTTGCTCTGGTTTCCTCCAACAGTCTGAAAGATGCTTGTTAGGTGCATTGGCCATGCTAAATTCTCCCTTAGTGTACCTGAGCAGGCGCCGGAGTTTGGCGACCAGTGAATTTTCACAGCAACTTCATTGCAGTGTTGATGTAAGCCTACACCTAATAAATAAACTTAAAAAACTTAAATCTGTGCAGCATGCCTCCAAGAGAACTAATTCCTCAACAGCACATTGGAAATCAGAACTATTCTGCATTCCCAAGTCAGCCATCATCTCTCAGTGGATTTGTCCAGCATAATCACACTTATTTTCATTGAGTTTTACAGCATAGGAACAGAACATTCAGGCTAACAGGTCAATGTTGCTGTTTCTGCTCCACACGTGCAGCCACCCACCTTTCCTTATCTCACACTATCAATATACCCTTCTATTATTTTCTCATTCTTATATTTAATTCAATACTCCTTACATATATACAACATGAGCAATGGCCTAGTGGTATTATCACTAGACTATTAATCCAGGAACTCAGCTAATGTTCTGGGGACCTGGGTTCAAATCCCTCCACGGCAGATGGCGGGATTCGATAAATTCAATAAAAAGAAATCTGGAATTAAGAATCTACAGATGACCAGGAAACCATTGTTGATTGACGGAAAAACCCATCTGGTTCACTCATGTCCTTTAGGGAACGAAATCAACTATCCTTACCTGGTTTGGCCTCCATGTGACTCAGTAATGTGGTTGACTTAACTCTTAACTGTCCTCCAGGGACAAATCGGGATGGGCAATAAATGCTGGCCAGTTAGCAATGCCAATGTCTAATGAATGAATTTAAAAAAGGCATATTTAAGAACAGTCTTATAGCGCTAAAATGTGCAGACAGTATGAGCAAATAAAATAAAGGTAAGGGTCAAAATCAGCCCATTAGATCGGCATGGTGGCACAGTGGTTAGCACTGCTGCCTCACAGCGCCAAGGACCCAGGTTCAATTCCAGCTTCGAGTGACAGTCTGTGTGGAGTTTGCACATTCCCCCCCATGTCTGCGTGGGGTTTCTCTGTGTGCTCCAGTTTCCTCCCACACTCTAAAGATAAGCAGGTTAGGCTGATTGGCCATGCTAAATTGCCCCTTAGTGCCAGGGGGATGAGCAGGGTGGATGTGTGGGTTTACGGGGATAGGGTCTGGGTGGGATAGGCTGAATGGCCTCCTTGGGCGGCACGCTGGCATAGTGGTTAGCACTGCTGCTTCACAGATCCATGGACCTGGGTTCGATGCCCGGCTTGGGTCACTGTCTGTGTGGAGTTTGCATGGGTTTCCTTCGGGTGCTCCGGTTTCCTCCCACAGTCCAAAGATGTGCGGGTTAGGTTGATTGGCCATGCTAAAATTGCCCTTAGTGTCCTGAGATGCTTAGGTTAGAGGGATTAGCGGGTAAATATGTAGGGATAGGGTGGTAGGGCCTGGATGGAATTGTGGTCGGTGCAGACTCGATGGGCCAAATGGCCTCTTTCTACACTGTAGGGTTTCTATGATTTCTATGATTCTGCACTGTAGGGATTCTATGATTCTAAACGTCATTTAGCGATCCACAATAAACTCCTTTCTACAGTTGGATCTGATTATGTGCAATATTTCATCGCATATTCTTATATCCCAGCAACCTGAAACTTATTATTCAAACAATTATATCAATTGTGTCACAGAAGCCACCACTTCTGTATGGATATCACCTAGTACCAATGAAGCAGAAGATACTAGTTTCCGCCAATCAAGCTGACAACTCCAGTTATTAAAATACAAATCTAACATCAAATAAATCCTACCCCCCAAGCCTCACAGTGTTGTAACAATTAAACTAAAATATTACAGAGATATGATTTTGAATCTATAAATCTCATTACAAGTTTCAAATGACAGTGCTGAACCATGAGATCTATGTTGGTGCCGTACTTCACATACACTGGTTATCACGGTGACTGCTGACAGATTTTGTTCTGTGTGCCATTAATCACTCCCAGTAATCCATTATTTAACTGTTATACCAGTGGAAATGATGAAGCATTCACGGAGGGCTTGCTTCAAGTTAAAACTGCAGTGTTGCTAAGTACCACCAAACCAGAGAGTGACTTATAAGCAACAGGGCTATGCATTCTATGGGCTGAATTTTACCGTCCTGCCATGCAAATGTGCATTGACTTTGGGATCTTCTGGCTTTGTGGCAAATGTGACCGGAAAATCCTGCCCCCTATCTCACTCCACTCCACGACCCGACCTCAGCTGGCCAGCAATCATATAATGCGAGCCAGGATGCTATGAGGAATATGGTGGAACAGGTAACTAGGGTGCTGACACAAAGGTTAGAATCATAGAATCCTACAGTGCCCATCGAGTTTGCACTGACCACAATCCCACTCAGGCCCTATCTCCATAACCCCATGCATTTACCCTAGCTAGTCTCCCTGACGCGAAGAGGCAATTTAGCATGGCCAATCCACCTAACGCACATATCTTTGAACTGTGGGAGAAAATCGGAGCACCCGGAGGAAACCCACGCAAACACGGGGAGAACATGCAAACTCCACACTGACAGTGACCCAAGCCAGGAATTGAACCCGGGTCTTGGTGCTGTGAGACAGCGATGCTAACCACTGTGCCGCCCTGCTGCCTTGCCTGCTTTGGGTAGCTCTCCAGTGCGTGCCAAAGCAGGGCTCCGGATTAATGGTGCATCCTTGACAACCTGGTCAAATTCAGGACACAACTCTGGCCACCGCAGGTTTGGTAGTCACCTCAGGGGGAGTTGACAAGGAAGAGGCAGAGAAAGAGGAAGAGAAACTATTGCACAAATTGTATTAAAATAGCACATTAAAAATATCCCAAGCTGCTTCACAATGGGAAACCCTAAAACAAAATATGTCACATGAGGAGACATAAGTTGTCTGATTTCAAGAAATTAGATATAGATCTTGGGGCTAAATAGATCAAGGGATATGGGGGGAGGGAGGGATCAGTATATTTGATGATCAGTTATGGTCAAAATGAATAGCAGAGCAGGCTCGAAGGGCCAAATGGCCTACTCCTGCTTCTAGTTTCAGTTTCTATAAGGAGACAAAACACGATCAGTGTCTTACAAGGTAAAAACCAGGGAGAAGACAATAAAGAGGCACAGAGATCAGCTCCATGACAGGGAACCTCTGCAGAGGCAACTGTTTCTCCATCATGTCACAAGCCTGTGGATGGAAAACTCTGCTCTCTAAAAACTCAAGGGCCGGCCATCTGGATCTGGTTCAGACATGGAGACAGAGGTGGTGATGAACACCGAGAAAGGGGTTGCCACTGAGGATGGGTTTCCTGCAATGGCTCTTCGACACTCTCCATGGAACAGATGTTCACCTATCCATTACACAGCCCCGAGCAGCCCCGACAGGCAATGGAGATGAGGCCAGGGCAAAGTGACAGAAAAGATCCCATCATCTTAGGAGTGAGGGGGAACCCTTGGACATTGGATGGATTTGACATTAGGTGGCTTCTGCTTGCGCTGCAGTGGAAGCTCGGATATCTGACACTGAATTATGGTTGGGTCTGTGCAAAGGTTTCCTGAAGTTGACCAACACTTCCCTGTTAGAATGATAGGGCTCTAAGCTCTGCATGAAGCCATGGCAAAAGTTGAAGCCAGATTCAACCATGTTCCTTGACAGTAAAAGTAGGTTTTTTTTAATAGCCCTGCCAATGCACCAAACATTTTAGTGTCCAGTGCTCTTCAGCCTTTTTTTGTAGACCAACACATCAATGTCTTCACTGAGTCATCTGCAGTGGAACTTGATTTCCAATTTGCCCTGCAAGAGCGCATGTAGTGCATTGTGTCTGGATGACGTGCTTGTCATAATTGAATGTCTGGCGGTGAGTACAATCTATGAAATACGAATGGGAGGCTTGCAGGCATCTTATGTTTGTGAGGGAGACCTGATGCTATGAATGTGAGGTATAAGTTGTGGTTAATAGAGGGGCTGAAGGGTCTGTGGTGATTTAAGAAGTGGGTAATGATGCAGTTGGTTGGAATAAATATGTGGAGTTGCATTTACTGACTTTAGTCACTCAGGTGAGGCCATTATATTTCCTATGGTACTGCATTCAGGTCCTCGGGTCTAGACTGCTGCTTTAACCTCTCTGTCGACCCTCTTCCCAAGCCTTCAGAGTATCTGCCTGGAGGGTCAGCTGGCCCCATCGAGGGAAGACAACCTCTCTCCCTCTGTACATCTCTTGCATCCTGGGATGCAGCATGGCATTGGAGAATCTTGGGGCATGTTCTCTGGTCCGTGATGCCATGTTTTTGTTGGCTCTTCAACTCCTCCTTCACTTCTAGTCCTTACTACTGATAGAACGCATCTCTTCTTAAATAGGTGCGACAGGGCTTTTAAGTAGTGCAGCCTAACCTTACGTGTGTGAGCCTCATCGATTTTCAGGCTCCCTTTCGAGACATGCAGCAACTTACTCAGTGTTGGACCGTGTGCCACAATCTTAATCAGCAGGCAGTATGATATTTGTGTGTTGCCTGCATCATTTTGAACAGGAGCAGGTTAATCGCACATCGCTAATCCCGCACCCAATTTCAGAGGTTATAGCCTCCAAGCAATTGTCAGTTGTGATTCCAAGCAGATGCACATCGTACCTCATCAGTATATGTTACAAATGTTTTCAATGCCTCATCTATGTACTTCTCCATATATTTTTAAGTATCTCCACTGTACACTTTATATATTTTTTAGTACCTCATCTGTATAGTTCTTCATATATTTTTCAGCGCCTTGCACCATCCTTCTGTTGTCGGTGGCAGGCAGATTATAATTGAGGAGAACAGAATCATATGGAAGGTGGTCCCTTACCCTTGTTCCCTTATAAGGAGTTTACCCTGAACTCCTAACTTGGCTAGCATTGAATGAGTAGAGAATGCTAAAGCCAGTGGCTCCCTCTGAACTCAAGGCAGGCATTATTATCAGCACAGTAGACTTTCTCAATGTGTGGCTTTGCTTTGTCAACAGTGCAGCATGTTCAGTGGCCTTGGTTTCAAGGGCAGGGATGAATTTACATCAGGAGTTTCTGCTGGTGCCCGCTATGGCAGGCCAGAAAACCCACCGGAGGCCGACATGAACCTCACTTGCATCCTATTAATGGGATGCAAATGAAGGCCCGGCCCCAACCCCCTCCCCCTACACTGGATTCTCCGTGATGCCAGCAAAACACACCGGCAGGAAACACATTTGGAATAATGTGGCGTACAGATGTTGGGACTCAACTGAACAATGCCTGGAGCTGCCCCCAGACTTTGGGATGGAGGCAACTCTCAACCCAGGACTCTGGAACACCAAAGGCCCCATCTGCAAGTGGACCATCCAGTTTCAATGTCCTGGAGGAGGTCCATCTTCCAACCTCAGAATGTTCCTGGAGATCCATCTTTGTTCTCAGGGGTGTCCACATTCTGACTTCAAGAGTGCTCCCGGAAGTCTATCTATCCTTCTCAGGAGGTCCGCCTTCTTTCTTCGATAGTGGGTCAGTGATGATGGGTGCCTTTTCAACATGGCACCCAGGCATGAAGGGGAACTACTCGCCACCCAGACCTGCCCCGCCACCGAATATGATGGAAAGTGCTGGGTGCATAATTAATCAGGTCGAGGTTGGAAAATTTGGTGTATTTTCCTACCAGTCTCGAAAGCGGGTAGCATATCATGTTCCCTTAGTCTCAAAATGGGAGAAGTCCGCCCTGAGGATTGCATTGGGTTTCTTGGCTAAGAGAAGTAGGCACTAGTTCAAATTCCAGTGCCACCTCTCTCCACTTGGTACAGTCCACGGTCTTTTTACTTTTTACAGTTGGGACAACGTTTTCACCCATGGAGGCCCAACTCTCTTCTGCTAAAGGAGGTGAGTTTGAAGGCCAGTCTCCTTGAGCTGGCTTCTTTTCGTGCCTCTTTGCAATGCCTGTCTCTTTTTGTCAACGCCAGGTGCTTGGCTGGAAGACATTCTTAAAAATGAGACAAAGTCACACAAGAGGTATCCACCCTTTCTAGATGAATCACAGCTTGGTATGGCTCCTGCTCTGACCAAGACCACAGGAAACTACAAAGGGTTGTGAACGTAGCCCAGTCCATCACGCAAACCAGCCACCCATCCATTGACTCCGCCTATATTTCCCACAGTCTCGGAAAATCAGCCAGCATAATCAAGGACTGCACGCACCCTGGGCGTACTCTCTTTCACGTTTTCTCGTTGGGAAGAAGATTCAAAAGTCTGAGATCAAAAACCAATTGACTCAGGAACAGCTTTTTCCCTGCAGCCATCAGACATTTGAATGGACCTACCTTATATTATATTGAGTTGATCTTTCGCTAATCCCCAGCTGTGATTGCAACACTACATTCTGCACCATCTCCTTTCCTTCTCCCCGATGTACTCTATGAATGGGATGTTTTGTCTGAATAGCGAGCAAATACTGCATCCCAATGCATGTGACAACAATAAATCAAATCAAATCAGTTCAGCCAACAGAGAATTCTGTGAGCCAGAGAGGTTCCTCTTTTGCTATTGCCCCCCACCACCCCCCCCCCCCTCATTTGCTGCTATAACTTACTGATTTTTATTTTAAAGGCTGCACTCAAATTTACATATAATCTCAACACAGCACTCCCATTCTACACAGGAGGATCTGTGGGCAGGAAAGATTTCTGCCTCAGTTTATGAGGAGCATGACAATTATTCCAGTACAAAGTGCATTCATTGTTTGATGGGAGAAGGTGAGGAAAAGAGAAAATAATAACATTATTCTAAAGTCATATCAGCACAGAGAAAGGCTAAAGGACAACAATATTCCAATTGGTAGTGTGGCCTGACAAAGGAGAGCAACACTTTTATAGATATATTTTAAAACCCAGTTATATAAGGTAATTAATGTCTGAAGATGGAAACAGAACAAATTAGCATAAAATCTCATCTCATGACTGTAGCATCAGCTTGATTGTGCGTACTGGCCCCCAGAATGAATTGCGAGTGTTCATGTGCTTGCTGGTGTACAGGCAGGCAACATAATAATGAACTGCAACTCACTGTTATTGATTGGGACTGAAAGTTTTCGAGGCAAAGGCCGCACACATATTTTGATTGCTGCAATAGTGCAGCTTACATCACACAGACCAACCTCCCATCTCCCGACTCCATCTGCATTTCCCACTGTCTTGGAAAAGCAGCCGGCATAATTAAGGACCCCACACACCCCGGACATTTTCTCTTCCACCTTCTTCTGTCAGAAAATTGATGACGCACCAACCGATTCAAGAACAGCTTCTTCCCTGCTGCCATCAGACTTTTGAATAGGCCTACCTTATATTAAGCTGATCTTTCTCTGCACCCTAGCTATGACTGTAATACTATATTCTGCACCCTCTCCTTTCCTTCCTCCCAATGTACTCTATGAGCGGCATGATTTGTCTGTATAGCGCGCAAGAAATAATACTTTATACTGTATAATAATGCATGTGAATCAAATCAAAATATATTTTTATTATCATGGATAACAATGTTTCCTCCCTTTACAAAATCTGCATCCACAGATTAAACGGCAGTGCATCTAATGCACCATTTCCGTCAAGCAAAGGATTGACTCTAGATTTCACAATGCAAAATAGACATAATATTTTAGTATTTAATACTGAAGGCAATGGCCTAGTGGTATTATCACTAGACTAATAATCCAGAAATTCAGCTAATGTTCTGGGGATCTGGGTTTGAATCCCATCACAGAAGATGGTGGAATTTGAATTCAATTTTTTAAAAATCTGGAATTAAGAATCTACCGGTGACCATGAAACATGGTCGATTGTCGGAAAAACCCATCTGGTTCACTAATGTCCCTTTTAGGGAAGGAAATCTGCCGTCCTTACCTAATCTGGCCTACATGTGACTCTAGAGCCGCAGCAATGTGGTTGACTCTGAGTTGCCCTCTAAGCAAAGGGCAACTAGGGATGGGCAATAAATGCTGGATAGCCAGTGACTTCCATGTCCAATGAATAAAAAAAAAATGCCCCCCCACCTTGTGGCAAGTTTGGTAGTTGGGGCATTCAATCAGGTGGGAGGGTGACAGGTGGAGATCCTACAATCATCCCACCACTGCTCAATTAAGTCTGTGGCGAGAGGTTTGTGGATAGACTTCCTGTCCTGCCGCCAATTGAGGCTCTTCAGTGGACAACTAACGCCCACCAAAGAGTCTCATCCCACCACTGCGATGGGTGTGGAAGCTTTCCCTGTGGAAAAGCAAGCCGTGTCAGAGTTGCTTGCTCTTTCAAAGGGACTCAGTGCTTGATTAATGGACTGTCATCGGGATGAGGTGAGGTGGGGGTGGTCATGTAAAGCCACCCATCTGCCCTTGCTGCCTGCCCTCCTCCCTAACTCTTCCCTATGATAGAATCTCTACCGTGCAGAAGGGGGCCATTTGACCCATCAAGTCTGCACCAACTCTGTGACTGAGTATCTTACCCAGGCCCTCTTCCCCCACCCTTTCCCCATAACCCCACACATTTGCCATAGTTAATCCTTCCAACCTACATATCTTTGGGCACTAAAGGGAAATTTGGCATGGCCAATCCACCTAACCTGCACATCTTTGGACTGTAAGAGGAAACTGGAGCACCAGAAGGAAACCCATACAGAGAACGTGCAAACTCCACACAGACAGACACCCAAGGCTGGAATTGAACCCGGGTCCCTGGCGCTGTGAGGCAGCAGTGCTCACCACTGTGCCGCCCATGACCTCTATATCTCCTGCCATCACTCACCTGTGCCTTGGCAAATGCCATTGCTGGGCATCAGTTTATGTGTGGTAGTAGCAGCAACCAGTCATACTGCCAAGCAATAAAGAACTGCCCCTGATTGGCCAGTAGCACAAGGTGAGCAGGACTTTATTGCGGTGAAGACCTGCCATTGTCCGGTTAAGTGTCTGATTAGCATTTAATTCGACAGGCCTTCCAGCAAAGAAGTTCTTGCAGCAGTGGGCAAGGTCTTCCTTGCCTCCATTAAATACCACAGAGAGGGTGAAAACTCTATTGTGATAGTGCTGCCTCACAGAGGCTTGGTGCCACTTTGTTGGATCACAATACACAGCCAGCCACCTCCTGCATTGCATTGCATCAGGGAAAGGGCACTCACACACAGCCATCCCTAGCAATGTAATGGAAGCTGTGAAATGACATTGTCCAGACGCCACATAGCTTAACTCTCTGTTGTCTATCTACTGGCAGTAGATAAACACTTCTTTCCAGTGATCAATCAAAAACATTTAGATCCCCCTCCAAGGTTTGTTACGAAGATCTTTGCGAGTGATATGGTTCAGGTCAGAAACTCCACAATGTTTTATGAGGCTCGCCTGGATCATAAGTTTTGCACCTTGAATTCGGCTAGGATAAGCATGTTATGTTTCACTTCAGGCATGATTCAAATAACCCATTAGGGAGCTTTTATCAAACAAAGTTTATTTAAGAATATAGTTAACATGCATGGAAAGAAAGTTAGCAAGAACTTTTATCAATTACAAACAAAAATAACAAAACAACCACAATAATGTATAACCCTTAACAAATATATATAAAATGTTCCAATCAAAACCAAACTTCCTTTAGACAAAACCCTTTTCACAGGTTTAACACAGCAAAGACTCATGCTCACGTGTTACTGGAACTGAGTCCTTTGGATAAATGCTGCAGTTCCCTTGAAACACTCAGAACAGTTTGAAGTCAGAACAGCTTCCTAGACCAAGGAAACTCTCTGATCAAGTCACCAGCAGCAGATTTTCTACTCCAGGAAGGCTCTCAGCTAAAGCAGCAGAACCTCCCAAAACCAGGGTCAGAGAGAGAGAGAGATAGAGAGAGAGACTTTTTTTTCCAGCTTGATGTCCCTTCTAAAACTAACACCTGCAGCTCAGAACCAAAAATGAAAGTGCTGCTGTCACCTAACCTGCCAACCAGTTTTCCTCCTGACAATGCAGCGTCCTAAAACCAATTCCCAAAGTAAAAACAAACAACCCCCATTTAAGTCACTTAAGGAGTAATGAAAGGACCCATCGTAGACAACCCGATGCCACAATGAGAGCTAAGAGCTGCAGAGAAAATGATTTTAAAAACTCTTAAAGGTACACTAACGTCACACAAGTTCATTGTTTAGAGAAGTGTCCTTCTGTCACACGCCCATACCCCTATTCCAACTCAGCCTTGGAGCTTCTGACACATGGGCCCAGAAATATATTGACACCATACCTACTTTATAGGAGTTCAAAACAGATACATGAAGCACTCACAATCACATTTTGAAGACATCAAGAGCAACACATCGGAAATACTGCTTGTATTAATCTGGAATTATATTTATCACACGTGCACAAAAATGCTTGGCTCAAATTTGATATTCAGCAAAAAAAAATTAGAACTAACTGAAGGGCGTATCAATCATATTCAAGGAAGGCACATAATGAGCTACCAAGGTGAAAGTTAATGAATCAAGTATGGGCAGGAGAAACTAGCAAAGAAAGAGGGACCAATTAAATTGATAGCGATATGTTTTCCAAAATACCGACAGCAACCATATTCATTTTATTATTGTGCTGAGAACATGCTAATGGAGATAAAAATGTGTCGTTCAATAAAGAAATAAACAGCTATGGAAAATAAGATTCCCCTCATTTTCTCGCACACTGCTAATGGTTAAGCCTCAGGACTCAATCTTAACTGAGACTATAAGCAACCTGACTGATCAATAGCAACCAGATGCTATAGTTACGAAAGTTCACCAACGCCTCTACTTTCTCAAAAAGCTAAGGAAATTTGGCATGTCTGCTTTGATTCTCACCAATTTTTAAGTTTTCAGTTTAAGTTTATTTATTAGTGCCACAAGTAGGCTTCCATTAACACTGCAACAGACAGATGTATCTTAGAAAACGTCCTTTCCGGATGCATCACATCTTGGCATGGCTCCTGCTCTGACCAAGACTGCAAGTAACTACAAATGGTTGTGAACGTAGCCCAGTCAATCACGCAATCAGTCTCCCATCCATTGACTCCGCCTACACTTCCTGCTGCCTCAAAAAACCAGCCAGCATATAAACAAGGACCCCACACATCCCAGACATACTCGCTTCCACCTTCTTCCATCAGGAAAAAGATATAAAAGCCTGAGATCACACACCAACTGACTCAAGAACAGCTTCTTCCCTGCTGCTTCAGACTTTTGAATGGTCTATTCACATATTAAGCTGATCTTTCTCCTCACCCTATCGATAACTGCAACACTATATTCTGCCCCTATCCTTTCCTCCTCCCCTTTGTACTCTATGAACAGTATGCTTTGTCTGTGTAGCACGCAAGAAACAATACTTGTTTTGTGACCAATACATGTGACAATATTTAAAAAATTCAATTCAATTCAATCATCACTATTTTTGTTGGTTGATCATTACCACCTCCTCTGATTTGGACATAGAAAACATAGTAAATAGATGCAGGAGTAGGCCATTCGGCCCTTCAAGCCTGCATCTCTCGCGCCATCTGACCTTCTCTGTTATCTTCACCACCAAGCCCTCGGTTCTGTGGAAGTGCAAACGTAGAGCAAGATAGTGCAACAACATAAAAGAGTTCCTTCACAGCATGGCATTATGGCTGATGACACAATGAAGGCCCATAATCATAACATTTGGAATAAACCAATTGCAGCAATATCCACTTATGGATAAAAGCTTAAAATGTATGAGAATTTCCTATGTTTAAAAAAATGTATAGAAATGTTTCCTGAAAGAAGTCTGTCTTTCTCAGAAAATTTGCACTTAAATGCCTGGGCTTTCTAGAGCTAACACTGCCATCCAAGGAGGTTACACGGGTAATATGCCATAATTCTCAAGTGGTACCCCTGATCATTGTGTATTAATTATGCTCAATTGTATGCAGATGGTGGTCATTAACTGGAGTTCACTTGAACACATAAACACTTGGCAAGGAGGGAAAAGTGAAACACTTGGTAAAACGGTGGTGTGATTGAATTAGGAGGTGTAAGCTTGTAATATTTCACTCTGTAAATAAATGTAAGACTGTGTAATTATTGGCTTTAATATTGGCTGGAACTTTCCAGCTATTCAGGGCAGTGGGATCTTCAGATCTCATCTGTGAGTTTCCCAGTGCCGTGGGGTGGAATCAATGGGAAATTCCATTGACAGCGGCAGGACCAGAAGATCCCACCGCTGGCCCACAGCACGCTGTCTCCCGCCGGGAGAAAAACACCGCAGGGAGGCCAGAGAATCCCGCCCATTATTCTTCACCAATTGGCTGTCACGAGATGAGCAACTGGTACCTACATTTTCCCGACTGGATCCTGGATTGGACGTTGCCAGAAGCAGTTAAAGTCATTTATTTTTTATATATTTCATACAATCTGCAAATTGTGTCTCAGAGTTTGATGGCGCAGGCTGATGGGGTAACGCAGCAAGACCTTATTCTTCTGAAAGCCTTCTTATTCAGAGATACCCAGAAGTATACTTTTTATTCATTTAAGGAATGTCGACTTCACTGACTAGACCAGCATTTATTGTCCATCCGATCGTTTGGATGATATGCTGAACTGACGCCATGTCTGGCCTCTCAGCTGGACATAAATGATCACATGGCACTATTATCACCATGACACCACTTTGGAGAAGAGCAAGGGAGGTTTCCGTGTGTTCTGGCCACGATTTATCCCTCAATCAACTTCACCAAAAGCTTGAAATAACTAGTTGTTATCCATAATGGTTTGTGAAAGCTTACCGCATGTGTTCATTGGCTGGTAATTACCTACATTTAATGACCACACTTCAAAAGTATGTCATTGGCCGTAAAGCATTTCTGGCATTTGTGAAAGGCAATTGTGAAAGGCGCTATGTAAATGCAAGTCATTTTTATTTTCCCCTCTATTTTATTCCCTTCAGCTTTGGAAAGCTGTTAGCCTTCCTTTATTGTGACCTTATGCGGTATTTAGTGAGCTACGGAGAGTGTGCTGTGAGGTTTTGCTAGATTTATCAGAGCAAGACTTCAGCATAACCGAACATTAATCACATCTTTTCTGGTGATGGAATTGAAGACGTTATCATATGGGATTCTGAAAAATGCATGAGTTTCATCAATTGCTCCTTACACCGGATGGAAACGCTGCCAGTCTGTTGAATGAGATAGCTCTCTATCTTGGGTTAGTTGGTTTCAATGAGGATGTAAGTGCAGTGTTCAGCCCACCTAAAGAAGGATTCAGTGACCTCCTTTCGAGAAAGGTGAGTCACTGCCTGACTAATGTGAGAAAAGTCAATGGATGCTACTCGGAAGCATCCAGGAACAAAGGCATTCATTGGTACGGCCAATTCTTGTTCTGTTGGAACTGGGCTGCTGGACCTCTGCCAACAGCTGGCACATTTCCCCAAGTCACTTTTGATTTGATTTATTGTCACATGTAGTGGGATACAGTGACAAGTATTGTTTCTTGTGCATCATACAGGCAAAAACATACCACTCATAAAGTACATAGGGGCAAAGGAAAAGGATAGGGTGCAGAATGAGGTGTTGCAGTTATAAAAGGGGTGAAGAAAAAGACCAGCTTAATATATGATAGGACCACTCAAAACTCTGATGGCAGCAGGGAAGAAGCTGTTCTTAAGTGCGTCAGTCTGTGTTTTCAGACTTTTGTATCTTTTTCTCGATGGAAGAAGATGGAAGAGAGAATACCCGAGGTGCGTGGGGTCCTTAATTATGCTGGCTGCTTTTTCGAGATAGTGGGAAATGTAGACAGAGTCATTGGATGGGAGGTTGGTTTGCATGGCGGACTGGGCTATGTTCACAAGCCTTTGTAGCTTCTTGCCTTCTTGGTCAGAGCAGGAGCCATACCAAGATGTGATACAACCGGGTAGGGTGCTTTCTATGGTGCATTTGTAACAGGAATCTTTTAACAGGAAACATAATGTTCCGAGGTAGGGGTGGGGAAAGAAATCTTTGCAGGTCTTGAAAACACAATGAAGTGTCTTTCTCTATGTAAGAAGGGACGTGGCAAGGCCAGCTAATATTGACCATCCCTGGTTGTCCTACATGTAACTGAGTGGTGTGCTAGACCAATTCAGGACATAGAAAGGAATCAACCCTGTCTGTGAGACTGGAGTCACACATAGCAATTGTTTGCGCTACTGGCTGAGTCAATCACTACATAAGGATTCCATTGTAAAGCCTTCAGTAGAGGAAAGGATAAGTATTTTAAAATGTAAAGTTTATTTATTAGTGTCACAAGTGGGCGCAATGAAGCTACTGTGAAAATCTCCTGGTCGCCACACTCTGGCGCCTGTTCAGGTACACTGAGGGAGAATTTAGCATGGTCAATGTACTTAACCAGCATGTCTTTCAGACTGTGGGAGGAAATCGGTGCACATGGAGGAAACCCACACAGACACAGGAAGAATGTGCAGACTTCGCGCACACAGTGACCCAAACTGGGAATCGAACCTGGCGCTGTGAGGCAGCAGTGCTAACCACTGTGCCACTGTGCCACCTGAAATGTAGCTTTCCCGAAGAAAAATAAGATTAGAAAAAAAGACTGCATCCATTAATTTTTCACGTTAGAATGCTTTACCTCAGAGACATAGGCGTATAATGATGACAGTTAAATGAATCATGCATCAAAACATTACAAACGCCCATGAGGGACTGGTTGCTTGCCCTTCTGCCACACACGAACAAATCAGATATCTTCGGTGAACTCTTAAGTAAAAGAGAAGATGACAGTGCAGTGCCTGGAAGGGTAACAGATAGAGGATGGTAAGTGAATGACTAATGACTTGGGCTACAGAGCATGACAACTAATCAATCCTGAGCAAAGTGTGTAATTTAGTTTAAATTCTGCTCTATTATTCAGTAAAATTGCAGCTTACTTGCTGACATTTTAATTTTCTGGTCAGAAAAAAAATGAAACACAGATGTTTTGTGGCTGCGGCACATTGATGCATGTGAACTGGGGCCATGGCTGTATGTAAATGCAACAAGAACCACATAAACTAGTAGAAGATAATAGGAGGGCATAAGTCAGAGACTGGGAGACCTTAATGAAATTTATATTTGGTTCATTGTGTTGTTTAATGTTTGGCCCAAAAGGCAATGTGGCACATTAAATTTACCATATTATTCTCAGTAAGAGTAGTATAATATTAAAGGTTTGAATATACTTTACATTGACACCTTTTGAGATTGTTTGCTTTGAACATGTTGGCAGTTCTCTCACCTCTGAGTCAGAAGGTTGCGATTCAAGTCCCACTCCAGAGACTTGAGCTCCAAAGCTGCGCTTACACAATGGGCAGCACGGTGGCACAGTGGTTAGCGCTGCTGCCTCAGCGCGCCAGGGATCTGGGTTTGATTCCTGATTTGGCTGACTGTTTGTGTGGAGTTGCACGTTCTCCCCGTGTCTGTGTGGGTTTCCTCTGGGTGCTCCAGTTTCCTCCCACAGTCCAGAAATGTGTGGGTTCGGTTGATTGGCCATGCTAAATTGCTCCTTAGTGTTAGGGGGATATCGGGGGGATTAGTAGGGTAAATGCGTGGGGTTGCGGGGGTGGGGCCAGGGTGGGATCATTGTCGGTGCAGGCTCGATGGGCCAAATGGCCTTCTTCTGCACTGAAGGGGTTCTATGCTACACCCCAGAGGAAGTGGTGCATTGTAGCCATGTTGGCCTGAACTCTACCACCTCGCCCACCCTGGAATTGGCACGGGCAAGGATCCTACAACGGAAATCTCTGTTGATCTCTAACAGCCCGAGTGGGGCTGTAAATTCCTGCCCGTCATCTTTCAGATATGTTAAACCGAGGCCCAATTTTGCCCTCTCAGATGGGCTTTAAAGATCCCATGACTCTATTCAATAAAGAGCACATGAATTCTCCTCGTTATGCTGGCCAACACAATGCTCAACCAAGAATGAAATGATCTGGTAATTTATTTTTTATTCATTCACAGGATGTGGGCATTGCTGGCTGGGCCAGCATTTATTGCCCATCTCTCACTGCCCCCTGAAATGGAGTTAACCACATTGCTGTGGGTTTGAAGTTACATATAGGACAGACCTGGTAAGGATGGCAGATTTCTCTCCCGAAAGGACATTAGTGAACCAGATGGGTTGTTCTGACAATTAACAATGGTTTCATGGTCCTCAGCAGATTCTTAATTCTAGATTTTTAAAAATTGAATTTAAATTCCACTAACTGCCTTGACGGGAGTCAAACCTGGGTCCCCAGAACTTGAGCTGCATTTCCGAATTAATAATCTTAATTAACAATTAATTAGTGGACCCAGGTGGGTCTTTACAACAACTGACATTAGTTTCACGGTCAACTTTTAATTCCAGATTTTTATTGCATTCAAATTTAACCATCTGCAGTGGTGGGATTTGAATCTGGGTCCCCAGAGCATTACCCTGGGTCTTTGGACCCAGTGATAATGCCACTAGGCCACTGCCTCCCTGATGCGTGATAAATCACACGGGAGGCTGGATGTACCCGGGAAATAAAGGCTTTTATTACCAACAATAACGGAGCTACTATATACAATATACAATCCCAGACTAAAGGGTCACCAGGCAGAGCAGTGACCTTTATACCTCTCCCAGAAGGCGGAGCCAACTGGAGTGTACCATAGGACTATATTACCAGGTAGAACAGCCCAACCCTAACCCCAACAGTAACATATCTACAGACTCATAGTGCTGGCCAAACCATGGCTCAGCACTCCTGGTGGTAACCAACAATGGTTCACCACACTCCCCTTGAGAACAATGTCTGTGTGTTCTCTACATTGCAACGAGTTTAAGTTTAAGTTTATTTATTAGTGCCACAAGTAGGCTTACATTAACACTGCAACAAAGTTACTGTAAAAATCCCCAACTTTAAAGCTATGAAGCATTGTGGTCATAAAAGGCAACACATGAATGCAAGTCTTTCTTTCTTTCATAGTTTTGGGTTTGCTTAACCAATTCCCTGCAGAACTGCTCAGTAAATAACATCGCTTTAGGTTGCCTGAATTACAGATGTTCGAGAGAATCACCAAGTTATAATGAATCATGATGCTGAGCATACTCAATCGCTTAGCTGTTTAGGCAGACTGCAATGCAATCTTTCCTATAATGCTCCGTCATCAACAATTTATAAGTGATGGGAATGGATATGATGGATTGCGCAGGAATGACCTTGCGAAATTTACTCAAGTCGGTTGGTAAGGAGTTGTGGTTCCAGCATTCACAAAGCACATCAAGCTGTGCCGAAACTAAGACGATACCTCTAAATTCAGACATTATGAAGCTAGAAATAAAACAAAATAATCCGGGGTGCATTTGTCTCTGTTCCTCACTCTGTATAGCAAAGGTGAAATATGACTTCTAATGTCAATATCACTCTCTGTTAGAGACCTTTGAGGAAATCGGGCTACTGCAGTAAGGTGGTATTGTGGAATAAGGTCCGCCATGATCTTGTGAATAATAGAATGGGCTCGAAGGGCCGAATGCTCCTATTTCTTGTGTTTTTATATTCTATCCAGTACATTCTGGAGTTGGAGCTAGTGCACTTGGTCATGATACTTTCTACAGAACAGCATAGATTTTGCCACGAGCTTGGACAATTTCACACAGCATTGTGGTCGCCAAGCATTTGCCACCTAGCTGTGACTGTAACACTGCATTCTGCATCCTTTTCTTTCCCTCTCCCCTGTGTACTCAATGAACAGTGTGCTTTGTTTGTATAGTGTGCAAGAAACAATACTTCTCACTGTATACCAATACATATGACAATAATAAATCAAATCAAATCAAATCAGAGTTTATCTGCAGGCAGGGTTTTGATGAGGAAGTGACAAGACATCAATTAGTCTCATTATTAATCTGATGGTTGGGTTTATTGGCTTATGTCCTCAACTTTGCCGATGACTCATTGAAGACAAAGCTCAGCCATTGCCCAAAGCTGTGGATCAGTGTGCCACAGCAAAGACCAAAGAACATCCTGTGGAAAGGGTTATTCCTCCAAAATGTTGACCTTGTGGCGATGACCTCAGCTACCTAAAAAAAAAGCTTACAAGTCTTCAGGACCGCCTCCATTTTGAAGACCCTGTATGCCCACCAGTGGGGTTGCTGGCCACTCAGGGTCTCGAGAGCTCTGATTCTGCCTCCACCCATGCAGTCCATCCACTTTCCCTAATTAGATGGGATTCCCAGAGGAAGTCTGCTATTTGAATTTTATTCTGCCCCATTCAGCCATACCTGCCATATTGGAGTCAGAAGGTGGTTGCTTGATGACAAGTGCTACACATACTCATTAATTTATTTAGCATGTGCGTTGTCACAGAGCCAAACAATAGCCTTATCAGTAGCTAGATGGTTCATGATGTCCCTACATTCCTGACCATTGCTACATAGGAACACTGCCAACTGGAAGTTCCACTCCAAGCCACTCATCATCCTGATTTGGAAATATATCGCTGTTCCTTAACTGTGGCTGGGTCAAAATCCTGGAACTCCCTCCCTAACAGCAGTGTGGGTATACCTCCATCACATGGACTGCAGCGGTTCAAGAAGGCAGCTCACCAGCACCTTCTCTAGGGTGGCACAGTGGCACAGTGGTTAGCACTGCTGCCTGACAGCGCCAGGGACCCGGGTTCAATTCCAGTCTTGGGTAACTGTCTGTGTGGAGCTTGCACATTCTCTCTGTGTCAGCGTGGGTTTCCTCCAGGTGCTCTGGTTTCCTCCCACAGTCCGAAAATGCCCAGCTTTGGTTCATTAGCCAAATTAAATTGACCCTAGTGTGAGGGGGATTCGCAAAGTAAATATGAGGGGTTACGGGAATAGAACCTGCATGGGACTGTAGTCGGTGCAGACGCGATGGGCCAAATGGTCTTGTTCTGCACTGTAGGGATTCTATGATGATTCTATGAACAAGGAATTGGCACTAAATGCTGGTCTAGCCAGCAAAGCCCACATCCCATGAACAAATTTTTAAAATGTGGACAGTGCCCCCCCCAATTTGAACCATGCTATCAACAGGAACAATGTGGAATTTTACCATTGCTACTCTATATCAATGGCTCTACTGCCTGGATTTAAAATAAGACAACTTGTGTCTTTCCACTGTGGTGCACGATATTGTGCAGATGTGAGAGCCACTTCGGGTCGGAAATAAAAATGCTTCTTGATTGCTCTCTCTGTTTGATGCCCTCTCCTTCACAGTAAACAACTTGGGAGAAGAGTGAATTGACAAAAAAGAGTGGAAACAGCTTGAAGAATTTTAATTATAGAATCATAGAATCCTACAGTGCAGAAGGAGGCCATTCGGCCCATCGAGTCTGCACTGACCACAATCCCATCCAGGCCCTATCCCAATAATCCCATGCATTTACCCTAGCTAGTCCCCCGACACTAAGGGGCAATTTAGCATGGCCAATCTACCTAACCCATAGATCTTTAAATCCATGCTGCACAAGACATTCTGGAATCTAATCAGCAAAAACTGGGGAGAAATTACCAGCATTTATAAAACTAATTTTGAATTCGATCTACTGTCTGTTGGTCTGAAGTACGGTTCTATGCACTGGTTGCATTCTGTGATGCATCCTTTTTGAATTGATGATTCGCTGGCTGCTCTCAGTTTGGGAAGTTCTATTAATAGCTGGATTCCTCCAGGAGTCAAGGTGATCTATAGAGACCATCGTTTTGGGGATTGTTGAAATGCTGGTTAACAATAGTGACATGGCAAGATCAGGCTGTGTAAAGCCAACAGCAGGAAGCACAAGCAAAGAAGATTTGTAAATTGGGAACCTTTCAAGTTAAGAGCTTGCATTTTTACACATTTCACCTTTGCTTTTTTTAGCACAAAAGATCTGGCAAGTTTATTATAAAAGTTGAATGGTGGCCAAGTGCAAAATTAAAGCCGATGGATTTTTAAATTATGGCTGTTCTCCTTAAACTTGGCCCTGGAATGATTATATTTTTGATAATAGGGTTGTTACATCATACTTTTCTCCTGTATTCTCGCCACTGAATCTTTTTCACAAAATCCACTGAAACTCTAAAGTATTTCCATATACCTTTAAATCTTCTATATCTCCTATATTTTAGGATTATGTTCACTGGCGTTTAAATGAGTGAGAGGAAATCTCATAGAAACTTATAAAATTTGAACAGGGTTGGACAGAGTAGATTCAGAAAGAATGTTTCCAATGGTGGGGGAGTCCAGAACGAGAGGGTCATAGTTTGAGGATAAGGGGTAACTTTTTAGAACTGAGGTGAGGAGAAATTTTTTCACCCAGAGAGTGGTGAATGTGTGGAATTCACGACCACAGAAAGTAGCTGAGGCCAAAGTTTTGTCTGATTTCAAGAAGAAATTAGCAGTAGCTCTTAGGGCTAAAGGGATCAAGGGATATGGGGGGAAGGGGAGGATCAAAATATTGATTTTGATCAGCCATGATCAAAATAAATGGCAGAGCAGGTCTGAAGGACCAAATGGCCTCCTCCTGCTTCTAGTTTCTATGTTTCCATGTTTCTCTATTGGTTTTGGAAAGCAGTGTGATATCAGATTCCTGGAGCTTTTTCCTTTCTATAAAGCTTCTTCATCTTGGCACTGGGCAAGAACAAAGCTAATTAATCTAATAGCAGCGGAGGCCCGTCTCTGTTCAAAGCTTATTTCAGAACTCAGACTCAATGTTGCATTAACCATTACAAGAGTGAGGCAGCCCCATGATTAGGCTTCATCAGAATATTCTGGTGCCTACTGCATGTACATTGACACTCACCCTTTAAGAGAATTAAATTTTGGGTCACTCCTTTCCTCAGCTATGTCCATGGTGTTGTGGTGCAAGGTGAGGGAGCAATGAGGGCAGTGGAGAGTGGGGCATGGTAGCACAGTGGATAGCACTGCTACCTCATAGTGCCAGGGACCCGGGATCGAATCCAGCCTTGGATGGCTCTCTGCGCGGAGATTGCACGTTCTCCCCGTGTCTACTTGGGTTTCCTCCGGGTGCTCCGGTTTCCTCCCACAGTCCAAAGATGTGCAGGCTAGATGGATTAGCCATGTTAAATTGCCCCAAGATGTGTAGATTAGATGGATTAACTATGGGAAATGTGTGGGGTTATGGGGCTAGGGCTGGGGGGGAGGGCCTGGGTAAGTTACTCTGTTAGAGAGTCGGTGTAGACTCGATGGGCTCAATGGCCTCTTCTGCATTGTAGGATTCTATGAGAGGACTGCTATCATGGAAGAACTCCTGGCTGTCCATTGAAAATGTAAAGAATGTATACTTAGCATTCTGGTGGCCATTACTCAGTAAACTGCATTCACGATGGTAAAACCTGAACAGGACAAGCCCAAACTGGCTCCAACCAGGGTGCCCCATTAACCCAAGGGAACCTTAAATCAATGATAGGTCCATCATTCGTGGAGGCAAGAGGTCTAATCCTGGATTTAGGTGGTTATCCTGAATGGTGTTTTGCAGCATGTCATGCAGCGCATAGCTCTGCAATTCTACCTTTATCGCCCCATTCTTCACTTGGAAAATGGTCACAGAAATGGCAAATCTCAATCCTGTATTTCTAATAACAACCCACACGTGATCAGCTTCATTTATTAAAGCTGGAAACATTTAGCAATGACACAAGGTCCACTGTTTAAAATAAAATACTTGTGACAAATTAAGCTGATAAAAGAAATCCTAATTATTAGCAATTGAAGTTATTACAAGTTTAAGAAAAAAACGTTAATGGAGATAGCCATAAAATAAATACTTAGAAGCTTGGCTTCATTGCATACATTAAAATGCACTTGGTTCGCCTATGTTTTATTAGTTGGACATTTTACTATTCAAATTAAATGTAGTGGAAAGAGCTAAATGAGCTCATTATATTCTATTTAATTTTATTTGCAATATTAACACACCTTCTGCACTGCACCAATTTATGCTTTGCCAACTGGGAATTGGAAAGCCCAAATGTCACAGTTGAACTAAAATGCCGCATTCCCAGCCACTAGTACCTTTCTCTGCTCAGATCCTGAAGGCAGCAACTGTCCCAGGAGTACAATTCCCTCGGGACAGCCACTGTCTGGTATCTTTCCCCCCAAGGGGCATAATTCATGTGCTTGACTAAAGTATGAAGGACTTTACAGCTGAGCCCAGTCTTGTCCTTACTCCTCACCCCATGTTATCAATCGTGCACTCCCCAGAGGAGTTCCTGGATAGTGAACAACGCCAAGAACCAGAACGACATATTTTCACTCTCCCTCATTTAAGACATTTGGATCAAAAGCAATGTTCCTTTCCATCAACTAAGTACAGCCATTGGGTCAAACATCACAGCGTTTTCCTGGCCTCTGAAGTTCAATTGTAGAATAGGAAACACAAATTCATACATTGGCTACAAGTTGAGACTAGTACCTTCCTTCAGAGCTAAAGTAAAGAGAGGGCTGTGCAAATGTCACATTGCTCTCAAAATTAACACCTGGGTCTGCAGTTTATCACATGGCTGATCACAGTTCCATGTAAAACGTGTGGATTAAATGAGGATGAACTGTTAAAGAATAAGTTTTGTCTTAAATTGTTATTTTCCTGGAAAATTTTCCTACTTCATGGCAAAAGTACTATGTCACAAGCTCTCCACTGATTTTTATTTTCCTTCACAGGTTCAGTTGAAGCATTATGTTCAGACAACATTGTGGCAGGGCAGGTATCCAAGATGGCGCTGGAGCGAAGCAACTTTTTGCAAGCAGCGTCCAGCATACCCTCTAATTCTATCCTTTACTCTCATTCTACGCTGCTAAGACTATTCTGACTCTTTTCAACTCTCTAACAATTCCTGATCTTTCTCAACACTCTAGCTATGACTGTAACACTACGTTCTGCACCCTTCTCTATGTACGGTATGCTTTGTCTGTACAGCGCGCAAGAAACAATACTTTTCACTGTATACTAATACATATGACAATAATAAATCAAATCAAGATTAATTTTAACCATTACATTGCCTCTGCACATAGCAGAACAAAACCATAAACAAAGACAAGAAGATGAAATTAATCCCCCGTGGACAATAGAAAATCAAAACAAAAACAGAGAATGCTGGAAAATCTCAGCAGGTCTGACAGCATCTGTGGAGAGAGAATGGAGCCAACGTTTTGAGTCTGGATGACCCTTCATCAGAGCTGAAGAGAAGATCAAAAGCCCATCTAATATCCCACCCCAAATTTATTTTCCATTGGAGAAAGATTAAGAGGCAGTTTTTTATGCAGCAGTTTGTTGGAGCAGGGGATGCTTTACAACATGGTATGGTTGAGACAGAAACGATTGCGTATTTTAAAGGAAAACCTAAGGCTTTAAAGCTGTGCAATGTGTGACGAGGCAGCAGGCCGTTAGATTTATTTTAGATTGTTCTTGCAAAGGCACTGAGGGTGAAATGGCCTTCATTCATGGTTCTATAATCAATCTACTGTCCGTTGTTGTGCTTTCCTTTTAGCTCAGCGGTAAGCATTAAGAAACTCCTGTTGACACTAATGCATACCCTTATGGGAAAAACATAGATGACTGACAGGATGTTGATAGGAAAAATAATTGTCACCTCACAGTCTTCTGGAACACAGATTACCTGAAAAGAATGCAACTAATTCACTAGGGTTCATCTGTCGAGCCATGGGACTGCACTCTTGTCACTTCTAAACCTGTTCGCTCACAGAGGGGTTTACAAGATTACACTCGGGTAGACGCCCAAGCCTGTTGCAATTTAGCAATATGTTGTTTCATTTGCGGCTGTTGTTACAGAATTCACACACTGTGGAATGTGATGGGAGTCTGACAGCTGAGCACACATGCTTCTGATTCCCGCCAGGATTTTCGGTGCCCCAAGGACTTTTCTTTATCTGAAAGCAGTCCTGTGCTTTGTTTTAATTAAACAAGTGTTTCTTATGGGTATTCTTACATATGATCTGTCTCAATGTTGCGGAAAATTCACAGAGGTGGTTGAGACTGCTGAAAGAAACGTCAGTCAGTGAATGTTGCAATAACTGTGGGGAATATTGAAAGAGTACAAGGCTTGGATGAATTGCTAACTATTTAGCAAGTGTCTACAGTGTACATATATAGATCCTAGCACCGATCTAACCTAATTATACTGTATAAGATATGAGTGAATTGTTAGCTTTTCCTTTGTGCTCATCTTTCATTATCATTCATCCTTTAAACAATTATTTGATTTTGAATTATGTGACTGATAGAATAATAAATGCTTGGTTATGAAAAGCTTGTTGTATATAATAACATGCTGTATCAATTCATTTCCAGTAATTTCTCTTTATAATGTGTATTAGAGAAGAAGCAAGCAGTCTGTATTTTTTTTTTCTTGTGTGTTTCTATCCAGCAGTGAAGAAGACATTAATGATGTTTGGCATATACATTAAAGATAAAAAGGTAATAAAATAAAATGAAACAGTCTGGTAATTCTGGTCTAATAGTAGATATTATGATATAAGCATTGATCAGAATCAAGAAATGTGGTGGGGTATGAGATGGGACTAACATTTCTACAGGCCCATGTCATGCATTGACCTGGGGCCATTGAAATTTAATCTTTGCAAAGTATTAAACTGCATCAACGTAATGGAGCTGCAGATAGAGGTAGATATTGGGTAATTTTCATAGAACAAAGCACAACAAAGAACAATACAGCACAGGAACAGGCCCTTCAGCCCTCCAAGCCTGCGCCGCTCATGTGCCCAACTAGATCATTCGTTTGTATCCCTCTATTCCCAGTCTGTTCATGTGGCTATCTAGATAAGACTGAAACGATCCCAGCGTGTCTGCCTCAATCACCTTGCTTGGCAGTGCATTCCAGGCCCCCACCACCCTCTGTGTAAAATAGTTCCCCCTGATATCTGTGTTGAACCTTGCCCCCCTCACCTTGAATCCGTGACCCCTTGTGTTCGTCACCTCCGACCTGGGAAAAAGCTTCCCACTGTTCACCCTATCTATGCCCTTCATAATTTTATACACCTCTATTAGGTCGCCCCTCATCCTCCGTCTTTCCAGGAAGAACAATCCCAGTTTACCCAATCTCTCCTCATCGCTAAGACCCTCCATACCAGGCAACATCCTGGTAAACCTTTTCTGTACTCTCTCCAAAGCCTCCACGTCCTTCTGGTAGTGTGGCGACCAGAACTGGACGCAGTATTCCAAATGTGGCCTAACCAACATTCTATACAGCTGCAACATCATATGCCAACTTTTATATTCTATGCCCCGTCCAATAAAGGCAAGCATGCCAGTTGCCTTCTTGACCACCCTCTCCACCTGTGCTGCCACCTTTAAGGATCTGTGGACTTGAACACCCAGGTCCCTCTGTGTGTCTATACTCCTGATGGTCCTGCCATTTATTGTATAGCTCCCCCTTACATTAGTTCTACTGAAATGCATCACTTCGCATTTATCTGGATTAAATTCCATCTGCCATTTCTCTGCCCAATGTTCCAGCCTATCCATATCCTGCTGTATTCTCTGACAATGTTCATCACTATCCGCAACTCCAGCAATCTTTGTGTCGTCCGCAAACTTACTGATCACACCAGCTACATCTTCCTCCAAATCATTTATATATATCACAAACAGCAGAGGTCCCAGTACAGAGCCCTGCGGAACACCACTAGTCACAGACCTCCAACCGGAAAAAGACCCCCCCACTGTTACCCTCTGTCTTCTATGGCTAAGCCAGTTCTCCACCCATCTAGCTAGCTCACCATTTATCCCGTGAGATTTAACCTTTTGCACCAGCCTGCCATGAGGGACCTTGTCAAATGCTTTACTAAAATCCATATAGACGACATCCACGGCCCTTCCCTCGTCAATCATTTTTGTCACCTCCTCAAAAAACTCAACCAATTTAGAATTAAAGAACAATACAGCGCAGAATGAAGCATTCAATTCACTGTGCCGATGCGTATTCATTGAAAGAGCAATCCAATTAGTTTCATCCCACTCCTGTGTTCCCATAGCCTTCTCTGTTCAAAGTACTGGCATCGTACTGGGCCATCAGGAGTAATGATTCTTCTTACTGGTATTCTTGATCGTTAATTGGCTGTCATCTGGTACTTCCCTTGAACATATTCAGTCACTGAATCATATCTCATTAGTCGCAGTCTGAAATGTTGAATTCTAGGTGGCATCGTTTCAATTTCCTTTAGGTTAAGGGTGATTAAAGGCTTGTCGTCTGTTTCAATTTTAAACCACAATCCTTACAATCTGAAAACTTCTCGCAAGTCCTTGCTGCTGCACATGCTGCTTCCTTCTCAGTTGTTGCATACCTTTTCTCTGCAAATGATCTTCAGATACAATAAACTGCTCATCTTGTTGAACTTGAAGCAAGACCTGTAGACAAAAGATCTGCTGCTACTATGATAAACAGGATTAGAGTGCCCAAGAATTTATGTGAAATTAAAAGATGTTTGATCTGGTTTTTTATGGTCCACATTCTATACCACTGTTGACCTTGTCTCTACAGCTGTCTCGATTGCTCACTGATTTCTGCCAAATTCGCTCGGAGCTTTCTTACTTCGTTTGCCATCGCAAGGAATCCTTGCAGCTCCGTAATGTTTGTGGGTTGTCAGAACTTTCTAATCACCTTAATATTCTGTGGGTCGACTGTTATTCCTCAAAATCCATGAGGAGGCAATGGCCTAGTGGTATTATTGCTCGACTATTAATCCAGAAACACAACTAATGTTCTGGGGATCCAGGTTCGAATCCCGCCATGGCAGATGGTGGAATTTGAATTCAATTTAAAACATCTGGAATTAAGAACCTATTCATGCCCATGAAACCACTGTCGATTGTCAGAAAAACCCACCTGGTTCACCAATGTCATTTAGGGAAGGAAATCTGTCGCCCTTACCCGGCCTGGCCAACATGTGAGTGCAGAGTCAAAACAATGTGGTTGACTCTCAACTGCCCTCTGAAATGGCCTCGCAATCCAATCAGTTCAAGGCGATTAGGGATGGACAATAAATGCTGACCAGCCAACGACACCCATGAATGAATAAATAAACCTCACACAACGTGCCCTCGGAATTTAATCATTGGCTTTGCAGATTCATATTTCTTGCTCAACGTGAAACTTGCATTCTGTATAACATTGAGAAATGCTCTCACTCTACGGTCATGTTCTTCTCTCAGGAACCATGTAACCGTATGTCTTCCAGATGGTATATTACACCTTCCATTCCGAGACATTTACCTATAGAATATCTCTGACGTAGAAGCAATTCTGAATGGTACTCTATGAAATCTATTGAGGAAGGGTGTAAAGGCCTTGGAGAGAGTACAATGGAGATTCACAAGAATGAATCTAGGGGTAAAGAACTTTAGCATGCATTTAAATTGACTTAATGGGCTGCACGCCCAACTTTACTGGCACTTCCCCCTTTACCACTGTGTTCGCCCATCCGGAATCGGTGCAAAACAGACATGCTCAATAAAAGTCTAATTCTGGCGCTGCATAAGTGAGGGTTAGTGAGGAGATAAGTGCTGAGCATCCGACGGCTCTCTGCTTGAGATCGATGGGGGGTCGGGAGAATGGTGGGTCTGACGGCTCTCTGCTTGAGATCAGTGGGGGAGAAAGGGGGGTCTGCTGCCACTCTGCCTGAGATCAGTGGGGGGAAGGGGGGTCTGCTGAACACTCTGCCTGAGATCAGTGGGGGGGAAATGGTAGAGAGGGGGAGTCCGTGATCGGTCTGGGTGGCAGAGGGGTGCGGGGGGGGGGGGGGGGGGAGTAAAGGTGTCAGTAATGTTGTGGGGGTGGGGCAATGTCTGTCAGGGCCAGGGGGAGATTATCCGGCCTGGGAGTGATGTGGCAGGGGAGCAGCATGACTATGAAATTCTCCTTCCCTCCAGATCCCTGTTACTTAATCAAGTAAGAAGTTTAACAACACCAGGTTAAAGTCCAACAGGTTTATTTGGTAGCAAAAGCCACACAAGCTTTCGAAGCTCTAAGCCCCTTCTTCACTCACCTGAAGAAGGGGCTTAGAGCTTCGAAAGCTTGTGTGGCTTTTGCTACCAAATAAACCTGTTGGACTTTAACCTGGTGTTGTTAAACTTCTTATTGTGTTTACCCCAGTCCAACGCCAGCATCTCCACATCATGACTTAATCAAGTGACATTGTATCATAGTTACATTAACAGGTGTTTCTGATGTTAACTTTTTAATCAACATAGATGAGGAGGGGATGGCTTCCTTATGGCAAGACAACAAGCAGGATTTTCCAGCCCCGCCCATCGCCATGATAGAGACATGCTCACGAGGTTTTGTAAATTCCTTTCTGAATATGGCCCATAACTTCAGTCAAGGATAACAGGGTGAAAAGAAATACACTTTGCCATGCATAATTGATCCATCTGCAACATTCATCCTTCAATTAACACCATTAAAACAGATTATCTGGTTATTTCATGCACATTGCTGCTTTAGGACCTCAAATGTGTGCAAATTGGTTGCTGTAACAATAATGACTGCACTTCATTGGTTGTATCACACTTTGGGACGTCCTGAGATGATGCACTCTGACATATGTCTAAAGTCCACAAAATCACTGCCACACGTGCAATCTATTCACCAACATATTTTCTATGAAGGATGAGGATAAATCATATAGTTATTTGTCTATAGGAAAGGGGATGTCCTCAAAAGAAGAACATTACATGAGTTCCCATTGGCAGTAAGTCAGAGCATAATTTGTTAAAGAAAGAGTAATCATGGATGATTTATTTTTAAAGGAGTATGCTTCCTCAGTCCCATTATTTTGCAACAATTTCACACATTTAACCAATGACTTTCTGTAGGGTAGTGAGGTAAGGCTCGAACTCCAGTCAGTGAAATAACAGTGGTGTATTAACAGAACAACTATACACTGTCCAGAATAAGGAAAATGGTCTTAAAACTTTAGCATAACTCCAACTGACTGGAACATGTCCAAGCAAGTCCTAGTGAGTCCCCAACTCAGCTCCCAATTGAGCCAGGTGTTCACATGACCCTTTCACGAAACGCCCTTTAAAGGGCTATGACACCACACTGTCAAAGTACTTCATCGGCTTTGGTATATTTCCAGGTTGTGAAAGGTGTTATGGTAATGCAAAATCTTCCTTTTTATTTACTTTTGTTTTGTGAAATTCTGGCTTACTTTAGCTTTCAAGACTTCCCACGGTTAATCCTCTTTTGCTCTTCATCTTCTTCCACTCGATGAGGCCGTTTGACATAACATTTTCTGTTAGCCCCCTCCTGCCAAGATCTCATCATAGCTCTCCCATGGATCTCAAATAGACCACCCATTCCTTCACTGCACTTTTTCACACACGCATATCCCAAAGTGGCATCTGGAAAATAGGGATTAGCTGTATACTGGGTCAGCCATTTTAGGTTTTTGTTCGGCATTATTGAAGCAGCACTTTGAAATAGCAGCTTTAACCGAGACCTTCATCCGGCTAATTAGAGTCGTGTGAATTGCAATTAGAGTCGTGTGAATTGCATTTTATGAAAACAAAAGGATGATTGTACAGAAAAGAGAGCCAAATAAAATGAAAAACAAAATGACGAATCATTTACTCCAAAAATCGTCCGTGACTAGGATTCTCCGGTGTTGCTGCAGAGAATGGAGTTTTGGCCGAGCGTCAAATTCTCCATTCTCTCTGGCAGTAGGGCAAGTATGGACGAGATCGGAGAATCCTACCCATAGTTTTAAGAATCTGTAACAATTGTAAAGAGAAGCGTGAATTCTGCAATTCATTTCACTCCAGATAACTTATGGAATTTTTTAGGCTTTTTATTCCGCAGTGGAAGAACACCAGCTCAATCACTATTGTGTAGTTGGTCTCAATCTCTGGCACTTTGCACTGATCTGGAGATGCTGGCATTGGACTGGGGTAAGCACAGTAAGAAGTCTCACAACACCAGGTTAAAGTCCAACAGGTTTATTTGGTAGCACAAGCTTTTGGAGTGTCGCTCCTTCATCAGGTGAGTGGGGAGTTGGGTTCACAAACAGAGCATATAAAGACACATGTTTGTGTCTTTATATGCCCTGTTTGTGAACTGAAATCCCACGCGCCTGATGAAGGAGCAGCGCTCCGAAAGCTAGTGGCTTGTGCTACCAAATAAACCTATTGGACTTTAACCTGGTGTTGTGAGACTTCTTACTGACTTTGCACTGATGCAGTATATATATTAACCAAAATCTAATGACTGTCAACTCTCGAAGTTGGTCCCCCTGCCACTAAGGGGCAATTTACCACGGCCAATCAACCTAACCCGCACATCTTTTGGACTGTGGGAGGAAACCAGAGCACCTGGAGGAAACCCACACAGACACGGGGAGAATGTGCAAACTCCACACAGTGACCCAAGCCCGGGTCTCTGGCATTGTGACGGAGCAGTGCTCCGAAAGCTTGTGGCTTGTGCTACCAAATAAACCTGTTGGACTTTAACCTGGTGTTGTGAGACTCCTTACTGTGCTTACCCCAGTCCAACGCCGGCATCTCCACATCATTGTGAGACAGCAGTGCTAACCACTGTGTCACTGTACCTCCCAATATACGAGATAGAGCAGGAGATAGAATTATGAGATTCAACTGAAACTGATATGACAACAATATAATTTCTTAAGATTTACCATGATAATGGTTTTTCTAATTTTGCCCTGATAGGTAACATGTTAAAAACCCGCTTCCATTAAAAAAAAGTCCAAGTTTTTATTTTACAAATTTTAGTCTTATCTTTGAAACCTACTGTCCAAGGAAGGGACCAGGCTATTTAATACAAATGTAAACACCTTGTAGGATCTTTTCAAACATGCTGAATTGGTTGCTGTACTTAAATGAATTATTTAGAGCATTAGGAACAGCACCAGGCCATTTAGCCCTTCGAACTTGTTCTGGATTCAGTGAGATCATGGCTGAGATGAATTTTGCTCTCTGAAAAGTATTTCTCCCTCTGGCAAATTCACAGCAGGGGTCTCCCAAAAGTCTTCAGTGATGAGTCAGGTAAGAGAGTTTCCAGGAATGATTAGCGATCTTTTTCAAAATAAAACGGTCATGCAAGAATGCATAATTTAGCACAACAGATGTGTTCATTTCTTATTTTCCATTTATTTAAGAGGAGAATCGTTCAGTTTAAATAAGATTGCAATGGTTGACTTGCTTTTCACTGTTTAGTAGATCTTTTTTTACTGAGTTGAAGAGTTAGGCCGGGAGTTGCCAATTCCGTTCATGGCAGGACCTGCTGCCAGAGATGCAATGGCCCAGCCAGAAGTCCATTGACTTTCACTGGGACCAGGATGGAAAATCCAGCCGACTGGTGGGCAGGCTGGATTATCCTACCCAACCTGATCTTCTGGATAGGTTAAATCAAGATTTACCAGGAAAGCTCAATCTAACAAACAGTTATGGTGTCCCTGTTCAAAGTAGAGGAAGACCAAATTTCACAAGTGTTAAAATATGGTTGGTCATTGAATAGAGTCATAGAGTCATAGAATCATAGAGGTTTACAGCATGGAAACAGGACCTTTGGCCCAACTTGTCCATGCCGCCCTTTTTTTTTAAACCCCTAAACTAATCCCAATTGCCTGCATTTGGCCCATATCTCTCTATACCCATCGTACCCATGTAACTATCTAAATGCTTTTTAAAAGATAAAATTGTACCCGCCTCTACTACCAACTCTGGCAGCTTATTCCAGATACTCACCACCCTCTGTGTGAAAAAATTGCCCCTCTGGACACTTTTGTATCTCTCCCCTCTCACTTTAAACCTATGCCCTCCAGTTTTAGACTCCCCTACCTTTGGGAAAAGATATTGACTATCTACCTTGTCTATGCCCTTCATTATTTTATAGACCTCTATAAGGTCACCCCCCAGCCTCCTATGCTCCAGAGAAAAAAGTCCCAGTCCATTCTTTCCTTATAACTCATAGAATAGAATCATATAATCCCTACAGTGCAGAAGGAGGCCATTCAGTCCATCGAGCCTGCACTGACTATAATCCCACCCAGGCCCTATCCCCGTTACCCCACATCTTTACCCTGCTAATCTTTTCCCAGGGCAGGAATGTCAATTACAAGGGGGCACAAATTCAAGACAGGAGAGTAAAGGTTCAGTGGAGACGTGCGGGGGAACTCTTTTACACAGAGGGTGGTGGGGGCCTGGAATGCGCTGCCAAGTGAGGTGGTTGAGGCAGTTACCTTAGCCACATTTAAGACTTATCTTGATAGACACATGAACAAACAAGGAATAGAGGTATATAAGCGGTTGGTCTAGATCGGCATGGAGGGCCGAAGGGCCTGTTCCTGTGCTGTACTGTTCTTTGTTCTTTGTAATCTCCCTAACACTAAGGGGCAATTTAGAATGGGCAATCAACCTAACCTGCACATCTTTGGACTGTGGGAGGAAACCGGAACACCCGGAGGAAACCCACGAAGACATGGGGAGAAGGTGTAAACTCCACACGAGTCACCTGAGGCCAGAATCGAATCCGGGTCCCTGGCGCTGTGAGGCAGCAGGGCTAACAACTGTGCCACCCTGCTGCCAACTGGGATTCCAATACCTGGGATTCCAAAATATCCAGGCAAATGAAAGCATTTTCTAGAATATAGGCAGTGAGACCTGTTTAGGAGCACGGTTTGCAATTCTGAATCTAAAAAGAAATAAAAGTTAAAAACAACATTCTTCTTCATGGATAAATTAAAATGGGGGACAGGAAATTTGAAAAGAAACATATTTTAATAATGGCGAAGGCAGAAATCATGCATTCACATCACATTGACAGATGTCGTTTAAATGAGTTTGAACACAGCCTCATAAGAGGGTTGATTTTCTCCACATATTTATGATATGACAGTATTCACGATGTAGGAAAATGATAAATGCATAATGTCAATGTCTGCAAGATATATGTTATTTTTTGTTAGCACTACTCCATCTGCTTCAAGTGTTCACCAAGGAACTGTTAACTCACTCACCACTGATGTAAATTCACTGCATGTTCGCCATTGGGCATATGCCTGTGTAGGAAAACATAGGCAAAATGTTTCTGGTAGCACGGTGGCACAGTGGTCAGCACTGCTGCCTCACAGTGGCAGGGACCTGGGTTCGATTCCTGGCTCGGGTCACAGCCTGCGTGGAGTTTGCACATTCTCCCTGTGTTTGTGTGGGTTTCCTCCGGGTGCTCCGGTTTCCTCCCACAGTCCAAAGATGTGCAGCTTAGGTGAATTGGCCATGTTAAATTGCACCTTAGTGTTCCAAGATATGTAGATTAGCGGGATAAATATGTGGGGTTACAGGGATAGGACTAGGTGGGATGCTGTCTTTGATCTATTATTGTCACATACATTGGGATACAGTGAAAAGTATTGTTTCTTGCACGTTAGACAGACAAAGCATACCGTTCACAGAGAAGGAAATGAGAGAGTGCAGAATGTAGTGTTACAGTCAAAGCTAGGGTGTCGAGGTAGGTCCATTCAAAAGTCTGATAGCAGCAGGGAAGAATCTGTTTGTACTTCCTTGCAGTCTTGGGCAGAGCAGGAGCCATACCAAGCTGTGATAGAACCAGAAAGGATGCTTTCAATGGTGCATCTGTAAAAGTTGGTGAGAGTTGTATCTGACATGCCAAATTTCCTCAGTCTTCTTAGTCGAAAAGTCAGTGCAGATATGATGGACTGAATGGCTACCTTCTGCACTGTAAAGATTTGATGATTCTCAAGTGGTTATAGCCAAAACTGCTGGTGCATGAAATTTTGATCAGTAAGGTAATATTAGGTAATCTGTTTCCTCAGCAAACAAATATATGATGGCATAATTTTTTCTTTTGATTGAAAATAGGACAATGCTCATTTTCTTTGTAATAAACTATTTACTAATCTCCTTCTCCTCTCTGACTGTTCTTAAGAAAACACACACATTCGACTGAGATTTTGGGCTCTCCTTCTTTGGATCAACATCTAATTTTTTCCATTTTCACCCCTGCGATGTGCCTTGGGATGGTGCCGATACGCAAATGCAAAGCGTTGAAATCATAGAATCATAGAATCCCTACAGTGCGGAAGGAGGCCATTCGGCCTATCGAGTCTGCACCGATCACAATCCCACTGAGGCCCTATCCCCACAACAACATGCATTTACCCCAGCTAGTCCCCCTGACACTAAGAGGCAATTTAGCATGGTCAATGCACCTAACCCACACATGTTTGGACTGTGAGAGGAAACTGGAGCACCTGGAGGAAACCCACGCAGAC